>NC_079214.1:545000-1145000 GCF_029633865.1 Lampris incognitus | reverse complement strand
GTCTCTCCACATGGTTCCCTGCTATGGTGAGAGAGACAGGGTGGGTGCGTTGGGTGACGCTGGCCAGGCAGCGCTCGTCCAGCGCGAAGGCCTCCATGGGCTTCTCCAGCGTCTCTAGCGGGATGTTGGCCTGGGCAGCAAACTCTGAGTCCAGGAAACACTCATCAGCTCCCGAGTCCAGGAGTACACCCACCGTGAGCCGCTGGTCAGCCCAGGCCAGGGTAACGCTAGCCAGATGGTTCTGTGGGGCAGGACGGCGGGAACAGGAAAGGCGGCTCACTAGGATCTCCCGGGGTCCCAGTGAGCCTAGTCTTTTGGCCGAGTGGGGCAACTGCTGATCAGATGTCCCTTATGGCCACAGTAGAGGCATTGACCCGCCTTGAACCGGGCCTCCCCAGGCCCGTAGCCAGAAATATATTTTGGGGGGGGGGGGTCGGGCAACACTGCCGAAAGCTACCGGTAAATAAAATTCCCACACTGTATACTATAGCCTAATACCCAACCGTACGGTAAATGTCAACGTATTAATGGCCCATAGATAATCATCAATGAATTAATAAATAAAAGTGGGTCTTACCTTATAAAAGCAGGTCCAACCTTTTTTTTTGTCTGCAAAAGATGTCCAGTACCTCTTCCGGCGTCACCACAATGTCTCTGTGCTCCGAGAGCAATGTCAGTCCATCAAGCCGTCTTTCCGTCATTGTACTGCGCATTTTGTCCTTGATCCTTCCCAGACGGGAAAAACTTCTCTCGACATGGGCACTGGTGACAGGAAGCGTGGTCAAAACGCGGAGAAGCTTGAAGATGCTTGGAAACAACTCACTGTTAGAGGCATTTAATGCCTCAACCATTTTGTGGAACATAAGTTGCATCTTTCCATTTATCCCGCCAGGTGTCAATTTCTGACTTTACAACTTCCAGATGCGGTGACACTTCATCAGGATACAGGTTGGAGAGCGCGTGAGCTGAGCTGTCGTTCAGCATGCTGACCTTAGATGGCAGTAAGGAGCAGAGGTTGGAGATCACATTTCTGTGTTTGCTGAAGCGTTCCTTCATCTGTGATGAATAAAAGTCAAGCATGACTATGAAAAGCTTTTGCCAGTAGTGATTTTCACAGGCCTTCAATGGATCCTCATTGCAGTCCATGCCTCTTCGTGGTCGAAATTCAACCCCATACTTGGCTGCTTGGGAAGAGGTCTTTTGGAAAATCTGCCTGAACTCCATCTCAGAGTTAGCCCTCATCTCATCTACCTGCTTAATAACAGCATCAGCAGCTGAAACGCAACTCACCAAGTCACCATTTTCCTTCTGAAGGAAGGTGGACAGGTGGTAGGTTTTTGCAAGCATCTCCTCACTCACATTCATGGACAGCATGAATTCTGCATTGTCAATTGAGTTAAAGAGCTGAGTGGCTTTGACAGATGTGTCTCCTGTGAAGGTTTCACTGATTTTCTGCAGGCTGGATCGCACAGGGTCTGAAAGCTCGTTGAATGTAAATATTGCGTCGTGGCGTTCGACCCATCTCGTTTCACACAACTTCGTCAGTCGCGTTTTCTTGCAGTCGGGTAAAAGACGCTCCGTCTCGTGTCGCAGACTGCATGCAGACCGCAAAGCCCAATCATGGAAAAAGTGCAGATTTCCGAGACAATTCCAAAGCAATTTCGCACCATTTGTACAGTGCAGCACTTGTTTAGGGCCAAATTCAAACTGTGGCTGGCACAGTGCACATAAACCGCTTGCTTGTGCTTCTCTTTGATTTTAGCTTGGGCACCATTTAAACGGCCACTCACGGCAGATGCGCCGTCGTGTCCCTGGCCACGTAAAAACTGTAAATCAACGCCTGCATTTGTCAACTGACTTTCGGTTGAATTGGCGATTGCCTCCCCGGTTAACTTCTCGATATCAACAATAATCATATCAGGATAATATCAGGGACGTGTGGTGGAGCGAGGGTTACCACCTTTGTCTCATTAACAAACTGGACACCAACACACTGAATGCCCACTCGCTAACACGTTCCAACATCAAATGTTTGACACATCTTTGACAATGCAGGTAAGTGATGTACAGTGCAAGTAAATCGAACCCAATAACATAGCTGATGGGTAGTGCATGTCTAAAACTGTTGATATTATCAACAGGAATGTAGCGGTCTCAGAAAGTGAGGCAATTTTTTGTGATTTTTATTTTGTTCTGTTAAAAAATATACATGATTATCTGAGTTTAAAGCTTTTCAAACGTGATGACAATACGCCCATTTCACGCCGCGGCCATCTTGGATTTACAAAAACCAAGCGGTGGGAACTTAGCCACGCCCCCTTCTTACTTCATTGAAAACACTGCTGGAAGCAACATTTACTGCTGTGGACCATCCTGAAACTCCTATCAAAGAAGGGAAAGAGATAAATCTGTATATATATATATATATATATATATATATATATATATATATATATATATATATTCACTAGTCTTTCAATAGAGGATAGCTCTGTTCTGACACATCATCTTGATAACAGGAAAATGTGTGGATTTATATTGCTTCCCACATGTATGACATATCCTCATGTGTCCAGTGAGGTTTGGGCGACTCTACCTGATCATGACTATGACGTGAAGCCCCTTTCTGTGGAAGACCAGCTTGACGCAGTAAAGAAACGCATCGCTTTCCTGGAGGACGAAAATAAAAAGCTGAAAAGTGAGCGTTTTGGTCTAGAACGCTTCCAGTGTGCGCCCAATCTGATCAGGTTTTACACTGGTTTTAAGGATTACCACACCCTCAAAGCACTCTTCCTAGCTTTACAGCCTACTGCAGAGTCCATGGTGCAATGGACTCAAATGCAAAGGAACAGCCATAACCTAGAACACATTTCTGTGTCTGGCTTCCATGCAGAGCATTTATGGCTGATTGATCAGTTTTTCCTGTTCTTGTGCCGTGTGAGGAAGGGCTTTTTTGCTCTGGATTTATCTGTACGATTCAATGTGTCGCCGGCCACAGTCAGCAGGAACTGTACGACGTGGGCCAACTATTTGCTCTTTATGTTAGGGACCCTCCCAATATGGCCTAGTGGAGCAGCAGTAGACGAGCTAATGCCACCAGTATTCAGGGAATTCTACCCAAACACAAGAGTGATACTAGACTGCACAGAGATCCGCATCGAGACAGCTAGTTGGAAGGTTTTGAACACCATGACATACTCCCATTATAAAAGTAACACTACACTGAAATCCCTAATTGGGATCACTCCCTCAGGGTCAGTTAGCCTGGTAAGTAATCTATACACAGGATGTATTTCTGATAAGGAGATAACTAAGAGGTCAGGTGTTCTGGACCTCTTAGAGTCAGGTGATGAGGTCATGGCCGATAAGGGCTTCCTTATCAAAGACCTGCTCGATGAAATAGATGTAAAACTTGTCATCCCTGCATTTTTAGGCCCAAGTGGACAGTTTAGCTGTGATGAGCTCACAGACACACAGAGTATTGCTGGCTTGAGAATACACGTCGAACGGTCAATAAGACGCATAAAGGAGTATCACGTTTTTGATGGAGTCATACCCCTTTCACTAAGTGGAACAGTCAACCAACTGGGGACAGTGTGTGCTCTCCTAACACATTTTCAGGGACCACTGTTTTAAACCTTTGTTAAATTCAGCTGACAAGAAAATAGTGCACACAAACCTTAGATAGACTGAAACATATTTAACTTCATTTCAGTACAGTCTCATTTTTTAGCCCACACCTTGAGATGAGCAATCACTATCTTAGTTTAGTAAACAACTGATGATTTGAGTTGGTAGCCAGTTCCAGTTTATTGCTACAGCAGAATGACAGTTGACCCAACATATTTTAGTTTAAAATGAACCAACAGTTTTGTTAAAGTTAAAGGACAAAGAATTAAAATATTGTAGATGGGACAATCTAATGTATAAATATTGAATGTGCAGTATAAAAATGAAATGTATCTTATTTTTTATTTTATTGTGATTAAACAGCTTCTTTGAATACAGCCCTGTGTGTGTGTGTCTCTCCTCACTGGCACAGGAGAGGCAGAAAGGACTCGAAGAAGAAAAGATCCAGCTTAGTTTTCATACTGTGGTAAATGACGGTAGGTGCTCCAGGTTGGTAGTCCAAACCATGTTTGCTGCTGCTGCTGGCCCCGGCTGCATTGATTTCCGACCGAGTAAGAAGGGGGCGTGGCTAAATTCCCACCACTTGGTTTTTTTTCTAATCCAAGATGGCCGCGGCGTGAAATGGGCGTATAGCTCACATGATTTCAGAGTTCATGTACATAATGCATTATGGGTAATTTTTGGGTCAAGAAAACAAGAGGGACCCACATTCTACACGTCTAAGGTGCACACGGTAATGTTATTCATTTGATTCTTTGTTTTTTATGTACTTTTGGGCGTGATATTTGATTAATTGATTTGAATGGCATTTCTGTTGGACACGTTTATGTTTGCTATGTCCATTTCTTTATAGTTTTCACGGTGTCGTCTGAGAAAGAAAATAAACGGTCAAAGACATCTGTATGAAGCGTGGCCTTTCTTGGACTTGTGTAGCTACAGTGAAATCGTACCGCCAACGTGGCCGAAGAGAAGTGAGGGAAATAGAACGAATCGCGGGAGCAGCGTACGGTGTGGCCGGAGAAGAATCCCATCTTGCCATTTCGCCGGGAGACGCGGAGAGGAGAGGGACGGCTTCTGACACCGTCGGGTAGGAGCAGAGAGGGTTGGCTTCTGTTCAAGACTGTCGGGATAGGTCGCCGTGCAGTGCCGCGGATTCGCCAAGAGAGGGCAGCGATTCCCAGCGTACAGCTCTGTACAGGCTTCAGCCTGCAGAAGGATTCATCTCTTCGCTGGCGTCTTCGGACAGAAAACGGCGAGTTTGCATCATCCCAGGCGTCAGGTCTGACAGCTACCGCTAAACATAGGCTGTATTATGAACATTTGCAAAGTTTGAAAAAAAAGTTGTGAGAGTTGATTTATTAACAGTGTAGCCTATTTTTTCTTTATTGATGCTGCATTGTGAATGTTCTATTGTGTGCTTTGAAAGATAATGGTTTGCTAGTTGAGAGCTGAAATGCAAAGCCAAGGTGATTTTGAGTAAATAGCTGCTACAGGTTACATTGACCTACTTGAGAAGGTCTACTTGAGTAAGTAGCTATATGGTTAGCCTACTTGGTTTAATCTCTCAACTATAGCACTACATAGCCTAGTTATAGAAGGTTTATTTGCATATTTTGCAATAACATGGTAATCGATCCAGCACATTACACAACATGTCTGCTCATAGGGAAAATTCACAAGGTGCTGAATTTAGGAAAGAAATTGAGTTCCTTCAGTTGGAATCTACCAGATTAGGTGAACAGTTAAAAACTCAAACTGAAAGAGAGAGTGAGAGATTAGAGGCATTTATAGACGAGATTCATGCTGAAGTAGAAACACACCAAACAGCACAGAAGGAGCTTACCTCCGTTACTGTAAAGAAAACCAGGAAATCTTCACGGGACAGGAAGTTAACCCCAAAAATGCTGGAGCTGAAGCAGGAAGAGGCTTCAAAAATGGAAAGTAAATTCAGCAAGCTGTATGAAAGGTGGAAAGACGAAGTTAGGGCTACACGTGCCAAACTGAGAGATGAGTGCTCTGAATGAGTTTAGCTAACATGATGGAGGGTGTTGAAGGGCTGGAGACAAAACTGAAACATGCGTATGAAAATATACGATCTGAATAGGCGCCTTCTACTGAGATTAGAAGAAAGACAGATTCTTGTGTAGCAGCAACAAGGAAGCTGATGGCGCTTATGAGTGTACGCATAAGTGAAGTAGGACTAGAGGAGTTTGATGCTGAAGCAGAAGCAGCGAGACTCGATAAGGTGCTAGACATAGAGTATGCTCAGTACATATAAGGGACTAGAATCTTCAAACCTACTGTTCGTAGCTCCCCCTCAAGCCGTTCATCAGAGCAAAAAGGGCAGACTGTGCTGCAGTTTGCTGGAAAGAGGGCTGAAATTGAGATGAAGGATGCCATTGCCATACAAAATCAAGAGCTCAAGAGGCTAGAAAATCAGAGAGATCTTCAAGTAATAGCTGCTAAGCATAAGGCGTACTCTGAAGCTGACTCAAGTGAGAGATGTGATGAAAGTGGATCATCATATAATGAGATGGCCTTCTCCCATCCAGTACCTAAGAAAGAGAATAAAAGGGAACAAACATGTAAGAACAATGACATTACATGACATTACAGTCATTTAGCCGACGCTTTTATCCAAAGCGACTTACAATAAGTGCATTTAACGTAGGAAATCAGGAGAACTACCAGTCATCAGAGGTCATAAGTGCATCTAAACAAGCATCTAAGAGCAAAACCAGTGCCAAAGTAAAAGTGCAAGAAAGAGGTTTTTTTTTTAATGAGTGAATACTATAAGTGCTAAGAACAAGTAACAGGGTAGTAGTTCTTAAAGAGGTGAGTTTTCAACCTGTGCCGAAAGATGGACAGCAACTCAGCTGTCCTGACATGAGTGGGGAGTTCATTCCACCACTGTGGGGCCAGGACAGAAAAGAGCTGTGACCGGGTCGATCGGCAGCAGGGGCCTCTGAACCAGGCGTCCCAAGGGAGCAGAGCGAAGTGGTCGAGTGGGGGTGTAGGGCTTGACGAATGGTGTGGAGATAGGAAGGAGCTGTTCCTTTCACTGCCCTGTAGGCTAGCACCAGAGTCTTAAACTGGATGCGAGCAGCCACTGGGAGCCAGTGTAGGGACATGAGAAGGGGACTTGTGTGGGAGAACTTAGGGCGGTTGAACACCAGAGAAGCTGCAGCTTTCTGAACAAGCTCCAGAGGTCTGATGGCCGACGCCAGGGCGCCGGCAAGGAGGGAGTTGCCGTAGTCAGCCGGAAGATGTCCAGAGCCTGGATGAGCACCTGTGCCATCTCGTCGGTGAGGAATGGGCGAATCCTCCTGATGTTATAGAGGAGAAATCTACAGGAGCGAGCAACCGATGCAATGTTTTCAGCAAACGACAGTTGGTCATCCAGGATCACACCCAGATTCCTCACAGTCCGAGTTGGCGTCACCACGGTGTTGTCAATGGTGTTGGCCAGGTCTCGGTGCGGGCAACCTTTCCCCGCGAGGAACATCACCTCTGCCTTTCCAGATTGACCTTCAGTTGGTGTGTCGCCATCCACTCCAAGATGTCAGTCAAGCACGCGGCAATGCGTGTCTCTACTTGTGTGTCAGAGGGAGGGAAGGACAAGATCAGCTGAGTGTCATCGGCATAACAATGGTAAGAGAAGTCATGCGAGCGAATAACAGAACTTAGGGATGTCGTGTACAGGGAGAAAAGGAGAGGACCCAGAACCGAACCCTGTGGAACGCCTGTAGTCAGTCTGTGAGGCTCCGACACAGATCCCCTCCATGTCACCTGGTAGGAGCGACCCGTCAGGTAGGTTGCAAACATTGAAAGTGCAGAGCCTGTGACACCCAGCCCCTCGAGGGTAGAGAAGAGGATCTGGTGGTTCACTGTGTCGAAAGCAGCTGACAGGTCCAGGAGTATCAGGACAGAGGAGAGAGAGTTTGCTCTCGCAGAGTGCAGTGATTCTGTCACATGACAATGAACAAACAAACAGTACTATTAATGAAGCATCATTAGTACAAGCCCTTCATGACACAATGGTTCTCACCCGACTCCCGGCACTTGAGCCGTCCGTCTTCTCAGGAGACGCACTGATTTTCCTAGAGTGGAGCATAAGTTTCAAGGCATTGATTGAACGCCGCTGCACAAATACAAGTGACAGGTTGTTTTAGCTACAAAAATACATCAGTGGTGAGGTGGTGAGGCACGATCTGTATTGGAAGGAAGCTTTTTCAGAAAGGATGATGATGCCTACAACCAAGCATGGACAGCACTGAACACCCAGTATGGTCATCCCTTCGTAATCCAGCGCGCGTTTAGGGAAAAGCTGAATAACTGGCCAAAGATTGGTTCGAGGGAGTCAGTTAACCTGAGACAGTTCAGTGATTTTCTCACAGGTTGCAGCAACTCCATGCCACATGTAAAAGGGCTTCAAGTGTTAAATGACTGTGAAAAGAATCAAAAGATGCTCCAAAAATTCTCCGAATAGGTGACCTCTTGCTGGAATTGCCATGTCACAAAGCACTTGAAACAAACAGAGGACTACCCTATTTTGCTGATTTTATTGCACAAGAAGCAGATATTGCGTGCAATCCTGTGACATCCCTTTATGCATTGAAGCCTACTGAAGAAAGGATATCTAGAGATATTAAGCAGCAAAAGGCTAATGTGTTCATCACAAACATAAAATCACAAGATGAATCAAATGCAGTGGAGAGCAGCTCAAAGGAATCTTCCGGATTCAAGAAAGAATGCATGTGCTGTGGAGAGAGCCACTCCATCCACAAATGCCAGATGTTTGTTGACAAGCCTATGGAGGACAAGAAACAGTTCATATTTGACAATAACCTGTACTTTGGCTGTCTTAGGAGAGGACACAATTCAAAGGACTGTAAGAATAGAGCTACTTGTGGCATATGCAAGAAACGCCATACAACACCACTTTACAAAGACCGTCCTGCAGATGGATCATCTTCTCATGCCATGCAAGCAGAATAAAACGCATCTTCCCTTTCTTACTGTGTATACCAAGGTGATGGTGGAAGCACATCCATGATAGTGGCTGTATGGATCTCCTCGACTGACACCACCACTGAAACAGAGACCTTGGTGTATGCCCTACTAGACACCCAGAGTAGCAACACCTTTTTAGACCAGGAACTGTGTGAGCCGATGGGAGCTGCTTTGGAACCAGTGAAGTTAAAGCTTTCCACTATGATGGGAAAAGACTCCATCATTAGGAGTGAAAGAGTTAGTGGGCTCAGAGTTAGAGGGTTTTCCTCGCAAGGCTTTATCAACTTGCCACCTGCCTACACCAGGGATTTCATCCCACTTGAACGTTCCCAAATCCCTACCCCTGACACAGCCAAAAAGTGGAAACATTTGGACAGCATAGCACATGAGATACCAGAGCTGATGGATTCTGAGGTTGGATTGCTAATAGGCTATGGCTGTTCCAGAGCATTAGCACCAAGACAAGTCATCACGGGAGGAGATCACGAGCCATATGCCACTAAGACAGACCTAGGTTGGAGCGTTGTCGGTGGCACACCACAGGATGTGAAGTCAACAGATGTGACAGGTCCGTGTCGTCGTATATCTGTTAAGGAACTTCCACTGATGACACCAGCCTCTGTCATCAGAGCTCTAGAATCAGACTTAAAAGACACAAACCCTGGGGGAAAAAAGCATATCACAAGATAACATACAGTTCCTACAGACCCTGAATGGAAGAATACACCAGAATACTGATGGTCACCTGGAAATGCCCCTCCCCTTTAAGACACGCCCACAACTGCCAGACAATAAGCAGCTGGCTTTAGTGCGACTTAAGCACCTGAAAAAGAAACTTGAGAAAAATCACAGATTCAAGGACGACTATGTCAAATTCATGGAAGGTGTCTTCAAGGACGGTAGAGTAGAGAGAGCTGAGAACCAACCTAAATCAGGAAACGTGTGGTATATCCCACACCAAGGTGTTTATCACCCTAGAAAGCCAGAGAAAATCAGAGTTGTGTTTGACTGCTCTGCCAAGTATGGTGGCATGGCTCTGAATGATCACTTGTTGACTGGACCTGATCTCACGAATGGGCTGACAGGAATACTCTGCAGATTCCGCAAACACCCATTCGCAGTATGCGCGATGTGGAAAAAATGTTCCACAGGTTCCATGTAAACCAAGAGGACAGAGATTACATACGGTTCATGTGGGAAAGGGAGATGATCACACCAAAAGCAACTCCAGTACGTCTGATGGGCGAACATGAAGTCAAATCGACACAAGTACTACAAACTGAAGTAGTAGAAGAGGACCATTTTTTGGAGAGATTTAAACGGTTCTCAAAATAGCACACAGCACTGAATGGTGTTGTCCGGATCCAGTGTCTAGCAAAAAGAGGCAAAACAGCAGAGCCCATTAAATGTTGAAGACGGAAGAAACGCCCGTGGAAGACAGAAGATTTTTTTTGTCTTTCTTTCTATTTCTTATTATCTTTCCTTTCAATTTGTTTCTGTTTCTATTTTCTTATCTTGTATCTTGTTAGTTTTTAGTTATTAGAGCATGAGTGTCTGTAATAGAACTCAATTTCAAGTCGGGGATAAATAAAGTATTCTGGTTCTGATTGTGCTTGTGAAATTAGCACAAAGGGTTGCCTTCAAAGAAGAAATACGGGCACTGAGACATGGCAAACTGCCACACAGCCATCAATGGAACCAGCTTGATCCAGTATTGAAAGATGGTGTTCTCAGGGTGGGAGGGCGTTTAAAGAATGCTTCCTTACCCCTCGACTTGAAGCACCCAGTAATCCTGCCACGGAATGGTGTAGTCACACGTCTGACCCTAGAGCACTACCATGGCAAAACTCAGCGCCAAGGCATAGGACAAACATTAAAGAGAGACTGACATGCCCTTCCTGAACACATTTTTTAACATTGGGAGTTTGAATCATAACCGAAAATAGGTGTGGTTTTATGAATTCAAAGCTATTGGCTACTGTCTTCCTGGGTGGTCGTTTGGGTGTGGCTCGGTATTCGCGTGGGCGGTATTTTTAGGTAGGAGTGAAATCCCGGTTTGGATTTCTAGATTCCGGCAGCTGAGCAGGCGCACTACAACAACCACATTACATGCTGTGGATTAGCGTGGGCCATTAGCCAAGCAGAGAGCATTGGGAGACCCTCACCTCACTGTTGCTTTCATCTGACATCTTCAGGAACCAGGAACACTTTATTTGTCATTTCACCTCATGTACTTGAGCACATGAAATGAAACGAAATGCCGTTACCCCCAGCCGACACAGCTCACACAGCCCACAACAGTGCAACATCCAGACAAAACCACATCCAAGAACTACAAGAACACTCATGTTCAAACTAACACATATATCCAAACGAAAATAAATAAATGCACTGATTGATGTATACTTGCCTTGTGTAACATGGCTCAGTTGCGTTATGGGCACAGCCGGTGAATACACGTCTCTAAGAGACACAGCCCGACTCTGGCTGTTATTTATATGCACCTACACCTGCAACATGGTGTCAGAAGCTGTATTGGAACCCAACGTGAGTCTTACGTTGCCTGTTGCTTGAACAGCGAGCGTTTATTTTTTTACTAAGCGTAGCTAGAAGTTTCAGTTAGCCTGCTAGCATTAGCATCGAGCCAAGACGATGGCTTCCAGTATTCCGCCGCCGGAGCCCATGAAGATGACTGGGGATCTTCACAGCAACTGGGCTAGCTTTCCATCAGAGTTTGAGGATTATGTGCTTGCGACCGGGATCGACAAGGCAGAGAAGCCGGTGCAGGCAGCGACGCTCCGGAGGCTAATGGGGAAGGAAGCCTCCATGTTTACCTGCACAACCTGGGACTCACAGCGGAAGAGCAGAAAGACGCCGGAGCGATACTCGACAAACTGGGGGAATACTTCACACCTACCAAAAACCTCATCTTTGAGAGGTAGTATGTTTTTGGCAACCTTAAACAAGAGGAAGGAGAACCTGTGGATGCTTTTGTCACGAAACTGAGAGAAAAGGCTGCCACATGTGAATATGGAGCTATAAGAGACGAGCTTATAAGGGACAGGCTTGTTCTGGGAACAACTGATGAGGGCGCCAGATGACGCATGCTGAGAGAAAAGGAGCTTAAGTTGGAGGGAGCTATTGACATTTGCCGTGCAGCGGAGGTGTTGGACAATAAGTTAAAATCCATATCACTTAGCAGCTCTGTGCCTGGGGAGAGCATCAATGTCATCATTATATTGTTTGGTACTGTATTCTACCAAAGGAAGGGAGATGTTGTAGGGTAATGTTATGCAGCCAACAGCTTCCCCTGGGGGCACTCATTGCTGTATACTTGCCTTGTGTAACATGCCTCAGTTCCGTTATGGGCACAGCCGGTGAATACACGTTACTAAGAGACACAGCCCGACTCTGGCTGTTATTTATATGCACCTACACCTGCAACAGTAACCAGGAGACATTCTGTTTCCCTTTCTCCCTTTCCTCTTTTCTGTGTAGAAACATGGCTGCGGGACTACCCCTCTTTGAGCTCCTCTGATAGACTGCATAGCACTCCGTTACGACGTTGCTCCTTCTTGCAAGAATTACATTCAGAAAGACAACTCTACTTCATTTGTCTGTTATTTCAATTCTCACCAGAGACCTTGCAAAGACAAAATGTTTTTGTTTCCACAACAACTTGGTGTCAGAAGTGGGATCCCTTGAGTGCTCGTCTGGGACGAAGGCGGACTGTGGCTGGCCACCCTGGGAAGAGACTTCCAGCCTCAACTCAGCATTACGAGACATGAAGGCTGGCTGCTGGGCGCCCCGGACTGTCACCACTGGGGTTTCACGAACTCAATTTACACCTGAATTAGATACTCGGTGAGTTTTGAAATTTCACATAATTTCGCACCCACGTTCATCATATTTGTCCATAACGATCGAGGGCCATTTCTAAGTCCGGGACTTAGAACAAGACAATTGCTTTCAGATGGGTTGTGCTGTAAACAAACCAATTCCTTACAGAGATGTCTGTATTGTAAGAGGACTGTGCACAGGTTCCTTATCTGGGATAGGGAATAAAGGACAAAGGAGGTTGGACCTCCTGAGGGCCCGATCGTGGATAATATGAGGAATAAGTGGGGCGAAAGAAGTGCGAGTTGTCTATCAACATGGGTAAAGAAATTTAAATTCCCAGAGGGAGGATCATTGAGTAAGAAAAGACTCAATGAATTGGAAGTGAAGCTGAAAGAAAAAGAATATGAACTGAGAAAGAAAAAGAAAGTGTCAGTGAAGAATTTGGAAGACATAGAAACACACTGAATGTTTGAATATGTGGAAAAAGGAAACAGAGACACAAGAAAGGAAGAAGTTACAGAAAGAACTACCCGGTTCAAAAGGGGGGGAAATAGTAATACACAGAACAGTAATACACATGAAACCCAAACCCCATACTCACACACTTCTTCTCTGTACCCACTGTTGACGGTGCTGAAGCTGGATCCTTACCTCGACGCCTGCCCACCAATTCATCACCAAGCCCCAGACCAACCCCAACCACCACCGTACCCACATCTTCAGGCTCAGCACAAACCCCAACACCCTCCGCCCGAACCCAGACCGGCTGCCCAACCATCAACACCACGGGCATCTGGGTATCCAGCAGACTCCTCTGTCCCGCCTCTGCCCCAATTACCAGGTCCTTCGTTCAGTGCGACTGGGCTGAAGGATGAAGATGAACCCCCTAGCTTTTCTCCCATTGCCAACAGAACCCGTCAACATCAGCATGGACCAGTTCTCAACTTGCCCATGGTGGGAGTTGCTGGCCCTGACGGACCGATGCTGGTGTTTCTATCATGGACATGACGGATGTCACGGCGGCCCCCCAACATTACATGACATTACATGACATTACATGACATTACATTAGTCATTGAGCCGACGCTTTTATCCAAAGCGACTTACAATAAGTGCATCATTTAACGTAGGAGATCAGGAGAACTACTAGTCATCAGAGGTCAAAAGTGCATCTAAACAAGCATCTAAGAGCAAACCAGCGTTAAAGTAAAAGAGCAAGAAAGAGATTTTTTTTTTAAAGAGTGAATACAATAAGTGCTAAGAACAAGTAACAGGGTAGTAGTTCTTGAAGAGGTGAGTTTTCAACCTGAGCTGAAAGATGGGCAGCGACTCCACTGTCCTGACATCAGTGGGGAGTTCATTCCACCACTGTGCAGAAGGAGGGGAAAAAGGGCAACAGAGTTGGCAGTGGCGGAGCAGGAGTGGAAAAAGGGCAACAGAGTTGGCAGTGGAGGAGCAGGAGGGGAAAAAGGGCAACAGAGTTGGCAGTGGAGGAGCAGGAGAGGAAAAAGGGCAACAGAGTTGGCAGTGGCGGAGCAGGAGTGGAAAAAGGGCAACAGAGTTGGCAGTGGCGGAGCAGGAGTGGAAAAAGGGCAACAGAGTTGGCAGTGGTGGAGCAGCAGTGGTAAAAGGGCAACAGAGTTGGCAGTGGTGGAGCAGCAGTGGTAAAAGGGCGACAGAGTTGGCTGTAGCGGAGCAAGAGTGGGAAAAGGGCAACAGAGTTGGCAGTGGCGGAGCAGGAGTGGAAAAAGGGCAACAGAGTTGGCAGTGGTGGAGCAGCAGTGGTAAAAGGGCAACAGAGTTGGCAGTGGCGGAGCAGGAGTGGAAAAAGGGCAACAGAGTTGGCAGTGGCGGAGCAGGAGTGGAAAAAGGGCAACAGAGTTGGCAGTGGTGGAGCAGCAGTGGTAAAAGGGCAACAGAGTTGGCAGTGGTGGAGCAGCAGTGGTAAAAGGGCGACAGAGTTGGCTGTAGCGGAGCAAGAGTGGAAAAAGGGCAACAGAGTTGGCAGTGGCGGAGCAGGAGTGGGAAAAGGGCGACAGAGTTGGCAGTGGCGGAGCAGGAGTGGAAAAAGGGCAACAGAGTTGGCAGTGGCGGAGCAGGAGTGGAAAAAGGGCAACAGAGTTGGCAGTGGCGGAGCAGGAGTGGAAAAAGGGCAACAGAGTTGGCAGTGGTGGAGCAGCAGTGGAAAAAGGGCGACAGAGTTGGCAGTGGTGGAGCAGGAGTGGGAAAGGGGCAACAGAGTTGGCAGTGGCAGAGCAGGAGTGGAAAAGGCAACAGAAGGAGTGGAAAAAGGGCAACAGAGTTGGCAGTGGCGGAGCAGGAGTGGAAAAAGGGCAACACAGTTGGCAGTGGTGGAGCAGGAGTGGAAAAAGGGCAACAGAGTTGGCAGTGGTGGAGCAGGAGTGGGAAAGGGGCAACAGAGTTGGCAGTGGCAGAGCAGGAGTGGAAAAGGCAACAGAAGGAGTGGAAAAAGGGCAACAAAGTTGGCAGTGGTGGAGCAGGAGTGGGAAAGGGGCAACAGAGTTGGCAGTGGCAGAGCAGGAGTGGAAAAGGCAACAGAAGGAGTGGAAAAAGGGCAACAGAGTTGGCAGTGGCGGAGCAGGAGTGGAAAAAGGGCAACACAGTTGGCAGTGGCGGAGCAGGAGTGGAAAAGGGGCAACAGAGTTGGCAGTGGCGGAGCAGGAGTGGAAAAAAGGGCAACACAGTTGGCAGTGGCGGAGCAGGAGTGGAAAAAGGGCAACAGAGTTGGCAGTGGCGGAACAGGAGTGGAAAAAGGGCAACACAGTTGGCAGTGGCGGAGCAGGAGTGGAAAAAGGGCAACAGAGTTGGCAGTGGCGGAGCAGGAGTGGAAAAAGGGCAACAGAGTTGGCAGTGGCGGAGCAGGAGTGGAAAAAGGGCAACAGAGTTGGCAGTGGCAGAGCAGGAGTGGAAAAAGGGCAGCAGAGTTGGCAGTGGCAGAGCAGGAGTGGAAAAAGCAACAGATGGAGTGGAAAAAGGGCAACAGAGTTGGCAGTGGCGGAACAGGAGTGGAAAAGGGGCAACAGAGTTGGCAGTGGCGGAGCAGGAGTGGAAAAAGGGGCAACAGAGTTGGCAGTGGCGGAGCAGGAGTGGAAAAAGGGCAACAGAGTTGGCAGTGACAGGACCTGGTTCGGGAAGTGGAGGCAGAAAAATGGTGGTCTCGGCGGAGATGTGCTGCTTCTGTTTCGACGTGCTTTATTGCCATCTGTACGGATACCCACCTCCGAGAACACCCAGGTTTACAAACGATCCCTAAACTCGCTATAATTTATGCTGGATTTCAATACAGTTCAGACAAATGAAGTTCATGTCTGTCTCCTCTTCATTCCTGTGTTCTGACCGACACACCATCCTGCTTACTCTCTACCTAAGACAAACTAGCCCTTCCAAATTATCACACTAACAATGCGCCACACATTCTCTATTGGGGACAGGTCAGGACTGCAGGCAGGCCAGTCCAGCACCCGCACGTTCTTCTTTCACAGCCAGGCATTTGTAATGTGTACAGAATGGGGCTCTGCATTGTCTTGTTGAAATGTGCATGGGCGTCCCTGGAAAACATGTCATCTTGAAAACAGCACCTGTTGCTCCAAAATCTCTCTGTACTTTTCCGCATTAATGGTGCAATCACAAAAGTGTAAATCACCTTTGCCAAGGCCACGGACACAACCCCATACCATGACAGACCCTGGCTTTGGGACTTGTTGCTGATAACAGTCGGGAGGGTCCTTTTCTTCTTTGGTCTGGAGCACACAGCATCCATTTCTTCCAAAAATGACCTGAAATACTCATTCACCTGACCGCAATATACATTTCCATTATGTGATGGTCCATCCCAGATGGCGCCGAGCCCGGAGAAGTCAATGGTGCTTCTGGACACGGTTAACGTAAGGCTTCCTCTTTTGGCATGGAAAAGTTTTAACTGGCATTTGTGGATGTAACTACGTACTGCAGTGCTTACAAAGGTTTGCCAAAGTAATCCTGAGCCCATGTGGTTATACGGCTTACAGATGAATGAGGGTTCTTGACGCAGCGCCGTCTGAAGGATTGAAGAGCATGGTTATTCAGTTTAGGCTTGTGCCCTTGCCCTTTACACACTGCAATTCCTACATATTTCTTGAATCTTTTAATTATGTTGTGCACCGTAGAGGGTGAAATGTCCAAATCCCTTCCTGTCTTCTTTGAGAAACATTGTTTATAAACATTTCAATAATTTCCTCATGCATTTCTTGGCGAACCTCACCCCATCTTTGCTCCTGAAGGACTAGGCCTTTCCTGGATGCTGCTTATGTCCCAAAGCATGATTACAATCCGCTGTTGATATCACCTGTTTCAAATCGCATCATTATCTAATTATTTGACCTCATTACTAGCCCTAAATCACCCCTCCCTCCCAACTTTTTTTGGAATGTGTTACAGGCCTCAATGGCAGGAATGATGTATATTTATAAATGAAATGATGTTGACCAAACAAAACATGAAATATCTTGTGTTCATACTGTCTGCATTGAACTACAAGTCAAAGTACATTTCAAAATCACCGCTTTCTTTTTTTATTTGCATTTTCCATACCATCCCCACTTTTCCAAGTTGGGATTGTGTATATAGAGTATATACAGTGGGGTCCAAATGTCCGAGACCACATCGAAAATCTGTTATATTTTCATGCGAGTCTGGAAATAATCAAAAAGGATTTAGAAACAATGAAAAAACGTTATGACATGTAAAATGAATAAGAAATATTTAAGATTCTGCACTATTTCTAGGTCAGCAATTAAATTTGAGCAATTTGTGGCATTAACCATGTGAAGTCCTTTCTACAAAAGCTCAGATGTCCTTTAGTTAGTGTCATCCCTTCCGCTGAAGCACACGTTCAGATGATACTCGGGCAGATTTGATCTACTCATCGGAGGCTTGTTTAAGTACATCAACGTGCAGCCATGATTCACCCATTATAAATATGACTGGGCCTCAAGTTTTCAGCAGAACATTTCTTACCAGGTAGCACTGTGGTAGTTGGAAACATGGCATCAGAACTACGTGAAAGTGGCAGAAGTCAAATTGTTATTCTAAACACAGCGGCTTTCTCAGTGACAAATCACAGCTCGACTGAAGGTTGCAAAGGGGGCAGTGCACAGCACTCCAAAACATTTTGCTGCAACTTGATCCGTTGTATCCAAAGCACAAATCAGGCAGAACAAAACGGACCACACCACCACAGGATCAATACACCAAGCTTTGTTCAATGAGCGATAGAAAAGCAATTTCATCAGACAGAATTTGCTAAAGATATAAAAAAAATAGTGTCTCAAGTGTCTTCATAAACTTCAGCTGGTCCAGAATCCAGCTGCCCGTATCATTACCAGAACTCCTTCCATAGATCATATCACTCCTGTTCTTCACCAACTTCACTGGCTCCCTGTTAAATACCGTACTGACTTCAAGATCCTGCTCCTCACCTTTAAGGCCCTTAATAACCGCAACCCCATTGAACATTTATGGGGGCACTTGAAGACTGAGAAAGCCGAGCATTCCGTGACAGCACAAAAAGCTCTTTGGAACATTGTCAAATCATGCTGGGATAACACGGGTCATCAGGTTTTGCAGTCTTGTGGAGTCCATGCCAGCTCAAGTGCATACTGTCAAGATATTCTGAAATTCACGTACATTTTTCAAAGATTAAATTTTTCACTGAAATTATTAAGTTGATATCATTTGTAATGAAAAATGTGTTTTAAATTCACAAAGAATGCAAAATAGAGGCATTTTCATTAGCTGTGCATGTGTATTTGCAGATGGATGGATATACAGTGCTGCTTGAAAGTTTGTGAACCCTCCAGACATGGTCACCGTTTTTGTAAAAAACATTAAAATAAGCTTATTACACATACATCCAAATCCCAATTTGTAAAGCACACCTTCCAAATAATGGACACACACAAAAAGAGCTATATTTTCATTATTTAATTCAACAAAGGTGGTTTGTTTCACAAAAACTCAAAATTTAACATGTGCAAAAGTATGTGAACCCTTGTATTAGTAGCTTGTGGCTCCTCCTTTTGCAGCCATTACTTCAACCAAACGTCTTCTGTAACCACTAACCAGTCTCTCGCATCTGCTTATGGGGATTTTTGCCCGCTCCTCCTTGCAGAACTCAGCCAGTTGAGAGAGGTTGGAGGGACATCTGGTATGTACCAACTTCTTCAGGTCTCGCCACAACATTTCAAATGGATTAAGATCCGGACTTTGACTGGGCCAATCCAGAGTACGGATCCTCTTTCTCTGAAGCCATTCCTTTGTAGTTTTGCTGGAATGCTTTGGGTCATTGTCTTGTTGCATAATCCCTTTTCGTCCCAGCTTCAACTTCCTGACTGATGGCAGGAGATTCTGGTCAAGAATTTGTTGATATGCCAGAGAATTCATGGTTCCTTGGATAATATGGAGTCGTCCAGGTCCAGAAGCAGAAAAGCAGCCCCAGACCTTCACATTTGCACCACCATGCTTCACTGTTGGGAGGAGGTTCTTTTCTTCATATGCAGTGTTGGCTTTTCTCCAAACATGTTGGTTTTGATTGTGACCAAATAATTCTATCTTGGACTCGTCTGTCCAGAGAATGGACTTCCAGAAGGCCTCTGGTTTGTCCAAGTGCTCTCTGGCAAAGTTGAAATGGGCAGCTTTGTTCTTTTTTGAGAGCAGAGGCTTCCTTCTAGCAACCCTCCCATGAATGTCATGGCTATTCAGTTTCCGTCTGATTGTAGACGCATGCACATTTGTCCCAGATGCTACCAGAGAGGTCTGCAACTCTCTAGAGGTGATGTGTGGGTTGGCCTTTACCTGATGTATTATTTTTCTGGTGCTTCTGGGTGATAGTTTTGATGGGCGTCCACTTCTAGGCAGAGTTGCTGTCATGTTGAAGGCCCTCCATTTGTAAATTATTTGTCTTACAGTGGATGGATGGAGCTGGAATCTTTTGGAGATGGTCCTATATCCCTCCCCAGACTGATGGGCTGTCACTACCCTCTTCTTCATGTCCTCGGATATCTCCTTTGCTCTCGGCATTGTTGATTTGTATGGGACCACAGTGGTTTGGTTGGTTTCCTCTCTCTTTTAATTAGTGCAGGCCAAACCCTTTCCCAAGGATGTCTCATTTCATTGGTCTGCTTAAATGATTAATTAAGCACCCAAATGTGTTTCACCCGAGTCTGCTACCTGCTTGACTTAACCAAAGCTTGTTTAAGTACATCAACGTGCAGCCATGATTCACCCATTATAAATATGACTGGGCCTCAAGTTTTCAGCAGAACATTTCTTACCAGGTAGCACTGTGGTAGTTGGAAACATGGCATCAGAACTACGTGAAAGTGGCAGAAGTCAAATTGTTATTCTAAACACAGCGGCTTTCTCAGTGACAAATCACAGCTCGACTGAAGGTTGCAAAGGGGGCAGTGCACAGCACTCCAAAACATTTTGCTGCAACTTGATCCGTTGTATCCAAAGCACAAATCAGGCAGAACAAAACGGACCACACCACCACAGGATCAATACACCAAGCTTTGTTCAATGAGCGATAGAAAAGCAATTTCATCAGACAGAATTTGCTAAAGATATAAAAAAATAGTGTCTCAAGTGTCTTCATAAACTTCAGCTGGTCCAGAATCCAGCTGCCCGCATCATTACCAGAACTCCTTCCATAGATCATATCACTCCTGTTCTTCACCAACTTCACTGGCTCCCTATTAAATACCGTACTGACTTCAAGATCCTGCTCCTCACCTTTAAGGCCCTTAATAACCGCAACCCCATTGAACATTTATGGGGGCACTTGAAGACTGAGAAAGCCGAGCATTCCGTGACAGCACAAAAAGCTCTTTGGAACATTGTCAAATCATGCTGGGATAACACGGGTACTACCTGCTTGACTTAACCAATGCAGCTGGGGGTTCACTTACTTTTGCACATACACTAATTCCATGTTTCATGTAGTTTTTGGGCTACTTAAACAAGTCCCACTAAACAAGTACCTGCAACTGATAAACATATATCTGACATTTCATACATAAAAAACTGGTGATGATAGAATAAGAAAATCATGGTAAAACAACAGAAACATCTAAACTGCTCAAGGGGTTCACATACCTTCAAGCAGCACTGTAGATAGATACTGAATGTTTTAACAGCATGAGAACATGTTACTATTGAACATGTGTCATGTGTGATGCAAAGACTAAAAGACTTGACACTTAATGGATTTCCACATATTTATTTTCAATCACAGCAAATACATCCATAGTGCCCGAGGCAGAATAATTACAAATGTGAAACTCGACCGTTGTCTCAATCATCATGTCAGTTTGGGAGCTAGTTCTATGCTGTTTATCCTCAGAACCGTTTGAGGTGTAATGATGACTGTAAAAAAAAAAGAAGAGAGAACACAACAATCACTTTTGTACATAATGATAACTTGTATCCATTACTCATTAACTGTGTCAGAACCCTACACTGCTAATGGAGCAAACCACTCACTTCTGCTGCAAATAACATACATTTCCAATATGTCGATGACAACACTAAACATTCAAAAATGTATCAAAGTTGAGAAATAAATGACCAGGGACAATCAAAGCTTGTCTGATTTGCCATATGTCATTATCTGACGTGCAATTTGATTTTTTGGTTGCTTAGTTTGGATATGTGTTCTTAGTTTGGATATATGTGTTCTTAGCTTGAATATATGTGTTCTTAGTTTGGATATATGTGTTCTTCGCTTGGATATATGTGTTCTTAGCCTGGATATATGTGTTCTTAGTTTGGATATATGTGTTCTTAGCTTGGATATATGTGTTCTTAGTTTGGATAGATGTGTTCTTAGCTTGAATATATGTGTTCTTAGTTTGGATATATGTGTTCTTCGCTTGGATATATGTGTTTAGTTTGGATACATGTGTTCTTAGTTTGGATATATGTGTTCTTATTTTGAGATATATGTGTTCTTAGTTTGGATATATGTGTTCTTAGCTTGAATATATGTGTTTTTAGTTTGGATATATGTGTTCTTAGTTTGGATATATGTGTTTAGTTTGGATATATGTGTTCTTAGCTTGGATATATGTGTTTAGTTTGGATATATGTGTTCTTAGTTTGGATATATGTGTTCTTAGCTTGAATATATGTGTTCTTAGTTTGGATATATGTGTTCTTAGTTTGGATATATGTGTTCTTAGTTTGGATATATAAGTTCTTAGCTTGAATATATATGTTCTTCGTTTGGATATATATGTTCTTAGTTTGGATATATGTGTTCTTAGCTTGAATATATGTGTTCTTAGTTTGGATATATGTGTTTAGTTTGGATATATGTGTTCTTAGTTTGGATATATAAGTTCTTAGCTTGAATATATATGTTCTTCGTTTGGATATATGTGTTCTTCGTTTGGATATATGTGTTCTTAGTTTGGATATATGTGCTTAGTTTGGATATATGTGTTCTTAGTTTGGATATATGTGTTCTTAGCTTGGATATATGTGTTCTTAGTTTGGATATATGTGTTCTTAGCTTGGATATATGTGTTCTTAGCTTGGATATATGTGTGCTTAGTTTGGATATGTGTGTTCTTGTAGTTTTTGGATGTGTGTTTTTGTATTTGTGTTGCACTGCTGTGGGTTGGGGGGGGCGATATTTCGTTTCATTTCATGTACTTGTGTACATGAAATGACAAAGTGTCCCTGATTTCTGTTACATTTTTTCCCCTGGTCAATGAAAGTCCATTGAGAACATTATTAAAAGACTACCCAAACAGCAGACAGAAGGGCATCTATTTAGCTCTAAAAACAACGGGATACTAGATTACAACATGGGATAACACTTAGTTCATCATTAGTAAAGTAAAAGGAATTCTAGTTGTAGGTCGTCTGCCACCCTGTTACTAACACCATGGATTTTCCTAATCGTCCAAAGAGGCTAGCGTTATGTCAGTGGAGCGTTATGTCAGTGGGTGGTGCATGGCAGGCAATCACTGCCATATCAACTGAAAACACCTATACTGAGACAATGAGAACTCAGGGCCCCAAAAGCTCATTCAATGTGACAGGCAACATTTTAGCATTATGACTCTGCTTCTCACAATTATAAAATGTCAACCTCTGGTAAGACAATCTAATTCTTTTATACCACTATGTATCATCGTATTGGAAAAGTCAAATGTCAGAAGAGTCTGATAGAATGAACTTACTTTTCTTGCGCTGGTATCTGTGTTTTTTATGGAATCGCATGTGGATCTTAGGCCATGATTCAGTCTTCTCTATGACAGTTGCCTCTACACTCACCAGTTCTTTTCTGTGCAGCATGAGAAACGGAGGATTATTATGTTCAGTCTCTCTATGTGGGTGTATTTTTGAAAGTTATGTAAAATGTCAAATTCCATATAAGACAAATCCTAATAGAGTTCTAACAGTGGTATGCTGCTATTCAAACAGTTATTTCAAAAGGCAAGTATACTAACAATGACCTCCTGCTTAATACAGCCAAAACCAGGAACTCCTTATTGACTTCTGATGCAATCCGAATTCCAAAATACCCATACAAATAGACGACAATCCCATCACCACCACTGAATCTTTTACATTCCTCAGAATTTAAAAGAGTCAGCAATAACCTGAAGTGGAAAACCAACACTGAGCATATCATTGCAAAACCTCAACAACGACTTTTCTTCCTCATGTCAGCGGCATGGCTCAGGAGATGCAGTGGGTCATCTAGTAATCACAAAGTCGCTGGTTCAATCCCAGCTCCTCCAGAGATTGTGTTGAAGTGTCCTTGAGCAAGACACTGAACCCAGCCTGTGTTACCAACAACCGCCACCAGTACTGTTGGCCAACAGGGTGCTGGTGGAAACGATGCTACTGTTGGGCGAAGGAGAGGGGGGAAGGCATGTCTAGAGGCAGCGGGAGAGGAGGAAGGGTAGGAATGTGGGGGTGAGAGTCGGAACTTTGAATGTTGGCACTATGAATGGTAAAGGGACAGAGCTGGCTGATATGATGGAGAGAAGAAAGGTAGGTATACTGTGTGTGCAAGAGACCAGGTGGAAACGGAGTAAGGCCAGGAGCATCAGAGGAGGGTTAAAACTCTTCTATCATGCTGCAAATGGGAGGAGAAATGGGGTAGGGGTAATTCTGAAGGAAGAATATGTCAAATGTGTTGGAGGTGAAGAGTGTCAGACAGCGTGATGAGTATGAAGCTGGAAATTGAAGGTGTGTTGATGAGTGTTACCAGCACATATGCCCCTCAAGTTGGGCGTGAGATGGAAGAGAAGATAAGCGGTTTGGATGATGGATGGATGGATGGCATATGACAGGGTGATGGAAGAGGAGGTGTGGTATTGTATGAGGATGTTGGGAGTGGCAGAGAAGTATGTAATACCCTTTTTCCACTGGCCAAAAAACCCGCTAACATCTGCCTTTTTACATTGACCAAAGGCGGACATTAGCGGGTTTTGGCCAGTGAGAAAAGGGTATAAGAGTGGTGCAGAATATGTATGAGGGCAGTGTGACTGTGGTGAGGTATGCGGTAGGAATGACGGATGGGTTCAAGGTGGATCAGTGGTCACCAACCCTGCTCCTGGAGAGCTACCATCCTGCCGGTTTTCACTCCAACCCTAATTTAACACACCTGATTCTACTGATTACCTACTTACCAAGACCTTGATTAATTGAATCAGATGCGTTAAATTAGGTTTGGAGTGAAAACCAGCAGGACGGTAGCTCTCCAAAAGCAAGGTTGATGACCACTGGATTACATCAAGGATCGGCTCTGAGCCCTTTCTTGTTTGCAAAGGTGGACAGGTTGACAGACGAGATCAGCCAGGAGTGTACTTGGACTATGATGTTTGCAGATGACATTGTGATCCGTAGTGAGAGTAGGGAGCAGGTGGAGGAGAGCCTGGAGAGGTGGAGGTATGCACCGGAGAGAAGAGGAATGAAAGTTAGCAGGAGCAAGACGCAATACATGAGAGGGAGGACAGTGGAATGGAGAGGATGCAAGGAGCAGAGGTGATGAAGGCATATGAGTTTAAATACTTGGGGTCAACCGTTCAAAGTAACGGGGAGTGCAGAAGAGAGGTGAAGAAGAGAGTGCAGGCAGGGTGGAGTGGGTGAAGAAGAGTGTCAGGAGTGATGTGTGACAGAAGGGTACCAGCAAGAGTTAAAGGGAAGGTTTACAGATGGTAGTGAGACCAGCTATGTTATATGGTTTGCAGACAGTGGCACTGACGAAAAGACAGGAGGTGGAGCTGGAGGTGGCAGAGTTGAAGATGCTAAGATTTTCATTGGGAGTGACAAAGAGGGACAGGATTAGGAATGAGTATATTAGAGGGACAGCTCAGGTTGTACGGTCTGGAGACCAAGTAAGAGAGGCAAATGTCTTTATGCATGCAAGAAAGTTGAATCAGTTCATCTGGACACAACGTTTATTGACAGATACGTTTCATCACTCAATCACTCCTCTGAGTGACTTCTTCAATCTAAACTGACTGCAGGTGTCCCCACCCTTATAAACAATACAGTTGCATAACAACCGAAACCAATGACCATTTCATATGCAAATATGGGCATAACGATTAACTAGAGTTACAATAGCCATGTGTACTATTCACAGAGGATAAACCCCAAAACACGCTGTGCCAGAAGTTGGTCCACCCCAAGGATCAGGTCCTCCGGCAAAAACAGAGCAATATAGTGTTAGCTGTTAAGTGCCAGCAGGATTGCCGTGACTTGTACATTGGGGAAACTAAACAGACGCTGGCCAAGAGGATGGCACAACACAGGAGACCTAAGAGCCTGGACACAGCAAACCGACTAGCGGTGACCAAGGCTGACTGTTGCGTTGCCTCATGTCGCCTGCCATCTGGGCCAAAAAGTAGCACTTGAATGCACCGCTTAGCTGAACAGCCAATTGGAGTGCTCTCTCTCAGCGATGCGCCCCGCCGATTCAACATGCTGAATCAGCCAAAAAGCTGCCGACAGGGGTCAGACTAGTGCCGACAGTGCAGGACACACTGCAAAAACTAGGATCACAGACGCTCACTGACAGCCTGACATTGGCCGACTGTCGGCCTGGTGTGTCAGGGCCCTAACATGTCAGGCCAGCACCTTGCAGTCTACACCCATGTACAGGCCAGTGGTCACTCTTTAAAGGATGACAATGTGCACATCCTTGATAGGAAGGAATAATGGTTTGAACGGGGAGTCAAAGAGGCCATCTATGTGAAGAGGGAACGACCATCCCTGAACCGGGGGGGCTAAGAGTACATCTGTCACCATCTTACAATGCTGTGATTGCAAACATTCCCAAATCCTCTGTGAATAGTACACATGACCACTGTAACTCTAGTTAATGGTCACATTGTGGCAGGATGAGGAAAAACACAGCAGACGAAGGCGAGTTTGATGTTTATTCCTCAACTCCAAAAATCAAACTGCAGCAGGAACAACCCTGCACCAGCAAGCCCGGGAACGTAAACCATGCCCCCAGCTCACAGACCTGTTGGGTGAGTGGCATAGCCCCTAGTGTCCGCCACACAGCCCCCCCCCCCGAACACCCAGAAGGGACTCCTGGAAAGAAAATTAGTGTCTCACTGGAAGCTTAAGCAGCCTGCCATAACGGCTGCGCCGTCCCTCAGCCGAGACAGTAGATGAAACACAGTCCAAAGCCGGCTGAGAAGCAGAAGGCTGAACCTGTGAAGACACTGCCGGTGTCCTGGAAGGAGGACGACCCCGACGGGGAACCTGGGCCGGAAACACAACTTCGCCTGCCACCCTGTGCGCCGGTTTAAGCCTATCAAGTGTGACACGCTCCCTACGCCCACCCATATCTAGCACAAAACCCTTAGGATCCGTCTCAAGAACCCGAAATGGGCCATCGTATGGGGGTTGGAGGGGCGAGCGGTGAGCATCATGCCGTACAAAAACAAAACGAGCCGACATGAGCTCCGCAGGCACGAACGACCGCGGAAAACAGTGGTGAACGGGGCCTGGAACCCGAGTGCTGTCAGACAAAAAAGGATAAACGGCCGGACGGGGGTCGAGGAACGGAACTCCCAGCCAAAAATTCCCCAGGGATGCGGAGTGGCTGACCGAGCACCAGCTCAGCGGGCGAAGCGTCGAGGTCCACCTTAGGAGCCGAATGCAACCTGAGCATAACCCAAGGTAAACGATCCACCCAGTTACCATTTGAGAGTGCAGCGCACAGCGCTGCCTTGAGCAACCAGTGAAAACGTTCACACAAGCCGTTAGCCTGCGGTTGGTACGCGGTAGTGCGGTGTACCTGCACACCCAAGGATCGCGCAAGTGCCAACCAGAGCTCTGACACGAACTGGGGGCCCCTGTCTGAGGTGATATCTGACAGAGTGCCGAAACGGGCGACCCAGGAGGAAAGAAACGCATGTGCAACATCCGAGGATGTTGTGGAGGACAGAGGGACAGCCTCTGGCCACCTGGTGGTCCGATCTACCATTGTGAGCAGGTGCATAAAACCCTGTGAAGAAGGTAGAGGGCCCACCAGGTCCACATGCACGTGGTCGAAACATCTGGCCGGGATCGGAAACGGTTCGAGGGGCGACTTAGTGTGCTGGTGGACCTTAGCGCGCTGGCACGCTACACATGCAGCTGCCCACCCCTTGACGTCCTTGCAGAGGCCAGGCCAGGCGAACTTGGAACCGACCAACTTCACCGACGCCCGAACTCCAGGGTGCGAGAGGGAGTGAATCGAATCGAAAACTTAACGGCACCAGGCCCTGGAACAACGGGGCGGGAACGGCCGGTGCAGACATCATAGAGGAGGGCAGGACTGCCTTCCTGCTTCACGACGTCCTCTAGCTTGAGGCTGGTACACGTTGACCTAAGGGCAAGGACGTCCGGGTCGCTGGGCTGGTCGGCAGCCATAGCGGAGAAATCCACACCGAGGTGCACAGGACACACAAGCACACGCGACAGACAATCAGCAACAGGGTTGGACTTCCCGGCCACATGCTGAATGTCCGTTGTGAACTTGGAGATTGCCGCTAGGTGGCGCTGCTGACGAGCAGACCACGGCTCAGTCACCTTGGACATGGCAAAAGTCAGCAGTTTATGATTCACATAAGCCATGAATGGGCGACCCTCCAGCAGGAAGCGGAAATGCAAGGTGCAGTGCCAGCAACTCCCGGTCAAAAACGCTGTACTTGTGCTCGCTATCTCGCAGTTTGCGGCTAAAAAATGCGAGTGGCTGCCACGCATTCGCCACCCGCTGTTCAACCACAGCCCCCACGGCTATGTCCGACACATCGGTTGTTAAAGCTATGGACGCTGTGGGTGTGGGATGGGCGAGGAGGGCAGCGTTAGCCAGGGCGCACTTAGCTCCGTCAAAGGCCTGGACCCGTTCGGGAGTCCAGTCGACAGGGTCGTTAGCCTTCTTAAGCCGCAGGGCTTCGTAAAGTGGCTGAAGGAGGTGGGCAGCGCGAGGGAGGAAACGGTTATAGAAATTCACCACGCCTAAGAATTCCTGCAATGCCTTAACAGAGACTGGGCGGGGAAATTCCGCCACCGCTTGCACCTTAGAAGGCAACAGGACCACGCCTTGCAGCGAAATGTGGTGACCCAAGAAGTCAATCACCGGCAGTCCAGACTGACACTTGGCCGGGTTGACTATCAGGCCGTGTTCGTCCAGACGACGGAAAACCTGTTTCAGGTGCGCCAGGTGCTCTTCAGCTGACGGACTGGCCACTAATATGTCGTCGAGATAAACGAACACGAAAGCAAGGTCACGCAACACCGAGTCCATCAGCCTCTGAAAGGTTTGCGCTGCCCCCTTCAAGCCAAAAGGCATGCACATGAACTCAAAAAGCCCAAATGGGGTGATCACTGCGGTCTTGGGCACGTCCTCTGCGCGCACGGGAACCTGATGATAGCCGCGCACCAGGTCCACCTTAGAGAAAATAGTGGTACCTGCCAGGCGTATGGAAAAGTCCTGTATGTGTGGGATGGGATAACAGTCATTGGCGGTGACGTTGTTCAGGCGGCGAAAGTCGCCGCAAGGCCACCACGACCCATCCGCCTTGGGCACCATGTGAAGCGGCGAGGCCCACGGGCTGTTGGAATGCCTCACTATACCCAGACGCTCCATGATGGTGAACTCCTCCTTAGCTGGAGCCCATTTTACCACGTCGAGGCACCGCGTGCGCGCAAAAACTGGCGGTCCCAGAGCGGGAATGAAATGTTCTACCTCGTGTTTAGTAACCGCGGTGGAAAAGGCAGGTGTAGTCACCGATGGAAAATCCGCCAGCAAACGCTGAAAAACATCCCCTAATGCTAAAAAGTTAGCGTGTGTTAACGGCCCGGCTCCCCCTGTCAGTGGCGAAAGACACAGCATCAATTAAACGGCGGTTTGCAACATCAACCAGCAGACCATTAGCACACAGAAAATAGGAACAGTAATGGTGGTGACTACAAAGTCCCACTCAAAATGGCGCCCGTGGAAGCGAACAGTCACCAACCTTGCGCCAAACGTCGCAATGGACGAACCGGTAGCTGCACTTAACTGTGGGCCACTGCCTTCGGCTGACCTGTCTGTCTTAGCAGAAGGGAGTAGGCTCTTTTGTGAGCCTGAGTCCACCAGAAACCGTCTTCCTGACATCGTGTCCTTAATGAAGAGCAGCTCACTATGTCCGCCAGCGCCCACAGCTGCTACTGAGTGCTGCCCTGGAGTTTCCCGCCGCCTCAAACGTGCACGGAGGGACGCAGCGCCTCGCCTTGCCGCCGAACCACTGGTGGAAGAAACAGAGGCCGCTCCCGCGCCGTCTCCGGGAAGTCACTCCAGCCACCACTGCCGGGTCCGCGTCCTCCGACGCCGGCTGCAGAGGCTCCGATGCCACACTCTGCACAGAGAACCGTCTGGTAGCCAGCAGGACCCGATCGGCCTCCTCAGCCAAACCTCGGCAGTCACCAGCGGCCAGACACGGGGAGTTAGCCAAAGCCGCGCGCACAGGAGACGGGAGCTGGCGCAGGAAAACGTGCGGGAAAAGGAACCCACCTTCGTCCGAGCCTAGCAGCGACAGCATATTCTCCATGAGATCCACAGCTGTCCCGTCGCCCAAACTGGATAGGAAAAGGATCCTATCTGCCCTCTCTGCAGCAGATAGGCTGTACCTCCGGAGCAGAAGATGTTTGAGGGCGACGTATTCATCATGTTGCGGAGGGGCGCGCAACAGCTGCATGGCCCGGCGTGTGGACTGCTGGTCCAGCGCAGCAACGACCAAATAGTATCGGGAGTCGTCCGCGGAGATTCCACGCAGGTGGAACAGCACCTCGACATGCTGGAACCACGAGGCCGGGTCGCTCTGCCAGAACTCTGGGAGCTTCACAGCCGCGGCGAGAACGGCCGGCTGTGAGAGTTGGGGTGGCGTGGCCGAAGTGGATTCACACTCCTCTTCTGCTCCAAACATGTTCAATTCGGGGTCACCAATGTGGCAGGATGAGGAAAAACACAGCAGACGAAGGCGAGTTTGATGTTTATTCCACAACTCCAAAAACCAAAACTGCAGCAGGAACAACCCTGCAACAGCAAGCCCGGGAACGTAAACAACGCCCCCAGCTCACAGTCCTGCTGGGTGAGAGGCATAGCCCCTAGTGTCCGCCACAACATCCCTATTTGCATATTACATTGGTCATTGGTTTGGGTCGTTATGCCACTGTATTGTTTATAAGGGTGGGGACACCTGCAGTCACTGTATTGTTTATAAGGGTGGGGACACCTGCAGTCACTGTATTGTTTATAAGTGTGGGGACACCTGCAGCCACTGTATTGTTTATAAGGGTGGGGACACCTGCAGCCAATCAAGACTGAAGAGGTCACTTAGATGATGATGAAACGTTTCTGTCAATCAACCTTGTGTCCAGATGAAGTGATTCAACCTTGTTGGATGAGAGGCAAGATAGAGATGGTTTGGACATGTGTGGAGGAGAGATGCTGGGTATATTGGGAGAAGGATGCTGAATATGGAGCTGCCAGGGAAAAGAGGACGGCCAAAGAGGAGGTTTATGGATGTGGTGAGGGACGACAGGCAGGTGGCTGGTGTGATAGAAGAAGATGCAGAGGACAGAAAGAGATGGAAACGTATGACCCACTGTGGCGCCCCCTAACGGGAGCAGCCGAAAGTAGTAGTAGTAGTTTAATGATGAAATAGGTAAGAATTTTTATTGGCTGCAATTTGGAGTTCCTCAATGACACCAAGATTAAGTACCATCACAAACCCAGAATATGTCTGCAACCACATAACTAGTATCTGTTCAGGTTTCAATGAGTTTTTGACAATGAGATTTGGCTTTAACATTTATTTTTTTATTTCTCCCCCTTTTTCCTCCCCAATTGTACTTGGCCAATTACCCCACTCTTCCCAGCCGTCCCGGTCGCTGTACACCCCCTCTGCCGATCCGGGGAGGGCTGCAGACTACCACATGCCTCCTCCCATACATGTGGAGTCACCAGCCTCTTTTTTTCACCTGACAGTTAGGAGTTTCACCAGGGGGAAGTAGCGCGTGAGAGGATCACACTATTCCCCCCAGTTCCCCCTCACCCTTGAACAGGCGCCCTGACCAACCAGAGGAGGCGCTAGTGCAGCAACCAGGACACATACCCACATCCAGCTTCCCACCGGCAGACCAAGCCAATTGTGTCTGTAGGGATGCCCAACCAAGCTGGAGGTAATATGGGGATTCTAACCGGCAATCCCCGTGTTGGTAGGCAACGGAATAGACCGCTACGCTACCCGGACATCCCGATTTGACTTTAACATTTAAAACCTGGGTTTTTTTCTCAGTGTTGGTGAGCGAGAGAATGACATATTACCCTAGGAGAGGCCGGCCAATAAGACTGAAGTCTTCACTTCCCACCATGAGCACCTGGAAACAAGGGTAAGAAACAAGGGTAACAATGGTGAGAAAAAAGGGTAACAGTGGTGAGAAACAAGGGTAACAATGGCGAGAAAAGCTCGGTCTGATTCACTGAGCAGTGTCCTCTGCTTTTAATACACTCAACCAAGGAGCCTCTTGGTTAATAGAGGCCCTGATCTTAGAACTAAAGGAAGTCAAATCCACCAGATTGTTTGGCGAGATTTAGATGACAGATTACAATAGACTGGCCTGTACCCTAAAGAGGCTGCCATTTTAAGTGCCCCCCTCCCCCTTTACCCTAAAAGGCTTAAAAGATCATCCCGGACTTCCACCGGGGGCACGGAACAAGATGGCGGAGTAGAGCAGAGCTCCCGAGTCGACTAGATAATACACTCCCCCAAAACTATGAAAGGACTGAAAATACATGTTTAAAACTGACGCGAAATGAGTGGGGGACGGAAACAGAGAAGTCTGAGGAAAAAAATGTCTAAAGGCCAGGAAGAACACGAGTTTGAGGAGGAGTCGGTGGAAGAGGGAAATGGCGAACCCAAACAACTTCACGCGCTACTTGAGGGGTTCACAAACCTCACTAAGGAAATTCGAGAGCTCAAGAAAGAGATGAAGGATGACCTCTCAAAATTCAAGGAGGAATTTAAAGAGGGGGTGAGGCTGGAGTTTGCCGGCTTCAAAGAAGAAATAAATTGCAAATTGGCACAAAATGACGCGGAAATACAAAAACAACGGAAAGATGTTACTGAGGCACAGGAACGGATCACAGAGCTAGAAGACTGGAATATGGAAGCGAAGGAGGCCATCCTCACGCTACTAAAACAACAAACAAAACTTCAAGACAAGTTAACAGAGGTGGAAGGACACGGAAGACGTTGCAACCCTAGAATATATAATTTGGCTGAGAAGGACGGTGAATCAGTACCAAAACTGGTGGACGGGCTCTTACGCCGGGAGCTCGATATACCGGAGGGGACTGATTTACAAATACAGCGGGCACACAGGAGCCTCGGAAAGAAGCCACCACCGGGTGCAACACCAAGGTCTGTAGTGGTTAACTTCTTGAAATTCGAGACCAAAGAACGTATTCTAGCAAAAGCCTGGAAGAAGAAAATACAAGTCGATGGGAGACAGATCATGATTATCCCACTGAGGTTATGAAGAAACGCAAAACCTACACGGAGATCAAAATGATACTGAAAGACAAAAAAATCCAGTTCCAGACGCCTCTGAGTAAAATAAGGATCCACTGGTCGGACGGACCCAAGATTTATGAAAACATGGAGGACGCAGCACGAGACATGAGGAAGAGAGGGATGGACATACAGGAGAAACACGACAACAGCGAGCCCTCACTCAAGGAAAGGATCCTGAGAACATCGCCATGGTAACGCATTGGAGCGAAGAAGAAGAGAAGCGGGGACCCCACTGCCTCAGAGGAGCCGAGGCGAGATGCAGGGCATCGAGCGAGGGAAAAGCTGCAGGAATTCAAGAGGTGACCAAATGATTAAGATAAGGAGAGTGGAGAGGGGGGTGCAAGGGGGGAAAGACGCTAGTATAGCGAACCCAGAAGGACTACATGTCTCCTGGTTTTAAGTTATATATACAGTGAGATGGGTGAGTAAACGGTTTCACCGAAGCTGATGAAGCAGCTGGTTTATTTTTGATTACCCCTCTACTACAAACATTTGAAATTATATTACAAAACTAAAGTTAAAATTAAAATTAGTAGAGGGGAAAAACACATACCATGGAAGGTAATCATAGGGAGACGACTTATTTTGTTTTTCTTTTCTTTTCTTAATGTGTGGAGAACTTTCAGTTTGAGGTTTAATGTATTATAGTATGATGGGTTTTGCTAAGACTGAATCCAAGTGGGGATATTCACAAGCTCCCCCTCTCCTATAAGCACAAGACTTCTCTATCGTTTATACTAAAACCGACAGGGGAACCAAACAGCAAGGGACTGTTGAACTTATCTAGAAGGATGGGGAGACAGGTTTTAGGAGTGTCTCACACCTCTAGGGGGGCCCTCCACATACCGGAGGATATCCCCCATTCCCACCAACAGGGAGACAGGGCCTAGGGGGAATAGGGCTCTTATTTGCTGGGAAGTTCAGTTTTTGTGTTCGTGTTTATTTTGTTCATGAGGAAAGGTTGGTAGGTAAAGTTGCAGTAAAGGGGTTGGAAATCATTCCCAAGGTCACAAACAATACAACATAATGATATAAGAGTGGTGTCTCTGAATATAAATGGGCTAAACAATAAAGAAAAAAGGGGAAAGGTATTGACTAAATTTAGAAATACACGTCATTTTCTTACAGGAGACACACTTATCTCGAGAGGAGCTTGAAAAGTTAAAAAAATTAGGCTATAAAAATTCCTTTTTTAGTTCATTTGGGCAAAATTGTAAAAGGGGTGTCGCAACACTTATTTTAAATATGACAAAGTTTGAACTGATTAAGGAGGTAGATAATAAGGAAGGGAGCTATATAATGACAAAATATAAACTAGACAATCAAGTTGTGACACTGTTAAATGTTGTATGCTCCCCCAGAAAGTGAAAAATCATTCTTTGAAAAATGATTTGACATTATAAGTTTGGAAACAGAAGGGACATTGATATGTGGAGGGGACTTCAATGTGGTATTAAATTACAGGCAAGACACAACAAGTACAAAGAAAAACAAAACACAAATTAATAAATACATGAATATAATGATGTCAGGAATAGGTATATCTGATGTGTGGAGGGAACTTCATCCACTAGATCGGGACTATACACACTACTCAGCTCCTCATACAATGTATTCTAGAATAGATTATTTCCTAATGAATAAGGGAGAAATATATAGAGTGAAGGAGTGCAGGATAGGGGTAACAGACATATCAGATCATAGTGCAATCTACCTTACAATAAATTTGAACCACAAGAGGAAAAATACAGTATGGAGACTTAATGAAGGTATACTGAATAAAAAGGGGCTAGCGGAGGAGTTAAAAGGGGTTAATAAACAGATATAAGGAAGAAAATGATAATGGAGAAGTAGACCCAACAATTCTATGGGATGCCCTGAAGGCTGTTTCAAGAGAGAAGCTGATTTCTTACACAACATTTGTTAAAAAAGCCAGATTAGAAATATATCAGAAACACATTGAAAAATGAAAGGAACTGGAACAGCAACATAAGAAGGAAAAATATCCAGGAATACATAATTAGGTTAAAGAAGTTAGGAAAAAAATAGACGATATGATATCTTGTTGGAAGGGATGGAGAGGAAAGCCAGGTTCACCAAACAGACTTACTATGAGGGAGGATCTAAAGCTACTAAAACGCTGGCCAGACGTTTAAAGAAACAGCAAGCACTAAATAGTATACACAAAATAAGAGACCCTGTATCCAACAAAATATTATATGAACCAGAAGAAATAGAAAAGATGTTTGAGGAATATTACAAAAAATTTTATACACAGCCTACTTCAGCGGGAGAAAAGGACGTGAAGGAGTTTTTGGATGAATTAGAATTACCATCGATAGGTTCACAACAAAATGCAATGCTGACTTCAAAAATAACAGTAGAAGAGACAGAGAAAGCAATTAGCTTGGCAAAGTCGGGCAAATCACTAGGACCGGAAGGATTAGGGGCATCCTTCTATAAAACCTTAAAAAATAGTTAATGCCGCTACTGTCTACTTCATTTAACTATACTCTTAGGGAAGGTAAGCTCCCTCCCTCATGGAAAGAGGCTATCATTTCCGTTATTCCGAAGGAGGGTAAAGATAAAGAATATTGCAATAATTATAGACCTGTATCAATTTTAAATGTGGATTATAAACTTTACACCTCTATTATAGCTAAGAGAATGGAGAAATTCATGCAGGAATTGATTGATGAGGATCACACTGGCTTTATTAAGGAAAGGCAAACCCAAGATAATATAAGAAGGAGCTTACATGTCATAGAGAGCATACAATTGGAGGGTGAAAGTGCAATTCTTGTAAGTATAAATGCCGAAAAAGCCTTCGATAGTGTGAATTGGGTATTTTTGTATAAGGTATTAGAAAAAGATTTAATGAGGAATCGGTGAACTGCATTAGAACACTATACCATAAACCAATGGCAAGGATTAAAATAAATGGTAATTTGACAAAACGATTCAAACTTGAAAGGTCGACGAGGCAGGTTTGTTGCCTCTCTCCGAGTCTCTTTGCAATTTTTATAGAGCCATTAGCCCAGAAGATCAGACAGGATGAAGACATTAAAGGGGTGACAATAGGAGGAGAGGAGCATAAAATCGGGTTATTTGCAGATGATGTATAAATCTAATTAAAACAACCTAATGAGTACTTCCCACAGCTAATTAGATTACTGGAGAATTATAGACACTACTCGGGTTATGAAATTAATGTCACCAAAACACAGATCCTATCAATAAATTACTCCACATCACAGGAGATTAGGGAAACATTCAAACTTAAGTGGAACACTAACTCAATAAAATATTTAGGGGTGAATGTAACTAAAGGGGTGGATAAGCTATACGAGGCGAATTACACAAAATTAAACCAGGAAATTGGAAGAGACTTGGAGAGATGGTCAATTACTAATCTGGACTTCAGCTCTAGAATAGAGACAATCAAGATGAATGTATTACCGAGGCTTCTATATTTGTATCAATCCTTGCTGGTGATGATCCCACAAAAACAATTTGTAGAAAGGGATAAGTGGATATCGAGGTTTATATGGTGTGGGAAGAAACCTCGAATTACAAACCCCAATTCCAATGAAGTTGGGAAGTGGTGTAAAACGTACACTACCGTTCAAAAGTTTGGGATCACCCAAACAATTTTGTGTTTTCCATGAAAAGTCACACTTATTCACCACCATATGTTGTGAAATGAATAGAAAATAGAGTCAAGACATTGACAAGGTTAGAAATAATGATTTGTATTTGAAATAAGATTTTTTTACATCAAACTTTGCTTTCGTCAAAGAATCCTCCATTTGCAGCAATTACAGCATTGCAGACCTTTGGCATTCTAGCTGTTAATTTGTTGAGGTAATCTGGAGAAATTGCACCCCACGCTTCCAGAAGCAGCTCCCACAAGTTGGATTGGTTGGATGGGCACTTCTTGCGTACCATACGGTCAAGCTGCTCCCACAACAGCTCAATGGGGTTCAGATCTGGTGACTGCGCTGGCCACTCCATTACCGATAGAATACCAGCTGCCTGCTTCTGCTCTAAATAGTTCTTGCACAATTTGGAGGTGTGTTTAGGGTCATTGTCCTGTTGTAGGATGAAATTGGCTCCAATCAAGCGCTGTCCACTGGGTATGGCATGGCGTTGCAAAATGGAGTGATAGCCTTTCTTATTCAGAATCCCTTTTACCCTGTACAAATCTCCCACCTTACCAGCACCAAAGCAACCCCAGACCATCACATTACCTCCACCATGCTTAACAGATGGCGTCAGGCATTCTTCCAGCATCTTTTCATTTGTTCTGCGTCTCACAAACGTTCTTCTTTGTGATCCAAACACCTCAAACTTGGATTCATCCATCCACAACACTTTTTTCCAGTCTTCCTCTGTCCAATGTCTGTGTTCTTTTGCCCATCTTAATCTTTTTCTTTTATTGGTCAGTCTCAGATATGGCTTTTTCTTTGCCACTCTGCCCTGAAGCCCAGAATCCCGCAGCCGCCTCTTCACTGTAGATGTTGACACTGGTGTTTTGCGGGTACTATTTAATGAAGATGCCAGTTGGGGACCTGTGAGGCGTCTGTTTCTCAAACTAGAGACTCTAATGTACTTATCTTCTTGCTCAGTTGTGCAACGCGGCCTCCCACTTCTTTTTCTACTCTGGTTAGAGCCTGTTTGTGCTGTCCTCTGAAGGGAGTAGTACACACCGGTCTAGGAAATCTTCAATTTCTTAGCAATTTCTCGCATGGAATAGCCTTCATTTCTAAGAACAAGAATAGACTGTCGAGTTTCAGATGAAAGTTCTCTTTTTCTGGCCATTTTGAGCGTTTAATTGACCCCACAAATGTGATGCTCCAGAAACTCAATCTGCTCAAAGGAAGGTCAGTTTTGTAGCTTCTGTAACGAGCTAAACTGTTTTCAGATGTGTGAACATGATTGCACAAGGGTTTTCTAATCATCAATTAGCCTTCTGAGCCAATGAGCAAACACATTGTACCATTAGAACACTGGAGTGATAGTTGCTTGAAATGGGCCTCTATACAGCTATGTAGATATTGCACCAAAAACCAGACATTTGCAGCTAGAATAGTCATTTACCACATTAGCAATGTATAGAGTGTATTTCTTTAAAGTTAAGACTAGTTTAAAGTTATCTTCATTGAACAGTACAGTGCTTTTCCTTCAAAAATATGGACATTTCAATGTGATCCCAAACTTTTGAACGGTAGTGTAAATAAAAACACAATACAATGATTTGAAAATCCTTTTCGACCTATATACAATTGAATACACTACAAAGACAAGATATTTAATGTTCAAACTGATAAACCTTATTGTTTTTTTTGCAATATTCCCTCATTGTGAATGTGATGCCTGCAACACGTTCCAAAGACGCTGGGACAGGGGCATGTTCACCACTGTGTTACACCACCTTTCCTTTTAACAACACTCAATAAGCGTTTGGGAACTGAGGACACTACTTGTTGAAGCTTTGTAGGTGGAATTCTTTCCCATTCTCGCTGATGTGCGACTTCAGTGGTTCAACAGTCCGGGGTCTCTGTTGTCGTAAATTGTGCTTCATAATGTGCCACACATGTTCAATGGGAGACAGGTCTGGACTGCAGGCAGGCCAGTCCAGTACCCGCACTCTTTTACTACGAAGCCCCGCTGGTGGAACACGTGCAGAATGTGGCTTGGCATTGTCTTGCTGAAATAAGCAGGGACGTTCCTGAAAAAGACGTCACTTGGATGGCAGCATATGCTGCTCCAAAACCTGTATGTACCTTTCAGCATTAATGGTGCCTTCATAGATGTGCAAGTTACCCATGATGCCATGGGCACTAACACGCCCCCATACCATCACAGATGCTGGCTTTTGAACTTCGCGCCAATAACAATCTGGATAGTCCTTTTCCTCTTTGGCCCGGAGGACACGACGTCCATGATTTCCAAAAACAATTTGAAATGTGGACTTGTCAGACCACAGCACACTTGTCCACTTTGCGTCAGTCCATCTCAGAGGAGCTCAGGATCAGAGAAGCCGGCGGCGTTTCTGGGTGGTGTTGATATCTGGCTTTGGCTTTGCATGGTAGAGTTTTAACTTGCACTTGTAGATGCAGCGACGAACTGTGTTAACTGACGATGGTTTTCCCAAGTGCTCCTGAGCCCACGTGGTCATGTCCTTTACACAATGATGTCGGTTTTTAATGCAGTGCCGCCTGAGGGGCCGAAGGTCACGGGCATTCACTGTTGGTTTTTAGCCTTGCCGCTTACGTGCAGAGATTTCTCCGGATTCTCTGAATCTTTTGAGGATATTATGGACTGGAGATGATGAAATCCCTAAATTCCTTGCAACTGTACGTTGAGAAAAGTTGTTCTTAAACTGTCGGACTATTTGCTCACGCAGTTGTTCACAAAGTGGTGAACCTCGCCCCATCCTTGCTTGTGAATGACTGAGCCTTTCTTCGGGGATGCTCCTTTTATACCCAATCATGACACTCACCTGTTTCCAGTTAACCTGTTCACCTGTGGAATGTTCCCAACAGGTGGTTTTTGAGCATTCCTCAACTTTCCCAGTCTTTTGTTGCCCCTGTCCCAGCTTCTTTGGAACGTGTTGCAGGCATCAAATTCAAAATGAATGAATATTTGCAAAAAACAATAAAGTTTATCAGTTTGAACATTAAATATCTTGTCTTTGTAGTGTATTCAATTGAATATAGGTTGAAAAGGATTTGCAAATCATTGTATTCTGTTTTTATTCATGTTTTACACAATGTCCCAACTTCATTGGAATTGGGGTTTGTGGATATGAGACTCTGCAGCTCCCCAAAGACCGAGGAGGTTTGGCTTTACCAAGCCTTAAGGAATATTTCTTTGCCGCACAAATTAGACCTTTGATATACTGGTGTAATGAAGAGTACATTGCTAAATGGAAGGGTATAGAAATAGGGATGAAAGACTACAAGATCCAAAATCTAATCACACACAAAGAACTATACGACAAATTAAAAAATAATTGGATCCGATCACCAGAACTACAGTTGAAACATGATAGTTCAAAAATATAAACTGGAAAAAGAAACAAATATACTGAGTTGGTTTGCATTTGATCCAAGGTTCACACCCGGAACTAATGATAAGGGATTTAAGCAATGGATGAACAAGGGCATTACTTCCACGTTTACAATGGTCGAAAAGGGGGGGTGCAGAGTTTTGAAAAGTTAAGGAATAAATTTGGATTGGATGAATATGAAAAATATCGATATCTACAAATAAAGGATTATTACGAGAAGGGGGTAAAAACAGACACAACAAATGAAGTTATTGAGGTATTTATGAAGGCTATAGAAGAAAAAAATGTAGAGTAATTTCAGCCCTGTACAAAGGTCTGATGTCATGTAAAAAGAACTCTTTGTATATGAAAGAAAAGTGGGAAAGAGAGCTCAGGGAAAAAAATAACTGACGAGGAATGGTACAATATGTGTAAAGCGCAGTGCACGGCCACTAGCTCCAGGACCTGGAGAATATTCTGCTGGAAGAACATAATTAGATTTTTCATAACTCCAAAGATGAGAGGGAAATTGGCATCTAGCTAGTAACCATGCTGGAAGTTTTGTGGACACATGGATGTAGACCATTCACATATATTTTGGTCTTGTCAAAAGATGGAAGGATACTGGGATAAAATATGGTTGGGGCTGAAAAAATAATAGGCTATGAGATACCCAAATCAGGCAAGATACTTTATTTAGGAACTCTGACACTGTAAACAAAGAAGATGAGTATCTTGTCAAAGTACTGCCAGCAAGCAAAAAAGCTATAACAAGATTATGGTACAAAACGGAACCTCCGACCGTGGAGCAGTGGATGTGCATTGTGGAAGAAGTGTTCATAACGAAAAGACTTAGATATATATTAAGGTTACAAGAGGCACAATTCAACGAAAAGTGGGAAAAATGGGCTGACGCAATGGGACGCAAGAAGATGACACCACCAACAACACTGGACTACAAGGACACTGATACAATGAGAATTGTAAAATAAATGTTATACCCTGACACTGTAACTGCAAAAACAAAATCTTAATAAAATATAAGTTAAAAAAAAAAAAGATCATCCCAAGTTAATTTTTTTCCCCTTTTTAAATCGGCCCAAGGATAACGGGACGCCGTTAACTTCGAGCCATGAAAGAAAGTAAGATGGACAGATGGATAGATCGAGACATGGAGACTATACTCCTACCTATCTACCTACATTTTCAAAGACAGCAGAGGCTTGCCAGTAAAGACAGTTGTGGGCATGCGGAGCTGGAGGCATTATTCCATGTCAGGAGCAGAAAGACGTAAAACAGAATGCTCACCTCAAAGATGACAGACAACTTCAGGTGATTTCCTGAAACTTACGTTTGTTTTTTTTTTTACTTGAACTTGTCCGATTGGAGAACAGTACTCAAAGCCTTCCACTTGTCTGGTTATAAAGTGTAATGTCAAGCCCTGTATGAGTGCCGTTCTAACATTAGCTAGTTAGCTCATGATCTGTATTCTAATAGCTAGCTCATGATCTTCATTCTAATAGCGAGCTCATGATCTGTGGTCTAAAAGCAACTCATGATCTGTATTCTAGTAGCTAACTCATGATCTGTAATAGCTAACTCATGATCTGTATTCTAATAGCTAGCTCATGATCTTTATTCTAATAGCTAGCTCATGATCTGTATTCTAATAGCTAACTCATGATCTGTGATAGCTAACTCATGATCTGTATTCTAATAGCTAGCTCATGATCTTTATTCTAATAGCTAGCTCATGATCTGTATTCTAATAGCTAGCTCATGATCTGTATTCTAATAGCTAACTCATGATCTGTATTCTAATAGCTAACTCATGATCTGTAATAGCTAGCTCATGATCTGTAATAGCTAGCTCATGATCTGTATTCTAATAGCTAGCTCATGATCTGTATTTTAATAGCTAGCTCATGATCTGTATTCTAATAGCTAGCTCATGATCTTTATTCTAACAGCTCACACTGGCCAGCCTCAGAGGCTGACATCACAGTAAAAGTAAGATGCGAACGCCATTCTACTTCAGTAAGGTAGCATGTTCAGTAGAAAATAGGACTTTAAGATATAAGTGGCTTGAGTTGCATGAATACATGGAAAAAAGCACTGGTTTACTAATTAAAAGCATATTTACTAACAACATTAATACTCACATTGTGAACCAAAGCAACCCCTAAGTCCAACACTCCACACAACACAGACAATAACAGAAGCAGTCACATCCAAACAGTCAGCGCCATCTGCACCTTTTCTATGCGAATTCTGTCCCCACACTCGGCCTCAATGTGGTTCTCGATCAGAATCAGGTCTTCGTTGGTCACCTTCCACTGGCGACTGGCAAAATGGACCACTGCAAACAGTCGACCATGATCCTCCTTGGCAATGAGACTGTTCACCTTCTTTACCACTCCTGTACAATGAGATGGGGGGGGGGTGTTTACAATTCAAGTTGCAATTTTGAATTATCCAATTGAAATGATTTTAACACTAGAACGACCGGGATGTCACGCCTACTGAAAATCGCCATGGACGATCAACATGGCCGCCAGTTTTTAAACTCTATACTGTGTCAAGCTAAATACCCAACTGAGATATTAATGCATTATATATGCTAGTAGGTCTGTTAAGAAACCTACTGACACCAAAATTAACATGTTAACAACTTTAATACTATTTTTAAACAATTTAAAATGGCCGCTGTCCAACGCCTGTAAATACTGCAAGGCCTCGGTGGTAGTCATGGTGCGTCTGTAACGGCGTCTGTAACCAGACATGTTGGACATCATCACAAGTCAAGTTTAGACTATTTCTCTGCGCTGAGGAACGCTAGTGTGTTTCTAGCACAGAGCAACGAACTTCACGCAGGAAATGATGCGACGTCATAAATACTGACATGACGCACACCATCACGCACACATTACGAGACGGTCAGGTTGACCGCTCATGGTGGTTTTAGGTAGATCTTATCATACCTTTTTTTGTGCAAATGGTCTAAAACTCATTTTAATGCAAATATATGACATTTTAGGAACATTAAGGGAGCGGCGGGTCTGCATCTTTTTTTCCCCACAAAGTTATTAAACTTTGAAAATCCAAAACGGTCAGAATGACCATCTTGGTCGTTCTCAATCTAACGGCTGAGGCAAAGGGCAAATTATGACTCCTTTATACACACACACACACACACACACACACATATATATATATATATATATATATATATATATATATATATATATATATATATATAAAATCACCGCAACCAAACACCTCCAACTAACTGCAAATGCCGTGCTAAGGCATCGTGTCCTCTTGAAGGAAAATGCCAGACAGAGGGAGTCATCTACCAGGCATCGGTAACAAGAGAAGACAACTGCAATGTGGACACTTAGGTTGCACTAACAGAGGACCCTTTTAAAATTAGGTTTAACGCCCATATGAGCAGCTTCAGACATGAACATGCAAGACATGCAGCGGCCCTAAGCCACCACATTTGGTCATTGGTAGACAAGAGTATCAGTTATTCTGTCTCATGGAAAACCCTTACAAAGAGCAATGCATATTCAGTTAGGGGTAAAAGATGTAACCTGTGCTTGGCAGAAAAGTATGTTATTATCTGCAGACCTGACATGTCCACCTTGAATAATAGAAACAAATTGGCCACCAGCTGTAGACACCGGAAAACATGTCTCCTTTGTAACTATAAGTAAAACGTCTTTGTAACTATAAGTAAAACATCTTTATTATCCTCCCCCCCATTACATGATACACGTGACATTTATTAGATGTTGTATTTTATATTTTAAATGCCTGCCCTTTCAACTGTGCCCCAACACCACCCCACTATATGATTTACATAAATTACCTTGTTATATTTAAATGTAGACCATTTCAACAGTGCCCCGGTCCTTTAAATGCTTTTCAAAACAAGCCCCACCCCTTACCCCACTGGTTGTAACATTTTCTACCCCACCACTGGTTGCTGTGCATTGTAACTACCTACCCCATTGGTTGTTAGTTTAAATGTTTTCTCCTCTGATTGGTTGCTGTCCCCCATCAACAGGGGTGTGACGCTTGGCAACGTGGACTGTGTGTCTTTCTTTGTTGAACCACATCAGCAGCTGATGAGTGCGTGACGCACCATACTGCAATGTATTATACATTTTTTTTCCTGCATCTGATGTTCCGCTCATTAGTTGAGCACTTATAACATATATATATATATATATATATATATATAGAGAGAGAGAGAGAGAGAGAGAGAGAGAGAGAGAGAGAATCCAGTGAGTCAAGTACATCTTTACGAGACAGTAAAAGCCTCTTTCATGCCATAAGCAATCATCAGCTGTCAATAAAACTACTTGGGAAAGGACATACCATTTACGGCCTCATCATGCACATCACATGATAAAATATTGTTCAGTTGGACATAGGTTACACATTTTACTGCTGGGTGAATATGTTTTGTTCTTTCGAGAGGATTTTCCAGGTGGTTGAATAATTAATGTTTCTGTCCACAAATGACCAAATATAAGGGCTTAAACATGTGACATTCTTTAAATGGTTGTTTGTAAAGCTACACGTGTGCATTAAACCTCTTGTTGAATGTCCCTCTGTTAGACCCACGTATGTCTCTTGTTTTGTCGTTGTCCTCTCTCGTCACCGTAGCTTGGTAGATACCTCCCTCCGTCTGGCATTTTCTCTCAAGGGGGCATGAGTCGTTCACATGCCAATTGCAGTTGGGGGTGTCCAGTTGTGATGAAGGTGTCATCGATGTGTTGGTGATTCTTGTGTTGTGGGGCGATATTATGTGTTGAATGTTAGGCATACAGCTGTAACTCATGTTGATGGTGTTCCTATTGAATATCTTCCTCAGTTGATGGTCTGGGGTGAAGCACTTATCCAAAAGTTAAAAACAGTGCTTACTGATGTTTGTGGCCACAGTATCACTGTAGGGTGGGTTGTACCACGGTGTCACTGTAGGGTGGTTTTACCACGGTGTCACTGTAGGGTGGGTTGTACCACGGTGTCACTGTAGGGTGGTTTTACCACAGTGTCACTGTAGGGTGGGTTGTACCACGGTATCACTGTAGGGTGGGTTGTACCACGGTGTCACTGTAGGGTGGGTTGTACCACGGTGTCACTGTAGGGTGGGTTGTACCACGGTGTCACTGTAGGGAGGGTTGTACCACGGTATCACTGTAGGGTGGGTTTTACCACAGTGTCACTGTAGGGTGGGTTGTACCACGGTATCACTGTAGGGTGGGTTGTACCACAGTGTCACTGTAGGGTGGGTTGTACCACGGTATCACTGTAGGGTGGGTTTTACCACAGTGTCACTGTAGGGTGGGTTGTACCACGGTATCACTGTAGGGTGGTTTTACCACGGTGTCACTGTAGGGTGGGTTGTACCACGGTATCACTGTAGGGTGGGTTGTACCACGATATCACTGTAGGGTGGGTTGTACCACAGTATCACTGTAGGGTGGTTGCACCACGGTGTCGCTGTAGGGTGGGTTGTACCACGGTGTCGCTGTAGGGTGGGTTGTACCACGGTGTCACTGTAGGGTAGGTTGTACCACGGTTTCACTGTAGGGTGGGTTGTACCACGATATCACTGTAGGGTGGGTTGTACCACGGTGTCACTGTAGGGTAGGTTGTACCACGGTATCACTGTAGGGTAGGTTGTACCACGGTATCACTGTAGGGTAGGTTGTACCACGGTATCACTGTAGGGTGGGTTGTACCACGGTGTCACTGTAGGGTGGGTTGTACCACGGTATCCCTGTAGGGTGGGTTGTACCACAGTGTCACTGTAGAGTGGGTTGTACCAGCTGATGTTTAGTTTTCTGCTTCGTTTGTTGGTTTGCTGGTAGTCAGTGTGTAATGGTGGGTTGTACTTGAGCCGCTCTTTTCTAATGCATCTTGGTATGGGGGTGCAGCTTCATGGAACATGGATTCACTAGATGATCATGTTGAGAGTCCTCTATTAATGCTTTCTGGGATGTTCTTAAAGCTGGAGGGTGGTGGTTGCTTTCTCTATGGACATACTGCAGCATGTTGTTGGGCTTTATGTACGATATACACACACACACACACACACACACACACACACACACACACCAATCAGCCAAAACATGAAAACCATCTGCCTAATATGGTATAGGCTACCCTCATGCCGTCAACACAGCTCTGACTCTTTGCGATTAGGACTCAATGCCTAAGCAACTATTCCCCAATCCTGTGAACAATACACTGACCACTGTACCGCTAGTTACGGTCATGGCAGTTTGCTTATGAAACTGATGGTTTGTGTGGTCGTGCTGTTTGTAAGGGTGGGGACACCTGCAGTCAGTGGAGACTAAAGAAGTCACTCAGATGAGTGAGGAAACATTTCTCTAAATAAACGCCATGCCCAGATGAACTGGTTCAACTCTGTGAATATATTTTATACTACTAGCACTTCTCCTGGTACACACCTGAGGAGTACAACGTGATATAAACTGTGCACAACATAGGAGGAAGCATTAAGTTCGGGAATAATTAGTTTCTGACCTGCATGCCGTCTTTTCTCTTCTTCAGGATTGACATACGCCACCTCTGGCCATGGGGGGCAGGATAAGGATGTCTCAGGAAGCACACTTGATAACAACAGGACTAGATGTTAGCAGGCTAGCCAGGGTGTGTGCGTTTGACTGTGTATTAAGTATACTGCAGCATCAGTTCCTGTGGCAAGCAGGTTTGAGTCATTAGTGAAGTAGTTTTGTGTTGTAAGCAAGCGTCTCATTTTACATCAGTTTGTGCTTCAGCTGAAACAGTACCTGGAAGGTAGGCTGATACTCTGAGAACTCCAGTGGCGTGCAAAAGTAGATAGACCTGAGAAACAGAATTAGGGAAAGGAAATCAATTAGCCTTCTGTGCAGGCTGATCAGTCAGGTGAATGTTAAGACCAGTCAATGTTATTTGTATAGCCCAGTATCACAAATGTGCCTCAGGGGCTTTACAGCAACACAACATCCTGTCCTTAGACCCTCACATCAGATAAGGAGCAAATCCCTAAAAACCTTTAACAGGGAGAAAAAATAGGAAGTCAAGTCAATTTTATTTGTATAGCCCAATATCACAAATTACAAATGTGCCTCAGGGGGCTTTACAGCAACACAACATCCTATCATCGGACCCTCTCATTGGATAAGGAACAACTCCTTAAAAAAAAAAAACTTTAACAGTGAGAAAACCAGGAAGAAACCTCAGGGAAATAAACAGAGGAAGATCTGTCTCCCAAGACGGACAACGTGCAATGACGTTGTGTTTACACAATTTACACAATACAACACTGAAACAGGACAAACACAATTATAATGGAATTATAAAATATATGAATATGATGCGCAGGATGCGAAGCAGTGTCCAGACACGACCGGAACAGCCCAGGACCTGAGCCACATGACCACCATCACCATGGAGACCTGACAGGACAGACCGAAAGTGTACACAGGGGAGACTCACATCACACCATTCACAGTAAGAGGATGAGAAAAACCATCACTCTACAGTCTTAGATTTTCCTCGCTGACTCAGTTAAAATGCCAATTCTGCATTTTGGGTGTTTGAATGTGCAGCTGGACTGTCCCTTTTAGAGGGTTGGGATTCATTCATTCACTCATCATCAGCCACTTCTCCAGGGTCAGGTCGCGGTGACAGCAAGTTAAGTAGGGCACTCCAGACGTCCCTCTCCCCAGCAACGCCCTCCAGCTTCTCCTGGGGGATCCCAAGGTGTTCCCAGGCCAGATTGGACAAGTAGTCCCTCCAGCGAGCTCTGGGTCTACCCCGGGGTCTCCTCCCAGTTGGCCGTGCCCGGTAAACCTCCAAAGGAAGGCGCCCAGGAGGCACCCTAATCAGGTGCCCGAACCACCTCAACTGGCTCCTTTCGACGCAAACGAGCAGCGGTTCTACTCCAAGCTCCCTCTGGATGTCCAAGCTCCTCACCCTAAGGCTGAGGCCCAGACACTTTACGGAGGAAACTAATTTCATCCGCTTGTATCCACGATCTCACCCTTTCGGTCACTACCCAAAGCTCATGACCATAGGTGAGGGTTGGAACGAAAATTGACTGGTAAATTGAGAGCTTTGCCTTCCGGCTCAGCTTCCTCTTCACTGCAACGGTCCGGTACAACGTCTGCATTACTGCTGATGCTGAACCAATCCACCTGTCAATCTCCCGCTCCACCCAACCCTCAATCATGAACAAGACCCCACGACACTTGAACTCCTTCACTTCAGGCAACAACTCATCCCCAACCCGGAGGGAGCAATCCACCATTTTCTGGTAGAGAACCATGCCCTCAGACTTGGAGGTGCTGACTCTCATCCCGGCCATTTCACACTCAGCGGCAAACCGCCCCAGTGTATGCTGGACGTCACGTTCTGATGAAGCCAACAAAACCACATCACTTGCAATGAGCAGAGATGCAATTCTGAGGTTCCCAAAACGGGCATACTCCTCACCTTGGCTGCGCCTTGAGATCCTATCCATGAATATCACAAACAGAATTGGAGACTAGGGACAACCTTGGCGGAGTCCGACACCCACTGAAAATGTGTTTGACTTTGTGCCAAGAATGCGGACACAGCTCTCACTTTGGTTATACAAGGACCGGATGGCTTGTAGAAACTGCCCTGGTATCCCATACTCCCGCAGTACCCCCCATAGAGTGCCCTGGGGTACACGGTCGTAAGCCTTCTCCAAGTCCACAAAACACATGTAGACTGGCTAGTCAAACTCCCATGCCTGCCTCAGCACTTCCACAAGGGTAAAGAGTTGGTCCATTGTTCCATGGCCAGGACGGAGTCCGCATTGTTCCTCTTGTATTCGAGGTTCGACAATCGCTCGGAGCCTCCTTTCAAGCACCCTAGAATAGACTTTCCCAGGGAGGCTGAGCAATGTGAAGCCCCGATAATTGGAGCACACCCTCCGGTCCCCCTTTTAGAATATGGGAATCACCACCCCAGTCTGCCACTCCACAGGTACTGTCCCCAACCTCCACGTGACACTGAAGAGGTGTGTCAACCAAGACAGCCCAACAATTTCCAGAGTCTTCAGCATCTCAGGGCGAATCTCATCCACACCCAGCGCCTTGCCACCGACGAACCTCTTAACTACCTCAGAGACCTCTGCCAGAGATATGGGTGGGGCTTCCCCTAAGTCTTCAGACTCTACCTCCTCCACTAAGGACGTGTTAGTTGGGTTCAGGAGCTCCTCAAAGTGTTCTTTCCACCGCTTGACAACATCCACAGTCCGGGTCAACAGTTTCCCTCCCCGGCTGAACACAGCCTGAGTCAAGCCATGTTTCCCTTTCCTGAGTCGCTGGATGGTTTGCCAGAACTTCCTTGAGGCCAACCAAAAGTCCTCCTCCATAGCCTTGCCGAACTCCTCCCACACCTGAGTTTTTGCTTCCGCAACCACCAAAGCGGCAGCCCTTCTGGCCTCTCGGTACGTGCCTGCCTCAGGAGAACCCTGGGTCAACCAAGTCCAAAAGGCCTCCTTCTTCAGCCTGACGGCTTCCCTCACCGCCGATGTCCACCAGCGGGTTCTTAGGTTGCCGCCTCGACAGGCACCGATGACCTTATGACCACAGCTCCTGCCTGCCACATCTACAATAGAGACTTTGAACATGGCCCACTCAGACTCCATGTCCCCAGCCTCCCTCGGGATACAAGAGAACTTCTTCTGGAGGTGGAAGTTGAAGACCTCACGGACAGGGGCCTCCGCCAGATGTTCTCAGTTCACCCTCACTACACGTTTGGGTTTGCCAGATCTGTCCGGCAGCTTTCCCCACCATCTGATCCAACTCACCACCAGGTGGCGATCAGTTGACAGCTCTGCTCCTCTCTTCACGCGAGTGTCCAAAACATATGGCTGCAGATCTGATGATATGACCACAAAGTCTATCATCGATCTTCAGCCTAAGGTGTTCTGGTACCAAGTACACTTATGAACTACCTTATATTTGAATATGGTGTTTGTTATTGCCAATCCATAACTCGCACAGAAGTCCAATAACAAGGCACCGTTCGGGTTCAGATCGGGGAGGCCGTTCCTCCCAATCACGCCCCTCCACGTTTCTCCATCATTGTCCACGTGAGCATTGAGTCCCCCAGCAGAACTATAGAGTCCCGAGGCAGAGCCCTAACTAGGACACCACCCCGAGACTCCAAGAAGGCTGGATACTCCAAACTGCTATTCGGTGCATAAGCACACACAACAATCAGAGCCTTTCCCCCAGCGACTCGCAGTCATATAGAGGCGACCCTCTCATTCCCCAGGGAGAACTCCAACATGGCGGCGCTCAACGGGGGACTTCTGAGTATCCCCACACCCATCTGGCACCTGTCACCTTGGCCAACTCCGGAAAAGTAATGAGTCCTGCCCCTCTCCAGGTGTTTGGTACCAGAGCCCATACTATATGTGGAGGTGATCCCAGCTTTATCTAGATCAGTGTTTCTCAACCGGGGGTCCGCGGACCCCTAGTGGTCCGTGGTGTAATTGCAAGGGGTCCGTGAAAATAAAATATCTTTAAAAAAAAGATCCTATGACATTTATAGAAATAGGATTATTTTACTCAAATGTGACTGAGACCTTTATCTACCTAAACTATAAAGGGTAACAAGACTTTTTACTCTAATTACATCTGTTTCACAAGTGTAATTTATTGTATTTTAATAAGAGATCTCGCTCCAGTTTGCATTGTTAAAAGTTACTGCATAAAAATTCTGTTGTTACATATATCTGAAAGTTACTGCATAAGAATTCTGTTTTGTTAACTATATCTAAGTTACAACTGAAAGGTCTTATTTTTGCCCCAAAGAGTGAATAAATGCTATAATGCAGTTTCTACTGTTTCTATCAAATTGCAACCCCCCTCCCCCAAGATCAGGTGGAGGGGTCCTCAGGGTAGGTCAAAAATACGCAGGGGGTCCAAGAGCCCAAAAAGGTTGAGAACCACTGATCTAGATGGTACCGCTCCACCTCCCACACCAGCTCAGGCTCCTTCCCTGCCAGAGACGTGACATTCCACTTCCCGATGACAAATCTGCGATGCCAAAGTCGGCACGCCACGGTCCCCACCTTTGCCTGCCGCCCGGCCCTCTATTACACCCTACCCCAATGCTCATCCCCGCGTGTGGTGGGTCCACGGGGTAGGTAGGGTTGGGATATGTGTTAATAATTATTCAAAGGAAATATTCAATTTTGTTAATCCTTTTTTACTCACATCGTTTTCTGACCTTAGTGCTGGCTGAATAAGTTAGTAAACAACACCGGGAGTTAACTTTTAACAGATCAATTTGTTGACATTTTTAGAGACAAAAACTATCAGAAATGAAAGCATGAGCATTCATTTTGATTGTACTTGTATACATTTTATTTGCATTTATGTAAATTTGTTTACTAATTTGAATTCTGCTACCTGAAAGGAAAGGATGGAAATGCTGCATCCAACTAAAGTATTTCTGATTAGCAGTTGACGGTAAACCCATATTTTAATCATCTGTCGATCAGTAGGCCTAATAAGTGAAATTTATTACACAAAGCGCCGTAGAAGAAAAAAAACTGTTGACTTGATTTTGTGAGAAATTTTAGTCAACAGATACTCTATTGTTTATCTAGTGATCAAACAGGCATTTCATGATAAAACAACATCCAAAGTTAACCTGGATACACCAGTGAAATATGATAATCACTTTGAATCATTGCACCGCCCTGTGATGGCCTGGCGGCCTGTCCAGGGTGTCTCCCGCCTGCCACCCAGGGACTGTTGGGATAGGCTCCAGCACCCCCGCCACCCCAATGGATACGCGGTTTAGATAATGGATGGATGGATGACTGCCCTATGTTGAATGTAAATTGAAGGTAATCCGAGAGCGTCTTGACTGGATGCATCACCGCCTGGCACGGGAACTGGACTGCCTACACCCGCAAAACACTGCAGAGGGTTGTGCGGACACAAGCAGCGGATGCGAGCTTCCCTCCATCCAGGACATACACAATGGACGTTGTGTCAGCAAAGCCCGTAGGATTATCAAAGACCCCCGCCACCCCGAATATGGACCCTTCCAGCTGCTACTGTCAGGCAAGCAGGTCCAGAACAGCTTCTTCCACCAAGCAACCAGGCGTTTGAACAACGAACACTAAAGACACGAAGCCTGGTGCCAGACTGGTGGTACTGACCTGTGGTCTTCACCAGATCATCAGTTTACACACACACACATACACCTTACCTACCCCGCACACTCCTTTTTTGTTTTGTTTTGTCTTGTTGTTATTTTATTACTACTGGTGCGGTTTGAAATGAACGACGCGGTGTCTTAACGACGCCCCGGCCGGGCCGGGCGGCACCAGCCTGCCCCCCGCCGGCCGAACGACAAGCTGCGGCTGGCAGAAGCGCCGCGACACCGATGCGTGCGGGGGAAGCTTCCGTTTCCCGTGAAAACGCGAGCCTGGGGCAGCGGCGGCTCCTCGTCCGGCGGGAGGCCGCCTAGTTTCAAGTCACACAGGAGGGTGACGTTCACGTCGGAGCGCCGATGAACAGAGAGCCTGCGGGGTAGAATAAGGACCGCGGGGTAGAAGAAAGACCGCGGGGTAAAATAAGGACCGCGGGGTAAAGTCTCCGCCTTACCCGCGTGTTGGACCGACGAGACGCGGCCGCTGTGCGACCACAAACACCAGAAAGCTCTCAAGTGTCTCCTAAAGTAGATCAACGCCATGTTGCGGAGCCGTTCTTCTTCTCTTATCTCAATTTAATGTTTCTTCTTCTTCTCTTGGTTAACTGGCGGATCGCAAACGACTTTATGGTTTCTACCGCCACCTACGGTACAAAAGTATGTAACATCACGTCATTTAAATCTGTGTGTGAATGTCGTCATTCATTCCAGGTCATGGTGAGCCAAAGGAAGTGATGAAGCGCAGCCGGACTTGGTATATGTGATGTCCGTAGACGCCATCTTTCGCTCATGACAGTTTATATCCGCGCACTTCTTCAGTCCTGCCGTCCACCTCGCGTCGCTTCAGCAGGCGGGGAGGGCAGAGTGCCTCCCCGGTGGTTTTGATCCCCTCTCCCTCTCCTGCTGCAGGAAGTCTTCGGTGTTACAGTTTTTACGATCCCCTGACGATGCCAAATACTGTCAACAAATAATCGATTAACGATCCAACAGGAATGATAATTTTCAAGTCTGTTTTAAAAGCATGAACAAAACATGGCACAACTCTGATGAATCGCAGAAGGGGGTCAAACACCTTCTGCAGCACAGAAAACCCAGGGGGGAAGGATTTCGCAGTAACACCACCCCCTTCCGTTCAGGTTTAATGGGAGATAACGTCCTCTTTTTCCTTTTTTTTAATGACAAAGAACAAACATACAAGACATTACAATAAGAATACAATAAACATACATAGACTTCACACTGAACACGGGGTAACATAATTATTCAAATGTTAAATTACACTTCTCAAAAAACATGAACCGTTGGAACTGCTTTCTTGTTTTTACATAGATGAACATGGCCTTGGTGTAGTTTGGCATGTCTATCAAGAACAGACTTAGTTTGGGCTTTTCTCATCCCATTTCATCCTAAGCACAAAGAATCTGCCAAGAATAATTAATAAATGTACAACAAACATCATGCTGGGCTCTTCGTGTGGGGGGTTAAATAAAAGCAGGATATCTTGCAACTGAAAGGTAAGATTGAAAGAGGTTTTCCTAAGAATAACATTTGATAAATCCGTCCAAAATCTACTAACATGTGGGCAGCTCCACAAAAGGTGGCTTAGAGATTCAAAGTCATTTTCACAGAATATACATTTATCATCAATGTCTGTTTTAAATCTACTTACAATAAAACTTTTCACTGGGTAAACTCTATGGATCATCTTGAATATAACTTCTTTGACCTTATAAGATACAGTATTTATGACATTGACTGTCATAAATTACTCTTACTCTGGGCTGTGTTTAAACATCAGTAAGTGTGAGCCTGTACTGTTGTTCCCTGTATCATTAACTTCCCTGTGAAAGATTCAGTCACTTACCCGAGAACTGTTATCAACACAACAACCCTATCATAGCAAAAGGTACAGATAAAACTAAATGTATGGCTTCAAAGAGATTTATCCATTAGAGGACGAATTTTGCTAACAAAGGCAGAGGGCATATCCCGACTTACTTATGCTTCCTTATGTGTAGGTGTGAACCAGCAGACCTCTGTTGTGAACCAGCAGACCTCTGTTGTGAACCAGCAGACCTCAGAGGTCTGTGGCCACTGATAACATGCTTTGTATCATGCTGTTGTGTGGAGAACCAGAACACACTAAGTTCGAACATCCGTTTTGATGAACATGCTGGCCTGAACGTTCTTGACTTTTCCGCCCTGAACGACATTTTCAAGATAAATTGGATTAAACGGTTTCTTAGAGACCCGACTTCAATTTGGAATTTCATTCCTAATTACTTGTTCTCAACACTTGGAGCCCTTAAATTTGTTTTACTTTGCAGCTACAATGTTGAAAAAAAATCCTCTTAAAATGTTCAACGACAAATGCTCCTCTTCTAGTCTTTAATGTATAAACACAGCCCCCCTCCCCACACACAGTCACTACATATGGAACAACAGAGACATACTGTAGAACCACAAATCCTTATTCCTGGAAGTTAAGCAGCTCCTCAGCTCCAGTGGCACATTAACGCCCCACTCCGAACTTATAGACAAGTACGGTATCCCTCCACCACCAGGGGGACATGCATCCCTGCTGCTGTCGCAACGCTTCTTAGAACCTCGGTAGTATCTGAGCTGACTTTACTACTGTATCATTGAGCACGCACACACTTGGTCGCCATTTCTATAACTGAACTGTATTTGCAGGTCTCTGCACATACACACAGGCAGTAGCTGTATAGCGCCCCTACAGGCCACTATCGGTACATCTCCCTTTTTCTAAAGATTAAGATAAAGTTGATCTTAAAAAGAATAACAGATTATTTATCTTCAATCTGTAACAGTACAATTATTACACTTCTCTTTACCTCCCCCTTTTTTTCACAAAATTAAACACTGCTTTGGAACCATACAGCATAAATTTACAAATAACATGAGTCCAGAACCCAACATGACCCCAAGAACAGAACTCCAAGGCTGCAATAAAACACAAAATAAAAAATAAAAAAACCAACTCTGTGTGTGTTATTAGCACTCCTCTACAAGTCTCCTAGGTCTGACAATGGTTCTACTTGGCCTTTGAACCCGCTCCACCCCCGGGGATGGTGGCTGAACCTGCTCCCCCCCAGGTGAGGGTGACTCGACGACAGGAGGGCTGTCTGTGTCTGATTGAGTATGCCCCCCTTCTATTTGCTCTCCCGGAGCCTCCCTGTCATGGCCATTCTCTACAGGCTGTGGTTCCGAGCGTGGAATCTTCAGCAGGTGTCTCCGGTTCCTGCGGATCGTGTTGCCGCTCTTGGTAAGTACCTCATATGGTCTTGGAGCAGTCTCTTTGAGGACTTGTGCGACTGGTCCCCATCTTCCATCGCATCTGACTCTCACTAGGTCCTCTCGTTCCAGAGGTCCTAAGGGCCGTGCTCTTTTGTCATAGGCATGTTTGGACCTGTGCTCTCTCTGTGTGCGGTGGTCAGCGCGCTGGAGCAGGTGCTCCGCCGACGGCAGCTTTGTCTTGAGCTTCCTGTTCATCAGCAACTCTGCTGGCGAGCGGCCCCGTTCCAGCGGTGAAGTTCTGTAGTTGAGGACGGCCAGGTACGGGTCCTCACCCGCTTCCGCTGCTTTCTTTAGCAGCCGTTTGACGATTTGCACTCCCTTTTCCGCTAGACCATTTGACTGCGGGTACAGTGGGCTTGAGGTTACATGCTTGAATCCATACTGTTTAGCGAAGTCTGCGAACTCCTGACAACTAAACTGCAGCCCGTTACCACTTACTAAGGTCTCTGGAATACCATGCCTTGCGAAAATGGACTTAGAATGAGTGATCACTTGCTTTGCTGTAGTATCAGACCACAGCGCATATTCCGGATAGTTTGAATGGTCGTCAACTATGATTAAATAGTCTCTCCCTTTCAACTGCAATAGGTCTGCACCTACTTTTCGCCATGGCTCGGTCGGTTTGCTATGAGGCAGAAGCGGCTCTCTAGGCTGCATATACCTATGCTGTTGGCATATCTCACATCGTTGTACTAGAGTCTCAATATCTCTGTTCATGTATGGCCAAAACAGTACATCATGAGCCCACCTCTTGCTTTTCTCGATTCCTAAATGGCCCTCATGTGCTAACTTAGCCATCTCTGATCTCATGGAGCTGGGAACTACTATTTTTTTACCTTTTAGGAGTACCCCGTCGATCACTGGCAGTTCATCTCTGGTGTGGCGATACAGACTTGGCAGTATCCTGGCCTCATCCCCTGGTGAGAGGACGGCTGCTATGACATCCTGCAACTCTCTGTCGCTTGCCGTTTCCTGCGCGAGCTGGGCCCATTTCTCGTTTGATGCAGGCAGCTGGCCTTTCACGCAGTCCATGTGGATTTGCACCTCCTGCTCGGTGCTGCTCGGGGCCGTGTCCCTCAAACTCGCTCTGCTGAGAGCGTCTGCCACTACTAAGTACGTTCCCGGAGTAAACTCGAATATTATGTGGTACTTCTGTAGACGTAACATAAGACGCTGGATGCGCGGCGGTGCATCCCCCAGTGGCTTTCTGGAAATGGCAATAAGCAGCTTGTGATCAGTTTCTAGTATTATTTCTCTGCCATAGATATATTCGTGGAACTTTTCACATCCGAAAACTGCGCCTAATGTCTCTTTCTCAATTTGCGCATAGTTGCGCTCTGCAGGTGACATTGTTTGGGATGCGTAAGCAACAGGAGACCATTGTGTGCCGTGTAGTTGGAGCAGCACCGCTCCGAGACCCTCTTTGGATGCGTCAGTTGAGACTTTGACTGGTTTCTCAACATCATAGTATTTTAACACCGGCTCTTTGATCAGGTTGGCCTTTAACACCTCCCACTCGTTTGCATGTTCGTGCTCCCACTGCCATTCATTTTGCTTTTCCAGTAGACTACAGAGGGCCTTTGTGTTAGCAGACATATTTGGTATAAACTTCTCCATGTAGTTGACTAGCCCTAACGCTCTTTGCAGGTCTGTTTTGTCTTTTGGCGCTGGCATCTCTACTATTGCCCTTATCTTTTCTGGATCAGGCTGTATCCCTTCTGCGGACACCTTTTCACCTAGGTAACTAACCTCTGTCATCCCAAACTCACATTTCGACTTGTTTAGTTTAAGCCCTGATCTACGTGCTTGTTCTAGCACCCCGCGTAATCTCTCATCATGTTCTTCTTTTTGTTTTGCCCCAGACCACTATGTCATCAATAAACACACCCACACCCTCCACACCATCAAACAGCTGCTGCACTGTTTTGTGGAACACCTCTGGAGCTGAGCATATCCCAAACGGTAAGCGAAGAGAGCAGTGCCTTCCAAAAGGCGTGTTAAAGGTACACAGTTTGGCGCTGTCTTCATCTAGAACGATCTGGTAGAACCCTGATGATGCGTCTAACTTGGAGAAGAAGCGCGCGCCTGCCATAGCACTAGTGATGTCTGAGTTAGTTGGTAGTTTGTAGTGTTCTCTTTTGATCGACTTGTTCAGGTCTTTTGGGTCTATACAGAGCCTTAAGTCACCATTCTTTTTCTCAACTATTACCAGAGAACTGACCCACTCAGTTGGTTCCTCTATTTTCCTCACTATGCCCTTCTCTATAAGGGATTGCAGTTCTGCTTTCAGCCTAGCTTTACGGGTCACCGGCACCTTCCTTGCCGCATGGACGACCGGTTCTGCATTTGCTTTTAACTGGATTCTGTACTGCCCAGGTAGGCATCCTATACCCCTGATTACGTCCCTGTATTGCTCTCTTATCTCCCGTGTCAGCTACAGTCTCGTGCTGTTTGTCAGCTGCACCACTAGATGTCACTACAGACCTGTCAATTACATGCACTCTTTTGATAAGACCCAATCTCTCACAGGATGTCAGACCTAATATGGGCTGTCTATCGCCCTCAACCAACACAAACATAGCCTTAACAGAGCGCCCATCCCTTGACAGTGTGACTCTACATACCCCTTTTGTAGGAATCGGTTCATCATTGTACGTTCTCAGATTTACCTTTTTCACATGCTCTTTTGGCTTCTTGTACAGTTTATTAAAGTCTTCCATCGTCAGTATGTTCACCTGAGCCCCTGTGTCCAGTTTTAGAGGCATTGTCGTTCCGTTGATTTCCAGATTGGCTACCCACTCATCCTTTTTGTCCTCCTCGCTCTCCACAGTTCCCACAAACAACTTTTCGTCGTCCTCTTCTGTGTCGGTCGTGTCGGTGTCGCTGCCTTGCACCACCTGTACCGTCTTCTTTGACAGGCAGCACCGGGCCTAGTGATTCTTCTTTCCGCATTTGCGACAGTCCACACCGTAAGCGGGGTAGTTATTCGGAGCGTGTTTGCCCCCGCATCTGTCACAGTTCGTGTCCTTTGTGGACTTGGGCGCGCGGGACTTTCCTTTGCTGTTCCTCTTGCTCGCGGCGGCCCTCTCCTGTACCGCATCCACCGCCGCTACCGCCGCTGCTGCAGCTTCGGGCTCGGATGCTTTGAGCTGCATCTTGGTGCTCTCTGACGCCTGGCAGATCTGTCCTGCCTTCTCCAGGCTCAGATCGGACTCTTTGAGTAGTTGCATTCTCACTTTCTTGTCGAAAACGCCGATAACTATCTGATCCCTTAATAGCGAGTCACACAATGTGCCAAAGCTGCACGACTGGCTTTTCAAACGCAAGTCCGTGACAAACTGTTCAGTGGGTTCTGACTCGGCTTGTACTCTGTTGCGTAAAACATACCGTTCCTATGTCTCGGTCTTTCTTTGGCGCGCAATATTCTTCAGACTTTGCCAGCACTGCATCCTACTTTTGGTCGTCGCCTCCTCAGGAAACTGACACGTGTTGAAAACGTCCCTCGCGGCTCTGCCTGCCACTGTGAGAAGCAATGCTAGCTAGCTTCCCACGTTCGTGTCTCGCATCTTCCAGACCGACTGCACACACGTACAACTCCAAACTCTGCTTAAAAGCTTTCCAATTCTCGTGGACATTTCCACTTACCTTCAACTCCTCTGGCGATCGAATGTTGTTCATCTTTGTAGGCTAGTTTGACCTGACTCTGGTACCATGTATCATTGAGCACGCACACACTTGGTCGCCATTTCTATAACTGAACTTTATTTGCAGGTCTCTGCGCATACATACAGGCGGTAGCTGTATAGCGCCCCTACAGGCCACTATCGGTACACTACCACCGGGTCCTGTGGTTCCTGCTGCTGGTCTGATGTGGTCTCCTCTAAAAAGAGCAGTAATAACAACCCTGACACACCTGTTTTATTTCTACCACCGGGTCCTGGGGTTCCTGCTGCTGGTCTGATGTGGTCTCCTCTAGTCAAAGCAGTAATAACCCTGATACCCCTGCTTTATTTCTACCACCGGGTCCCGTGGTTCCTGCTGCTGGTCTGATGTGGTCTCCTCTAAAAAGAGCAGTAATAACAACCCTGACACACCTGCTTTATTTCTACCACCGGGTCCTGTGGTTCCTGCTGCTGGTCTGATGTGGTCTCCTCTAGTCAAAGCAGTAATAACCCTGTAACCCCTGTTTTATTTCTACCACCGGGTTCCGTGGTTCCTGCTGCTGGTCTGATGTGGTCTCCTCTAAAAAGAGCAGTAATAACAACCCTGACACACCTGCTTTATTGCTACCACCGGGTCCTGTGGTTCCTGCTGCTGGTCTGATGTGGTCTCCTCGAGTAAAAGTGCAAGAAAGATTTTTGTTTTAAATGAGTGAATACAATAAGTGCTAAGAGCAAGTAACAGGGTAGTAGTTCTTAAAGAGGTGAGTTTCCAGCCTGCGCCGAAAGATGGGCAACGACTCCGCTGTCCTGACATCAGTGGGGAGTTCATTCCACCACTGTGGGCCAGGACAGAACATTAACTGCATTTTGTGACCCTAAGAAAAATGAAACAATGGAGCAATATAACTTTTTCACACGTAGGCAGGGACAGAATGAGAGTTTTGACAAATATCTCACTGAGTTAAGAACCCTGACTGTTACATGCCACTTTGGAAATATCACAGACTCTTGTCAGGGATAGAATAGGGTGTGGGACATGGGACTCTCGTCTGAGGGAACATTTACTCAGAGAGACAGATCCGACTTTGGACAAATGTATGCTTATTGGAAGAGTGGCAGAGCTCTCCAGACAAAGAGCCAAGGCCATAGAGGCTCAGAATGCACAAGTAGTCCACGCAGTGTCACAAAAAGACAGACCAAGAGGGACAGACCTCAGTGAGGAGGTGAACACTATCCAATGCAGATACTGTTGCAAGAGACATGAGAGGAAAAAGAGAAATGCCCTGCATATGGGGAAACGTACAAGGGCTATGGGAAAAGCAATCCCTTTGCCACAGTCTGCAAAAGCATGGGATCAGCTAAGAAAAACAGGGTCCTGACAATGGAACATGCTGCAGAAGAGTCAGAAAGTGAGGGAGATGTGCTGTGCATAATGCTAAGCCCAGGGTCAGAGACTGTCAATATGGTTCAGAAGACAACCACAGAACCTGGTACCGCGCTGTATGCAACCATGCTGGTGAACAGAAAACCAATCAGATTTCAGCTGGACTGTGGTGCGAGTTGCAACATCATCCCTGTAAGCCTCACACAGGGCAGGCACCTAGAGACATGCAGCCGGGTGTTGGTGATGTACAATAAGAGCACCCTCACACCACGTGGGAAGTGCACACTGACAGTGACTAATCCATGCAACAAGAAGTCATACAGGGTGGAGTTCATTGTGGTTGAAAAAGACATACACAGACCCATCCTAGGCAGTAGAGCTATCCAAGCAATGGAGTTGATCACAGTACAACACCATAACATACTGGCAGTCGAGACGTCAGGGGTTTGGTCAGAGGAGCAGGTAAAAAAGGAATACACCGATGTTTTCCATGGAGATGGGGTCCTGCCAGGCAAGCTGAAGCGGGAGGTGGACGAGCACGTAGAGCCTGTGCAGCTACCGAAGAGAAGGGTTCCAGTGGCACTATACAACCCACTAACAGAGGAGCTTGCAAGTCTACAGCAGAGAGGGATCATATGTCCAGTTGAAAGAAGCACGGACTGGATCAATAGCCTACTGGTGGTGCGCAAGCCATCTGGGAAATTGAGAATATGCATAGACCCAAAGCCACTAAACAAAGCACTCAAGAGGAGCCTCTACCCACTGCCCACAATGAATGATGTGCTGCCAGACTTGAACAGGGCACGTGTTCTCTGTGGTTGATGTCAAGAATGGGTTTTGGCATGTTGAACTGGATGAGGAGTCCAGCTACCTTACAACCTTCTCCACGCCTTTGGGGTGCTACAGGTGACCATGCATGCCAATGAGGATCAGCCCAGCACCAGAGATCTTCCAGAGGAAACTGAACCAAGCGATGGACGGTCTCCCTGGGGTCAAGATCATTGCAGATGATATCCTGATTGTGGGAGAGGGAGAGAATGACAAGGGGCTATACAAGACCATGACATGAAATGGAGGAGGCTACTGGAAAGATGCAGGTACCTCAATGTGAAGCTGAGCCCAGATAAGCTGCAGCTCAGACTTAAAGAGGTGCCCTACATAGGCCACATACTGTCATCACATGGGTTGAAGGTGGACCCTGGGAAGGTAGCAGCAATCAAAAAGATGCCTCACCCTATAGACGTGAAAGGGGTACAGTATTTTCTCGGCATGGGTAACTACCTAGCAAAGTTTTGTGACCATGCATCCAACCTCTGTGAACCATTGCGAGAGCTGACACACAAAAATGTGTTAAGGGAATGGACAGACAGATACACAAAGGCATTCAAAAAAATCAAGGAGACAATGGTGATGGTGCTCATGGGAAGACGTACAAAGACACTGCTGCTGATGAGTGAGACGCTGTTGAGACCTAGAACAACCACGCGTCATGAGGCAGTCAAAGAAAACCAAAACTGACAGGCAAAGTACTACAACACCTCAGCCAAGGACCTCACAGAGCCGCACCGTAATGACAAGGTGAGGGTCCAGCCACTGACAGGGCCTAGACACTGGTGGCAGAGAGCGACAGTACTCAGACCAGTGGAGCAAAGGTCATATGTGGTGAGAATAGAGCAAGGCCAGGTTTTTATGAGGAACAGGAGACACCTAAGGGAGAGCAAGGAAATAGAGGGAGACTTACCCGCAGCAGGGGAATATGTGGAAGCTGAGGAACAGGCCACAGAGCAGGCAGAAGGAACACCGATAGACATGGAAATGGAAACTCAAATGGGGGGCTCAGATGGGCCAGTACAACCAGATGTGGCCCACACTCCTCGCTTTAGGTCTGGTCGACCTTTGAGGAGACCAGCACACCTGAAAGACTTTGTTTGAGTCAGTTGACACAAGGACAGCACATATTCACTTCATGGACAGTATCTAAGGAGTTCATGAGGACACTTGAAAAAAAATACATAAGGGACTTTATGTTAATTAATGTTATATGTTATATATATGTATAATATATGTTATTTCTCAGAGGAACTTTTGAGGTTAATGTTTGTTCCTAGTAGGAAGCTTGAGTGTGGGACACTGTTCGTTGTTGTTATGTGCTTGGCGCGAACTGCGTTGTATTCTTGATAATTGCAATAAATAAGTTAACTTTACATTCGGCCTCTGTCATATTTATAGAAACAAACATATTGAAACAAAGCCCACGCTCGTCTCTGGCCAAAGGTGGAGGAAGCCAGGAAAAAGGGACTCAAACCTACGTATCTGCGAGACGGTTACGCTGTCATAGACGGCCGCCGCGTGGCTGCTGGGTAAAAGTGCACCGTTTTCTTGCCACCAACAGGGGGAGGTCGTCTCTGCGGCTGTGCTTTGTAGGTCGCCAGACCTACACGTCAAAGGGACTCAGAGGTATGACGTAGTAGGCCACGTGACTTTTTCTATTGACGGATGTTTGTTGGCTACAAGTCTTGTTCCTCTGACAAGTGTTGGGTCTAATTGATATCATCGTAGCTCGTGTCTGGAAGGCTGACGTGTGAGCTGGTGAACGCATTCACCTTACATGTAAGTCTTGTCGTTACACGTCAGAGGCTGAAGGAAGAGCACGAAGCGCAAGGCAAATTTTCTTTTTTTGCAAGGAGCAGCCAAGAGTTCATTGTTTCTTCCTACAAGCGACGCATTCTGTTAATAATGATGTCCGTTTCTGCAAATCCCAGTGGGGCGGTGAAGACATATTTCTATCCCGCGGCAGTTCTCATTCTGCGGGTGTGGCAATTTTGTTTAACCGTCTGGGTGGCAAGGTTAATGTGATACCGAGGGCCACTGGGTAACATAACGGTGATCACTGAATTTAATGACTGTAACTACATTCTGGTTAATTTACGTGGTTTTAATAATCAGGCCAACCATACGGTCTGTCCAGGGTGTCTCCCCGATGGATGGATGGATAACTGGCAGCAGACAAAGCTATTGTCGCAGGAGACTTTAATGCAGCCCAAGATGAATGGCAAGACAGAGTTCCCATCCGGTTCAACGCTCCTTCTTTTAACCCTTCCATTTCTGATCGTTTCAGATCACCTGTTCTCGTTGACATGTGGCGTACACCGAATCCAGAGGAAAAACAACACACCTGGAGTAACAATACAGGGCGGATGCAATGCTCAAGATTAGGTTTCTGGTTAGTAACAAGCAGTTTAGTCGAATTGTCCTCTAACTGTGATACTTGTCCTTCTCCCCTCACCGATCACTGTGCTATTACTCTGTCTCGTTCGTCCAAGGACAGTTTACCACAACCTAGGATGTTCCACTGGAACGTTAATGTACTGAAAAACTTTTCATTTTGTAATGGGATCTTGTCTTTGTTCAGTGAGGTCAAGCTACAAGCTGGCTTGTCAACCCTGTATAAACGGGAGTGGCTCACATATAATATTCAGTCCCTCATATTTTCATATTCATTAGTTCGTTTATTGATAGATTTAAAATAGATTTAGCAAACGACTGCTTTAATGCTCTACCGGTGTGAGGAAGCTGAGGTTATTCCCAGTTCTGTGGTCAATACTCCCACCTAGTGGTAGAAAAACTGACGTTACAAGTAAGATGTGTTTTGGTAGCCATTTTGAACTGAGCATTCATTGTGGACGGATCGTGTTACGTGCATCTGTCTTTTCCTTCGTCTACTGCCCTTGACACGGGATAATCTTTTTATAAAATGTGGTTTCTCAGTAAAAGCTCTGAAGAACTCAACATGGTCTCCTGAGTACTTACTGGAGCCACCTGTTTAGCTCGCTGTCTAGGCTCTGTAGAGGCATATAGCTGAGGGCAGAAGAGTAAAAAGATTTGTCAACGCGTCAAGTGCATCACCTAGGACTTGAGACACGTCACCTCCAACGCCAGCAAAGATGTCCCGGGCAGGAGGCACTCCTCCCCTCTCCCTGATGGATGTCAGGTCAGAGTGCAAATCATCCGCTTCACGCCGATCAAGCAGCTCAACTGCAAGCCAGGCTGCAGCACAAGCACGAGCAAACACCGAAGCTGCCCGCGCCACAGATCAGTACGCCAAACGCCAAATAGACCTGGAGGTCGAGAAGGCACGCATTGAGGCAACGCTAAAAGCTCTGAAGCAGGAGGGTGAGGCTGAAGCGGCGCTCGCCGCAGCTAGGGTCCTGGAGGCTGCGGCTGAAGACCCACCTGATCCTATTTAGCTGGCCAGTGCAGGCATCACTGTTGCAACACCTGCTTCAATCAGGCGCACTGAAGAATATGTAAATACCCACTTCTACAATGACCATGATATAAACGAAGAGAGAAAAGATGACCTGGAACGACAGTCTGACCACGGCGACACTCACAACCTGGATCAGAGTGCACCGCACCCGGTCACTGTGTATGCACATCGGTGTTGTACAGACTCTTCAACCAGGTGGCAGCCTAACCATTCCCCACCTAATCCACCTAACCACGTCAGAACAGACAATGCCCACTTTCAAAGTAGGCCACTGCCCAGACAGACTGAAACAACAGATCTTGCTGCCTACCTTGCATGTCGTGATCTCCCTACGGCAGGGTTAAAGGTTTTTGACAATAGGCAAGAGACCTATGTATCCTGGAGGTCTATGTTTCGCAACGCTATCAAAGGCCTAAACCTCAAAGCCAGTGAAGAGCTTGATTTACTTAACAAGTGGCTTGGCGGGGAGTCTCTTCAACACGCCCTGAAGATTAGAGCTGTCCATGTGAATAATCCAGAAGCAGGTCTTCAGCGTTTATAGCAACAGCTAGACAAGAATTATGGCTCATCAGAGGCAATTGAAGCATCTCTGTTCAAACGTCTGGAGAGTTTTCCCAGGTTTTTTCACAAGGACAACCACCTTTTGCAAGAGCTTGCAAATCTTCTTCTTGAGCTTGAAGCTGAGAAAAATTAAGGTTACCTGCCGGGCCTCAGTTTTCTTGACACCTCAAGAGGAATAAATCCAATAGTGGAAAAGCTCCCACACAACCTCCAAGAGTGATGGGTCAAACAAGGGTCAAGATATAAGAAAGACCATAATGCTCTTCGTCCACCTTTTTCTTACTTTGTCCGGTTTGTGAATAGCCATGCTGAAATGAGAACAGACCCCAGCTTTGCATTACAAGGCTATAGCACACTGCCTGTCAAAGCAGAAAAGACGCCAGTAAAGCAAACAAAATTCAGGGTTCCTGTCACAGTGAACAAAACAGAGGTTGGTGCTCCTGACAACAATGTTAACGCACACTCTCTTAGTCCAGACAAACAGTGTCTAATTCACAGGAAGCCACATTCACTTGCCAAATGTAGGGGGATTTAGAATGAAGACACTGGATGAGAGGAAAAGTTTTCTCAAAGAACAATCAATCTGCTGGGAGTGTTGCTTATCCACAGACCACAGGGCCAAGGACTGTAAAGCAGCGATTCACTGTTCAGAGTGCAACAGCCATGGCCACGTCGCAGCTATGCATGCTGGCCCACCCACATGGTCACTTCAAAAGTCTGACACATGGGTCTGCGGTGGTGTAGTGGTCTAAGCATCCGCTTTGAATCGATGCAGTTGCCCACTGGGGACCGGGGTTCGCGCCCCGGTCTCGTCAGATCCGACTATGGCCGGACTCAATGAAGCAGCATAATTGGCAACGCTGTCACATGAATGCGTGTCTGTGTGTGTCGGAAAAAGCAGTGGTTTGGCCTGGAGTCGCCTTGTCACGAAAGTGGCGAGGCGACTGCCAGCCGGAGAGACGCAGTTGGCGAACGCACACAGTATGAGGGTGGGAGTTTCAACTAAAATTGGGATCGATTGGCCACTAAATTGGGAGAAAAACGGAAAAATCAGAAAGAAATTTAAAAAAAAAAAGTCTGATACATCACCAGGAGGCCATGGTGGGGAGAATGACAGCCCAAACTCCACAGTGACACAGAGGTATGTGGAAAGGGGCTTCAAGGAAAGTAATGTTCTAAAATTTGCCTGGTCAAAGTGTACCCCAGTGCATTTCCTGAAAAGAAGAGGAAAATGTATGCGATGTTAGTTGACCAAAGCAATGTGTCGCTAGCAAGGTTTTCCTTTTATGGTATTTTTAGTGTACAAGGATAAGCCCTCCCATTCACAATGAAGACATGCTCTGGCATAACAGACGCCAGTGGACGAAGAGCCTACGGCTTCGTTATTGAGGGTGTGGATGAAAAAAGTATCCATGTCGTTGCCTACACTCACCAGTTTCGTCTTTCCCATGACAAAACCGACATGACACTCTCCATCACTGGCGATCACCTTGAGGTAAGCTACCGCGGCGATAGCCTTCACTGAAGCGTCAGAGAAGACGTGGAGCTCATTCCTTTACGCGGTAGATAGGGTGGTGGGAGTGTAGGCTCTTGGTATCCTGATGTCTTTCAGGTCTTGTAATGAATCTTTCCACATCCTCCATTCTGCTTCCTTTTCATCTGGTAGAGGGATGTCCCAGTCGAGAGCTTCATTGCAGGTGAGTTCTCACAGCAGAAACTTTCCCTGAATGATGACTGGAGTGACGAGACCGAGGGGGTGAAACAAGCTGTTCACCGTGGCTAGAGCACCTCTGCGGGTGAAGGGCTTCTCTGTGGCCGTTGCTCTGAAGGTGAAGATGTCATGCTTGAGTTCCCAGCTGAGTCCCAGGCTGCGTTGGATGAGGGTGGAGTTGTTGTCGAAGTCCAAGTTTTGCAGTCCCTTTGCATGGTCTTCGGGAGGGAAGGCCTCCAGGACATCAGAACTGTTTGACGCTATCTTATGGAGTTTCAGGTTTGAGGCGGCAAGCATCTCCTGTGTCCTTTTCAACAGGTCGATGGCTTCTGTGGCTGACGGGAGAGACTTGAGGTCGTCGTCGGCGTAGAAGTCGCGTTCCACAAAGGGCTTGGCATCCATTCCGTGTTCCCTGGAGCCGTGTTCTGCTGCTAGGTTAAGTCCATAGATGGCGACAGCTGGGGATGGTGAGTTGCCGAATACGTGGACTTTCATGCGATACTCGACAACCTCTTGGTTGGGGTCGTTGTTGTTGAACCACAGGAAATGCAGGAAATCTCTGTTGTCTTCTCGAACGACGAAGCTGTGAAACATCTGCTCGATGTCTGCTATGACAGCCACTGTTTCTCTTCGGAAGCGCAGCAAGACTCCCAGCAAGCTGTTGTTCAGATCCGGGCCGGTAAGTAGCACATCGTTCAGGGAGATGCCGTGATGTTGAGCGCTGGAGTCGAAGACAACCCTGATCTTGTCTGGCTTTTGAGGGTGGTAGACGCCGAAGATAGGTAAGTACCAGCACTCACTTCCCTCCGGTAGTGGTGGGGCCAACTCAGCCTGGTCGTAATCAAAGATGTTTTGCATGAAGGTGACGAAGTCGGCTTTCATCTTAGGCTTTCTTTCCAGGGTGCGGCGGAGAGAGGTAAGTCTGCTGAGAGCTTGGTCTCGATTGTTCGGGAGCCGTCGACGAGGGGATCGGAATGGGAGAGGCGCCACCCAGCTGTTGGTGTCGTCCATCACCATCTCTCTGTCCATGAACTCCAGGAACAGACGATCTTCGATGGAAAGCCCCACTTTGTCATCATCTTTAGTACTCTGGAAGATAGTGCTGCCTAGGCTGCAGTCATCAGGGACTGGGGTGTCATGTTTGACGCTGTAAGGAGTAGAGGTGCTGTTCTGTGCTTTGGGGCTGAACCTTTCCTTGACCTGGAGACGGTTGGGGCATGGAGTGAGGAGAGATGGCCTTCTGTTTTCGAGCACGCTGGTGCAATAGGAAGTCACGGCTGCTGGCTTGTGGGCTGAACCCAGGCACACGTCCCCTATAACCACCCAACCCAGGTCTAGACGTTGGGCATAGGGGGCGCTGGGAGGACCATTGCGTTGCTCCCTGACTTTATGGACCTGAAGGATGTCGTGTCCCAGAAGTATCAGGATCTGGGCTTCAGGGTCCAGGCGAGGGATTCTGCGAGCGATGGACTTCAGGTGGCTGTGGTGCTGTGCAGCTTCTGGGGTCGGGGTTTCTGAGCGATCATCAGGCATATGGTTGCACTCGATAAGTGTTGGAAGCACCACACTTATTTTTCCATCCAACGACTCCGCCAAGAACCCTGTGGCTCTTCTTCCAGATGTCTCAGTGACTCCTGCACATGTACGCAGGGTGTACGGTGAGTCTGAACCTCTGATTTGGAAGAGGTTGAAGAATTCAGACCTTGCCAGAGATCTATTGCTCTGGTCGTCCAGGACGATGTAGACGTTAGTAGCTCTGTCTGGGTGTGCTTTGGGGTATACCTTCACCAGGCAGATTTTGGCACAGGATCTGAGGCTTTGGCCTCTGCCACAGATTTCTGTGTATTTAGAGGTGACTGCTGGTGGAGGCGCCTCCTCTTCACTCTCCCCGCCATGCTCTGAGGTGGGGTCCTTGTCTTTTTTGTCCCATGGAGGAGGTCCAGGGTGGAGCGCCGCTATGTGGTCATCGCTCTCACATTCGCTGCACTTCAAAGTTGCCTTACAGTTCTTCGCCAGGTGAGTTGTGGAGTTGTGTAGCAGGCACCATTCTCTTTCAGAAAGGCTTTGCGCTCCTCAAGAGGCTTGCTTCGAAAACCCCGACATTTCTTTAGAGGATGGGGCTTCTGATGGATGGGACATTGTTTCCCAATGTCGTCAGGCTTGCTGCTCGAACTGCATGACTGAGAAGCTGAGCGGTTTGTTGAGACCTCTGTCTTGTGGGTGGAGACATGCCTTTTGGCGTGTCTTGATTCCTTTTCTGATCGCTCATGTTTTGAGGACCCTGTGGAGGACTTGTTGGACGTTTTCAAGGGAGCTGAAGGGAGAGTAAAGCTGGGGTCGTTTCTTCTGCGTGCCTCGCTGCAGATAAAGTCTGTGAAGAAGGTGAATGGGGGGAAAGAGACATGGTGCTGCTCTTTGTACTGGGAACCCTTAGTTATCCATCTCTCTTGCAGACTGTGTGGCAGCTTCTCAACGATCGGGTTGACACCCCTGGCGGTGTCCAGGTACGAGAGCCCCGGCAGGTAGCCCTCATACTTAGCAGAGTCTAACCCCAACAGCAAGTCTCCCAGTTCCCTCAACTTTACGGGGTCTTTCTGAAAGATTTTTGGAAAGTTCTCTATCCTCTCGAAGAGAGCTCTCTCGATCACTTCAGGGGAGCCATAGCACTCTTCTAGGCGTTCCCAGACAAGTTGTAAGCCCACTACAGGGTCGGCGACGTGCACAGAGCGAATCCTTGTAACGTGCTCTGAGGACTCTTTTCCTAACCACTTTGTCAAGAGGTCGAGCTCCTCGCTGGCAGTTAAGTTCAGTCCTTCAATGGCGTTGAAGAAAGAGGACTTCCACGCCCAATAATTTTCTGGGCGCTCGTTGAACTGGATGAGACCAGAATTCACAAGCTCTCGGCGCACCAAGTACCTCGCAATGTCATTCATACCAGTCGTGTCATCACGATGTGGCTGCGGTGAGGCTCTGAGAGGAGAGTGGTGCAGCTGAGCAGGAGGAGGCTGAGGAGGGGAGAGCTGAGCAGGATGTTGATGATGTACTGCAGGTGTTGACCTCGAGGTTGCTGTGCCGGATCTGCCGGCACAGCAACCTCGCAGGTTGTTGTGCCGGAGCTGCAGGCGCTGACCTCGCAGGTTGCTGTGCTACAGCTGGCATTGACATTGCAGGTTGCTGTACTGCATGAACATCGTTCGTGGCTGACAGGTGAGGGGCTCTGAGCGGCGTATATCGTTCAAGTTCTGAGGGCTCCTCGTAACTAGTCTGCAGCTGAGAGTGGTGTTCGATGTAGTCACGTGGGCATTGAAGGCTGTTGCTAACTGATTTGTATCGACTCTTCTCGCTTCCCTCACGATCTTCAAGTTCAGCCGCTTCTTTGAGAACTTGAGCTTCTGCTATAGCTGCCACTACCTCCTTCTCATGCCCCAATGTTGATAACTCGGCGGCTATTTGAGCTTCTTTAACTTTAATGTCAGCTGCTAGACGAGCCTCTTCTAATTTCAGGTGAGCTGCTATACGGGCCTCCTCTACCTTTAATTCAGCTTCCCGTTGACAGTAGGATGCACGTGCGCGGGCAGCTTCGACTTTGGCGCGAGCCCTGATTGCAGCTTCGCCAGTTGAGGAGGTTTTAGATCCAGATGATGAGGCGGAATGTAGAGATGCAGCGTCAGGTGAGCGGACCTGTTTCGTCTCATCACCTTCAGTGTTTCCATTGGTTACGCCGTTGTCCGTCATTGTTTATTGATCCTGTTGCTGTAGTGCTCGCCGTGAAGTCGTCTTTTTACTACTCTGTCCTACGTGTTTGTGTCCATGTATAGACAGGCCGACAGATAGCCAACATGAATATTCCCAAAGAAATACAGAGTCCCGGTCCAAGCTGAGGAACTTTACTGAAGAACTTTGAGAATTCAAACCTTTTTGTAAAACTGTATAGGGGGGCAATACAGAGAAAGAATGTTTCAATAAACATTGCATAAATTATAAAATGTTATCACATGTCTATGACATAACTACATAACATATGAAAATAACTGCACATGACTGCATGTAAATAATAATTGTAGGCTACATAACCGCATGTAAATAGCTGTACGTAACCTAGGAATTGCGAACTCACACATGACTTATGAATGACTTATGAACTAATTGTAAATAATGTATACATATGACATAGATCAATATGTTATAATATAGGCGGAATACGGGCAGACAGAATAACGTAACATTTCTACCACGGAGCTGACACAGCTAACTAGCAACCGAAAGCCTGGCTGGCTAACTAGCTAACAGAAAATGGGAGAAGCTAACGTTACACATAGCTATTTTCATATTAACATGAATACAACGAAGTTCTTATAACAGACATCATCAATCACTTAAATAATGTCGCAACTGAACTTACAGACGATGCTCTCCAAGGCACAAACGTAGATAGAAGCAGTAAACACAGGAGCTGGGCAAACATATGAAACTCCGCATGGAAAGCTGGACTGTACTGCTACCATGACTACCAAGCAGCAAACTATTTCCTGAAGTAAAGTGGCGTGAGGGAGGCTAGAGGGAGTAAATAAACTTAAAAATAAAAGTACTCTTCTCACATTCTAGTAAAGTAACGTCACACCCTCTTTTCACATGCATGGGCCTGGATGTTTTCGGTCCATGGCCTGTCACAGTCAGGAAGACACGGGGAGGTCAAGCAGAGGCCAAGAGATAGGCAGTCGTCTTTGCATGTATGAGCACGCGCGCCATACATATTGAAGTCATAGAATCAATGGACACATCAACTCACTGCATCGTTTCTTTGCCATCAGAGGCGCTGCTAAACTGCCCAGGTCTGATTGTAGGACCAATTTCGTGAGTGCCTGCAAAAAACTAAAAATTGACAAGACAATTGACGCATACCTGGAAGACAGTGGATGTCAGCGGCAGTTTAATCCCCCGCACACTTCACACATGGCCGGATCTTGGGAGCAGATGATAGGAGTCCCACGACGAATCCTGGACGCGATGCTACCACAACATGGCACTGCAAAACTCACATGGCTATGGCTGAGGTTACTGCAATAGTAAATGCACGGCCTCTCACAACAGTTTCCACAGATCCAGAACATCCTGCAATTCTCACCCTGCCATGCTGCTCACCCAAAAGCTTGGCACACCACCGGTACCACCAGGCCAGTTTGAAAGCAGTGACCTATTCAGAGCACAGTGGCGACGCGTGCGGTACCTGGCCAATGTCTTCTGGGGCGATGGCAGAAAGAATACATCAGTGGGCTCCAAGATCATTGTAAATGGAGGACAGGGAGGCCTAATCTAAAAGTAGGGGATGTGGTCCTGCTGAAAGATAGCCAAGAGAAAAGGAATGACTGGCCTGTCGGACTTGTCACCAAGACCTTTCCCAGAGAGGACGGCAGAGTCAGGGAGATAGAGGTCAGAGTTGTCCGAAAGGGCGAGCAAAGACTTTACCTGTGGCCTATAAATGAAGTCATTCTGTTGGTGCCTAAGCACAATTCTTAGGAGACTGTAGACTCTTCATTTTTATGTCCTTTAATATGGTGTGCTTAAGTTAGTTTGGCTTGACATCCTTAAGATGTCAGGCGGGGAGTATTCTGTCCCTCACATTATATTTTCATATTCATTAGTTCATTTATTGATAGAGTTCAAATAGATTTAGCAAACGACTGCTTTAATGCTCTCTACCGGTGTCAGGAAGCTGAGGTTATTCCCAGTTCTGTGGTCAATACTCCCACCTAGTGGTAGAAAAACTGACGTTACAAGTAAGATGTGTTCTGGTAGCCATTTTGATCTGAGCATTCAGAGCGGACGGATACGTGTTAGGTGCGTCTGTCTTTTCCTTCGTCCACTGCCCTTGACACGGGATAATCTTTTTATAAAATGTGGTTTCTCAGTAAAAGCTCTGAAGAACTCAACACGGTCTCCTGAGTACTTACTGGAGCCACCTGTTTAGCTCGCTGTCTAGGCTCTGTAGAGGCATATAGCTGAGGGCAGAAGATATAATGTTAGGGAAACTGGCATTCAGGAGGGCAAAAAAATCGGCCAGTTTAAGAAAAGAAAATACAGCTGGATATTATATCCAAAATAAATTACCGGTGCAGCCAAACGAATTGAATGATGAAAATAATCTCGAACTCCATCAACTGCAGTCGCAGTTAGATGACCTATACAAAGAAAAGGCAAACGGCGCATTCATCTGTTCAAGAGCCAGATGGATTGAGGACGGTGAAAAAAAATCATCACACTTTTTTAATTTAGAAAAAAATAGACAAGCCAAAAGGGTAATAAGTAAACTATATGTTAACAACTGTTTAAGTGAAGATCAGGATATCCAAAGGAGTTGAATCAAGTGCAACTGGACTGGGTAAAGATCAGGATGCTGTTGAAAACTACTTTTCATAGGTCTCTTTACAGCTCTACATACTCTAGGCAAGAGGCGGACTCTTTCTTGAACTTGCTGAAGGACTGGACCCCAAAAATAGATGAAAAGTTAAAAGTTCCAAAAGAAGCGGGAATTTCTATTGCAGAATTAGACTCTGCCATGTGTCAGATGCCTAACGGAGAGTCACTGTGCCCAGACGGTCTCACAGCAGAATTCTTCAAAACACTTGTGGTTTGAAATGAGACAACTGATGTATGATGCTTGTAAAGAGTGGAGTGTAACGTGCATGGATAAGTCGACACGTTGGTCCTCGACTAACGGGTCGGACCCTTTAGCCGACTGGGTAACGTGGTCGCCCGTGGTGCGGGAGACACGGGTTCGCGCCCCGGCGGTCTATGAAGGCCGCTCTTCGTGCCAGCCTCACGGACAGCAACCAGGTCGATGGCCTCCCGTGGGCCACGCTCGGCCTTCGCTCTGCCCCCAAGGGAGACCTCCAGTCCTCGTCTGCCGAGCTGGTTTACGGCCAGCCGCTGCGTGTCCCGGGGGAGTTTCTCTCGGACGCTGTGGCCCCCTGGTCAGCAGCTTCTCATCGGGCTGTGGCCCGGGACAGTGCCAACGCGGTCGCTCCGATCCCTACATCTCACCACTCCTCCCTCAGTCCTGCGTCCCCAAGGATCTGCTGTCGGCCAGGTACGTCTTCATCCGCCACGACAGCCACCGTACCCCCCTGCAGCCCCCCTACGACGGGCCCTTCCGCGTCCTGGAAGCGGGGCTTAAGATCTTTGTGGTGGACATGGGACGTCAAGCTGGAGCGGGTCTCGGTGGACCGTCTCAAGCCCGCCCATTTGGACCTGGATGGGCCGGTCGAACTGGCCCTACCCTCACGGCCTGGACGCCCCACTTCTCAGGCCCCTGGCCCAGCATCGGCCCCTGCCAGGGCTCCGGCTCCGGCTCTGCCCCCTGCCCCCGCCCCTATACCCATCCAGCGCAGCCGTTTTGGCCGCCTGGTCCGTCCCCCGGGACGCATTTTTTCGTGATGGTGAATTCTGGGGGGGGGGGGGGGCTGTGTGGTGATACACAAATGAGGGTAGATGCACCAGGGGCTGCTGCTCCTTTAAGGCGGACATTCGGAGTGCTGACGTAGGCACTGCTGAGGGTTTGCGGGTGGAGCCATGTTGGCAGCAGCCTAGCGGTTGGTCAGCAGGTTGCCACGAGAGGTTGTGCTGTATCGCTGTTGTTTTGTGTGGCGAGTAAACGGAATTGACTTGACTCGATCTCTCCGTCTCCTCATTGCTGCACAGCCACAGCACCACATAACTCCATATGATGGAACAACAGGGTTATTACCATAGATAGGAAATCGATTTTTAGAGTTGATTGGTTTGACAATGGTTTAATATTTGTACATGACTTGCTGAATTCAGATGGACTCTTTATTACCCCTCGATGATTTTACTGTTAAGTACAGAACCACTGTTTCAAGAAAAGGTTATGATAAACTCTGCAAAGCAGTTCCCATTCCTTTACTCCGAAGGTTACAAAGCAGTAAACAACATTCTTCCATTGTTGCTTCTTTGCCTTCTCCAAAGGCTGATGATGTTAATCTGCTGGATAAAAGATGTGATAACAGAAAAGTTGGTTTAGTCTTCAAACATAAAACATTTTGGGAGCTTTAACTCTTGTTGTGTACGGGATAACATTGAGGCCCCTTTGAGGAGGCAATCAGTTTCTTTTTATTTATCTTGTCCTATTGCTCCTGAGGTCAAAGAAACCCACTCAACATAATATTAGCAATACACCCTCTTAGTGGTTTTCTTCACACGAGATTCAGATCTGAAGTGGATCCTTACATCTTTTGCTCTTCAGGGGCTGAAACTGTTGGCCATCTATTTTTCTGAATGCTCTTATGCTGGTTTGTTTTGCTCTGATGTTCATGGTTGGCTGTCTTTGAAGCTGGATAGCATGCCTTCTTTTGCATACAGTGACACAATTTATTTTATGGACAATTGGGACGCAAAAATGTCAGACCTTGTTAATGTTGTAATTATTCTGGGTAAATATCGTATACATTCTTGTAAATGGAATGGCAGTACTCCTCCCTCTTTCACCATTTTCTTGCATAGCTTTGCCATCTACTTTGAGTCACTGAAAATATGGAAACAACGAACAGCAAAGCAGAATGAGTGTACACATCTCTATCTCAGTCCTTGCTGTTTTAGTCTCTCGCCTGGCTCGCTCATGCTCCTTTCAAATTACCCCATGTTTTCTTTTTTGTGCTTTTTTTGTAAAATATTATTTGCTTTATTTTTCATTATTCTGATGTCTATTTGTATTATGTTCACGCAATTGTACTGTGCCATCAAATCCATCCTTCGTTTTGCGTTTATCGTTGTGTACATTTTCCTTTTATTACTAAAAATAAATAAATATCCATATCCTCACTCCCCCCTCAACTCCACTACCGGCCACCATCTTTAGTCCAGTCAGATTGTTTATGCTCCACCCGCCGCCTTCCCTAAAACCCCAATCTTCACTTTACAACGAGCCTCTTTATCTTTTTTTCACAAGCCTTGCCTTTATCTTTTTACAACGAGCCTCTTTGCGACTTGAAGATCCCCTTTCCAGAACCGTCTTCGTAGATCTCCACCTCTCCCGTTTTGACTTTTAATCGTCCTCTTCGTCTCCCGCTGGAACTATTGGCTACACTGCCCCCACGACTTCCGGTGGTACTGCGCCGTGTCGTCCTCATCCGGAAGCTTTCAGAAACGTGTAAATACGAACGAAACCAATGAGACGAAATGAACGCGGAGTCCGAACAGGAGGCTCCGCCCATATCCGCTGTATTTAATACAAAATAAACGATGCATTAATGCTGCAAATACGAATGGTAAAAACAGACGAACTGAGACACGTCTCTGGATACCATAAATATGTTAGAACATGTTGTGCAAAATGTTGCACTTCAATCAATAAACTTACTTCATTTCATTTTAATAAGGTTTATTATATCTGAACAATAAGCAATCACCAAAAGGCCAGCAGTAGTGGGGGTCTCTGAGGTGGAGCTGGTCCACTGATTCATCTCACCATTTACTCAACATCAAAACGAAGGAGGAGGAGGTGATGATGAGGACGGAGAGGCACATAGTCACTGTTGAAGGACAGCAACAAAGCTGAAATCCACTTGGTGGTGTGAAAGGGAGACTTTGTTGAGACATCGCTGGGTTATGGATGGGTTAGTAATTTTAATAGCCTGTATTTAGAAGAACCACAGCAGTGTCTCCCAGCTCGTCTGGTACTGCAGACCTGCTGGTTTTCTATTCCGCCAACTAGTCCATTACAGTCACCTGCTGTTCAGGTATCAAAACTGTTGAGATGGCTGGAATACCTGGCAGAGCAGGAAACCAGGGGTACTGCGGGTTAAATAGAGCAACCAGGGTGTAAAACTCTATTATCCCAACTGCTTCTCCTGCTCCCAGGGTGGCGGCGGGGATGCTGGAGCCTGTCCCTGCAGTCACTGGGCGGCAGGCGGGGAGACACCCTGGACAGGCCGCCAGGCCATCACACGGCTGTGTAACAATCGAACACCTTGAAATTTGCAACACACATTTCCACTGGAACACCAGCGGGTTTCTTAATGACTTGCTCACACTGGGAATGACTCGACAGCTTCATGAGGTCAAATATGTCCACAATGAGGCATTTACCTTTATGAACATATTCACCAAGCACCAGCTAACTGTGCACAGGAAACGGGATACGAGCCCCAGATCTCACTGCTGCTCACCACCAGACATGCAGTTCGTGGTCCTTCTTGTTCCTCGTCCAGTCTGGGCCACTAATCAAGCTGGAGTGAACAACAAGTAAGTCTGGTCTGGTCTGGTCTGGTCTGGTCTGCTGGACTGGTGTCTGAAGGGCCATGCCATCTCTTCTGCTCACTGAAACGAGCAGGTCTGAGAGAGCTGACGAGACCGACACCACAGCGGTACGGCGGCTGCGTTGAACGGACCGGCTGTGAACATTTTTGGGGCTGTTTCTTGTGCACAGTCTGAAGTTCACAAGCGACTACACACAGCCCGAAGGCCAAACAGTCCCCGATTTCCTCAGACTTGCACACTTGCTGAGCTGGTTGCTAAATAATGAACGCGTACTATCTAGCAGAAGTTCTAATATTACTGTGGTGCCCACTGTACAAAACACACCAAGGACATGAACGAAATGAGTGCATCACGTCCTCCGCTGCCGTTTGACAGGAAGTGATGGCAGTAAAAGCGGAGAGCCAGCTGCAGTACGCCACGCTTGCTCCGGCTCGGGCACTGCAGAGCTGCGAGGGCTGTGTGACTGAGGGCTTTCAGGTAAACGCAGAAGCATTAGTAAACACCACATGTCATGTGAATCTCAAACATTTTATTTGTACAGAACCAAACAAAAACAAACCAACCAATATGGATCACACAGTCGGCTAACAGAAATGATTGCTTGAGTGTGCATTTAAGCTTCACATCCCGACACAGTAAAGATGAAAGCCTTAAAAACAATCAAACATTCCAGACGTATCTACCAACTAAATCAGGAAAAACAACCTCATGTTTGGCCATCTAGTGTTTCAGCAATGCTTATGCTCACATCAAAACCACAACAATGTAAAACAAAACTCAAAGAACTTTATTGCATCTCATCCAATGCAATGCAGCAAAAGGCGACTTCACAGAAATATAATTTAAAAAACCCATCAGCTAAAGTTCTGTACATACAGATAGGGAGTTTGGTCAGCATGTCAGGCTCTGCATGTTTTCACTCTCTTTTCAACCTTATTGTGAAATGTGATGTTTGTTCCAGTAGAAAAGGCAGAAAAAGGTACAATTCAAAGAGTTAAATGCAATCACCCACTTGTACCAACACAATGAGAGAATTCTGACAGGCTTCTGTAGCACAGTAGCAGCAGAAAGACCAGGGACACACACCTGTCACATGGAGCATCATATCCAATTCAAACAGCCGCCGGCCCACATGACTGCTTCCTGTTTCCTCAAATTGTATTTTCACTTGACAGTGGAAGATGCAGAGCAGAAAAAAAACACACATGGGTTTACCTTCGTCTTCAAAACATCCTTCATTCGCGTGGCTGAATGGTGGTCTGAGAACTGATCTGAGAACTGCTGCTGCTTCCTGCAGCCAGGCAGCCGCCACGTTTCTAAGCGGCGGCTGGTGAGACTACCTGGTGAGTGTTCGGGTGAGACTAGTGTCTATCAGCGTGAACAGAGGACACGGGCTGAAGCTAAACTAGTGACGGCTTCTCTGCTGCACAGCGGTGGACCAGTGAAATGAGTTTGGTATACACAGCACAACAAGCCACGACGTTGGTCCACTGACGAGGGACACAGACTGCAACCTGCACGACTCTGTAGCTGTCCTGACACTATGGTGTCTCTCTCACTCACACTCACACACTCACACACACACACACACACACACACACACACACACACACACACACACTCTCTCTCTGACTCACTGGAGAGGCTCCACTCTTTCAAAGTGACTCAGTGAAATAAATCCATGGTTTCAGTAAACTGAGTGACACTTCAGGTTTGTTGTCCCACAGAAAACTCTAGATTTAATGATGCAAATACCAAACTTCACCTCAAACCTCACTAAAGGCTCCTAACCCATCATCTCAACACGGGCACAAAAAGATATTCATGAAAACCTACTACATAACCCCGTCTGCCACACAAAGCAAGCCTGCTGGCTGAGCTCACACGCCTGCCTCTGGAGGAAGGACACACAAAGGAGAGGAAACGTTATGTGCAAAGTATTTGGCACCAGTCATTCAAACTCTTAAATTCTACAAACACAAAGTAGATCACATTTTGCTGAGCAGTTCAGTGCAGGTACAAGAGAAAGACCATCCGTCGTCCTACATGAGAGACACCGTGCTGTGTACAAAGCACGAGTTTGTGCACTTTAAGTTCAACAGATGTCAGGCTGTTCCCACACACCACCCACAAGAGCTCGACAACGCCATGAATCTGGAGAAGAGCTCCCCTCAAGTGTTTGTTTTCTTGTTACGACATCACTCAAACAGGAAGTCCCACGGATCAGCTCATGCGTCACTAGCTAGCACAGTTACACACTACTCCCCTTTCAACAGATGTGATCAGATACATACTCCCGTGTCTCGCAAGTCACGAGAGACGCACACCTGCACTCAGATACACAAGTAGTCTAGGAACAAAATACACAACATGAGTATTCGGGGGTGCTGGGAGGACTGCTCAAGAACATAGAAATTTAAATAATAAAAAAGACTTTCAAGGTTAATGGTGAAACAAATTAAAATAAACAGATTTAGCAAAATCTAGTGGTTATTTCAGCAAGTTCTAGAAAAATAGATTCTCTTTTTTCCATTGTAACAATACTGATGTAACTTTAAAACATTTTCAGTGGCAGTCTTTCTAGCGCCCCCCATTGGCAGCACAAAGGACAAATGAGAAAAAGCAAAAAAACAAAAACAAAACAGCAATTGATCAACAACAAATGCAAGAACACGAGGTCAAATGTGAAATTGGAAGTGTCAGAGAAGCGCAGAAGACAAGGACTGGACGATGAACTGTGACGTCACATCAACATGCTAGGGCAAACGATGGACAAACGGGCAGGAAGAGATCTAGAAAAACAAAGAAAAACACAACAGGGAGACAAACCTAAGTTAAACAACAATGGAACAAGAACAAGGACGAGAAAAAGGAAAACTGAGTGATTACCATTTGATGGGGCAGAGGTTTTAGCTGAACTGCTATTTAACAGATAATTCCTTTTTTCATATCCTGGGTCTTATTTCCATAGCTTTTCATCAGTCATATCAGTTAGGATGTCATTTTACACACCAGCTTTATTCAGTTGATGTTGGACAGGGACCACAGCTGGACTCAGCTTTACAGCCTCATTCAGTAGGTGTTGGACAGGGACCACGGCTGGACTCAGCTTTACAGCCTCATTCAGTAGGTGTTGGACAGGGACCACGGCTGGACTCAGCTTTACAGCTACATTCAGTAGGTGTTGGACAGGGACCACGGCTGGACTCAGCTTTACAGCTTCATTCAGTAGGTGTTGGACAGGGACCACGGCTGGACTCAGCTTTACAGCTTCATTCAGTAGGTGTTGGACAGGGACCACGGCTGGACTCAGCTTTACAGCTTCATTCAGTAGGTGTTGGACAGGGACCACGGCTGGACTCAGCTTTACAGCCTCATTCAGTAGGTGTTGGACAGGGGCCACGGCTGGACTCAGCTTTACAGCTACATTCAGTAGGTGTTGGACAGAGACCACGGCTGGACTCAGCTTTACAGCCTCATTCAGTAGGTGTTGGACAGGGACCACGGCTGGACTCAGCTTTACAGCCTCATTCAGTAGGTGTTGGACAGGGACCACGGCTGGACTCAGCTTTACAGCCTCATTCAGTAGGTGTTGGACAGGGACCACGGCTGGACTCAGCTTTACAGCCACATTCAGTAGGTGTTGGACAGGGACCACGGCTGGACTCAGCTTTACAGCCTCATTCAGTAGGTGTTGGACAGGGACCACGGCTGGACTCAGCTTTACAGCTTCATTCAGTAGGTGTTGGACAGGGACCACGGCTGGACTCAGCTTTACAGCTACATTCAGTAGGTGTTGGTCAGGGACCACGGCTGGACTCAGCTTTACAGCTACATTCAGTAGGTGTTGGACAGGGACCACGGCTGGACTCAGCTTTACAGCTTCATTCAGTAGGTGTTGGACAGGGACCACGGCTGGACTCAGCTTTACAGCTACATTCAGTAGGTGTTGGACAGGGACCACGGCTGGACTCAGCTTTACAGCCTCATTCAGTAGGTGTTTGACAGGGACCACGGCTGGACTCAGCTTTACAGCCTCATTCAGTAGGTGTTGGACAGGGACCACGGCTGGACTCAGCTTTACAGCTTCATTCAGTAGGTGTTGGACAGGGACCACGGCTGGACTCAGCTTTACAGCCTCATTCAGTAGGTGTTGGACAGGGACCACGGCTGGTCTCAGCTTTACAGCTACATTCAGTAGGTGTTGGACAGGGACCACGGCTGGTCTCAGCTTTACAGCTTCATTCAGTAGGTGTTGGACAGGGAACACGGCTGGACTCAGCTTTACAGCCTCATTCAGTAGGTGTTGGACAGGGACCACGGCTGGACTCAGCTTTACAGCCTCATTCAGTAGGTGTTGGACAGGGACCACGGCTGGACTCAGCTTTACAGCTACATTCAGTAGGTGTTGGACAGGGACCACGGCTGGACTCAGCTTTACAGCTACATTCAGTAGGTGTTGGACAGGGACCACGGCTGGACTCAGCTTTACAGCTTCATTCAGTAGGTGTTGGACAGGGACCACGGCTGGACTCATCTTTACAGCTACATTCAGTAGGTGTTGGACAGGGACCACGGCTGGTCTCAGCTTTACAGCCTCATTCAGTAGGTGTTGGACAGGGACCACGGCTGGACTCAGCTTTACAGCTACATTCAGTAGGTGTTGGACAGGGACCACGGCTGGACTCAGCTTTACAGCTACATTCAGTAGGTGTTGGACAGGGACCACGGCTGGACTCAGCTTTACAGCTTCATTCAGTAGGTGTTGGACAGGGACCACGGCTGGACTCATCTTTACAGCTACATTCAGTAGGTGTTGGACAGGGACCACGGCTGGTCTCAGCTTTACAGCCTCATTCAGTAGGTGTTGGACAGGGACCACGGCTGGACTCAGCTTTACAGCTACATTCAGTAGGTGTTGGACAGGGACCACGGCTGGACTCAGCTTTACAGCTTCATTCAGTAGGTGTTGGACAGGGACCACGGCTGGACTCAGCTTTACAGCTTCATTCAGTAGGTGTTGGACAGGGACCACGGCTGGTCTCAGCTTTACAGCTACATTCAGTAGGTGTTGGACAGGGACCACGGCTGGTCTCAGCTTTACAGCTACATTCAGTAGGTGTTGGACAGGGACCACGGCTGGACTCAGCTTTACAGCTTCATTCAGTAGGTGTTGGACAGGGACCACGGCTGGACTCAGCTTTACAGCTACATTCAGTAGGTGTTGGACAGGGACCACGGCTGGACTCAGCTTTACAGCTACATTCAGTAGGTGTTGGACAGGGACCACGGCTGGACTCAGCTTTACAGCTTCATTCAGTAGGTGTTGGACAGGGACCACGGCTGGACTCATCTTTACAGCTACATTCAGTAGGTGTTGGACAGGGACCACGGCTGGTCTCAGCTTTACAGCCTCATTCAGTAGGTGTTGGACAGGGACCACGGCTGGACTCAGCTTTACAGCTTCATTCAGTAGGTGTTGGACAGGGACCACGGCTGGACTCAGCTTTACAGCTTCATTCAGTAGGTGTTGGACAGGGACCACGGCTGGACTCAGCTTTACAGCTTCATTCAGTAGGTGTTGGACAGGGGCCACGGCTGGACTCAGCTTTACAGCTTCATTCAGTAGGTGTTGGACAGGGACCACGGCTGGTCTCAGCTTTACAGCTACATTCAGTAGGTGTTGGACAGGGACCACGGCTGGTCTCAGCTTTACAGCTACATTCAGTAGGTGTTGGACAGGGACCACGGCTGGACTCAGCTTTACAGCTACATTCAGTAGGTGTTGGACAGGGACCACGGCTGGACTCAGCTTTACAGCTTCATTCAGTAGGTGTTGGACAGGGACCACGGCTGGACTCAGCTTTACAGCTTCATTCAGTAGGTGTTGGACAGGGACCACGGCTGGACTCAGCTTTACAGCTTCATTCAGTAGGTGTTGGACAGGGACCACGGCTGGACCCAGCTTTACAGCAGTGTGTTATGGGACAGCTGGACTGGAGTCTTTAAACACCAGCGCCCCCTAGTGACTCAGTCAGACTGTGTCCATGACTGTCCATTATCTATGACTTCTCTATGGTGCTGGCCGGCTAGTTTATGGATGGTACTCCTACCTACGGTAAATGTAGGCTGCTACTTCCTGCAGGGTGAACCAGGAAGTAGTAGATCAGCAACGTCAGCCACCACTGATCATATTGGACATCTCACATCACAACGTTTAACTTTCACTTCCAAATACGTGGTTTAGATAATTAAGTTAAATTGGACTTGTTGAAACATGTCTGATGCTCCTGTTCACAGCTGTCCCATAAGACACTGCTGTAGAGCTGAGTCCAGTGGTGGTCCATGTCCAACATCTACTGAATGAAACTGGTGAGTAAAATGACATCACAACTGTTTTGAATGATGGAAAAAACTATGAAAATAACACCCAGGCTGCAAAAACAGAATTATCCTTTCATAGTCTAAACACTCAATGCCAGAAAGGTGAGAGGGTTGAGGAGGTAGAGGACTGGGTGAGGAGGTGGAGGACTGGGAGGAGGACCAGGAGGAACAGAGGTGACATGCTACCGCCGAACTGGTGAGATGGAGGTTGTGGAGGAGGACAACACAGACAGACAAACACAGCTCAACTCTTTACTCTGGCCCTCGTCACTAATAAGGAGTGGCCAAACTCCTGCCTGCAGTCCTGCAGGAAGTATGTACAACTGAGACAAAGCCTGTTGTGTACTCTGATGAAGTGGATTTTCTGTTGTGTAAATAGTTACTTGCTATCTTAATTCTGTATCTTTATTATCAGTCCAGCTTGGCAACCAAAACACAATGCACAACTGAGTACAACTACAATAACTTGGATTTATAGTACAACTTTGTAAGATATTACTCTCTAAAATCATCCTTAACTTTACTATAAGCAAGTATGTTTTGTATTCCATTTCCAACACATTCTTATGTTGTTGTGAATAATCCCAGCTGGGTTATTAAAGTCACATGGTGGGCATGACGGACCTCCCCATCATGATATGCAGGCAAAGAACCTCAACCGACAACTCTTCTTTGGGATTCATTTTGTGCTTTTTTTTTATTAGCTATGAATTACATTGTGGTGTTTTTGTGCTATAACACAACTAACTAGCTAAGTTACCTGCAGATGGACCGCTCTCCTTAGGCCTGATATACAAGCAATACTTTACCAGGCAACTGTTGTGTGACATGAAGGACTCAGTTTCTTAAGAGATAACAACACACTACAATTATCAGCATACAGTATATTTCAAAAAAGGAGAAAGTACACAAACATGTGGTGAATTTAAAATGGCAAACCCTTGAGGTTATGGTGTACATGGCCACAGAGGAAACACTCACTAGTGACAGCTTCTCTCAGCATGTGGCACCGTCATCCTTCACACAAACTTACACTGCTGCTAATCTGTACACTTCTCTGGTTAATAGAGAACATGTGATAACACGTGATACCATGTATTAGATAACACATGCTACCACGTGATACCATGTGATAACACACGATACCATGTATTAGATAACACATGCTACCACGTGATACCATGTGATAACACACGATACCATGTGATAACATGATAACTTGTACACTGGTTTACAAAGATGGGTACATTTAACAGACACGACACGAGCTGTCCAAACAGAAGATGCAGTAGTAGAGCTACTGGAGCTCATATCAGCCTAGTTGTGTGAGACTGGAGGAAGCATTGGCCCCAGACGTTCTTGGCTTAGTGTTTAGGTTTGTAACATCTCACACAAGATGGCCGTCTATTTACATCGCAAGGGAAGGAGAACAGAAACACCAGGAGGATCAACTTTTAAGTGTGTACTCCAATTCTTTTCTTGTGTTTAAATGTTGCAGCTTTTAAGATGCCGGGCTATGTTGGGCAGGAGGGCTGAGAGAAGTTCTCAGCAGCGCTGGTAGAGTCCAGACACGGGGAGGGACAGTCCACACCACATGGTCACGTATCACACATCACAACAGGGTATAACACTGAATGGTGAGGGCACGAGACACGCCAGAAGTTCCAGTGGCGTTGTTGGACTTCACATCAGGATTTTACAAAATACTGTTGAAGATTCATCTTTTAAAACAAGTTCAATTCAGATAAATAATTTAGGCAATAAATAGTTCCAACACACAAGAGAAGTATAAAACCTCTATAAAAATAGAAACACCATAATAATAGTTAATATACATCATCTGGACAATTGTCTTGCTCTCCATTACTATAAAAAAAAAAGACAAAAAAATAAATGCTCGAGTTCCTGGAAGTCTTAAAAACTGACAAGCATGTCTGCAGTAATGTGACAGTTCTACCATTTCTCCAGTGAGGCGACAGTGATGAGAAATAAATACGCAGTACTATAGCCCTCTGTAGTTAAGCCAGTAGCCTTGTCTAGCAGCCTACTCTGAGGCGTGGGCAGCTGTTAAGACAGACGGGTGCTGAGGGACGATGCAGAGCAGTGTGATTCTGAAAACAGACGAGCTTGAGTAGTAGAAGGACTGACACCTCACAGTGTGCAGCAGAGACGTTCAGCGACACCAGCAGCAACACACAGATGGATATCAGTGGTCAGCTCCATGTCCCACTGTTAGGTGGAACATGGATTCACACTATTGCTGCGAGACCCGTGTGTTTGCACACACTGCACGTCTCGCTCCTCTAGTGTCAGGGACATATGGACACACACAGCACACCAGAGCCATACAGCTGATACACATCTTTCACCGACAGACAGCAAGCTTTGAGATGAGCTCCACCAAAACTAACTTTTAGTTAGCCAGTCTGCAGTAGCATTCACACAACAGTTTAGCCACTTGATTCATTCTGGTTCATTAGCTCTCAAGTCCGAGGAAGATGAGCTCCTCGGACATGATAACGCTGCACTAGCCAGCATCTGAAGAGAACATTTTACAGGCTTCACTTTGTTGTATGTGTACTGAATAACTGAAATTATGGTGAGAAACTTTCAGCGGTTTGCCATAAAATGTTCCTTTGACCAGCAGAGGTAAAAGTTTTGAAAACGTCCCCTTTTATAAAATAAGGATCTAAAAGGAAGTTTGGCAGAACTTTCCCTTCAGGATGAGTCTAGCCTCCATGTTGTCCTGATGACAGGACTTCATGAAATAAAAGAAATGATGTGTGGGTGTCATGTCCCATTCAAAATAATACAGTCAGCTTTACCATCAGCTTGGTCAACACCACACAACACAGGTACTCAAGAGATGAAAAGTTACAGAACAAGTCCAAGGAATATCGGATCCTTGCCTTTGTCTTACAGGCAGGACATGGCTGACAAGACTGCATGCACTTCATGGCGACCCTAAGAAACAAAGGAAAAGAAGCTCCTCTGCTACAGCACTTCTGGTCTACTGGTTTTCCTCAGGAAGAGGTGAGCCCCTGGGTTCCTGACAGGCTGGGAGTTGTGTGAAAGGTGCTGCATGGCTCTGGGTGTGTATGGCGTGGAGGGCAGGGGGCTTATGGGAAGTTAAAGCTCGGTGGGGATGGCTGGGAGCAGGGAGTGAAAGCACAAGTGTCATTTGGCAACTGGCTGGCAATGTGCAAAACATAATTGCCTGAGGAAAAACAAATACACACACACACATGCATGCACACACACACACACACACACACACACACACACACACACACACACACACACACACACACATATAGAATTCAACACAGCAAACCAATATAACATTGCAACTTAAAAGAAAATACACTTGTTTTCCCTTCTTCTCTCAAAAAGGAAGAAAACACAAACTCAGGTGTCACAACAGAACAGGAGTAAGAGCTGTGGCTAGAAAAGTTACGCTGTTACTCAGCCTCATGTAGCTATCGTGTCTGTCTCTTTTCTGGCAGCATGTTAACACAAGGAGAGGCCCTGCAGAGCAGACGTCACCCTGTTATGCACAGAGAAGGTGAGGAAGAGGAGGGGGATGAGGAGGAAGGAGATGGGGCTTAGTTTATTATTCACACTCAACTTACCAGATCACCACCCTTCCTAACCAAGTCTGTAGCGTCTCAGCGCTCTCAGTAGGGCTTGCTGTCATTCTTTGAGCGTTTCAGTTGCACCTTGAGCCTCTTCATACCGATCTGGAAGCCGTTCATGGACTGTATGGCTGCCTGCGATGACACGGGGTTGTCATAGCTCACGAAACCTGCCGGAGGAAACACATTCACTCAAACACCCACAGACGAGAGAATGGACAGTCAAACGACAGGCACAGGAGCATCTCCTGCTGCTGAGCCTTGTTTACAACGGGGCACTTCATGTGGATGAACGCACCAAAACACTTGCTGAGGTTGGTTTGTTTGTCAATGAAAACCTTGGCAGAGATGACATTTCCAAAGGGCATGAACATCTGAAGAAGATCTTGGTCTCCAAACTCCTGGGGCAGGTGGTAGATGAACAAGTTGGCTCCTTCAGGACCTACCGGTTAATTAACCAATAACATTATTCAACATCGAAGTGGTAAATTATTAAAAACTCCTTAAAAATTAATTGTGAAATATCTTACAAAATAGAGCAACAAATGAAGGGATACTATAAACCATCAATCATCTAAACTGAATTATTAAGACAATGAAGGCACAGTATTTGAAAAATTAGGATAACATAAGACGCAGACAAGGACAAGCCTTCTGTTATGGACTTCTGCTTGTTTTAAAGTGAAAACTACATTACCTAACAGACTATGTCATAAAGGAGGTGATGAGATCTTACCCGCGCTTCGACTGTCGCTGGCTGATGCAGCAGATTTAAAACAAGACAGAATCCTTAGCAGAAGGTGACAGCAAGACACAGCACAAAGTTCCTAGTCTACCAGCCTGGCCACACTAGCACAAACTAGCACAAACTAGCACAAACTAGCACAAACTAGCACAAACTAGCACAAACTAGCACCAACACCTGAGATCACGCTGGGCTCATGGCCATTTAACTAGGAAAACTGTGTCCAAAGTCAAAACAACTTGAGCCATGGAGCTGCTTACCCAACACCTACTGTACACAGTTAGCTTGACAGAGCTTCCTGACTGACTTGGCACAGTAACAACTGACAGGAAATTATAGCAACACAGGTATAATGTGTATCCAGACCAAAACTGCTCAAAAAACAAAGAAAGGGCAAAAAGATTGCTGTTTCATTGTAGTGTCTCTCCCCCCTCCAACTCCAAACGCATGCTTGGTGGTGGGGATGATTAGTCTCGACAAGGAAAACTTATATCCATCCCATCATTTACACTTTGTGGCACAAGGTACTTTTCAATCTACAATTTATGCTATATTTCATGTAGTTAAATCAGTTTTTTTTAATAATACTCATTATAATGCTGCTAGGGGTGGGACGATATGAAAATTTCATGTCACGATTATCCTGACCAAAATAACTGCGATTCACAATATCCTGATAATCATCAAAATATGCTTAAAACTCTTAAAATGATACTCAAACCGACCGGCATCACGTTATGTTACATGTTGTTAGGAAACAGATTTTTATTGCATCACAGATCGGACATCTTGTTTTAGTGAACACCTCCAGCCATGGTGGCAGACAGCATTTTGTCATGACTGGAAAGACGAAGGCTCCCCTTGTGGCAATCTAATCTAACTAAATGGAAGGAATCCGTATGTCTGGACGTCCTTTGATTTTCTCGACAACCGTTCAGCCAGTCGACTTCTCTTTTTGCGGGTGTATTACTGAGGACCCAAGTGTGACGTCAAGTGTGACATTGTTTGGATGAGTGGTTCTTGAAAAAGCTGCAAGCAGTAAAGTTTTCAGCAAAGTTAGTCATAAAACTTTGAATCGCTGCTTCTACTTCTTCACTTCCTGTAGAGTCAATGAGCGGGAACACAAACAGCGTCATGCTGCCATTGCAACCCACATTGTGGTTGGAGAGGGATTATACTCGTAGTCCTTCGATCATTCATTGGCGCCACTGAGTAACTTTCATAGGAAGAATGGAGCCCCGTCTCCGACACAGTTCTCTTTACACATCCATGGTGTCGAGAGTGAAGTTGTTTGGTCGAGTAGTTCTCAAGAAAGCTGCAAGCAGCAATACCAGAAGCCAAGCAACTGTTCCGTTCCAAACAGGCAACTTTTAACAGGCACTGCGCCAGTTCAGAATAAATCAGGAAATCAATATAGGACTGTTGGCTGTGTTGCTTTACTCTGGCAACAGTGTAGATTATCCGACTGACAGCTTGGTCTATGACACCAAGACTGTCTCCCTACCCTGCTGTACTGCTCCCAAGCTCTCCTCTCCTAAATGTGTGAATCACAATAATCTAATAATTCTTCCCACCACTGGTGGTGGTGAAATGTGCAACAAAGCACCTAATAATCTACAAAACCAAACATCTAATGTTATCAAGAATGTGACCACATATCATCCAAAGCGTTGGTCGTCAAAACTGTCAACATGGTGTCATGGTGCACATGAATGCTGATAGCTGAAGGAAATTACTGAAGCAATGCTGAAAATTCCTGAAAAAACCCCAGCTGAAATGAAGAATCAACACTTGGAAGCTGAAGCTGAAATAAATTGGAGGCTGAAAGCTGAAATAAATTGCGGAAGCAATGCTGAAAATGGCCGACAAACCAGCTGACATGAACTGAAATGCATTTAATTGCTAAACTGAAAATCCTCACGCTAAAGTGTAATAGTGGCAGTTGGAAGCTGAAGTCAGTACCTTGAGGAGCTGAAAATGCTGAACTCTGAACTGGAAGCTGGAACATCATCGCCTACAGGCAGAATTGGGAGCTGAAGTGCATCACTAAAAGCAAAGCTGGAGTGTATCAACTGAAGAATCAGAGAGTTGAAAAAATGCTGTTGAAACGAGAAGCCTCCAGCTGCAGCAGCTCCGTCTGGAGACCTTCGTCCCCAGACAGCCCTGCGCTCAGACAAGCCAATGATGTGCCGAGAACTGGTTGCTATGCAACACAATAAACACCCGCTTCATAACATCACACCAACATGGCGCACAGCCGAAGCGATGATCATATTCTCTGACAAGACGAGGAACCTGTGTTCACGGCTGTTAACAGGGCGTACTATTCTGCCTGTGAATAGTTACCATCTCTTGCATGCTGTTAACATTAGCTGTCTGCTGTACCACAGCTGACAGTAGCTGTGGTAAGTATGACGGGGTCCTTCGCGCTGACGTCACGTCACCACACGACAGCCTGCCACAGCGATCATCTATAAGCGCCTGTCAAGATCACGAAGTACCTCAGAAACCGAGGCGACAACTGCAAGCTGTCACAAAAGTGAATACTGGACTTATATATGGTAAATTTGATGTATAGCGTTAACGTTGGAGCAATAAAACGGAGTTAAAATACGTAATCTGTAGTGCCTTCAGGGACATATTTTCACACTGATTATAGATATAACTATAAATATAGCCCAATGGCAACAGCTACGTATCACGTCTCTTCATCTGGGGACACCTCATGACAGCTGCCACAGTTAGCTACCATGTCATTATGATAGCGTTGTTGACTTTGATTATGAAAACGTATTACTTACTTAATAAATACATGTATGGCGTTTTATTCAGTTCTTCTAGTTATCATTTAAGGCTGAACCGATTAGCGACAGGTCATCCATCATACATTGAGTCAACCCGAGAGGCAATAAAACATTCTTTGCCATGGTTTCATGGAGAGTGTTCAATTCAATTTTATTGTAATTAAAAACAATGTGCAGGCACACGTTAAAAATGAAATGAGGGCTGTGGCTTCACCAAACAGTGCAAGACAGACACAGACAAACACAGCAAACACAATATAAGATATACACACATGAAGACCAAAAGCTAAAAATAAATTAAAAAAAGAGCTGGAGTACAAAATATTTAAAGATATCTACAGACATTCAGTGGGTAGCCAGGTTCAGGTGGGCAACAGCTTGTGGAAAGAAGCTGTTTTTGAGCCTGGTAGTGCGGGCTCTGAGGCTCCTGTAGCGCCTCCCAGAGCGCAGGGGGGAGAACAGTCCATGGTTGGGGTGGGTGGGATCTCTGCTGATGCTCAGACCCTTTCGAAGACAGCCTTTGTGATAAATATCTTTTATGGCTGGGAGCTGGGTACCGGTGATGTGCTGGGCCGTCTTGACGATCCGCTGCAGAGCTTTCTGGTCTACTGAGGAGCAGTTGCCGTACCACACTGAGATGCAGATGGTCAGGATGCTCTCTATGGTGCAGAGGTAGAAGTTGGTGAGAATTTTGGGGGGTAGACGGGCGCTCCTCAGCCTCCTCAGGAAATGCAGGCGTTGTTGGGCCTTTTTCACAAGGGCCTGGGTGTTTAATGTCCAGGAAAGGTCCTCGGTGATGTGGACTCCAAGGAATTTAAAGCTGGAAACACGCTCCACTTCCACCCCATTGATGTGTATGGGGGAGTGGCTGCAGCTTCCAGACCTCCTGAAGTCCACAATCAGCTCCTTTGTCTTCTGCACATTAAGGACAAGATTGTTGGTAGTACACCATGATGTGAGGTGCTCAATCTCGTCTCTGTAGGCCATCTCGTCATTGTTGGTGATACGGCCAATGACTGTGGTGTCATCTGCAAACTTAACTAGAACATTTGAGGGGTGAGTTGGCAGGCAGTCGTGGGTGAAGAGGGAGAAAAGGAGGGGGCTTAGAACACAGCCTTGAGGGGCACCTGTGCTGAGGGTCAGGATGGAGGAGGTGTGGTCACCTAACCTAACAGACTGAGGTCTGTTGGTCAGGAAGTCCAGGATCCAGTTACAGAGGGAGGGGTTGAGGCCAAGGGAGAGGAGTTTGGTGGTTAGTCTGGCGGGGATGATAGTGTTGAAGGCAGAGCTGTAATCTATAAACAGCATCCGGATGTATGTGTTGTTAAGTTCAAGGTGGGTCAGAGCAATGTGTAGGGCAGTGGCAATGGCATCCTCAGTAGACCTTTGGGGACGGTAGGCGATCTGATGTGGGTCGAATGTGGGGGGGATAATGTTTTTGATGTGAGCCAGAACCAGTCTCTCAAAGCACTTCATGGCAATGGGGGTGAGTGCTATGGGTCGGTAGTCATTCAGACACGTGGATGTTGGTTTCTTGGTGACAGGAATGATAGAGGTGGTCTTAAAGCATGCCGGGACTTTAGATTGGGACAGTGAGAGGTTAAATACAGGTGTGAAGACCTCAGCCAGCTGGTCGGCACATTCCCGGTAGACCCAACCCGGTATGCCGTCTGGTCCGGCAGCCTTCCGTGTGTTCACTCTGCGCAATGATTCTCTGACCTCTGCGACTGATAGAGTGAGCGCCTGGTTTTCTGGGTGGCTGAGGATTTTTGTGGCTGGGTCAGTATTGTCCTTGTCGAAGCAGGCATAGAAATTATTTAGCTGGTCTGGCAGGGAGGCATCATGGACAGTGGGACCGCGATTAGAGCTTTTGTAGTCTGTGATAGACTGAATGCCTTGCCACATTCGCCGAGGATCAGAGCTTTTGTGAAAGTGGTCCTCTATTCGTAGGGAATATTTGTTTGGCTGTTCTGATGCCCTTTTTGAGGTTGGATCTGACTGCGCTGTAGGCCTTACAGTTACCTGACTTGAATGCTGCATCCCGGACTTTCAGCAGCTGCCGGACCTCACTGGTCATCCAGGGTTTCTGGTTTGGAAAGGTGCGGACTGATTTTGTTGTTGTGACACTCTCAGTGCAAAAGTAAATGTCGGCTAGTATGGCAGATGTCTGTTCATTAATGTCTGTATGGGAGCCATGGGTAGCTGAATGTGCAAAAATACTCCAGTCTGTGTTGTCAAAACAGTCCTGGAGTTCAGAGACTGCTCCTTCTGGCCGGACAGTGATTGTCTTTGTTGCTGGCTTGACCCGTTTTATTAGGGGTTTGTAGGCTGGGACCAGGAACAGGCAGAGGTGGTCAGAATGCCCCAGATGAGGGCAGGGAGTAGCCATGTATGAGTCCTTGATGTTTGTATAGAGATGGTCCAGGGTGTTTTGTCCCCTAGTGGGGCAGGAGACATGCTGATGGAATTTGGGCAATACAGCCCTGAGGTTAGCCTGATTAAAGTCACCACCTATGATAAAGGCATTGTCCGGGTGTTTGGTCTGTTGTCTGCTGATGGCACATTGTAGCTGCTTAAGTGCTACCTTAGCATTAGCATGTGGGGGGGGGGGATGTATACAGCGGTGATGGTAATGGCCGTTAGCTCCCTGGGCCGGTAGAAAGGCCTGCACTGAATCACAAGGAGCTGGAGATCAGCAGAGCAATGCCTTTCAACCATCTTTATATTGTTGCACCAAGAGATACTGACATAAATACTCAAACCTCCTCCGTGGATCTTGCCGGAGTCCGCTGTCCTATCGGCACGGAGGGCTGTGCGGCCCGCTAGCTCGACTGCCGAGTCGGCTATGTTGCTGTTGAGCCAAGTCTCCATCTTATCTCGTCCATTTTGTTAGCTAACGACCGGACATTAGCCATGAAGATGCTGGGGAGGGAAACTTTGAAGGGAACGCTACTTAGCTTAGCATGTAGCCCGCCACGTTTTATCCTCTTTTGTTTACGTTGCCGACGGGGGGCAGCGTTTCCACTGCGAGACCGGTGAGCGGATAATATGGATGGGGAAATTGTCCATGATGGTGGAGGGAAATGAGTAATCCGTTCTGAGGTTTAAAAGTTCCTGACGGTTGTAGAAGAGCGCAGGACCTACACTTGTAAATAAACTTAAAACTAACGTATAAATAACAAAGAAAACACAACACTGAACAGGGAACCACAGTAGCCGCTGCGTCCAGCGCGCCGCCATCTTGAAAACAATGTTGGTGGTGGTGTCAGAGAATATGATCATGGCTTCGGCTGTGCGCCATGTTGGTGTGACGTGTTGCATAGCAACCAGTTCTCGGCACATCAGTGGCTTGTCTAAGCGCAGAGCAGTCTGGGGACGGAGGTCTCCAGATGGAGGTCTGCAGCCGGAGTGTACTGGTTGAAACAGCTAAAAGGAAAAATTATATACTTCCAAAGCTGGAAGTAGAATTGAAATACCTTGAAACGTTGTAAAAAGACATTCTTTGTATTAATATAAGACAGATGAAGTGTATCATGAAACAGATGAAGGTTTGAATTGTTTTCATTTTAACAGTTAAAATGGAAAGAATGACTCTCAATTGTGTGTGTAAGTGTCTGTCTGTGTCTGGTTTGTGTGTGTGTGTGTGTGTGTGTGTGTGTGTGTGTGGAATCAGCTAGAAGAACCACCTGAAAGTAACTGCCAAATGTCTCCTGACTAAATCTGTACAAAAACATTTTGTGTGAAATATAAATCCATGTCTTGTATGTACTGTGGAAACACTGTGTTGCAGGACTTTGACAGACATCATTAGTCCACCATTATCCAAACCGCTTATCCCGCTGGAAAAAAGAAAAGAAAAGAAAAAAGCAACAGGATTTTTCTGCAGCCGTCTCAGCTATGCTGTGCCACCGAACAACAGAAAATCTTGCCAAGGGACACTAGACAGCACCAAGTAGTGCGGTCATCTAGGGTGCAGCCTCACTTTTGAATATGGAGATGGTGAATCATAGATTATACTATCTTGTCTTACATTGGGTTTTTCTTGTTTCGGCTGAAGGTGTGTGTGTGTGTGTGTGTGTGTGTGTGTGTGTGTGTGTGTGTGTGTGTGTGTGTGTGTTATCCCACTGTCAGGGTCGCGGGGGCGCTGGAGCCTATCCCAGCAGTCATTGAGTGGCAGGTAGGGAGACACCCTGGACAGGCCGCCAGGCCATCACAGGGCCGACAGACACACACACACACACACACACACACACGCGCACACACACACGAAAATATATTATCAAATCAATCAAATTGTAAAGTCCACTTTTTTGATTATCATAATGTTGGCAATTGGTTATGAAATTACATCCAACAATGTACCCTACTGTGTCCGATCAATATACACACAACTCTTAGCCGATTTGAGTAAATGGCTTCCTCAAACTTAATAGTGATAAAACGGAGGTCCTTTTAGTTGGCACTAAATCTACTTTGGCTAAAACTGATTTTTTTTTTACTTAAATCTTTATTGACACATTTCTGTGACATTGGAACAAACTTACAAACCACAAACAAATAAAAGAAAACGAACATAGAACTGCTTGGGGATTGCCTTCATATTTTCACAGCCTTGCAGATTAGTGCATCTATGAATTATCATTCCAGTTCAGTGTCGTCTTCTTGAGTCTTGTATTGTGTCAATTTTTCCCATTTTCTGCCCAGTTGTGCTTCTTGTAATCTCAGGATGTGTGTCAATTTTTCCATTAGAACGATTTCTTCCACAATCATTAGCCATTGATCTTTCGTTGGTGGTGTTTCCTTTAACCAGTTCCTAGTGATAGCTTTCTTGCATGCTACCAACAGTATTTTGATCAAATATCTATCACTAGCCATAACACTTTCTTCAGAGAATGTACATAGATAAAACGCCAAACAATTCTTAGGAACCTTATAACCTAGTATTTTCTGTAGCTTCTTGCACACCATTTCCCAAAATACAGTTATTTTCTGACATTTCCAAAAAACATGATAATGATCCACATCAAAAGACCCACACCCTCTCCAACATGTCTGACTTCTATGCAGCTGCTTACTTTTCATTTTCGGTGTAATAAAGAAACGAATCAGATTCTTCCATGAGAGCTCCCTCCAAATTCGCGAGTTAGTGGATGAGTGGTGTGTCTCCCACATATTATGCCAATCTTCATCCGAAACTTCTACATTGAGTTCTTTCTCCCATTTCACCTTTATATATTTAGTCGAATGTTTGTCGTTAGTGTTCATTCCTTGATATAATGCCGAATTATTCTTACGTTACTTTCCTGATATGCTTTAATTATAATTTGGATGACACCATTCACCTCCTTGGAAGAATCTGATTTGATTTCCTTTCTGTAATAGTCCCTTACTTGAAAGTATCTATAGTTTCCATGTGCTCCCAATTCGTATTTTCCCCTCAGATGTTCGAAACTCTCCAGCTCCCCTTTCTTTTCCAAGACACACCAAGCTGTTATTCCCTTTGCTGCTGCCCATTGTTGAAATGCTTGATCATATTTTGCTGGTTTGAAATTGCTATCATAGGCTATCCATCTTAATATACGTGCATCCTTCTGAATCTTATACATTTTCAATACTTTGAACCACTGATCTAATGTGTGTACTGTTATTGGATCCATATACATTTTCAGTTCCCTGTATAGCTTGTTATCTCCAACCATACTTTGAATTGGAATTTGGTTCAGTTCTTTTTCTATATCTTTCCATTTTGCTGTGAATTCTGGCTTACACCAACAATATACAGGTCTCAGTTGAGCAGCATAAAAGTACTCCCTTAATTTTGGAATACCCATACCACCTTTTTCTTTGGGAAGCTGGAGAGTTTTATATCTGACTCTAGGTCTTTTGCCCCCCCCAAACAAACCAGCACATTATCTTTTGAAATCCACATCAACAATGTTACTCGGCCTGCATACTTCCACCTACGCAATATTAATCGTCTTCGGCCATCACTTCCACCTAAAAGCACAGCCATACTCACTCACACCCTGGTTCCATCCCGTATTGACTACTGTAATGCTGTCCTCTTTGGTCTTCCCCTCAAGTGTCTTCATAAGCTTCAGCTGGTCCAGAATTCAGCTGCCCGTATCAGTACCAGAACTCCTTCCATAGATCACATCACTCCTGCTCTGCAGCAACTCCACTGGCTCCCTGTTAAATACCGTACTGACTTCAAGATCCTGCTCCTCCTCACCTTTAAGGCCCTTAATAACCCAGCTCCTTCATGTCTTTCTGAACTCCTTCATATCCACACGCCCTCCCACACTCTCACGTCCTCTTCTGCTCTCCAACTCACTACACCATCAGCCCGCTGGACTACCATGGGGTCTAGAGCTGGACTACCATGGGGTCTAGAGCCTTCAATCGTTCTGCCCCCCGCCTATGGAACTCTCTCCCACGAGACCTTCACAACATTGACTCTCTTTCAACCTTCAGATCCCATCTCAAAACGCATCTTTTCAAACTGGCATAGTCAGTCTGATCCACGCTGCACTGGGATTTGTGCAGATGTTGATTTTATACTTATCTGTTGTGTTAACTTTTTATTGTCTTCCTGCTGTGTTTCGATTTTACGCTGTCTGATACAGTGCTGCTGGTTTTTATTATTTTTACTGTGTTCTGTAAGGTGTCCTTGACTGTTTTGAAAGGCGCCCACAAATAAAATGCATTATTATTATTATTATTATTATTATTAAATGGCTAGTTGGGCCATTGCTGTCTATTAATTTTAAATTTTCTTTGAACTGGAGTTACATAAAGTCCAATTAATATAATTTAAAAATACAGGAGAGTATTATTAATATTACCAGAGTGACTGCAGTGTCGGTCATACGGCCTGAAGTTCGTTTCCATAATTTATTATTAACTTCCGGGTTAGCCGCGAAGTTTCCCGTGAAGTCAGGCCGGACGAGTGTCATCGCGGTCAGGTAGACTTTTCATGAACGGCCGGTTCTTGCTAAAGTTCGTGAAAATTAAATTAAAACAGTTTATCACTGTCAACCAGTCAGGTGTAAACAAAGAAGATGTGAACTGAGAAAATACATAATCATAATGGGGCTGCTGACCAAATTAAATTATTTATCCGTCCGAAAATAATGCTTACAGTTAGCAATGACGTTAGCTTAACTGTTCTCTGTGACGGTGTTGGATCCAAACCACAGACGTCAGAGAAATGGTTTAATCAGCTGATCTGAATCAGCCGTGTGTGACGTCAGCTTAACTGTTCTCTGTGACGGTGTTGGATCCAAACCACAGACGTCAGAGAAATGGTTTAATCAGCTGATCTGAATCAGCCGTGTGTGACGTCAGCTTAACTGTTCTCTGTGACGGTGTTGGATCCAAACCGCAGACGTCAGAGAAATGGTTTAATCAGCTGATCTGAATCAGCTGGGTGTGACGTCAGCTTAACTGTTCTCTGTGACGGTGTTGGATCCAAACCACAGACGTCAGAGAAATGGTTTAATCAGCTGATCTGAATCAGCCGTGTGTGACGTCAGCTTAACTGTTCTCTGTGACGGTGTTGGATCCAAACCACAGACGTCAGAGAAATGGTTTAATCAGCTGATCTGAATCAGCTGGGTGTGACGTCAGCTTAACTGTTCTCTGTGACGGTGTTGGATCCAAACCACAGACGTCAGAGAAATGGTTTAATCAGCTGATCTGAATCAGCTGGGTGTGACGTCAGCTTAACTGTTCTCTGTGACGGTGTTGGATCCAAACCACAGACGTCAGAGAAATGGTTTAATCAGCTGATCTGAATCAGCCGGGTGTGACGTCAGCTTAACTGTTCTCTGTGACGGTGTTGGATCCAAACCACAGACGTCAGAGAAATGGTTTAATCAGCTGATCTGAATCAGCCGTGTGTGACGTCAGCTTAACTGTTCTCTGTGACGGTGTTGGATCCAAACCACAGACGTCAGAGAAATGGTTTAATCAGCTGATCTGAATCAGCCGTGTGTGACGTCAGCTTAACTGTTCTCTGTGACGGTGTTGGATCCAAACCACAGACGTCAGAGAAATGGTTTAATCAGCTGATCTGAATCAGCCGGGTGTGACGTCAGCTTAACTGTTCTCTGTGACGGTGTTGGATCCAAACCACAGACGTCAGAGAAATGGTTTAATCAGCTGATCTGAATCAGCCGGGTGTGACGTCAGCTTAACTGTTCTCTGTGACGGTGTTGGATCCAAACCACAGACGTCAGAGAAATGGTTTAATCAGCTGATCTGAATCAGCCGTGTGTGACGTCAGCTTAACTGTTCTCTGTGACGGTGTTGGATCCAAACCACAGACGTCAGAGAAATGGTTTAATCAGCTGATCTGAATCAGCTGGGTGTGACGTCAGCTTAACTGTTCTCTGTGACGGTGTTGGATCCAAACCACAGACGTCAGAGAAATGGTTTAATCAGCTGATCTGAATCAGCCGTGTGTGACGTCAGCTTAACTGTTCTCTGTGACGGTGTTGGATCCAAACCACAGACGTCAGAGAAATGGTTTAATCAGCTGATCTGAATCAGCCGTGTGTGACGTCAGCTTAACTGTTCTCTGTGACGGTGTTGGATCCAAACCACAGACGTCAGAGAAATGGTTTAATCAGCTGATCTGAATCAGCCGGGTGTGACGTCAGCTTAACTGTTCTCTGTGACGGTGTTGGATCCAAACCACAGACGTCAGAGAAATGGTTTAATCAGCTGATCTGAATCAGCCAGGTGTGACGTCAGCTTAACTGTTCTCTGTGACGGTGTTGGATCCAAACCACAGACGTCAGAGAAATGGTTTAATCAGCTGATCTGAATCAGCCGTGTGTGACGTCAGCTTAACTGTTCTCTGTGACGGTGTTGGATCCAAACCACAGACGTCAGAGAAATGGTTTAATCAGCTGATCTGAATCAGCCGGGTGTGACGTCAGCTTAACTGTTCTCTGTGACGGTGTTGGATCCAAACCACAGACGTCAGAGAAATGGTTTAATCAGCTGATCTGAATCAGCCGTGTGTGACGTCAGCTTAACTGTTCTCTGTGACGGTGTTGGATCCAAACCACAGACGTCAGAGAAATGGTTTAATCAGCTGATCTGAATCAGCCGGGTGTGACGTCAGCTTAACTGTTCACTGTGACGGTGTTGGATCCAAACCACAGACGTCAGAGAAATGGTTTAATCAGCTGATCTGAATCAGCTGGGTGTGACGTCAGCTTAACTGTTCTCTGTGACGGTGTTGGATCCAAACCACAGACGTCAGAGAAATGGTTTAATCAGCTGATCTGAATCAGCCGGGTGTGACGTCAGCTTAACTGTTCTCTGTGACGGTGTTGGATCCAAACCACAGACGTCAGAGAAATGGTTTAATCAGCTGATCTGAATCAGCCGTGTGTGACGTCAGCTTAACTGTTCTCTGTGACGGTGTTGGATCCAAACCACAGACGTCAGAGAAATGGTTTAATCAGCTGATCTGAATCAGCCGGGTGTGACGTCAGCTTAACTGTTCTCTGTGACGGTGTTGGATCCAAACCACAGACGTCAGAGAAATGGTTTAATCAGCTGATCTGAATCAGCCGGGTGTGACGTCAGCTTAACTGTTCTCTGTGACGGTGTTGGATCCAAACCACAGACGTCAGAGAAATGGTTTAATCAGCTGATCTGAATCAGCCGGGTGTGACGTCAGCTTAACTGTTCACTGTGACGGTGTTGGATCCAAACCACATACGTCAGAGAAATGGTTTAATCAGCTGATCTGAATCAGCCGTGTGTGACGTCAGCTTAACTGTTCTCTGTGACGGTGTTTGATCCAAACCAGACGTCAGAGAAATGGTTTAATCAGCTGATCTGAATCAGCCGGGTGTGCCACGCTGCGCTCAGAGGTTGCCATGGTGATTGCGCATGCTTAATTTCTACTGAGACAGGGAGAACAGTTAGAATTGTCTCAGCGGACCCTCTCAAAAGCCTTCCCTCGAGTCACCAGACCGTCAAAACCACAAGAGCTTCCTGCAGATCTTTGTCACGTCTGGTGTTCCTGGTGTGGAAGATGCGGTGGTTTTCATTTTTTCTCTGAAAATCCGCTCCTCAGTTTGCATGAGTCTGTGGAGCACCTGAGGCGCCTGTTGTTGCTTAAAGCTCCAGTTTTCAAAAGCCGTAAGTCGTACAGCTTTAGGAGTCACACTGTGTGAAAGAGCACATTTTTTCTACATTTCTACATACAACTGTGTTAGAAGTGAGAGATGTAGGAGCAGGAAGAACAGAAGCAAAAAATCTTTAAGAAAGGCAGAACAGCTGGTTTAGAGCGGACGTGACGTCACCCACTCTAACCTCTCCAATACACACCCATTGTAAACTCAAAACTCAGAAAAAAACAAAACTTAAACTGCGATAAATCAAAACTTTAAAAGATATCACATCCGAATGCTGCATAGCAGAATCACTATAAAAGATATCACACATCTGAATGTAAGCTGCATAGCAGGAAGTCTTGTGACCTGTTTAAAGTTTAAATGACATTTCTAGCTGAAAATATGCCAATCTAATTACATTTCAAAGAGCAGTTTTTTGAGGATTTGAACATTCTCTCCATTCACTTCAATGAGAAAAAAAATCCATAAAAAGCTCAATATTTTAAAAAGCATAAATATTAGGAAAAAGTTGAATGTAAGCAGAAATGTCATAAAAAACTGAACATTTTGATAGTTGAATGGTTTCTGTAGCACAAAGTATGCAGAAGTAGTTAGATGCTGAAAAATGTACCTATTGGGTCCGCGGTGGCGTAGCGGCCTAAGCATCGGCTTGGTGTCGATGCAGTTGCCCACTGGGGACTGGGGTTCGCGCCCCGGTCTCGTCAGATCCGACTATGGCCGGACTCGACGAAGCAGCAATCATTGGCAACGCTGTCTTCGGGAGGGGGGCGGAGTCGGCTTGTGTTCGTCATGTGAATGCGTCTGTGTGTGTGTCGGAAAAACAGTGGTTCGGCTTGGATTCGCCTTGTCACGAAAGTGGGGAGGCGCTTTCCTTCGAGACTGCCGGCCGGAGAGATGCAGTTGGCGAACGCATGCAATACGAGGGTGGGTGTTTGAATTAAAATAGGGATCAATTGGCCACTAAATTGGGAGAAAAAAGGGAAAAATCAGAAATAAATTTATAAAAAAAAAAAATGTACCTATTGGTAGCTCTAAAGCTCTGCCTACCACTGATCACTTCCACAAGATGCTTAAATGTGGTTTCATAAATATCAGATCACTGTCTACCAAAGCCTTACTAATAAATGATCTGATTCTTCAACATAGTTTCGATATGACTGGGTTATGTGAAACATGGCTGAAACCAAATGTTTTCCTTCCCTTAAATGAAGCTTCCCCACCTGACTATACTTGTTCCCATGTAGCTCGGACAAATAAACAAGGTGGGGGTGTTGCTTTAATTTATAAATCTATTTTCAATCTGACTTCTAGACTTGAATCTAAATTCCAGTCTTTTGAGTCTCTTGTTCTGGGTCCGTCTCCCTCAGCCGTGAATAGACTCAGCTCAGTCCAGATTGTGATACTCTACCGGCCTCCTGGCTGTTACTCATTATTTCTTGAAGAATTTGTCTCAAGCCTTGTTAATCACTCTGATGAGATTCTAATTCTTGGTGATTTTCATATTCATGTGAATAAGGCTGCTGATCCTCTAAGTAAAGCCTTTCTGGCACTAGCTGGTACTTTTGGGTTCACTCAGTTTGTTCAAGAGTCGACTCATTGCACTGGTAACACCCTTGATTTGGTTTTATCTAACGGGATAGCTGTTTCTGATCTGAATGTCTGCAGGTGACTGGAACGTAAATGGTGAAAATTAAAAAAGTTTTTTTTTAACCTATCGTGGCATGAGTGTTTAAAATACAAGCGTGCTTTAGCTGCTGCGAAAGCAGCATATCTGTCTTGCTAAATCAATGTTAATGAACATAATCCCAGATTTCTCTCTGATACTGTAGCCCATTTCAATACAAAGCAGCCGTCTATCAGCTGCTCGCCATTCATGGCCCATGAGTTTCTAGACTTCTTCTGCAATAAGGTTGATGAGATCTTAAACAAAATTAGCTCTTCAACACCAGCTACTCCTGCAGATCCTGTCTTACCAAATTCATATCGATACAATGAGTCACTGACAGTCCCAGTTATTACAGCTTTTGAGACTATCTCTCTTGCTACTTTGACTAAGTTCGCGTCAGCCTCTAAACCAACTGCTTACTACTTACTATTAGTGTGTGTGACATTCTTGTGTAAGAAGTGGGCTTGTTGTGAAGCGTCTAGTGTGTTGGTGTAGTGTTGTGTGCTGTCACGCCTCACTCAACCTTCACTGCTGGCTAGCAGAAATGTCAACAGGAGAGCCAAGCACGTAAGTCTTTCCCTGCCAGTACATAGCCTCTCCAACAGTGAGCCCTATGTAGCGCCTCCTCGTGGCGACGCATGGTAACTGGGTACACCTTGGACCCTGGCTGAACTACAAGGGATTTGGAGGAGGTCTGGCCCCTAGACATGCAGTACGCAGGCCCACCGGTGTGTGGATATTCCCTGATGCCCATGTACCGGCCCCAGCTATGGGTTAAATAGTGCCACCTAGTGGATACCTTGGGAGAGGAACTGGCTATGGGGCTAAACCCCTACTCAAAATCAACGTCTACGGTGCTGTTGTTTTTCTTGCCCTTTTGTGTGTGTTTAAGTGGGAGAGTACTGCTGGCGTCGTGTGTGGCTGCTGTTTCTCCCTCTCGTAGCCCCCCTTCCCATCCACCCCTGTATGTCTGTTATGTTTATCTGTTGTCTTGTTTCACCTTGTTTATTGTAAAGCCACTTGAGTGTTAGAAAAGCGCTATATATGACTGATTTATTATTATTGTTATTATTATTATTACTACTTGACCCTTTACCGGCAAAACTTTTTAAACCCCTCTGGCCTTTCCCTGTGGCAGGGCCTTTTCTTATCGGGCCCTGTTCTTGTGGAACAGACAATCAAAGTGTGTCGAGTCCTTTAAGTCCAAACTTAAAACTCGTCTTTTTGCCTTAACCTACAATTTGTTGGCTTTTAGCTGAGTGCTTCCCAACCTGTACTGCATGGTGGGTCGGTTTCTGTCTCAATGAATTTACCAACCACTGTTCTGCCGATGAGATTATAGAGTATAGATTAGAGTATAGACTATAGAGTACAGATTATGGAGTATATAGAGTATAGTTTATAGATTGCAGAGTATAGAGTATAGATGATTGAGTATATAGTTTATAGATTGCACAGTATAGATTATAGAGTATAGACTACTGCAAACTGTTCTCTTCTCTCACATCTTTTCTCTCTCTCTGAACGATGTCTTCTCCTTTCTCTTATTCTGTGTGTGTGAATGGTGTGATGTGAGTCTCCCCTGTGTGGACGTGCAGTCGGTCCTCCTCCCAGGTCTCTATGGGGACAGTGGTTGCCACCTGGACACTGCTTGGCATCCCCCTCATCACATTTTTTCATACATCTTATAAATCCATATAATTTTGTTATGCTGTTTCAATGTTATGTCCTTCTCTCACTGAGACGTGTGACTAGCGTTTTTTCTTGTCGCTTCTCTCGCATATGTAAATGGTGTGATGTGAGTCTCTCTTGTGTGCATGTGCAGTCTGTCCTCCTGTCAGGTCTCCGTGGTGATGGTGGTCACGTGGCTCAGGTCCTGGGTTGTTCCAGCGGTGTCTGGACACTGCCTGGCATCCTCCTCATCATATTCTTCATATATTTTATAATTCCATTAGAATTGTGTTATCCTCTTTCAGTGTTGTATTGTGTAAATTGTGTAAACACAACATCATTGCATGTTGTGCATCTTGGGAGAGAGATCCTCCTCTGTTGCTCTCCCTGAGGTTTGTTTTTCTCCCTGTTGAATGTTTTAGGGAGTTGTTCCTTATCCGATGACAGGGTCTAAGGACAGGATGTTGTGTTGCTGTAAAGCCCACTGAGGCTAATTTGTCCTTTGTGATATTGGGCTACACAAATAAAATGGACTTGACTGTAAACTAGTGAGCTACACAGCTTTTTCAGGTCACTTGTGATGATATTCACAATTATCCCCATTTATGATTATTATCGTGACAATGGAAATGCACCGTGAGCAACTTTTCGTGAGCGTTTTTAACCGTGATCTGCAGTAAAATCTTATATCGTCCCATCCCTAGCAGGTGCACCGGTTAAAGACTTTAATAATGAATGCACTTTTAACATTCTGAGGCACAAGAAAATAGCCAAGTGAAAATATTTTTGTTGACCACATTCAGTAAAAGATTGACTTTTTTTCAGTTGTTGAAACTACATTTCTTTTCAGAATTCAGTCATTTGAACCAGAATTGAGACAACCATGGCTTGTTCCTATACAGGAAAGCTCAAGGCACATTTAAGATGCAAGTCATAGGCTCCATCTAGAGCCGTCCTAGAGACTAACTGTCCTCAGTGTCTCTTAACTGAACATCTCCCTACTCACCATCTTTTTTTCTACAGTCAACTGAGATAATATGTTGTGATCCGTTACTCTGTCCCCTCTTCTTTCTTTCTTTCCTTTTCCATGACACTGGTATCATAGCCCTCTCACCTTTCCTCGTCTCTCTTGCCTCTCCCTCTCATTTGCACCTTGGATTTACCTGTTTCCTCTTTCTTCATTGGTTTCTCTTCATTCCATGTATAACCTCTGTTTTTTCCTTTTCTTTGTCTGTCCACTCTTCTCCTAAACCATCTGTGAAGTCTGTCCTCTGGTAAACCCTATTCCTACCAGCCAGCCCACCACCCAGTATCCCGCAGGGAACCTACCTTCCTTCTGGCTGCCTGCTGCTGAGACACTCTGCTGGGACAGCAGGCTTTGGTTGTAGAGGCTGGGCAGAGCAGCAGCAGCGTACTGCTGGATGCCTGAGTATGCCTGGCTCAAAGCCTCCATGGTGCTGCCTGACCCATTGGACAGGCCTCCACTTCCCAGACCCCCATTTAATGCTGCCATCCCTATAATACAAATGGGAGATACAATAATCACTAGTCTTGTGGAAAAAACATGTCGGGACCTATCTATCAATCCTGAATTAGGATCGACTGAATAACAGGCCTCTTTCCAAGATTCCCTTTATTCATAAAATTCTGGAAAACATAGTTTCAAACCATTTCTTGCAGTAATGGAAAACAACATCCCATTTGATAAAATCAATCTTGCTTGAGTCAGCAGCATAGCACAAAAGAGGCTCTGCTCGGGGTCAAGTGCAGCATGTGACACCACGGAGCATGTCCGTATTGATGGAGCGAGGATGGGAATTCCAGGCTGTGCTTTAAACTGGTTCTCTTCATTTGTCACTTACAATATAAAGTGTGGTTTGCCTCAAAGTTTGATATTAGGACCGATTTAATTTTCTCTGTACATGCTTCATCCCAGCAAAACCCTTTCATTAGCATGGTGTCACTGATAATCCTACCCGCTATATTTGTGCATGAAGTCTGATGACCCAAGTTAAAGTTGGCTGCAATTCAGGACTGCCTATCTGATGTTAATAGGTGGTGTCAAGAAACTTCCTTTAAATAAACTAGAGTCCGTATTTTGTCAACGTCAGTCTCGTCTCACACTTCTCAGCATAATGACTTGAACATGACTCAGTTTCGGACAGGCCGAACTTGTGGGCGTTTTTCTAAGAGCAGTGGAGTACAAGAATTCAATTTATTTTTTCTCTTTTACTGAATGAATATCAAACTTCCTCTGAGGAGATCAAAAAAGTGCAATCTAATCTTTTTAAGTGATGTCTCTGAAACTGGGAAATTAGAATCAGAAACATTCCTTGGCAGAGAGGAAAAGGCCTAAATAAATATTATAGTGTAGTGAAACAGTGACTTTTACAACAATGGTAGACTACTACAATAATAACACTAATGGATTACATTTATATAGCACTTTGTCTAGATACCCGAAGCGCTTCATATTGAAGGGGGTAACTCATTTCAACCACCACCAATGTGTAGCACCACCTGGCTGATGCACGGCAGCTATTTTGCACCAGAACGCTCACCACACATCAGCTTGAGGTGGAGAGGGAGGAATCATTGAGCCAGCTACATGGGGGGATGATCAGGTGGCCAGAGGGGGAGAGCCAGGTTGGGAATGTTGCCAGGGCACCGGGGAATCCTTACTCTTTGTGATAATTGGCATGGGGTCTTTAATGACCACAGTGAGTCAGGACCTCGGTTTAACATCTCATCTGAAGGACGGCATCTCCTACAGCACAGTGTCCCCGTCACTGCACTGGAATATTTGCTGTTTAATAGGGCCAGAGGGAAGACTGCCCCCTACTGGCCCACCAACACCATTTCCAGCAACAACTCAGTTTTCCTGGGAGGTCTCCCATCAAAGTACTAGCCAAGCCCACACCTGCTTAGCTTCTGTTATGCAGCAGAACCAGGGTCCATGTTGGCATGGCTGCTGGTAACCAAGGTCCATGTTGGTACGGCTGCTGGTAACCAGGGTCCATGTTGGTACGGCTGCTGGTAACCAGGGTCCATGTTGGTATGGCTGCTGGTAACCAGGGTCCATGTTGGTATGGCTGCTGGTAACCAGGGTCCAAGTTGGTACGGCTGCTGGTAACCAGGGTCCACGTTGGTACGGATGCTGGTAACCAGGGTCCAGGTTGGTATGGCTGCCGGTTCTACAGTTATAGTCACGGTGTTCAATTGTTGTGGTGTCAGTCTTTACAGAAGTTTTGTTCCCACTGGTCTTGAGTTGGACTCGCCACCTTAAAGTTATGGACTTGACTCGGAGTCAATAAGCTTCGGTCTAAGTGTTGACTTGGACTCACCAAAGACTCCAAAGACTTTGTCTGAATTTGGCCTCACCTTGTGTGGTCTTAACTACAAGGTTAACTTAAGCAATTATGAGAGTTATATTCTAGCCCAGACCACTGAAATGGCAGTTTTACGTGCCTAAAACCGAAAACTTTAGAATGTGTTAAAGTTGACCAAAACTCTACTACTAGGCTTTTAACGCAGTCCAAGAGACAGGATCACAGCACCCCTATTTAAGCTTTCATTCCCTGATTACCTGTATGTTTTGAACTGACTGTTGCCTAAACATTTGAGAACTGATTTTAACAATTTAATTACTACTTCATGCTCGTAACTCTTTGCCACATCATTTAACTCTGTATGAGAACCATGCCAAAGCTTTCTTGGCTGTTCCAAAGTCCGACTAAAGACTAAGGGTAGTCTGGCTTTTGCTGTCAGGCCACTAGGAAAATTGGAACAACCTGACTGAGGATGGTAGGGGAGCAAACTCAGTGTCCTCTTTTAAACCACTTCTTAAAAAGTCTGCCTCAATTGGAAGGCATTCTTTTAGAGTCACGGTATTTTTCCTTAATCTTGTATCATACTGTTTCAGATCGCTACTTACATCATCTCTTCTAATAGCTTTCGCCCCTTTGTCTTCATTCGCTGTTAATGTTTTGGTGTATTAGTATTTTGGGAGATTTGCTACTTGCATGGAAAGCACTTTCAGATTTGAGTGCTATATAGGAGGACTCAAATGGTGCTGCAGGATGATAAGCTAGCATCCCAATGCCCAGCGTTGTCTATGGCTGGGCAAGTGCCACAGGTAGAACAACTAGCAACACTCTCGGGTGGAGAGCAAGTAGAGGTAATACCAGGCAATTTAAATGAATGATTCCCGAAGGTGGTAGTGCGGCTGTATAGCTACAGGTAGATCTGGGGAAAATGCTCGGCAAATGTTGAGTTCCCCCTGAGGAAGGAGAATACACAACTCTATGCCCTCTCAAACTGAAGTAGGGGTCATGCAATAGAAGAGCCTTGGGAGAACAGGGAACTGACTGCCACATTAAGACTAAAAAGGGAGAAAATAAAAAACGGATATATAAATAAATAAAGACTATTATGTTGGCCAGACCAAGATATATTGCATGTGACATACACCATCTAACACCTGTTGTTCATACCTGCCAGTGAGCCCATGTTGAGGCCGGCTCCAGCCCCTGCAGCCAAAGACTGGAGTGCTCCCAGAGAAGCCATAGGATTGACTGATGAATTGCTGCTTGAGGTGGGAGAGGAGCCTGCTGGGGAGCACAGGAAGCAAAAGTTAATTGCAATTATGTCTACGCCAGATCATAATCATAATTCCACAGCAGTTGCTTTAAAGAGATACCTTCATGCTGTTTCCGAGCACATGTTTAACACAGGTGGTTTGAATTACAACCGAAAGGTAGGTGTGGTTTTATGATTTCATAGCTATTGGCTACAGAAATTCAGGGTGGTCATGTGGGTGTGGCTGGGTGGGCTAAATATTGGGGCTAAACCGCTTGCTGTTGAAAAATGAAAAAGTCACTGTTCACAGCCCCCTTCCTGCTCTGTCGTCATGTTACCAAAAAAAAAAAAAAAAAAAAAGGCCAGCAACGAGACCACTGACAGCAGCTTTGAGGTTGAGGATGTAGAAGTGGAAGACGAGTCCTCTTTCTCAGTGGAAGTTGACTAATCGCCTCACGAATATGTTGCTCAGCCAATACAGCCGTATTCCTTCGAGCCAAAAGGGTGTGTCTCCACTTTTACAGCGTCCCGCTACAGACACGCCCTCTATGCTAAAGGTAATTCATGACAAGGCAAGTTACCACAGTTTTGCCAACTGGAAATGTTACTCGACTGCCGATATCTCTCGCCTGGCCATACATGTGATTTTAGGGCTACCATTTGTCTCATCGATCACAGCCACACTCCTTACATCGATTAACAGCAGGAAAAGTCGGATTTTGATGCAAGTATGTCTTGAAAACAAGTGTAGCAGACTGTGCTCATATGCGTGACTACCGCACCATACGCACCTGAGCTGGTGAGCACGCTGAGTGGGCTACTTGATGTTGTCATGGCACTGGAGCCAGTGGGTGTTGCCTGTGTGGCACTAGCTGCTGCTGCCAGTGCAGCCAGGTTCTGCATGGCGTTCAGACCTGAGAAACAAACAGCATTACAGCAGCGGAAAACATCTGAGCAAACAGACCTACTCAACAAACATGACAGGAAACAACTGGTGCACAGGATACAGCTGAACCCACTTTAGTTGAACTCTGAAAAATGGAATACACTGACAACAAGGGTTTAAAGTCCTGACAAAACTTGCATATTTCTAAACCAATCTGACCTCGGATAAGTGGAAGTTGGATTAGCTGAGAACCCTATTAGCTAGATGACGTCTGTCATTATAAAGCTGTGTTTCAATACAGTTTAACTCAATTTAATCATTCTAGGTTCACCATCTGAGGGACTGTATCTGCAACTTGTTCACAGCAGACCTTCATCTGAAGTGAGAGATTTATTTGTAAACCAGTCAAAGTACGAGCATATTTAAAAATGTCTGGAGAATGGACTGATGTAGAAATGAGAGAGCCGCTTTCAGTCTGTGCAGAAGATGAAGCCAATAGGCAGCTGTGCTGAAGACTTACATATGAAAAATCAAGAATGCCAAAATAATGAATAAATAAAGTTAATGTTACAGCTATAGATGCCGTGGTTTGCAGTATGAAAGGCATTGTCCAGGTTCATGGAACGAGACAGAAATCAGTGTCATGTTATGTGTGAACAAATGTTGCCCGTACATCACAGACAAGCTGTAGGTGTGAACAGAGAAGACAGACAACAGGCGGTGCTGGTAAAATCACTCTGACACTGGGCCTCATTCATCACTTTGTACGTAAAAATGTCTTACACACCCATGGCATCATTCAACCCTGAAGTCTGTCACAGAGACTAGTGTAGAACCTGGGTAATCCATGCATGTGGACGCCAGCCGGCTAACACCGGTGTCTGGGTAACCCCTGCATGTGGACGCCAGCTGGCTAACACCGGTGTCTGGGTAACCCCTGCATGTGGACACCAGCTGGCTAACACCGGTGTCTGGGTAACCCCTGCATGTAGACACCAGCTGGCTAACACCGGTGTCTGGGTAACCCCTGCATGTGGACGCCAGCTGGCTAACACCGGTGTCTGGGTAACCCCTGCATGTGGATGCCAGCTGGCTAACACCGGTGTCTGGGTAACCCCTGCATGCAGACACCAGCCGGCTAACACCGGTGTCTGGGTAACCCCTGCATGTAGACGCCAGCTGGCTAACACCGGTGTCCGGGTAACCCCTGCATGTGGACGCCAGCCGGCTAACACCGGTGTCTGGGTAACCCCTGCATGTAGACACCAGCTGGCTAACACCGGTGTCTGGGTAACCCCTGCATGTGGACACCAGCTGGCTAACACCGGTGTCTGGGTAACCCCTGCATGTAGACACCAGCTGGCTAACACCGGTGTCTGGGTAACCCCTGCATGTGGACGCCAGCTGGCTAACACCGGTGTCTGGGTAACCCCTGCATGTGGATGCCAGCTGGCTAACACCGGTGTCTGGGTAACCCCTGCATGCAGACACCAGCCGGCTAACACCGGTGTCTGGGTAACCCCTGCATGTAGACGCCAGCTGGCTAACACCGGTGTCCGGGTAACCCCTGCATGTGGACGCCAGCTGGCTAAAACCGGTGTCTGGGTAACCCCTGGCTGTAGACGCCAGCCGGCTAACACTGGTGTCTGGGTAACCCCTGCATGCAGACACCAGCTGGCTAACACCGGTGTCTGGGTAACCCCTGCATGCAGACACCAGCTGGCTAACACCGGTGTCTGGGTAACCCCTGGCTGTAGACACCAGCTGGCTAACACCGGTGTCTGGGGAACCCCTGCATGTGAACGCCAGCTGGCTAACACTGGTGTCTGGGTAACCCCTGCATGCGGACGCCAGCCGGCTAACACCGGTGTCTGGGGAACCCCTGCATGTGAACGCCAGCTGGCTAACACTGGTGTCTGGGTAACCCCTGGCTGTAGACGCCAGCCGGCTAACACTGGTGTCTGGGTAACCCCTGCATGTAGACACCAGCTGGCTAACACCGGTGTCTGGGTAACCCCTGCATGCAGACACCAGCCGGCTAACACCGGTGTCTGGGTAACCCCTGCATGTGGACACCAGCCGGCTAACACCGGTGTCTGGGTAACCCCTGCATGTAGACGCCAGCTGGCTAACACCGGTGTCCGGGTAACCCCTGCATGTGGACGCCAGCTGGCTAACACCGGTGTCTGGGTAACCCCTGGCTGTAGACGCCAGCTGGCTAACACCGGTGTCCGGGTAACCCCTGCATGTGGACGCCAGCTGGCTAACACCAGTGTCTGGGTAACCCCTGGCTGTAGACGCCAGCCGGCTAACACTGGTGTCTGGGTAACCCCTGCATGTAGACACCAGCTGGCTAACACCGGTGTCTGGGTAACCCCTGCATGCAGACACCAGCCGGCTAACACCGGTGTCTGGGTAACCCCTGCATGTAGACGCCAGCTGGCTAACACCGGTGTCTGGGTAACCCCTGCATGTGGACACCAGCTGGCTAACACCGGTGTCTGGGTAACCCCTCCATGTAGACGCCAGCTGGCTAACACCGGTGTCCGGGTAACCCCTGCATGTGGACGCCAGCTGGCTAACACCGGTGTCTGGGTAACCCCTGGCTGTAGACGCCAGCCGGCTAACACTGGTGTCTGGGTAACCCCTGCATGTGGATGCCAGCCGGCTAACACTGGTGTCTGGGTAACCCCTGCATGTGGATGCCAGCTGGCCAACACCGGTGTCTGGGTAACCCCTGCATGTGGACGCCAGCTGGCTAACACCGGTGTCTGGGTAACCCCTGGCTGTAGACGCCAGCCGGCTAACACTGGTGTCTGGGTAACCCCTGCATGTAGACACCAGCTGGCTAACACCGGTGTCTGGGTAACCCCTGCATGCAGACACCAGCCGGCTAACACCGGTGTCTGGGTAACCCCTGCATGTGGACGCCAGCTGGCTAACACCGGTGTCTGGGTAACCCCTGCATGTAGACACCAGCTGGCTAACACCGGTGTCTGGGTAACCCCTGCATGCAGACACCAGCCGGCTAACACCGTGTCTGGGTAACCCCTGCATGTAGACACCAGCTGGCTAACACCGGTGTCTGCGTAACCCCTGCATGTGGACGCCAGCCGGCTAACACCGGTGTCTGGGTAACCCCTGGCTGTAGACGCCAGCCGGCTAACACCGGTGTCTGGGTAACCCCTGGCTGTAGACACCAGCCGGCTAACACCGGTGTCTGGGTAACCCCTGGCTGTAGACACCAGCCGGCTAACACCGGTGTCTGGGTAACCCCTGCATGTGGACGCCAGCTGGCTAACACCGGTGTCCGGGTAACCCCTGGCTGTAGACACCAGCTGGCTAACACCGCTGTCTGGGTAACCCCTGGCTGTAAACGCCAGCTGGCTAACACCGGTGTCTGGGTAACCCCTGCATGTAGACACCAGCTGGCTAACACCGGTGTCTGGGTAACCCCTGCATGTGGACGCCAGCCGGCTAACACCGGTGTCTGGGTAACCCCTGGCTGTAGACGCCAGCCGGCTAACACCGGTGTCTGGGTAACCCCTGCATGTGGACGCCAGCTGGCTAACACCGGTGTCCGGGTAACCCCTGCATGTGGACGCCAGCTGGCTAACACCGGTGTCTGGGTAACCCCTGGCTGTAGACGCCAGCCGGCTAACACTGGTGTCTGGGTAACCCCTGGCTGTAGACGCCAGCCGGCTAACACCGGTGTCTGGGTAACCCCTGCATGTAGACGCCAGCTGGCTAACACCAGTGTCTGGGTATCCCCTGCATGTGGACGCCAGCCGGCTAACACCAGTGTCTGGGTAACCCCTGCATGTAGACGCCTGGCTAACACCAGTGTCTGGGTAACCCCTGCATGTGGACGCCAGCTGGCTAACACCGGTGTCCGGGTAACCCCTGCATGTGGACGCCAGCCGGCTAACACTGGTGTCTGGGTAACCCCTGCATTTAGACACCAGCTGGCTAACACCGGTGTCTGGGTAACCCCTGCATGTAGACACCAGCTGGCTAACACCGTGTCTGGGTAACCCCTGCATGTGGACACCAGCTGGCTAACACCGGTGTCTGGGTAACCCCTGCATGTGGACGCCAGCTGGCTAACACCGGTGTCTGGGTAACCCCTGCATGTGGACGCCAGCTGGCTAACACCGGTGTCTGGGTAACCCCTGCATGTGGACACCAGCTGGCTAACACCGGTGTCTGGGTAACCCCTGCATGTGGACACCAGCTGGCTAACACCGGTGTCTGGGTAACCCCTGGCTGTAGACGCCAGCCGGCTAACACTGGTGTCTGGGTAACCCCTGGTTGTAGATGCCAGCCGGCTAACACCGGTGTCTGGGTAACCCCTGCATGTAGACGCCAGCTGGCTAACACCGGTGTCTGGGTAACCCCTGGCTGTAGACGCCAGCCGGCTAACACCGGTGTCTGGGTAACCCCTGCATGTGGACGCCAGCCGGCTAACACCAGTGTCTGGGTAACCCCTGCATGTGGACGCCAGCCGGCTAACACCAGTGTCTGGGTAACCCCTGCATGTAGACGCCTGGCTAACACCAGTGTCTGGGTAACCCCTGCATGTGGACGCCAGCCGGCTAACACTGGTGTCTGGGTAACCCCTGCATTTAGACACCAGCTGGCTAACACTGGTGCCTTTACAAGCTTGGGTGACGGCTCGTTGCAAGAGGTAGACAATAGATGTCAGGGGGAAGGAACTACAAATACCCATCAGGCTCTGCTTCTGACTGTCAGACAGTCTTGAGAGCCAAAATAAATTCCATGGTTATGTCAGAACAAATTTGTACGTATGAATGATTGATGAATAAGGCCCAATGTTATCGAGGTGGTGAAGTGTGGGCGGATAGTAGGTGGGTTAATGAGGAGAAATGGTATGCTTAGATGAGGCTGTCATCTAAGACCACTCCTCCTCTCACTAGTTCCACATACAGAGCTGATGACATATATGCATTCTTACCTACAGACGCTGAGGCCCAGTGAGTGGGTGATGGGATAAGAAGGGCTGTATTAGGTTACTCCAAGGATTTTCTTTTTGCAAACTTTCTAACTAGTCCCCGCGATAAAAAAAAAGAAGAAAATCAACAAAAGCCCCCCCCCCAAAAAAAAAACAGCAAAAAAAACAAACAACCCACGCCCAGTAGATTAAAAGAACACAAGTAGCCTACATATAAACAGAGAAAACAGGGTGGGCGAAGATTATTGGCCACTGACACACAACATCACAAATATATTTTGTTCCAGAGGCCCCAGCATATTAAATTAATGACGTTCAATCTTATTTTTAAAATTCATAGCAAAAAAAAAAAACAAACAAAAAAACAACCCACCCACACTTGCAAGGTTTTTGCAACTATACATGTGTGGTTGGTGTACGATGAGTACCAAACAACCTCTCGGTTAACTCAAGGTCCATGTATGCAGTAATCAAACACCCGCACCTTTCAACACCTGCACCCTTCACCACCTGCTGTTAACGTGAGCCCCTGTCAAGCTGACTTGAGTCTTCCCTCCCCGGGCGGACCAACTGAAGCGGGTTCAACTGTATGTGTGTGGATGTACTAGTGGGACAGTGAGTACAGCGCACCCTCACCTGAGATGGGGTGTAGATTATTGAGTGCATTCCCCGTAGAGGCAGACTGCTGCAGCAGCTGTAGATAAAGCTGAACATGGACACCACATACAGAGAGAAGCACCATCAGTACGCTTGTCATCAGGAGAGACCGGGGTAATGACAGAGAAGTGAAGATGAGAGAAGAAATGGGAGGGAAATGTGGAGACATTTGAATGACCGAACAACATATCATAGTCGGAGACAGTAAGTTGTTAAAGAGTGAAGCTCAACAAGGGAAGAGAGGTAGCAGTCATGAAGAAGTGTTTCACAAGGCTACAACCAAATCTAAAACAGGAAGAGACACTGGTGAGAGCACAGTGGTAGCCATCAGCGACGGTAGTCAAGATCAGCCCTAACAACGGCTAATTTTAACCAACTTAATGAATATTTTAGCTTCAGCAAGCCAACACAAAACACTAGTCATAGTCGACAACTGCCGGAACACTTTTCTCCTTACATGTTGTTATTTCCATGGGTTTATAGTCACACTAGACGATAAGGACCAAACGTCATATCTTGATATTTTCAGGCTGCAAGGTGGTACATGATATATATGTTGGTATTTTCATGTTGCAAGGTGGTACATGGTATATATGTTGGTATTTTCATGCTGCAAGGTGGTACATGGTATATATGTTGGTATTTTAAGGCTGCAAGTCGGTACATGATATACACTGCTCAAAAAAATAAAGGGAACACATAAGCAATGCAATGTAGCTCCAAGTCAATCACACTTTTGAGATATCAACCTGTCCAGTTAGGAAGCAACACTGATTTGTGAATCAATTTCACCTGTTGGTAAATTGTCTAATTTCCACCTGGTGGAAATTAGACAATTTGCAAGACAACCCCTATAACAGGAATGGATTTGCAGGTAGTGGCCACAGACCATTTGCCTGTCCTCATCTTTTCTGGCCGATCTTTGGTTAGTTTTTCATTGTGCTAGTGCCCTCACCACTAGAGGTGGCATGAGGCGGTATCTGCAACCTACAGAAGTTGCTCAGGTAGTGCAGCTCATCCAGGATGGCACATCAATGCGTGCTGTGGCAAGAAGATTTGATGCGTCTCCCAGCACAGTGTCCAGAGCATGGAGGAGGTACCAGGAGACAGGCCAGTACACCAGGAGACGTGGAGGGGGCCGCAGGAGGACAACAACCCCGCAGCAGGACCGCTATCTGGTCCTTTGTGCAAGGAGGAACAGGAGGAGCACTGCCGGAGCCCTACAAAACCACCTTCAACAGGCCACTAATGTGCAGGTTTCTGCTCAAACAGTGAGAAACAGAATGCATGAGGATGGTATGAGGGCCCGACGTCCACAATTGGGGCCTGTGCTCACAGCCCAACACCGTGCAGCCCGATTGACCTTTGCCAGAGAACATCTTGGTTGGCAGATTCGCCATTGGCGCCCTGTGCTCTTCACAGATGAGAGCAGGTTCACACTGAACACATGTGACAGACATGAGAGAGTCTGGAGATGCTGTGGAGAACGTTCTGCTGCCTGCAACATCCTCCAGCATGACCGGTTTGGCGGTGGGTCAGTGATGGTCTGGGGAGGCATATCCTTGGAGGGCTGCACAGACCTCTACGTGCTAGCCAGAGGTACCATGACTGCCATTAGGTACCGGGATGAGATCCTCAGACCCATTGTCAGACCATATGCTGGTGCAGTGGGCCCTGGGTTCCTGCTCATGCATGACAATGCTCGTCCTCATGTGGCCAGTGTGTGTCAGCAGTTCCTGTATGTCGAGGGCATTGATGCTATGGACTGGCCTGCACGTTCCCAGGACCTGAATCCAATCGAGCACCTCTGGGACATCATGTTTCGTACCATCCGCCAACGCGATGTCGCACCACAGACTGTCCAGGAGTTGACCGATGCCCTGATCCAGGTCTGGGAGGAGATCCCTCAGGAGACCATCCATCGTCTCATCAGGAGCATGCCCAGACGTTGTAGGGAGTGCATACAGGCACGTGGAGGTCACACACACTACTGAGCCTCATTTTGAATCGTCTTGAAGAATTTCCACAGAAGTTGGATCAGCCTATGTTCTCATTTTCCACTTTGATTTTGAGTATGATTCTGAATCCAGACCTTAATGGGCTAATGATTTTGATTTCCATTGATCATTCTTAGGTTATTTTGCTCTAAACACATTCCTCTGTCTAATAAATAAAGATTTTCAGCTGAAATATTTCATTCATCGAGGTCTATATTGTGTTTTTAGGTGTTCCCTTTATTTTTTTGAGCAGTGTATATGGTGGTATTTTCAGGCTGCAAGGCGGTACATTATATATATGTCGGTATTTTCATGCTGCAAGGTGGTACATGATATATATGTTGGTATTTTCAGGCTGCAAGGTGGTACATGATATATACAGTGCATCCGTAAAGTATTCACACCCCTTCACTTTCCCCACATTTTGTTATGATACAGCCTTATTCCAAAATGGATTACATTCCTTTTTTTCTCATCAATCTACACACAATACCCCATAATTACAAAGTGAAAAAGGTTTTTTAGAAATTTTTGCAAATTTATTAAAAATAAAAAACTGAAATATTGCATGTACATAAGTATTCACACCCTTTACTCAGTACTTGGTTGAGGCACCCTTGGCAGCAATTACAGCCGCAAGTCTTCTTGGGTATGAAGCTACAAGCTTGGCACACCTATATTTGGGGTATTTCTCCCATTCTTCTCTGCAGATCCTCTCGAGCTCTGTAAGATTAGATGGGGAGCGTCGCTGCACAGCTATTTTCAGGTCTTTCCAGAGATGTTCAATGGGGTTCAAGTCTGGGCTCTGGCTGGGCCACTCAAGGACATTCACAGACTTGTCCCGAAGCCACTCCTTTGTTGTCTTGGCTGTGTGTTTAGGGTCATTGTCGTGTTGAAAGGTAAACCTTCGCCCCAGTCTGAGGTCCTGAGTGCTCTGGAGCAGGTTTTCATCAAGGATCTCTCTGTACTTTACTCCATTCATCTTTCCCTCGATCCTGACTAGTCTCCCGGTTCCTGCCGCTGAAAAACATCCCCACAGCATGATGCTGCCACCACCATGCTTCACTGTAGGGATGGTATTAGCAAGGTGATGAGAGGTGCCTGGTTTCCTTCAGACGTGACGTTTGGCATTCAGGCCAAGGAGTTCAATCTTGGTTTCATCAGACCAGAGAATCTTGTTTCTCGTGGTCTGAGAGTCCTTGAGGTGCTTTCTGGCAAACTCCAAGCAGGCTGTCATGTGCCTTTTACTGAGCAAAGGCTTCCGTCTGGCCACTCTACCATAAAGGCCTGATTGGTGGAGTGCTGCAGAGATGGTTGTCCTTCTGGAAGGTTCTCCCATCTCCACAGAGGAACGCTGGAGCTCTGTCAGAGTGACCATGGGGTTCTTGGTCACCTCCCTGACCAAGGCCCTTCTCCCCCGATTGCTCAGTTTGGCTGGGCGGCCAGCTCTAGGAAGAGTCCTGGTGGATCCAAACTTCTTCCATTTACGAATGATGGAGACCACTGTGCTCTTCGGGACCTTCAAAGCTGTAGAATTTTTTGTACCCTTCCCCAGATCTGTGCCTCGATACAATCCTGTCTCGAAGGTCCACAGACGATTCCTTTGACTTCATGGCTTGGTTTCTGCTCTGACATGCACTGTCAACAGTGGGACCTTATATAAACAGGTGTGTGCCTTTCCAAATCATGTCCAATCAATTGAATTTACTACAGGTGGACTCCAATCAAGATGTAGAAACATCTCAAGGATGATCAGTGGAAACAGGATGAACCTGAGCTTAATTGTGAGTGTCATAGCAAAGGGTGCAAATAGTTATGTACATGCAATATTTAAGATTTTTATTTTTAATAAATTTGCAAAAATTTCTACCAAACCTTTTCCACTTTGTCATTATGGGGTATTGTGTGTAGATTGATGAGAAAAAAAAAGGAATTTAATCCATTTTGGAATAAGGCTGTAACATAACAACATGTGGGGAAAGTGAAGGGGTGTGAATACTTTCCGGATGCACTGTATGTTGGTATTTTAAGGCTGCAATGTGATACATGATATATATGTTGGTATTTTCAGGCTGCATGGCGGTACATGATATATATGTTGGTATTTTCAGGCTGCATGGCGGTACATGATATATATGTTGGTATTTTCGGATTGCAAGGCGGTACATGATAGTTATTTTGGTATTTTCAGGCTGCATGGCAGTACATGATATGAATGTTCGTTTTTTGGGATGCAAGGTGATACATGATATATATGTTGGTATCTTCAGGCTGCATGGTGGTACATGATATATATATGTTGGTATTTTTGGGCTGCGAGGCGGTATGTGATATGTATGTTGGTATTTTCGGGCTGCAATGTGATACGGCTGCATAGCGGTACATGATATCTATGTTGGTATTTTCGGGCTGCAATGTGATACATGATATCTATGTTGGTATTTTCGGGCTGCAATGTGATACGGCTGCATGGCGGTACATGATATCTATGTTGGTATTTTCAGGCTGCATGGCGATACATGATATATATGTTGGTATTTTCGGATTGCAAGGCGGTACATGATATATATGTTGGTATTTTCAGGCTGCAACGTGATACATGATATATATGTTGGTATTTTCAGGCTCTATGGTTGTTCATGATATATATCTCAGTATTTTCGACAGTTCCTGCATGTAGCCCTGTACATCTCTTACAGGTTCTGTGGAAGGAGAACTAGCAAGTCATCAGCCCCAGGCTTTAGGGATGCCCTGTGGCAGGTTACAATGTTAAAAGCCTTTGGGAAGGGGAACTGGCGGCTGGTACACAAGACACTTCTTTGCCAGGTGGCTCAGTGCTGGAGAGACCATGTCATGTTTCCTCCACCATTTGAGAGGATCTGTATCGCTCTCTACACTAACTGACTGCAAGCATATTGAAAGTTCATTTTCAGTTGCCTCCTCTTGTGTCAGTGGGGTGCTGGTGGCTGTATGTTTGAAGATTACGCCCGTGACTTCTTCTTCGTTCTTGGTGACACTGCTGCTTCTTGGTCTGCAGGCTTGGGCACAGTGGGCACAGCTGCCCTGATCAGGCAGCAGAGACTCCACCTCCAACACAGCTTTGTGTTTCAACGTATCATTCTTTTCACTTGGGATGTATCTGGCCCTGAACCGTGCATCCACAAGTGAGGCCATGTCCAACAGGTCACTTGTGGCTGATCGGCATACTTGGCATTGAGGTAATCCACAGTGCACGTCTTGATCGATTTGCACAGCTCACTATCGCCCTCTTCATGTGCCAGAAGACTTGTGTTGAAAAGGAGTAGCACAGGTCTGACATGTGACAGGTTGACAAACTCCTCACCCGACAGAGCATCAGTGAAGTCCTGAAAGGGTTTCAGAGCCTTCTGGACTGCCTCCAGGACTTCTATGTCCTGCCATGTAGGGACAAGATGCCTGGACTTTTTGTCAGCGGACAGGACTTCTGTGAGCACTCCCTCCTTCTCCAGGACCCTCTCGATCATTTGCTGCCTGGATCCCCAGCATGTGGCTGACTGGTGAGCCGGCAGACCCAGCTGAATCTGGACTCCAGCCTGCTCTCTTCTTTTCCTCCAGCTGGGGGAGAAGCTGCTGTCAATCCTCTTACACAGAGAAATGGCATGGGTGATGCGGTTGTCATCCATGCCATGTCCTATCATACAAAACTGAAAAATGTCTTTAAGATCTTTTTCATTTTATTTTTGGCTGGACTGCAACAGCGGGCAGCAACATTAACCCGAGTTTTAATGTTGATGTTCTGATAACCCGATACAGTGCTTACCACCATAGGAGCACAGCTGTCAGGACTAAGCACACGCACGCACACACACACCCTTCATATCTTAATTAACAGTGAATTTTACTATCTATCTATCTATCTATCTATCTATCTATCTATCTATCTATCTATCTATCTATCTATATATATCTATATATATATATCATCTTCAGCCGCTTTTCCGGGGTCGGGTCGCGGTGGCAGGAAGTTAAGTAGGGCACTCTAGATGTCCCTCTCCTCAGCAACGTCCTCCTGGGGGATCCCAACGTGTTCCCAGGCCAGATTGAACATGTAGTTCCTCCAGCGAATTCTGGGTCTACCCTGGGGTCTCCTCCCAGTTGGCCGTGCCCAGTAAACCTCCAAAGGAAGGCGTCCAGGAGGCATCCTAATCAGATGCCCGAACCATCTCAACTGGCTCCTTTTGATGCGAAGGAGCAGCGGCTCAACTCCAAGCTCCCTCCGGATGTCTGAGATCCTCACCCTATCTCTAAGGCTGAGCGTATACACCCTACGGAGGAAATTCATTTCAGCCGCCTGTATCCACGATCTCACCCTTTCGGTCACTATCCAAAGCTCATGACCATAGGTGAGGATTGGAACAAAGACTGACTGGTAAATAGAGAGCTTTGCCTTCCGGCTCAGCTCCTTCTTTGCCACAATGGTCCGGTACAACGTCTGCATTACTGCTGATGCTGCACCAATCTATCTGTCAATCTCTCGCTCCATCCTACCCTCACTCATGACAACACCCCGAGATACTTGAACTCCTTCACTTGGGGAAGAAACTCATTCACAACCCGGAGGGAGCGATTCACCATTTTCCAGTAGAGAACCATGGCCTCAAACGTGGCGGTGCTGACTCTCATCCCGGCCATTTCACACTCAGCTGCAAACTGCCCCAGTGCGCACCGGAGGTCGCATCCTGATGAAGCCAACAAAACCACATCATCTGCGAAGAGCAGAGATGCAATTCGATCCTGTCCATGAATATCACAAACAGAATCGGAGACAAAGGACAACCTTGGCAGAGTCCAGCACCCACTGAAAATGTGTTTGACTTTCTGCCAAGAATGCGGACACAGCTCTCACTTTGGTTATACAAGGACCGGATGGCTTGTAGCAACTGCCCCGGTACCCCATTCTCCCGCAGTACCCCCCAAAGAGTGCCCCGGGGTCCACAGTCGTAAGCCTTCTCCAAGTCCACAAAACACATGTAGACTGGTTGATCAAACTCCCATGCCCCCCTCAGCACTTCCGCAAGGGTAAAGAGTTGGTTCGTTGTTCCACAGCCAGGACGGAATCAGCATTGTTCCTCCTGGATCTGCGGTTCGACAATCGCTCGGAGCCTCCTTTCAAGCACCATAGAATAGACTTTCCCAGGGAGGCTGAGCAATGTGATGCCCCGATAATTGGAGCACACCCTCCGGTCCCCCTTTTTGAATATGGGAACCACCACCCCAGTCTGCCACTCCACAGGTACTGTCCCTGACCTCCACGCGACACTGAAGAGGCATGTCAACCAAGACAGCCCAACAATGTCCAGAGCCTTCAGCATCTCAGGGTGAATCTCATCCACACCCGGCGCCTTGCCACTGAAGAGCTTTTTAACTACCTCAGAGACCTCTGCCAGGGATATGGGTGGGGCTTCCCCTGAGTCTTCAGACTCTACCTCCTCCACTGAGGACGTGTTAGTCGGGTTCAGGAGCTCCTCAAAGTGTTCTTTCCACCACTCAACAACATCCCCAGTCTGGGTCAACATTTCCCCTCCCCGGCTGAACACAGCCTGAGTCAAGCCCTGCTTCCCCTTCCTGAGTCACCGAATGGTTTGCCAGAACTTTCTTGAGGCCAACCAAAAGTCCTCCTCCATAGCCTCGCTGAACTCCTCCCACACCCGAGTTTTTGCTTTCGCAACCGCCAAAGCGGCAGCCCTTCTGGCCTCCTGGTACCTGTCTGCTGCTTCAGGAGACCCCTGGGCCAACCAAGTTCGAAAGGCCTCTTTTTTCAGACTGAGGGCTACCCTCACCACCAGTGTCCACAAGCGGGTTCTTGGGTTGCCACCTCGACAGGCACCGATCCCCTTTCGACCACAGCTCCTGCCTGCCGAATCTACAATAGAGGCTTTGAACATGGCCCACTCAGACACCATGTCCCCAGCCTCCCTCGGGATACATGAGAACCAGAGGTGGGAGTTGAAGACCTCACAGACAGGGGCCTCTGCCAGACATTCCCAGTTCACCCTCACTACACCTTTGGGCCATCACAGGGCCTGGTGGCCTGTGATGACACCTGCAGGTGTCCCCACCCTTATAAACAATACAGTGGCATAACGACCCAAACCAACGAGCAGTTTCATATGCAAATTGCTGTGACCATTAACTAGAGTTTCAGTGGCCATGTGTACTATTCAAAGAGGGTTGGGGAATGGTTGGAATCACAGCATTGTAAGATGGTGACAGATGTACTCTTAGCCCCCCCCCCCCCGATTCACGGATGGTCGTTCCCTCTTCACATAGATGGCCTCTTTTGACTACCTCTTTTGATCCCCTTTTGACCACAGCTCCTGCCTGCCGCATCTACAACAGAGGCTTTGCACATGGCCCACTCAGACTCCATGTCCCCAGCCTCCCTCGGGATACACGAGAACCGGAGGTGGGAGTTGAAGACCTCACGGACAGGGGCCTCTGCCAGACATTCCCAGTTCACCCTCACTACACGTTTGGGTTTGCGAGGTCTGTCCGGCAGCCTTCCCCGCCATCTGATCCAACTCACCACCAGGTGGTGATCAGTTGACAGCTCTGCTCCTCTCTTCACCTGGGTGTCCAAAACATACGGCCGCAGATCTGATGATACAACCACAAAGTCTATCATCGATCTTCGGCCTAAGGTGTTCTGGTACCAAGTACACTTATGAACTACCTTATGTTCGAACATAGTGTTTGTTATTGCCCATCCATAACTCGCACAGAAGTCCAATAACAAGGCACCGCTCAGGTTCAGGTCAGGGAGGCCGTTCCTCCCAATCATGCCCCTCCAGGTTTCTCCATCCTTGCCTACGTTAGCGTTGAAGTCTCCCAGAAGAACTATAGAGTCCCAAGGCGGAACCCAATCCAAGACACCACCCAGAGACTCCAAGAAGGCCGGATACTCCAAACTGCTATTCGGTGCATTAGCACACACAACAGTCAGAGCCTTTCCCCCAGCGACTCGCAGTCGTATAGAGGCGACCCTCTCATTCCCCGGGGAGAACTCCAACACAGCGGTGCTCAACCGGGGACTTGTGAGTATCCCCACACCCGCCTGGCGCCTGTCACCTTGGCCAACTCCAGAAAGGTAATGAGTCCAGCCCCTCTCCAGGTGTTTGGCACCAGAGCCCATACTATGTGTGGAGGTGAGCCCAACTATATCTAGTTGGTACCGCTCCACCTCCCGCACCAGCTCAGGCTCCTTCCCTGCCAGAGAGGGGACATTCCACGTCGTGAGGACCAATCTGCGATGCCGGAAGTTGGCACGCCCCGATCCCCGCCTTTGCCTGCCTGCATTGCACCCTACCCCAATGCTTATCCCCGCGTGTGGTGGGTCCATGGGGTGGGGGTTCCATGTTGTTTTTTCGGGCTGGGCCCAACCGGGCCCTATGGGCCAAGGCCTGGCAACCAGATGCTCGCCGGCAAACTCCCCTCCAAGGTCTGGCTCCAGGAGGGGGCCCCGGTTTCCCTTTTCTGGGCAAGGTGCTGTAACTCTGCTGGTATATACTCATTGGGTTTTTGGGGAATCGTTCTTAGTCTGGCCCCTCCCCTGGGACCAATTTTCCTTGGGAGACTCTACCAGGGGCTATTGTCCCCTACGACACAGCTCCCAAGATCACCGGGACTATCTCTCTCTCTCTCTCTCTCTCTCTCTCTCTCTCTCTCTCTCTCTCTCTCTATATATATATATATATATATATATATATATATATATATACACACTAAAACTACTACTACTACTTTCGGCTGCTCCCGTTAGGGGTCACCACAGCGGATCATCCGTTTCCATTTCTTCCTGTCTTCTGCATCTTCCTCTGTCACACCAGCCACCTGCATGTCCTCCCTCACCACATCCATAAACCTCCTCTTTGGCCTTCCTCTTCTCCTCTTCCCTGGCAGCTCCATATTCAGCATCCTTCTCCCAATATACCCAGCATCTCTCCTCTACACATTCAATTCAATTCAATTTTATTGTCATTAAAAACAATGTGCAGGCACATGTTGAAAATGAAATGAGGGCTGTGGCTTCACCAAACAGTGCAAGACAGACACAGACAAACACAGCAAACACAATATAAGATGTCCAAGCCATCTCAATCTTGTCTCTCTTGCTTTGTCTCCAAACCGTCCAACCTGAGCTGTCTCTCTAATATACTCGTTCCTAATCCTGTCCTTCATCACTCCCAATGAAAGTCTTATCGTCTTCAATACTGCCACCTCCAGCTCCACCTCCGCCTCCTGTCTTTTCGTCAGTGCCACTGTCTCCAAACCATATTAGCTGGTCTCACAACCATCTTGTAAACCTTCCCTTTAACGCTTGCTGGTACCCTTCTGTCACAAATCACTCCTGACACTCTTCTCCACGCACTCCACCCTGCCTGCTCTCTCTTCTTCACCTCTCTACTGCACTCTCCGTTACTTTGAACAGTTGACCCCAAGTATTTAAACTCATGTGCTTTCATCACCTCCACTCCTTGCATCCTCACCCCCTCGTTCACTGTCCTCCCTCTCGTTCACGCATAGGTATTCCATCTTGCACCTACTCACTTTCATTCCTCTTCTCTCCAGTGCATACCTCCACCTCTCCAGGCTCTCCTCCACCTGCACCCTACTGTCACACAGATCACAATGTCATCCGCAAACATCATAGTCCACGGAGACTCCTGCCTGATCTCGTCTGTCAACCTGTCCATCACCATTGCAAACAAGAAAGGGCTCAGAGCCAATCCTTGATGTAATCCCACCTCCATCTTGAACCCATCTGTCATTCCAACCACCCACCTCACCATTGTCACACCTCCCTCATACATATCCTGCACCACTCCTACATACTTCTCTGCAACTCCCAACTTCCTAATACAATACCACACCTCCTCTCTCGGCACCCTGTTGTATGCTTTCTTTAAATCCACAAAGACACAATGAAGTCCAAGTGTGATGCAGAACATGAATTTTCAACAACGTGTTGCACGTCATGGTTTTGTGTACTTTAAGCAAGTTGTTAAGCAGCTCAGTGAAGTTTGGTGCTCTGCAGTTGCCAAGAAAATTCTCAGCAACATCCTTAAATGCCTTCCATGCTATTTTCTCTGCCCCACTAGCAGATCTTCTACCTCCCGGTCACTGATGACCTGTCTGATTTGTGGACCAAAAAAAATGCCTTCGTTAATCTTGGCATCAGTTATTCTCGGAAACATCTGTCTCAGACAGTGAAATCCATCACCTTCTTTGTTCATTGCTTTAACAAAATATTTCATCAATCCAAGTTTTATATGAAGAGGAGGCAGAAATATCTTTGTTGGGTCGACAAGTGGTTTATGCGCCACACTTTTGCCCTGGAATGAAATGCTTACGGAGCGGCCAGTTCTTTTTCATCGCATCAACATGCATCCAAACAGCATCTGTAACTGTGAGCAGCTTTTATAGCCTGTCTGCCAGCATCTAACTTCGACCGTTTTGTAGATATAACCTGTTTTTGTGATTTCCTGTCACATTTTAAGTCTGCTAGTACACTGTCCACAAAGAAAGCTGTTTTGGTCAGTCCAAGCATGCCCAGGCATGCCGAAGACAACATCTGCAGAGCACCTACACCGAGTGCTGCCCAGGCATGCTTGGACTAAGATAACATCTGCAGAGCACCTACACCGAGTACTGCCCAGGCATGCTTGGACTAAGACAACATCTGCAGAGCACCTACACTGAGTACTGCCCAGGCATGCTTGGACTAAGACAACATCTGCAGAGCACCTACACCGAGTACTGCCCAGGCATGCTTGGACGAAGACAACATCTGCAGAGCACCTACACCAAATGCTGCCCAGGCATGCTTGGACTAAGACAACATCTGCAGAGCACCTACACCAAGTGCTGTCCAGGCATGCTTGGACTAAGACAACATCTGCAGAGCACCTACACCAAATGCTGCCCAGGCATGCTTGGACTAAGACAACATCTGCAGAGCACCTACACCGAGTGCCGCGCAGGCATGCTTTGGACTAAGACAACATCTGCAGAGCACCTACACCGAGTACTGCCCAGGCATGCTTGGACTAAAACAACATCTGCAGAGCACCTACACCAAATGCTGCCCAGGCATGCTTGGATGAAGCAAAACAGCTTGCTTTTATGGGCAATATATTCGTAGACTTGAAATCTGACGGGAAATCACAAAAAAAGGTTATATCTCCAAAACAGTATGTGATAGGAACATTTTAAGGTGATTTTCGTGATCAGCAGCTGAAACCCCATAAAATACACCCAAAAGTGTCCAGGGAGCAAAAACTTGGTTGTCCAGGACGAATAGCTATTAGTCCTGGACAATGTGAAGAGTGTGTGTCTACTCACTGCCAGGTACTGTGGGCCCAGGCTGTTCAGTCCTGTGAGGTTGCCCCACATAGAGGCAGCATTGAGTTGCTGCATCTGCTGCTGCAGCTGCTGGGCCATGCGCTTCTGCTCCTTATCCTTCTGAGTGTCAGCAAACTTCACCACAATCGGTGATGAACAGCCCTTTGGGAGCAGGAAGCCAAGAATCATTAGCACAGTATTCATACAATCTCTCAACTTCATTTCAGCTTTGTACAGTTATTTCAACATGCAGATTTGCAACCAGGTTGCATTAAAAGTTGCCAAGTTGCCAAGCACACAACTGGGTGGTTAAGAGCTGCTGGCAGCCGCAACAATGAAAAACTACATTTCTGCAACTCCTGGTTTCCACAAAACGATGGCCTGTCCTCAGACAGAGAACCTGTCTAACACACAGAGAACCTGTCTAACACACAGACAACATGTCTAACACACAGAGAACCTGTCTAACACACAGAGAACTTGTCTCAACACACAGAGAACCTGTCTACCTGTCTAAACACACAGAGAACCTGACTCAACACACAGAGAACCTGTCTACCTGACTCAACACACAGAGAACCTGTCTACCTGTCTAAACACACAGAGAACCTGTCTAAAAACACAGAGAACTTGTTTACCTGTCTAAACACATAGACAACCTGTCTCGACACACAGAGAACCTGTCTACCTGTCTCAACAAACAGAGAAAGTGTCTCAACACACAGAGAACCTGTCTACCTGTCCCAACACACAGAGAACCTTTCTACCTGTCTAACACACAGAGAACCTGTCTACCTGTCTAAACACACAGAGAACCTGTCTACCTGTCTAAACACATAGAAAACCTGTCTACCTGTCTCAACACACAAAGAACCTGTCTCAACACACAGAGAACCTGTCTACCTGTCTAAACACACAGAGAACTTGTCTACCTGTCTCAACACACAGAGAACCTGCCTACCTGTCTCAACACACAGAGAACCTGTGAACCTGTCTCAACACACACAGAAACTGTCTCAACACACAGAGAACCTGTCTACCTGTCTCAACACACAGAGAACCTGTCTCAACACAAAGAGAACCTGTCTACCTGTCTCAACACAGAGAACCCGTCTCAACACACAGAGAACCTGTCTACCTGTCTCAACACACATAGAACCGTTCTAAACACACAGAGAAACGGTCTACCTGTCTAAACACACAGAGAAACTGTCTCAACACACAGAGAACCTGTCTACCTGTCTCAACACAGAGAGAACCTGTCTACCTGTCTAAACACACAGAGAACCTCTCTAAACACACAGAGAACCTGTCTACCTGTCTAAACAAACAGAGAAACTGTCTCAACATACAGAGAACCTGTCTACCTGTCTCAACCCACAGAGAACCTGTCTACCTGTCTCAACACACACAGAAACTGTCTCAACACACAGAGAACCTGTCTACTTGTCTCAACACACAGAAAATCTGTCTACCTGTCTCAACACACAGAGAACCTGTCTAAACACACAGAACCTGTCTGCCTGTCTAAACACACAGAGAACCTGTCTAAACACACAGAAAACCTGTCTATCTGTCTCAACACACAGAGAACCTGTCTACCTGTCTAAACACACAGAGAAACTGTCTCAACACACGGAGAACCTGTCTACCTGTCTCAACACACAGAGAAAGTGTCTCAACACACAGAGCACCTGTCTACCTGTCTCAACACACAGACAAACTGTGTCAACACACAGAGAACCTGCCTACCTGTCTAAACACACAGAGAACCTGTCTCAACACAAAGAGAACCTGTCTACCTGTCTCAACACACAGAGAACCCGTCTCAACACACAGAGAACCTGTCTACCTGTCTAAACACACAGAGAACCTGTCTCAACACAAAGAGAACCTGTCTACCTGTCTCAACACACAGAGAACCCGTCTCAACACAGAGAACCTGTCTACCTGTCTCTACACACATAGAACCCGTCTAAACACACAGAGAAACGGTGTACCTGTCTAAACACACAGAGAAACTGTCTACCTGTCTAAACACATAGAGAACCTGCCTACCTGTCTAAACACACAGAGAACCTGTCTACCTGTCTCACCAAACAGAGAACCTGTCTACCTGTTTAAACAGAGAGCCTGTCTACCTGTCTCAACACAAAGAGAACCTGTCTACCTGTCTCAACACACAGAGAAACCGTCTCAAAACACAGAGAACCTGTCTACCTGTCTAAACACACAGAGAACCTGTCTAAACACACAGAGAAACGGTCTACCTGTCTAAACAAACAGAGAACCTGTCTACCTGTCTAAACACACAGAGAACCTGTCTCAACACAAAGAGAACCTGTCTACCTGTCTCAACACATAGAGAACCCGTCTCAACACACAGAGAACCTGTCTACCTGTCTCTACACACATAGAACCTGTCTAAACAAACAGAGAACCTTTCTACTTGTCTCAACACACAGAGAAAATGTCTCAACACACAGAGAACCTGTCTACCTGTCTCAACACACAGAGAACCTGTCTACCTGTCTAAACACACAGAGAACCTGTCTAAACAAACAGAGAACCTGTCTACCTGTCTAAACACACAGAGAACCTGTCTCAACACAAAGAGAACCTGTCTACCTGTCTCAACACATAGAGAACCCGTCTCAACACACAGAGAACCTGTCTACCTGTCTCAACACACATAGAAACTGTCTAAACAAACAGAGAACCTGTCTACTTGTCTCAACACACAGAGAAAGTGTCTCAACACACAGAGAACCTGTCTACCTGTCTCAACACACAGAGAACCTGTCTACCTGTCTAAACACACAGAGAAACTGTCTAAACACACAGAAAACCTGTCTACCTGTCTCAACACACACAGAAACTGTCTCAACACACAGAGAACCTGTCTACCTGTCTTAACACACAGAGAACCTGTCTACCCGTCTAAACACACAGAGAACCTGTCTCAACACAAAGAAAACCTGTCTACCTGTCTAAACACACAGAGAACCTGTCTCAAAACACAGAGAATCTGTCTACCTGTCTCAACACACAGAGAACCTGTCTACCTGTCTAAACACACAGAGAACCTGTCTAAACACACATAGAACCCGTATACCTGTCTAAACACAGAGAAACTGTCTACCTGTCTAAACACACAGAGAACGTGTCTCAACACACAGAGAACCTGTCTACCTGTCTAAACACACAGAGAACCTGTCTACCTTTCTAAACACACAGAGAAACTGTCTCAACACACGGAGAACCTGTCTACCTGTGTCAACACACAGAGAAAGTGTCTCAACACACAGAGAACCTGTCTACCTGTCTCAACACACAGATAACCTGTCTACCTGTCTCAACACACAGAGAACCTGTCTCAACACACAGAGAATCTGTCTACCTGTCTCAACACACAGAGAACCTGTCTACCTGTCTAAACACACAGAGAACCTGTCTAAACACACATAGAACCCGTATACCTGTCTAAACACAGAGAAACTGTCTACCTGTCTAAACACACAGAGAAACTATCTACCTGTCTAAACACACAGAGAACGTGTCTCAACACACAGAGAACCTGTTTACCTGTCTAAACACACAGAGAAACTGTCTCAACACACGGAGAACCTGTCTACCTGTCTAAACACACAGAGAACCTGTCTCAACACACAGAGAACCTGTCTACCTGTCTAAACACACAGAGAAACTGTCTACCTGTCTAAACACACAGAGAACGTGTCTCAACACACAGAGAACCTGTTTACCTGTCTAAACACACAGAGAAACTGTCTCAACACACGGAGAACCTGTCTACCTGTGTCAACACACAGAGAAATTGTCTCAACACACAGAGAACCTGTCTACCTGTCTCAACACACAGATAACCTGTCTACCTGTCTCAACACACAGAAAATCTGTCTACCTGTCTCAACACACAGAGAACCTGTCTAAACACACAGAGAACCTGTCTACCTGTCTCAACACAAAGAGAACCTGTCTACCTGTCTCAACACAGAGAACCCGTCTCAACACACAGAGAACCTGTCTACCTGTCTCAACACACATAGAACCGTTCTAAACACACAGAGAAACGGTCTACCTGTCTAAACACACAGAGAAACTGTCTCAACACATAGAGAACCTGTCTACTTGTCTCAACACACAGAGAAAGTGTCTCAACACACAGACAACCTGTCTACCTGTCTCAACACAGAGAGAACCTGTCTACCTGTCTAAACACACAGAGAACCTGTCTACCTGTCTAAACAAACAGAGAAACTGTCTCAACACACAGAGAACCTGTCTACCTGTCTCAACCCACAGAGAACCTGTCTACCTGTCTCAACACACACAGAAACTGTCTCAACACACAGAGAACCTGTCTACTTGTCTCAACACACAGAAAATCTGTCTACCTGTCTCAACACACAGAGAACCTGTCTAAACACACAGAAAACCTGTCTATCTGTCTCAACACACAGAGAACCTGTCTACCTGTCTAAACACACAGAGAAACTGTCTCAACACACGGAGAACCTGTCTACCTGTCTCAACACACAGAGAAAGTGTCTCAACACACAGAGCACCTGTCTACCTGTCTCAACACACAGACAAACTGTGTCAACACACAGAGAACCTGCCTACCTGTCTAAACACACAGAGAACCTGTCTCAACACAAAGAGAACCTGTCTACCTGTCTCAACACACAGAGAACCCGTCTCAACACACAGAGAACCTGTCTACCTGTCTAAACACACAGAGAACCTGTCTCAACACAAAGAGAACCTGTCTACCTGTCTCAACACACAGAGAACCCGTCTCAACACAGAGAACCTGTCTACCTGTCTCTACACACATAGAACCCGTCTAAACACACAGAGAAACGGTGTACCTGTCTAAACACACAGAGAAACTGTCTACCTGTCTAAACACATAGAGAACCTGCCTACCTGTCTAAACACACAGAGAACCTGTCTACCTGTCTCACCAAACAGAGAACATGTCTACCTGTTTAAACAGAGAGCCTGTCTACCTGTCTCAACACAAAGAGAACCTGTCTACCTGTCTCAACACACAGAGAAACCGTCTCAAAACACAGAGAACCTGTCTACCTGTCTAAACACACAGAGAACCTGTCTAAACACACAGAGAAACGGTCTACCTGTCTAAACAAACAGAGAACCTGTCTACCTGTCTAAACACACAGAGAACCTGTCTCAACACAAAGAGCACCTGTCTACCTGTCTCAACACATAGAGAACCCGTCTCAACACACAGAGAACCTGTCTACCTGTCTCAACACACATAGAACCTGTCTAAACAAACAGAGAACCTGTCTACTTGTCTCAACACACAGAGAAAGTGTCTCAACACACAGAGAACCTGTCTACCTGTCTCAACACACAGAGAACCTGTCTACCTGTCTAAACACACAGAGAAACTGTCTAAACACACAGAGAACCTGTCTACCTGTCTCAACACACACAGAAACTGTCTCAACACACAGAGAACCTGTCTACCTGTCTCAACAGACAGAGAACCTGTCTACCCGTCTAAACACACAGAGAACCTGTCTCAACACAAAGAGAACCTGTCTACCTGTCTAAACACACAGAGAACCTGTCTCAACACACAGAGAATCTGTCTACCTGTCTCAACACACAGAGAACCTGTCTACCTGTCTAAACACACAGAGAACCTGTCTAAACACACATAGAACCCGTATACCTGTCTAAACACAGAGAAACTGTCTACCTGTCTAAACACACAGAGAAACTGTCTACCTGTCTAAACACACAGAGAACGTGTCTCAACACACAGAGAACCTGTCTACCTGTCTAAACACACAGAGAACCTGTCTACCTTTCTAAACACACAGAGAAACTGTCTCAACACACGGAGAACCTGTCTACCTGTGTCAACACACAGAGAAAGTGTCTCAACACACAGAGAACCTGTCTACCTGTCTCAACACACAGATAACCTGTCTACCTGTCTCAACACACAGAGAACCTGTCTCAACACACAGAGAATCTGTCTACCTGTCTCAACACACAGAGAACCTGTCTACCTGTCTAAACAAACAGAGAACCTGTCTAAACACACATAGAACCCGTATACCTGTCTAAACACAGAGAAACTGTCTACCTGTCTAAACACACAGAGAAACTGTCTACCTGTCTAAACACACAGAGAACGTGTCTCAACACACAGAGAACCTGTCTACCTGTCTAAACACACAGAGAACCTGTCTACCTTTCTAAACACACAGAGAAACTGTCTCAACACACGGAGAACCTGTCTACCTGTGTCAACACACAGAGAAAGTGTCTCAACACACAGAGAACCTGTCTACCTGTCTCAACACACAGATAACCTGTCTACCTGTCTCAACACACAGAAAATCTGTCTACCTGTCTCAACACACAGAGAACCTGTCTAAACACACAGAGAACCTGTCTATCTGTCTAAACACACAGAGAACCTGTCTACCTGTCTCAACACACAGGGAAAGTGTCTCAACACACACAGAACCTGTCTACCTGTCTCAACACAGAGAAACTGTCTCAACACACAAAGAACCTGTCTACCTGTCTCAACACACAGAGAAAGTGTCTAAACACACAGAGTACCTGTCTACCTGTCTCAACACACAGAGAAACTGTCTCAACACACAGAGAACCTTTCTACCTATCTAAACACACAGAGAACCTCTCTAAACACACAGAGAATCTGTCTACCTGTCTCACCAAACAGAGAACCTGTCTACCTGTCTAAACACACAGAGAACCTGTCTCAACACACAGAGAACCTGTCTACCTGTCTCAACACACAGAGAACCCGTCTCAACACACAGAGAACCTGTCTACCTGTCTAAACACACAGAGAACCTGTCTCAACACAAAGAGAACCTGTCTACCTGTCTCAACACACAGAGAACCCGTCTCAACACAGAGAACCTGTCTACCTGTCTCTACACACATAGAACCCGTCTAAACACACAGAGAAACGGTGTACCTGTCTAAACACACAGAGAAACTGTCTACCTGTCTAAACACATAGAGAACCTGCCTACCTGTCTAAACACACAGAGAACCTGTCTACCTGTCTCACCAAACAGAGAACCTGTCTACCTGTTTAAACAGAGAGCCTGTCTACCTGTCTCAACACAAAGAGAACCTGTCTACCTGTCTCAACACACAGAGAAACCGTCTCAAAACACAGAGAACCTGTCTACCTGTCTCAACACACAGAGAACCTGTCTACCTGTCTTAACACACAGAGAACCTGTCTACCCGTCTAAACACACAGAGAACCTGTCTCAACACAAAGAGAACCTGTCTACCTGTCTCAACACACAGAGAACCTGTCTCAACACACTGAGAACCTGTCTACCTGTCTCAACACACAGAGAACCTGTCTCAACACACAGAGAATCTGTCTACCTGTCTCAACACACAGAGAACCTGTCTACCTGTCTAAGCACACAGAGAACCTGTCTAAACACACATAGAACCCGTATACCTGTCTAAACACAGAGAAACTGTCTACCTGTCTAAACACACAGAGAAACTGTCTACCTGTCTAAACACACAGAGAACGTGTCTCAACACACAGAGAACCTGTCTACCTGTCTAAACACACAGAGAACCTGTCTACCTTTCTAAACACACAGAGAAACTGTCTCAACACACGGAGAACCTGTCTACCTGTGTCAACACACAGAGAAAGTGTCTCAACACACAGAGAACCTGTCTACCTGTCTCAACACACAGATAACCTGTCTACCTGTCTCAACACACAGAAAATCTGTCTACCTGTCTCAACACACAGAGAACCTGTCTAAACACACAGAGAACCTGTCTATCTGTCTAAACACACACAGAACCTGTCTACCTGTCTCAACACAGAGAAACTGTCTCAACACACAGAGAACCTGTCTACCTGTCTCAACACACAGAGAAAGTGTCTAAACACACAGAGTACCTGTCTACCTGTCTCAACACACAGAGAAACTGTCTCAACACACAGAGAACCTTTCTACCTATCTAAACACATAGAGAACCTCTCTAAACACACAGAGAATCTGTCTACCTGTCTCACCAAGGAGAGAACCTGTCTACCTGTCTAAACACACAGAGAACCTGTCTCAACACACAGAGAACCTGTCTACCTGTCTAAACACACAGGGAAAGTGTATCAACACACAGAGAACCTGTCTACCTGCCTAAACACACAGGGAAAGTGTCTCAACACACAGAGAACCTGTCTACCTCTCTCAACACACAGAGAAAGTGTCTCAACACACAGAGAACCTGTCTACCTGTCTCAACACACAGAGAAAGTGTCTCAACACAGAGAACCCTTCTACCTGTCTCAACACACAGAGAAACTGTCTCAACACACAGAGAACCTGTCTAACCACACAGAGACCTGTCTACCTGTCTAAACACACAGAGAACCTGTCTACCTGTCTCACCAAACAGAGAACCTGTCTACCTGTCTAAACATAGAGAACCTGTCTACCTGTCTAAACACACAGAGAATCTGTCTACCTGTCTCAACACACAGAGAACCTGTCTACCTGTCTGAGCACACAGGGAACCTGTCTCAACACACAGAGAACCTGTCTCAACACACAGAGAACCTGTCTACCTGTCTAAACACACAGAGAACCTGTCTACCTGTCTAAACACACAGAGAACCTGTCTACCTGTCTAAACACACAGAGAACCTGTCTATCTGTCTCACCAAACAGAGAACCTGTCTACCTGTCTAAACATAGAGAACCTGTCTCAACACACAGAGAGCCTGTCTAACTGTTTAAACACACAGAGAACCTGTCTAAACACACAGAGAACCCGTCTACCTGTCTAAACACACAGAGAACCTGTCTAAACACACAGAGAACCTGTCTCAACACACAGAGAACCTGTCTACCTGTCTAAACACACAGAGAACCTGTCTCAACACACAGAGAACCTGTCTACCTGTCTAAACACACAGGGAAAGCGTCTCAACACACAGAGAACCTCTCTACCTGTCTAAACACACAGGGAAAGTGTCTCAACACACAGAAAACCTGTCTACCTGTCTCAACACACAGAGAACCTGTCTACCTGTCTCAACACACAGAGAACCTGTCTACCTGTCTAAACACAGAGAACCTGTCTACCTGTCTAAACACACAGAGAAACTGTCTACCTGTCTAAACACACAGGGAACCTGTCTACCTGTCTAAACACACAGAGAACCTGTCTCAACACACAGAGAACCTGTCTACCTGTCTAAACACACAGAGAAACTGTCTCAACACACGGAGAACCTGTCTACCTGTGTCAACACACAGAGAACCTGTCTACCTGTCTCAACACACAGAAAATCTGTCTACCTGTCTCAACACACAGAGAACCTGTCTAAACACACAGAGAGCCTGTCTACCTGTCTAAACAAACGGAGAACCTGTTTTCCTGTCTAAACACACAGAGAACCTGTCTACCTGTCTCAACACACAGAGAACCTGTTTTCCTGTCTAAATACACAGAGAACCTGTCTACCTGTCTCAACACACAGAGAACCTGTCTACCTGTCTCAACACACAGAGAACCTGTCTCAACACACAGAGAGCCTGTCTAAACACATAGAGAACCCGTCTACCTGTATAAACACACAGAGAAACTGTCTACCTGTCTAAACACACAGAGATCCTGTCTCAACACACAGAGAACCTGTCTACCTGTCTAAACACACAGGGAACCTGTCTCAACACATAGAGAACCTGTCTACCTGTCTAAACACACAGGGAAAGTGTCTCAACACACAGAGAACCTCTCTACCTGTCTAAACACACAGGGAAAGTGTCTCAACACACAGAAAACCTGTCTGCCTGTCTCAACACACAGAGAAAGTGTCTCAACACACAGAGAACCTGTCTACCTGTCTAACCACACAGAGAACCTTTCTACCTGTCTAAACACACGGAGAACCTGTTTTCCTGTCTAAACACACAGAGAACCTGTCTCAACACACAGAGAACCTGTCTACCTGTCTAACCCCACAGAGAACCTGTCTACCTGTCTAAACACACAGAGAACCTGTCTACCTGTCTCACCAAACAGAGAACCTTTCTACCTGTCTCAACACACAGATAACCTGTCTCAACACACAGAGAACCCGTCTACCAGTATAAACACCCAGAGAACCTGTCTACCTGTGTAAACACACAGAGAACCTGTCTACCTGTCTCAACACACAGAGAACTGGTTTTCCTGTCTAAACACACAGAGAACCTGTCTACCTGTCTCAACACACAGAGAACCTGTCTAAACACACAGAGAAACTGTCTACCTGTCTAAACACACAGAGAACCTGTCTACCTGTCTGAGCACACAGAGAACCTGTCTAAACACACAGAGAACCCGTATACCTGTCTCAACACACAGAGAACCTGTCTCAACACAAAGAGAACCTGTCTACCTGTCTAAACACACAGAGAACCTGTCTCAACACACAGAGAACCTGTCTACCTGTCTAAACACACAGGGAAAGTGTCTCAACACACAGAGAACCTGTCTACCTGTCTAAACACACAGGGAAAGTGTCTCAACACACAGAGAACCTCTGTACCTGTCTAAACACACAGGGAAAGTGTCTCAACACACAGAGAACCTGTCTCAACACACAGAGAACCTGTCTACCTGTGTCAACACACAGGGAACCTGTCTACCTGTCTAAAAACACAGAGAACCTGTCTACCCGTGTAAACACAGAGAACCTGTCTCAGCACACAGAGTACCTGTCTACCTGTCTAAACACACAGAGAACCTGTTTACCTGTCTCAACAGACAGAGAAACTGTCTACCTGTCTCAACACACAGAGAAACTGTCTACCTGTCTCAACACACAGAGAAACTGTCTCAACACACAGAGAACCTGTCTACCTGTCTAAACACAGAGAACCTGTCTACCTGTCTAAACACACAGAGAACCTGTCTACCTGTCTCAGCACACAGAGAACCTGTCTACCTGTCTCAGCACACAGAGAACCTGTCTCAACACACAGAACCTGTCTCAACTCACAGAGAACCTGTCTAAACACACAGAACCTGTCTCAACACAGCCCTCTGCAATGACAATCACAAGCGCTGCTACGTGTTTATGTACCACTTTCATTTGTTAACTTCTGTATTTGCTAAAATATTGCAAAGAGACAGTCAAGCATGTGAGAAAACTATTTCAAATGGAGGCTGAGAGCCCTTCACCGTAAAAAAATGTTTTCATTTCTGTGTATCAAAATAGAAACCTATTGATTTTTCGTTGTCAAAATTTTACATTTTTCATATTCCATTTAAATACATGAATAGCAAAAGTTTATTTATGCATAATACATAATCCAGGTGAGGAAATCACAGAGAGGTGAGTCAGTTCATGTGGACACAAGGTTTACTGACAGATACGTTTCATCACCACCCAAGTGACCTCTTCAGTCTCACCTGACTGCAGGTGTCCCCACCCTTATAATTAATACAGTGGCTGCAGGTGCCCCCACCCTTATAAACAATACAGTGACTGCAGGTACCCCACCCTTATAATTAATACAGTGGCTGCAGGTGTCCCCACCCTTATAAACAATACAGTGACTGCAGGTACCCCCACCCTTATAATTAATACAGTGGCTGCAGGTGTCCCCAGCCTTATAAACAATACAGTGACTGCAGGTACCCCACCCTTATAATTAATACAGTGGCTGCAGGTGTCCCCACCCTTATAAACAATACAGTGACTGCAGGTACCCCACCCTTATAATTAATACAGTGGCTGCAGGTGTCCCCACCCTTATAAACAATACAGTGACTGCAGGTACCCCACCCTTATAATTAATACAGTGGCTGCAGGTGTCCCCACCCTTATAAACAGTACAGTGACTGTAGGTGTCCCCACCCTTATAAACAATACAGTGACTGCAGGTGTCCCACCCTTATAAACAATACAGTGACTGCAGGTGTCCCCACCCTTATAAACAATACAGTGACTGCAGGTCTCCCCACCCTTATAAACAATACAGTGGCTGCAGGTGTCCCCACCCTTATAAACAACACAGTGGCTGCAAGTGTCCCCACCCTTATAAACAACACAGTGGCTGCACGTGTCCCCACCCTTTTAAACAATACAGTGACTGCAGGTGTCCCCACCCTTATAAACAATACAGTGACTGCAGGTGTCCCCATCCTTATAAACAACACAGTGACTGCAGGTGTCCCCACCTTTATAAACAACACAGTGACTGCAAGTGTCCCCACCCTTATAAACAACACAGTGACTGCAAGTGTCCCCACCCTTATAAACAACACAGTGGCTGCAGGTGTCTCATCCATCCATTCCATCCATTATCCAAACTGCTTATCCTGCTCTCAGGTTCGCGGGATGCTGGAGCCTATCCCAGCAGTCATTGGGTGGCAGATGGGGAGACACCCTGGACAGGCCCTGTGATGACACCTGCAGGTGTCCCCACCCATATAAACAATACAGTGGCATAACGACCCAAACCAACGACCAGTTTCATATGCAAATTGCTGTGACCATTAACTAGAGTTTCAGTGGTCATGTGTACTATTCACAGAGGGTTGGGGAATGGTTGGAATCACAGCATTGTAAGATGATGACAGATGTACTCTTAGCCCCCCCCCCCCCCCCCGGTTCAGGGATGGTCGTTCCCTCTTCACATAGATGACCTCTTTTGACTACCCATTGAAACCGGTGTTGCTCCCTATCAAGGATGTGCACATCCTCATCCCTGAAAGAGTGGCCACTGGCCTGTAGATGGTGCAGACTGTGGAATCCTGGTGTGTAGATGGTGTAGACTGTGGAGTCCTGGTCTGTAGATGGTGTAGACTGTGGAGTCCTGGCCTGTAGATGGTGTAGACTGTGGAGTCCTGGCCTATAGGTGGTGTACACTGTGGAGTCCTGGTCTTTAGATGGTATAGACTGTGGAGTCCTGGCCTGTAGATGGTGTACACTGTGGAGTCCTGGTCTGTAAATGGTATAGACTGTGGAGTCCTGGCCTGTAGATGGTGTAGACTGTGGAGTCCTGGCCTGTAGGTGGTGTACACTGTGGAGTCCTGGTCTGTAGATGGTATAGACTGTGGAGTCCTGGCCTGTAGATGGTGTAGACTGTGGAGTCCTGGTCTGTAGATGGTGTAGACTATGGAGTCCTGGCCTGTAGATGGTGTAGACTGTGGAGTCCTGGCCTGTAGGTGGTGTACACTGTGGAGTCCTGGTCTGTAGATGGCATAGACTGTGGAGTCCTGGCCTGTAGATGGTATAGACTGTGGAGCCCTGGCCTGTAGATGGTGTAGACTGTGGAGTCGTGGTCTCTAAATGGTATAGACTGTGGAGTCCTGGTCTGTAAATGGTATAGACTGTGGAGTCCTGGCCTGTAGATGGTATAGACTGTGGAGTCCTGGCCTGTAGATGGTGTAGACTGTGGAGTCGTGGTCTGTAAATGGTATAGACTGTGGAGTCCTGGCCTGTAAATGGTATAGACTGTGGAGTCCAGGCCTGTAAATGGTGTAGACTGTGGAGTCCTGGTCTGTAAATGGTATAGACTGTGGAGTCCTGGTCTGTAGATGGTGTAGACTGTGGAGTCCTGGTCTGTAGATGGTGTAGACTGTGGAGTCCTGGCCTGTAGGTGGTGTAGACTGTGGAGTCCTGGCCTGATGTGTTGGCTCTCCTGTGCTGTGTCATCCTCTTGACCAGCGTCTGTTTGGTTTCCCCAATGTACAAGTCACGTCAATCCTCCTGCCACTTAACAGCTACACTGTATTGCTCAGTTTGTGCCGGGGACCTGATCCTTGGGGTGGACAAACTTCTGGGACAACTGCCCTATTCTGACAGGAGCAGTTTCTCAAACAATGTCTGAGAGGGTCTAAGGACAGGATGTTGTGTTGCTGTAAAGCCCCTTGAGGCAAATTTGTAATGTGTGATATTGGACTATGCAAATAAAATGGACTTGACTTGAGCTATAATAAAGAACAAAAGACATCTTTTATGAACTCATTCAAATGTAATGGAACCTGTCATTCCTCCCTAGTCTCACAGAGGTGGGAGTGGCTAGTCTCTGATGTGTAAGTCATGCATGGTCATGTGGTGACGAGGGGAAAACATGTTTTTTCTCCACCCTTAACAAATTACACATTGTACAACACGACAACCTGACCTTAACCATAAACGGAACCACTAGTAGTACTACTACTACTACCACCACTACTACAACTACTACTACAATCACCACCACCAGCACTACTACTACTACTACCTCTACTACTACCACCACCAGCACTACTACTACCAGCACCACCCACCACTACTACTACCACCCACCACTACTACCTCTACTACCACTACCACCACTACTACTACTACCACCACCACTACTATCTCTACTACTACTACCACCACTACTACTACCTCTACTACCACCACCACTACTATCTCTACTACTACTACCACCACTACTACTACCTCTACTACTACCACCACCACTACTATCTCTACTACTACTACTAGCACCACCACCACCACCACCACCACCACTACTACTAATACTACTACTATTACTACTACTACTATTACTACTACCACCACCACCACTACTACTACTACAACCACCACTACTTCTACTACTACCACCACTACTTCTACTACCACCACCACCACTACTATTACTACCTCTACTACTACTACTACTACCACCATCTCCACTACTACTACTACCAGCACCACTACTACTACTACTACCACTATTACTACTATTTCCACCATGACCACCACTACCACTACTACTTCTAGTACTACTACCAATACTACTAGCACTCATCATCCTCATTGGCGGTCACTCGGGGTCGAGTATGACTGTCCTCCTTCTTGGTCCTTGTGGGTATTCAGGTGGGCTAAGAGGCCAATCCTGGAGCCGCATATTTTGATGCAGTGTGGGCAGGGGTGGGCGGTGGTAATCGTGGGATTGGTTTTGACCTTTTTGGTGGAAACTCCCTCCTTTCTGAGACTGCGCTTGTCTTCTGCAGCACGTCGGAGATCATTATCATATAATGCAGCTTCTTCCCGTACAAGTTTTCTCCAGGTTGCCCCGTTGGTTGCTGTGTCCTCCCAGGTCTTAGGGTCTATGTGGTATTTTTTGATGTTCGTTTGGATGTTATGCTTATACCTTTTCTTTTGACCACCCGGGGCACGTTGTCCTGTGAGAAGCTGGGATTATAGAACTTGTTTTGGAAGGCGAGAGTCAGGCATACGGATGACATGGCCAGTCCATCGGAGCTGGTGTTGGTCGATGGTGGCAGTGATAGCGGGAATGTTAACCTCGTCCAGGATGCTGGTGTTGGTGTGTCTATCTTCCCAGGTGATCTTGAGGATTTTTCGGAGGCACCTCTGATGATGTCCCTCTAGTGCCTTCAGGTGCCTGCTGTATGTGGTCCAGGATTCTGATCCATACAGTAGGGTGGACAACACTACTGCTTTGTAGACCAGAATTTTCGTTCTGGCCTGGAGCTCACGGTTTACCAAAACACTTTTCCTCAGTCTTGAGAAAACCCCACTGGCACAACTGAGGCAGCGGTGTATTTCCTCATCAATATTAGCTTTGGAGGATAGGAGGCTTCTGAGGTATGTAAAGTGGTCCACATTTTCCAGTCTGGTTTTGTCAACATAGATAGCTGGGGGTGGAGCAGGGTTATTTGTGTTGGGTGGTGGCTGGTAGAGGATCTGGGTCTTTTTTATCTTAAGGGCCAGACCAAGCTGCTTGTATGCCTTGGCAAAAGCATACAGAATGCACTGTAGGTCCACTTCTGAATGGGCCACGAGGGCATTGTCATCGGCATACTGCAGCTCCATGATGGATATGGTGGTGGTTCTGCTTTTAGCCCTAAATCTGTTGATGTTCAGGAGTTGTCCGTCGGTTCTGTACATGATTCTCACACCTTGTTGCAGGTGTTTACCCATAAGATGGAGGATAGCAGAAATGAAAATGGAGAACAGGATAGGAGCAATGACACAGCCCTGCTTGACTCCAGTGTGAACCCTGAAGTGTTCCGTTTCAACTCCACTGCCACTGAGTACTGTGGCTGACATATCGTCATGCAATAGTCTCAGTACCCGGATGTATTTGTCCAAGCAGCCAATTTTTGCCAGAACCAGCCACAGAGCCTGACGGTTCAGAGTCAAAGGCTTTGGCGAGGTCTATGAAGGCCATGTATAGTGGTTGATTTTGTTCCCTCATTTTTCTTGTAGTTGGCGAGCAATGAAAATCATGTCTATGGTACCTCTATTTGTGTGAAATCCACTCTGAGACTCAGGGAGAATGTTTTCTGACAGGGGGAGGAGTCTATTAGCCAAAACCCGGCGAGAGTTTTCCCAGTGGTGGATAGGAAGGAAATGCCATGGTAATTTCTGCAGTCTGCCTTGTCTCCCTTCTTAAAGATGGAGACAATGAGGGCATCCCTAAGTTGTGCAAGGATTTCCTCCTTTTCCCATATTTTGAGGAGCAGGGCGTGAATGTGACTAAGGAGAACTGGGGAGTAGTAGTAGTGACCTTAGTCACTACTACCAGCACCAACACGAGCACCACCACCACTACTACTACTTCTACTACTACTACAACCATCACCACCACCACTACTACTACCAACACTACTTCTACTACTACTACATCTATCACCAGCACTACTACTACCAACACTACTTCTACTACTACTACAACTATCACCAGCACTACTACTACTACTACTACTACTACCACCACCAACACCACCACCACTACTACCACCACCACCACTACTACTACTACCACTACTTCTACTACTACTTTTGGCTGCTCCTGTTAGGGGGCGCCACAGTGGATGATCCGTTTCCATCTCTTCCTGTCTTCTGCATCTTCCTCTGTCACACCAGCCACCTGCATGTTCTCCCTCACCACATCCATAAACCTCCTCTTTGGCCTTCCTCTTCTCCTCTTCCCTGGCAGCTCCATATTCAGCATCCTTCTCCCAATATACCCAGCATCTCTCCTCCACACATGTCCAAACCATCTCAATCTTGTCTCTCTTGCTTTGTCTAAAAACCGTCCAACCTGAGCTGTCCCTCTAATATACCCGTTCCTAATCCTGACCTTCTTCATCACTCCCGATGAAAATCTTGTCATCTTCATAAACATAACCGCTATCTAAACTTACAAGCAGCAATCCTAACATTTCTCCAATAAAAAATCATTTTTTCTGTCTGGACAATGGGAGTCAGCCATAATACCAGCCATCTTTACCATGGTTGGAGACACTCTCCTATGTCCATATACCAACCGCTGGTGAAGTGTTTTGACTGGGCAGGACCAACACTGATGCAGTGGCAATCATGTACATGTCAGAAACAACTCCAGCAGGAAAAGACAAACATGATGGCAATGTGACCATGCTTCTGCCAAACAATCAGGATAACGGTGAAACAGTGTGGTGATATACCCTAATGAAGTCACGACTACGTGCCTTAACTTTGGTGTGAGGATTGCATTACAAGAATGCAGACTATTTACTGCTGATGTGATGGCACATCAGCCAAAATGACTAATTCACCTTGTTTATAGTCCAAGAACATTAATGTAAAATGGTCTATTTCCCTCTGCCTCCAACAACCATGCTGAAACCCTGTTCAGGTGTAATACTGAAATACTGACTGATTGTTCAACAGAACCTCCACATCATCATCACATTTCAAACAGATCATGCAAATTCTTATGGAGTGAGGTTTCAACCCTAGATGTAAGCACTATCTTAATCTCACCCTCAACTCCGGTCTTCATGCTGAACATAAATCAAATAGGTGCCCTTTCACAGAGTGAAAAACAGCAGGTCATTTTGTTCTGTAGTTCTCACAGAGTGAAAAACAGCAGGTCATTTTGTTCTGTGGTTCTCACAGAGTGAAAAACAGCAGGTCATTTGTTCTGTAGTTCTCACAGAGTGAAAAACAGCAGGTGATTTTGTTCTGTAGTTCTCACAGAGTGAAAAACAGCAGGTCATTTGTTCTGTAGTTCTCACAGAGTGAAAAACAGCAGGTCATTTGTTCTGTGGTTCTCACAGAGTGAAAAACAGCAGGTCATTTTGTTCTGTGGTTCTCACAGAGTGAAAAACAGCAGGTCATTTGTTCTGTGGTTCTCACAGGGTGAAAAACAGCAGGTCATTTTGTTCTGTGGTTCTCACAGGGTGAAAAACAGCAGGTCATTTGTTCTGTAGTTCTCACAGAGTGAAAAACAGCAGGTCATTTGTTCTGTAGTTCTCACAGAGTGAAAAACAGCAGGTCATTTTGTTCTGTGGTTCTCACAGAGTGAAAAACAGCAGGTCATTTTGTTCTGTGGTTCTCACAGAGTGAAAAACAGCAGGTCATTTTGTTCTGTGGTTCTCACAGGGTGAAAAACAGCAGGTCATTTGTTCTGTGGTTCTCACAGGGTGAAAAACAGCAAGTCATTTTGTTCTGTGGTTCTCACAGGGTGAAAAACAGCAGGTCATTTTGTTCTGTGGTTCTCACAGGGTGAAAAACAGCAGGTCATTTGTTCTGTGGTTCTCACAGAGTGAAAAACAGCAGGTCATTTGTTCTGTGGTTCTCACAGGGTGAAAAACAGCAGGTCATTTTGTTCTGTGGTTCTCACAGAGTGAAAAACAGCAGGTCATTTTGTTCTGTGGTTCTCACAGAGTGAAAAACAGCAGGTCATTTGTTCTGTGGTTCTCACAGGGTGAAAAACAGCAGGTCATTTGTTCTGTAGTTCTCACAGGGTGAAAAACAGCAGGTCATTTTGTTCTGTAGTTCTCACAGAGTGAAAAACAGCAGGTCATTTTGTTCTGTAGTTCTCACAGAGTGAAAAACAGCAGGTCATTTGTTCTGTGGTTCTCACAGAGTGAAAAACAGCAGGTCATTTTGTTCTGTGGTTCTCAGAGTGAAAAACAGCAGGTCATTTGTTCTGTGGTTCTCACAGGGTGAAAAACAGCAGGTCATTTGTTCTGTAGTTCTCACAGAGTGAAAAACAGCAGGTCATTTGTTCTGTAGTTCTCACAGGGTGAAAAACAGCAGGTCATTTGTTCTGTGGTTCTCACAGAGTGAAAAACAGCAGGTCATTTGTTCTGTAGTTCTCACAGGGTGAAAAACAGCAGGTCATTTGTTCTGTAGTTCTCACAGGGTGAAAAACAGCAGGTCATTTTGTTCTGTAGTTCTCACAGAGTGAAAAACAGCAGGTCATTTGTTCTGTAGTTCTCACAGGGTGAAAAACAGCAGGTCATTTTGTTCTGTGGTTCTCACAGAGTGAAAAACAGCAGGTCATTTTGTTCTGTGGTTCTCACAGAGTGAAAAACAGCAGGTCATTTGTTCTGTAGTTCTCACAGGGTGAAAAACAGCAGGTCATTTTGTTCTGTGGTTCTCACAGGGTGAAAAACAGCAGGTCATTTTGTTCTGTGGTTCTCACAGAGTGAAAAACAGCAGGTCATTTGTTCTGTGGTTCTCACAGAGTGAAAAACAGCAGGTCATTTTGTTCTGTAGTTCTCACAGAGTGAAAAACAGCAGGTCATTTGTTCTGTGGTTCTCACAGGGTGAAAAACAGCAGGTCATTTGTTCTGTAGTTCTCACAGAGTGAAAAACAGCAGGTCATTTGTTCTGTAGTTCTCACAGGGTGAAAAACAGCAGGTCATTTGTTCTGTGGTTCTCACAGAGTGAAAAACAGCAGGTCATTTGTTCTGTAGTTCTCACAGAGTGAAAAACAGCAGGTCATTTTGTTCTGTGGTTCTCACAGAGTGAAAAACAGCAGGTCATTTTGTTCTGTGGTTCTCACAGAGTGAAAAACAGCAGGTCATTTTGTTCTGTGGTTCTCACAGAGTGAAAAACAGCAGGTCATTTGTTCTGTGGTTCTCACAGGGTGAAAAACAGCAGGTCATTTTGTTCTGTGGTTCTCACAGGGTGAAAAACAGCAGGTCATTTGTTCTGTGGTTCTCACAGAGTGAAAAACAGCAGGTCATTTTGTTCTGTGGTTCTCACAGGGTGAAAAACAGCAGGTCATTTGTTCTGTGGTTCTCACAGAGTGAAAAACAGCAGGTCATTTGTTCTGTAGTTCTCACAGAGTGAAAAACAGCAGGTCATTTTGTTCTGTGGTTCTCACAGGGTGAAAAACAGCAGGTCATTTGTTCTGTAGTTCTCACAGGGTGAAAAACAGCAGGTCATTTGTTCTGTAGTTCTCACAGGGTGAAAAACAGCAGGTCATTTTGTTCTGTAGTTCTCACAGGGTGAAAAACAGCAGGTCATTTTGTTCTGTGGTTCTCACAGAGTGAAAAACAGCAGGTCATTTGTTCTGTGGTTCTCACAGAGTGAAAAACAGCAGGTCATTTGTTCTGTAGTTCTCACAGGGTGAAAAACAGCAGGTCATTTGTTCTGTAGTTCTCACAGGGTGAAAAACAGCAGGTCATTTGTTCTGTAGTTCTCACAGGGTGAAAAACAGCAGGTCATTTTGTTCTGTGGTTCTCACAGAGTGAAAAACAGCAGGTCATTTTGTTCTGTAGTTCTCACAGAGTGAAAAACAGCAGGTCATTTTGTTCTGTAGTTCTCACAGGGTGAAAAACAGCAGGTCATTTGTTCTGTAGTTCTCACAGAGTGAAAAACAGCAGGTCATTTTGTTCTGTGGTTCTCACAGAGTGAAAAACAGCAGGTCATTTTGTTCTGTAGTTCTCACAGGGTGAAAAACAGCAGGTCATTTGTTCTGTGGTTCTCACAGGGTGAAAAACAGCAGGTCATTTGTTCTGTAGTTCTCACAGAGTGAAAAACAGCAGGTCATTTGTTCTGTGGTTCTCACAGAGTGAAAAACAGCAGGTCATTTGCTCTGTGGTTCTCACAGAGTGAAAAACAGCAGGTCATTTTGTTCTGTGGTTCTCACAGGGTGAAAAACAGCAGGTCATTTGTTCTGTAGTTCTCACAGAGTGAAAAACAGCAGGTCATTTTGTTCTGTGGTTCTCACAGAGTGAAAAACAGCAGGTCATTTTGTTCTGTAGTTCTCACAGGGTGAAAAACAGCAGGTCATTTGTTCTGTAGTTCTCACAGAGTGAAAAACAGCAGGTCATTTTGTTCTGTAGTTCTCACAGAGTAAAAAACAGCAGGTCATTTTGTTCTGTGGTTCTCACAGAGTGAAAAACAGCAGGTCATTTTGTTCTGTGGTTCTCAGAGTGAAAAACAGCAGGTCATTTGTTCTGTGGTTCTCACAGGGTGAAAAACAGCAGGTCATTTGTTCTGTGGTTCTCACAGAGTGAAAAACAGCAGGTCATTTGTTCTGTGGTTCTCACAGAGTGAAAAACAGCAGGTCATTTGTTCTGTAGTTCTCACAGAGTGAAAAACAGCAGGTCATTTGTTCTGTAGTTCTCACAGAGTGAAAAACAGCAGGTCATTTGTTCTGTAGTTCTCACAGAGTGAAAAACAGCAGGTCATTTGTTCTGTGGTTCTCACAGAGTGAAAAACAGCAGGTCATTTTGTTCTGTGGTTCTCACAGGGTGAAAAACAGCAGGTCATTTGTTCTGTAGTTCTCACAGAGTGAAAAACAGCAGGTCATTTTGTTCTGTAGTTCTCACAGGGTGAAAAACAGCAGGTCATTTTGTTCTGTAGTTCTCACAGGGTGAAAAACAGCAGGTCATTTGTTCTGTAGTTCTCACAGAGTGAAAAACAGCAGGTCATTTTGTTCTGTGGTTCTCACAGGGTGAAAAACAGCAGGTCATTTTGTTCTGTAGTTCTCACAGAGTGAAAAACAGCAGGTCATTTGTTCTGTGGTTCTCACAGAGTGAAAAACAGCAGGTCATTTGTTCTGTGGTTCTCACAGAGTGAAAAACAGCAGGTCATTTGCTCTGTGGTTCTCACAGAGTGAAAAACAGCAGGTCATTTTGTTCTGTGGTTCTCACAGGGTGAAAAACAGCAGGTCATTTGTTCTGTAGTTCTCACAGAGTGAAAAACAGCAGGTCATTTTGTTCTGTGGTTCTCACAGAGTGAAAAACAGCAGGTCATTTGTTCTGTAGTTCTCACAGAGTGAAAAACAGCAGGTCATTTGTTCTGTGGTTCTCACAGGGTGAAAAACAGCAGGTCATTTGTTCTGTAGTTCTCACAGAGTGAAAAACAGCAGGTCATTTGTTCTGTGGTTCTCACAGAGTGAAAAACAGCAAGTCATTTTGTTCTGTGGTTCTCACAGAGTGAAAAACAGCAGGTCATTTGTTCTGTAGTTCTCACAGAGTGAAAAACAGCAGGTCATTTGTTCTGTGGTTCTCACAGGGTGAAAAACAGCAGGTCATTTGTTCTGTAGTTCTCACAGAGTGAAAAACAGCAGGTCATTTGTTCTGTGGTTCTCACAGAGTGAAAAACAGCAGGTCATTTGTTCTGTGGTTCTCACAGAGTGAAAAACAGCAGGTCATTTGTTCTGTAGTTCTCACAGAGTGAAAAACAGCAGGTCATTTTGTTCTGTAGTTCTCACAGGGTGAAAAACAGCAGGTCATTTTGTTCTGTAGTTCTCACAGAGTGAAAAACAGCAGGTCATTTGTTCTGTGGTTCTCACAGAGTGAAAAACAGCAGGTCATTTTGTTCTGTAGTTCTCACAGAGTGAAAAACAGCAGGTCATTTGTTCTGTGGTTCTCACAGGGTGAAAAACAGCAGGTCATTTGTTCTGTGGTTCTCACAGGGTGAAAAACAGCAGGTCATTTTGTTCTGTGGGACATTGCCGTTTTAGACCCGACCTTACTCTGAGAAACTACTTACGTGTGAATGGAGCTATTAGTTGTGTGAGTCGAGGTTATAACATGCCGTCACACTGCTGTCTATAATCACAACATTTAATATTTTCTAATATTAAATATATTTTCCATTTTTCACCTTAATTCTTTGTATAACATATAACTAGCTTTTATATTACCAAAAAAGTAATAATATAAATATTGAGTAGTTGATTGTGTACCAAAATTGGCCACAAAATCAAATTTCAAAAATCAAAACACTGGGCTGTATTATTTTCTGAACAGTATTTGCATATTGTTATGTATGTCATGAGATTACTCCTGGTGACTTTAATATGTCTCACCTCCATGGTCTGAGACTGGTGCATGGACTTGATAGCAGACTGTGCCATCTGTCTGGCCGTGAACGTCACGAACGCACAACCTGTAGGGGAGAAACAGCATTTCTTTAACAGTACTGACTAGTTTTACTGTGGGGTATATTCCTTATAGAAGTATAACTATATGACTAGATTTATTGTAGAGTATAGTCATTATAGAAGTATAACTATATGACTAGTTTTACTGTGGGGTATATTCATTACAGAAGTATAACTATATGACTAGTTTTACTGTGGTGTATATTCATTACAGAAGTATAACTATATGACTAGTTTTATTGTAGGGTATAGTCATTATAGAAGTATAACTATATGACTAGTTTTATTGTAGGGTATAGTCATTATAGAAGTATAACTATATGACTAGTTTTATTGTAGGGTCTAGTCATTACAGAAGCATAACTATATGACTAGTTTTATTGTAGGGTATAGTCATTATAGAAGTATAACTATATGACTAGTTTTACTGTGGGGTATATTCATTAGAGAAGTATAACTATATGACTAGTTTTATTGTAGGGTATAGTCATTATAGAAGTATAACTATATGACTAGTTTTATTGTAGGGTATAGTCATTATAGATGCATAACCATATGACTAGTTTTATTGTAGAGTATAGTCATTATAGAAGTATAACTATATGACTAGTTTTATTGTAGGGTATAGTCATTAGAGAAGTATAACTATATGACTAGTTTTATTGTAGGGTATAGTCATTATAGAAGTATAACTATATGACTAGTTTTATTGTAGGGTATAGTCATTATAGAAGTATAACTATATGACTAGTTTTATTGTAGGGTATAGTCATTATAGAAGTATAACTATATGACTAGTTTTATTGTAGGGTATAGTCATTACAGAAGTATAACTATATGACTAGTTTTATTGTAGGGTATAGTCATTATAGAAGTATAACTATATGACTAGTTTTACTGTGGGGTATATTCATTAAAGAAGTATAACTATATGACTAGTTTTATTGTAGGGTATAGTCACAATAGAAGTATAACTACATGACTAGTTTTATTGTAGGGTATAGTCATTATAGAAGTATAACTATATGACTAGTTTTATTGTAGGGTATAGTCATTATAGAAGTACAACTATATGACTAGTTTTATTGTAGGGTATATTCATTACAGAAGTATAACTATATGACTAGTTTTATTGTAGGGTATAGTCACTATAGAAGTATAACTATATGACTAGTTTTATTGTAGGGTATAGTCATTATAAAAGTACAACTATATGGCTAGTTTTACTGTGGTGTATATTCATTATTGAAGTATAACTATATGACTAGTTTTCCTGTGGTGTATATTCATTATAGAAGGATAACTATATGACTAGTTTTACTGTGGTGTATATTCATTATAGAAGTACAACTATATCACTCGTTTCACTGTGGTGTATATTCATTATAGAAGTATAACTATATGACTAGTTTTACTGTGGTGTATATTCCTTATTGAAGTATAACTATGACTAGTTTTACTGTGGTGTATATTCCTTTTTGAAGTATAACTATATGACTAGTTTTACTGTGCTGTATATTCATTATAGAAGTATAACTATAGAACTAGTTTTACTGTGGTGTATATTCATTATAGAAGGATAACTATATGACTAGTTTTACTGTGGTGTATATTCATTATAGAAGTACAACTATATCACTCGTTTCACTGTGGTGTATATTCATTATAGAAGTATAACTATATGACTAGTTTTACTGTGGTGTATATTCCTTATTGAAGTATAACTATGACTAGTGTTACTGTGGTGTATATTCCTTATTGAAGTATAACTATATGACTAGTTTTATAGTGGTGTATATTCCTTATTGAAGTATAACTATATGACTAGTTTTACTGTGCTGTATATTCATTATAGAAGTACAACTATATGACTAGTTTTATTGTGGTGTATATTCCTTATTTAAGTATAACTATATGACTAGTTTTACTGTTGTGTATATTCCTTATTGAAATATAACTATATGACTAGTTTTACTGAGGTGTATATTCATTACAGAAGTGTAACTATATGACTAGTTTTACTGTGGTGTATATTCATTATTCAAGTATAACTATATGACTAGTTTTACTGTGGTGTGTATTCTTTATTGAAGTATAACTATATGACTATGTTTTACTGTGGTGTATATTCATTATTGAAGTATAACTATATGACTAGCTTTACTGTGGTGTATATTCCTTACTGAAGTATAACTATATGACTAGTTTTACTGTGGTGTATATTCATTATTGAAGAATAACTATATGACTATGTTTTACGGTGGTGTATATTCATTATAGAAGTATAACTATATGACTGTTTTACGGTGGTGTATATTCCTTATTGAAGTATAAATATATGACTAGTTTTACTGTGGTGCATATTCCTTATTGAAGTATAAATATATGACTAGTTTTACTGTGGTGTATATTCATTATAGAAGTATAACTATATGACTAGTTTTACTGTGGTGTATATTCCTTATTGAAGTATAACTATATGACTAGTTTTACTGTGGTGTATATTCATTATAGAAGTATAACTATATGACTAGTTTTACTGTGGTGTATATTCCTTATTGAAGTATAAATATATGACTAGTTTTACTGTGGTGTATATTCCTTATTGAAGTATAACTATATGGCTATGTTTTACGGTGGTGTATATTCCTTAGTGAAGTATAAATATATGACTAGTTTTACTGTGGTGTATATTCATTATAGAAGTATAACTATATGACTAGCTTTACTGTGGTGTATATTCCTTATTGAAGTATAACTATATGACTAGTTTTACTGTGGTGTATATTCATTATAGTGTGGCAGGATAAGGAAAAACACAGCAGACGAAGGCGAGTTTGATGTTTATTCCTCAACTCCAAAAACCAACTGCAGCAGGAACAACACTGCACCAGCGAGCCGGGGAACCTAAACCATGCCCCCAGCTCACAGTCCTGCTGGGTGAGAGGCATAGCCCCTAGTGTCCGCCACAATACAAGTATAACTAATAGTTTTACTGTGGTGTATATGTGACACTCACAATTGTGTTCCTTACCTGGGACATGTAACATATATTCATTATTGAAGTATAACTATATGACAAGTTTTCCTGTGGTGTATATTCATTATAGAAGTATAACTATATGACTAGTTTTACTGTGACGTATATTCATTATTGAAGTATACTTGTATGACTAGTTTTACTGTGGTGTATATTCGTTATAGAAGTATAACTATATGACTAGTTTTACTGTGGTGTATATTCCTTATTAAAGTATAACTGTATGACTAGTTTTACTGTGGTGTATATTCCTTATTGAAGTATAACTGAATGACTAGTTTTACTGTGGTGTATATTCCTGATTGAAGTATAACTATATGACTATTTTCACTGTGGTGTATATTTATTACTGAAGTATAACTATATGACTAGTTTTACTGTGGTGTATAGTCCTTATTGGAGTACAACTAAATGACTAGTTTTACTGTAATGTAAATTCATTATTTAAGTATAACTCTATGACTAGTTTTCCTGTGGTGTATATTCATTACAGAAGTATAACTATATGACTAGTTTTACTGTGGTGCATATTCCTTATTGAAGTATAACTATATGACTAGTTTTACTGTGGTGTATATTCATTATAGAAGTACAACTATATGACTAGTTTTACTGTGATGTACATTCATTGCTGAAGTATAACTATATGACTAGTTTTACTGTGGTGTATATTCATTATTGAAGTATAACTATATGACTTTTTACTGTGGTGTATATTCCTTATTGAAGTATAACTATATAACTAGTTTTCCTGTGGTGTAAATTCATTATAGAAGTACAACTACATGACTAGTTTTACTGTCGTGTATATTCATTATTGAAGTATAACTATATGACTAGTTTTACTGTGATGTAAATTCATTATTGAAGTATAACTATATGACTAGTTTTACTGTGGTGTTTATTCCTTTTAGAAGTATAACTAACAGTTTTCCTGTGGTGTATATTCCTTATTGAAGTATAACTATATGACTAGTTTTCCTGTGGTGTATATCCATTATAGAGATATAACTATATGACTGGTTTTCCTGTGGTGTATACCCATTATAGAGATATAACTATATGACTAGTTTTCCTGTGGTGTATATTCCTTATTGAAGTACAACTATATAACTAGTTTTCCTGTGGTGTATATCCATTATAGAGATATAACTATATGACTAGTTTTACTGTGGTGTACATTCAATTTTGAAGAAAAACTATGTGACTAGTTTTACTGTGGTGTATATACATTATTGAAGTATAACTATATGACTAATTTTACTGTAATGTAAATTCATTATTTAAGTATAACTATATGATTAGTTTTACTGTGATGTAAATTCATTATTGAAGTATAACTATATGACTAGTTTTACTGTGATGTAAATTCATTATTTAAGTATAACTATATGATTAGTTTTACTGTGATGTAAATTCATTATTGAAGTGTAACTATATGACTAGTTTTACTGTGATGTAAATTCATTATTGAAGTATAACTATATGACTAGTTTTACTGTGGTGTATATTCATTATAGAAGTACAACTACATGACTAGTTTTACTGTGGTGTATATTCATTATAGAAGTATAACTATATGACTAGTTTTACTGTGGTATATATTCCTTAATGAAGTATAACTATATGACTAGTTTTACTGTTGTGTATATTCATTATTGAAGTATAACTATATGATTAGTTTTACTGTGGTGTATATTCATTATAGAAGTATAACTATATGACTAGTTTTACTGTTGTGTATATTCATTATTGAAGTATAACTATATGATTAGTTTTACTGTTGTGTATATTCATTATTGAAGTATAACTATATGATTAGTTTTACTGTGGCTTATATTCATTATAGAAGTATAACTATATGACTAGTTTTCCTGTGGTGTATATTCATCATAGAAGTATAACTATATGACTAGTTTTACTGTGATGTAAATTCATTATTGAAGTATAACTATATGACTAGTTTTACTGTAGTGTATATTCATTATAGAAGAACAACTATATGACTAGTTTTAGTGTGATGTAAATTCATTATTGAAGTATAACTATATGACCTTTTACTGTGGTGTATATTCCTTATTGAAGTATAACTATATGACTAGTTTTCCTGTGGTGTATATTCATTATAGAAGCATAACTATATGACTAGTTTTACTGTAGTGTATATTCATCATAGAAGTATAACTATATGACTAGTTTTACTGTGATGTAAATTCAGTATTGAAGTATAACTATATGACTAGTTTTACTGTAGTGTATATTCATTATCGAAGTATAACTATATGACTAGTGTTACTGTGGTGCATATTCCTTATAGAAGTATAACTAATAGTTTTATGGTGGTGTATATTCATTATAGAAGTATAACTATATGACTAGTTTTACTGTGGTGTATATTCATTATAGAAGTATAACTATATGACTAGTTTTACTGTGGTGTATATTCCTTATAGAAGTATAACTAATAGTTTTATTGTGGTGTATATTCCTTATTGAAGTATAACTATATGACTAGTTTTACTGTGGTGTATATTCATTAAACAAGTATACTTGTATGACTATGTTTTACTGTGGTGTATATTCATTATAGAAGTTTAACTAATAGTTTTACTGTGGTGTATATTCCTTATTGAAGTATAACTATATGACTAGTTTTACTGTGGTGTATATTTCTTATTGAAGTATAACTATATGACTAGTTTTACAGTGGTGTATATTCATTATCGAAGAAAAACTATATGACTAGTTTTACTGTGGTGTATATTCCTTATTGAAGTATAACTATATGACTAGTTTTATTGTGGTGTATATCCATTATAGAAGTATAACTATATGACTAGTTTTACTGTGGTGTATATTCATTATAGAAGTATAACTATATGACTAGTTTTACTGTGGTGTATATTCATTATTGAAGTATAACTATATGACTAGTTTTACTGTGGTGTATATTCATCATAGAAGTATAACTATATGACTAGTTTACTGTGGTGTATAGAAGTATTACTAATAGTTTTACTGTGGCGTATATTCCTTATTGAAGTATAAATATATGACTAGTTTTACTGTGGTGTGTATTCCTTATTGAAGTATAACTGTATGACTAGTTTCACTGTGGTGTATACTCATTTTTGAAGAAAAACTATATGACTATTTTTACTGTGGTGTATATTCGTTATTGAAGTATAACTATACGAGGGACAGTACTACCAGTGATAATAAATCAAAAAATGAATTGATGAATTGATGAAAGAGTGATCACATTAAATGGTGGGGTGAATTAAATGCTATATCAAATGTTGCATCAAACAAAATTAATTACATCAGATAAAATGCAATTATATTCAAAAAATATATCAATTTAAAATTCCATTTGATTGCATTAACATTTATTCACAAGCAATTTAAACAATTCAGTTTATTGCAGTTCAAATCCCAACCACTGGTCTTACAGCTTGACTTGGTTTAACATGACGCCACCTTATTTGATTCAGCAGCGACTGATTCCGCCGAGTCAAACAAACGGCCCCGCCCTCCGACAAAGGCTAGTCTGTGATCCATGACAGGTCTGTCATGTTGGTAGCTGGCGAGATGCTGCTAGCTATCGTGAGCTGATGATGTCACACAAAGCTATATGATCCAGTCAGATCCCAGAGTCATGTCACACAACTCAATTTGTGGAATTGTCACATTGAGTATTCATTCGATTTCTAATCAACATAATTTAGGGGCCGTGGTATCAAACCAAAACTATCTGATTTAGTCAGACTCATGTCGCAGAACTATGAAATCTGTCAATGGTTTCATTGTCATCCATCGATACACAATTCATAATCGACATGAATGTTGAGCAGTGGGTTGCATTGTTTGTGTTAATTTGTTGGCTGTGCGAAAGTTGTAAGTAAATTTGTGACCGCTCATTATGTTCAGAGTTTTGATAAATACGATGACGCTGAAGTAGCATCACGTGGTTATGTCTTAGTCAACGGAGTGCCAACATTTACCAACATGCCTCAGAAAGGACAAGGCGAATGGATAAATATATCCGCTACCATCATGTAACAGCTGGCTGTCAGCACGTTCACAAGCAAGTCACATGCATGCTAATCATCGGCATTCATGCTAATCATAAGCATGCATGCCACACTGCACTTGCGAACGCATTTCAAAATAAACAGCTAGCAAGCTATAGCCAGTCTCACCAACAGACATAGAGAATTAAAGTGAACCATACTGTGTAAGAACAGGAGTGTTTACACAGCTGGGACAGACTATGTCTTCCTTCATACTGTGTATGTCACATTTAATAATTTATACTGTGTAAGAACAGGACTGGTTACACAGCTGGGACAGACTATGTCTTCCTTCATACTGTGTATGTCATATTTAATCATTTATACTGTGTAAGAAAAGGACTGTTTACACAGCTGGGACAGACTATGTCTTCCTTCATACTGTGTATGTCACATTTAATAATTTATACTGTGTAAGAACAGGACTGTTTACATAGCTGGGACAGACGATGTCTTCCTTCACCCTCCTTCATACTGTGTGTGTCACATTTAATCATTTATACTGTGTAAGAAAAGGACTGTTTACACAGCTGGGACAGACTATGTCTTCCTTCATACTGTGTATGTCACATTTAATCATTTATACTGTGTAAGAAAAGGACTGTTTACACAGCTGGGACAGACTATGTCTTCCTTCACACTGTGTATGTCACATTTAATCATTTATACTGTGTAAGAACAGGACTGTTTACATAGCTGGGACAGACGATGTCTTCCTTCACCCTCCTTCATACTGTGTGTGTCACATTTAATCATTTATACTGTGTAAGAACAGGACTGTTTACACAGCTGGGACAGACTATGTCTTCCTTCACACTGTGTATGTCACATTTAATCATTGATACTGTGTAAGAACAGGACTGTTTACACAGCTGGGACAGACTATGTCTTCCTTCACCCTCCTTCATACTATGTATGTCACATTTAATCATTTATACTGTGTAAGAACAGGACTGTTTACACAGCTGGGACAGACTACGTCTTCCTTCACACTGTGTATGTCACATTTAATCATTTATACTGTGTAAGAACAGGACTGTTTACACAGCTGGGACAGACTATGTCTTCCTTCACACTGTGTATGTCACATTTAATCATTTATACTGTGTAAGAACAGGACTGTTTACACAGCTGGGACAGACTATGTCTTCCTTCACCCTCCTTCATACTATGTATGTCACATTTAATCATTTATACTGTGTAAGAACAGGACTGTTTACACAGCTGGGACAGACTACGTCTTCCTTCACACTGTGTATGTCACATTTAATCATTTATACTGTGTAAGAACAGGACTGTTTACACAGCTGGGACAGACTATGTCTTCCTTCACACTGTGTATGTCACATTTAATCATTTATACTGTGTAAGAAAAGAATTGTTTACACAGCTGGGACAAACTATGTCTTCCTTCACACTGTGTATGTCACATTTAATCATTTATACTGTGTAAGAACAGGACTGTTTACACAGCTGGGACAGACTATGTCTTCCTTCACCCTCCTTCATACTGTGTATGTCACATTTAGTCATTTATACTGAGTAAGAACAGGACTGTTTACACAGCTGGGACAGACTATGTCTTCCTTCACACTGTGTATGTCACATTTAATCATTTATACTGAGTAAGAACAGGACTGCTTACACAGCTGGGACAGACTATGTCTTCCTTCACCCTCCTTCATACTGTGTATGTCAAATTTAATCATTTATACTGAGTAAGAACAGCACTGCTTACACAGCTGGGACAGACTATGTCTTCCTTCACACTGTGTATGTCACATTTAATCATTTATACTGTGTAAGAACAGGACTGTTTACACAGCTGGGACAGACCATGTCTTCCTTCACCTTCCTTCACACTGTGTATGTCACATTTAATCATTTATACTGAGTAAGAACAGGACTGTTTACACAGCTGGGACAGACTATGTCTTCCTTCACCCTCCTTCATACTGTGTATGTCACATTTAATCATTTATACTGTGTAAGAACAGGACTGTTTACATAGCTGGGACAGACTATGTCTTCCTTCATACTGTGTATGTCACATTTAATCATTTATACTGTGTAAGAACAGGACTGTTTACACAGCTGGGACAGACTATGTCTTCCTTCACACTGTGTATGTCATATTTAATCATTTATACTGTGTAAGAACAGCACTGCTTACACAGCTGGGAAAGACTATGTCTTCCTTCACACTGTGTATGTCACATTTAATCATTTATACTGAGTAAGAACAGCACTGCTTACACAGCTGGGACAGACTATGTCTTTCTTCACACTGTGTATGTCACATTTAATCATTTATACTGTGTAAGAACAGGACTGTTTACACAGCTGGGACAGAATGTCTTCTTTCACCCTCCTTCATACTGTGTATGTCACATTTAATCATTTATACTGTGTAAGAACAGGACTGTTTACATAGCTGGGACAGACTATGTCTTCCTTCACACTGTGTATGTCACATTTAATCATTCATACTGTGTAAGAAAAGGACTGTTTACACAGCTGGGACAGACTATGTCTTCCTTCACACTGTATATGTCACATTTAATCATTTATACTGTGTAAGAACAGGACTGGTTACATAGCTGGGACAGACTATGTCTTCCTTCGCACTGTGTATGTCACATTTAATCATTTATACTGTGTAAGAACAGGACTGTTTACATAGCTGGGACAGACTATGTCTTCCTTCACACTGTGTATGTCACATTTAATCATTTATACTTTGTAAGAACAGGACTGTTTACACAGCTGGGACAGACATTGTCTTCCTTCACACTGTGTATGTCATATTTAATCATTTATACTGTGTAAGAACACGACTGTTTACACAGCTGTGACAGACTATGTCTTCCTTCACACTGTGTATGTCACATTGAATCATTTATACTGTGTAAGAACAGGACTGTTTACACAGCTGGGACAGACTATGTCTTCCTTCACACTGTGTATGTCACATTTAATCATTCATACTGTGTAAGAACAGGACTGTTTACATAGCTGGGACAGACTATGTCTTCCTTCACCCTCCTTCATACTGTGTATGTCACATTTAATCATTTATACTGTGTAAGAACAGGACTGTTTACATAGCTGGGACAGACTATGTCTTCCTTCACACTGTGTATGTCACATTTAATCACTTATACTGTGTGAGAACAGGACTGTTTACACAGCTGGGACAGACTATGTCTTCCTTCACCCTCCTTCATACTGTGTATGTCACATTTAATCATTCATACTGTGTAAGAACAGGACTGTTTACACAGCTGGGACAGACTATGTCTTCCTTCACACTGTGTATGTCACATTTAATCATTCGTACTGTGTAAGAACAGGACTGTTTACACAGCTGGGACAGACTATGTCTTCCTTCACACTGTGTATGTCACATTTAATCATTTATACTGTGTAAGAACAGGACTGTTTACACAGCTGGGACAGACTATGTCTTCCTTCACACTGTGTATGTCACATTTAATCATTTATACTGTGTAAGAACAGGACTGTTTACATAGCTGGGACAGACTATGTCTTCCTTCACACTGTGTATGTCACATTGAATCATTTATACTGTGTAAGAACAGGACTGTTTACACAGCTGGGACAGACTATGTCTTCCTTCACACTGTGTATGTCACATTTAATCATTCATACGGTGTAAGAACAGGACTGTTTACACAGCTGGGACAGACTATGTCTTCCTTCACACTGTGTATGTCACATTTAATCATTTATACTGAGTAAGAACAGCACTGCTTACACAGCTGGGACAGACTATGTCTTCCTTCACACTGTGTATGTCACATTTAATCATTTATACTGTGTAAGAACAGGACTGTTTACACAGCTGGGACAGACTATGTCTTCCTTCACACTGTGTATGTCACATTTAATCATTTATACTTTGTAAGAACAGGACTGTTTACACAGCTGGGACAGACTATGTCTTCCTTCACACTGTGTATGTCACATTTAATCATTTATACTTTGTAAGAACAGGACTGTTTACACAGCTGGGACAGACTATGTCTTCCTTCACATTGTGTATGTCACATTTAATCATTTATACTGTGTAAGAACAGGACTGTTTACATAGCTGGGACAGACTATGTCTTCCTTCACCCTCCTTCATACTGTCTATGTCACATTTAATCATTCATACTGTGTAAGAACAGGACTGTTTACATAGCTGGGACAGACTATGTCTTCCTTCACACTGTGTATGTCACATTTAATCATTTATACTGTGTGAGAACAGGAATGTTTACACAGCTGGGACAGACTATGTCTTCCTTCACCCTCCTTCATACTGTGTCTGTCACATTTAATCATTCATACTGTGTAAGAACAGGACTGTTTACACAGCTGGGACAGACTATGTCTTCCTTCACACTGTGTATGTCACATTTAATCATTTATACTGTGTAAGAACAGGACTGTTTACACTGCTGGGACAGACTATGTCTTCCTTCACACTGTGTATGTCACATTTAATCATTTATACTGTGTAAGAACAAGACTGTTTACACAGCTGGGACAGACTATGTCTTCCTTCACACTGTGTATGTCACATTTAATCATTTATACTGTGTAAGAACAGGACTGTTTACACAGCTGGGACAAACTATGTCTTCCTTCACACTGTGTATATCACATTTAATCATTCATACTGTGTAAGAACAGGACTGTTTACACAGCTGGGACAGACTATGTCTTCCTTCACATTGTGTATGTCACATTTAATCATTTATACTGTGTAAGAACAGGACTGTTTACATAGCTGGGACAGACTATGTCTTCCTTCACCCTCCTTCATACTGTGTATGTCACATTTAACCATTCATACTGTGTAAGAACAGGACTGTTTACATAGCTGGGACAGACTATGTCTTCCTTCACCCTCCTTCATACCGTGTATGTCACATTTAATCATTCATACTGTGTAAGAACAGGACTGTTTACACAGCTGGGACAGACTATGTCTTCCTTCACACTGTGTATGTCACATTTAATCATTTATACTATGTAAGAACAGGACTGTTTACACAGCTGGGACAGACTATGTCTTCCTTCATCCTCCTTCACACTGTGTATGTCACATTTAATCATTTATACTTTGTAAGAACAGGACTGTTTACACAGCTGGGACAGACTATGTCTTCCTTCACATTGTGTATGTCACATTTAATCATTTATACTGTGTAAGAACAGGACTGTTTACATAGCTGGGACAGACTATGTCTTCCTTCACCCTCCTTCATACTGTGTATGTCACATTTAATCATTCATTATGTGTAAGAACAGGACTGTTTACATAGCTGGGACAGACTATGTCTTCCTTCACACTGTGTATGTCACATTTAATCATTTATACTGTGTAAGAACAGGACTGTTTACATAGCTGGGACAGACTATGTCTTCCTTCACACTGTATATGTCACATTTAATCATTTATACTTTGTAAGAACAGGACTGTTTACACAGCTGGGACAGACTATGTCTTCCTTCACACTGTGTATGTCACATTTAATCATTTATACTGTGTAAGAACAGGACTGTTTACACAGCTGGGACAGACTATGTCTTCCTTCACACTGTGTATGTCACATTTAATCATTTATACTGTGTAAGAACAGGACTGTTTACACAGCTGGGACAGACTATGTCTTCCTTCACACTATGTATGTCACATTTAATCATTCATACTGTGTAAGAACAGGACTGTTTACACAGCTGGGACAGACTATGTCTTCCTTCACACTATGTATGTCACATTTAATCATTTATACTGTGTAAGAACAGGACTGTTTACACAGCTGGGACAGACTATGTCTTCCTTCACACTGTGTACGTCACATTTAATCATTCATACTGTGTAAGAACAGGACTGTTTACACAGCTGGGACAGACTATGTCTTCCCTCACACTATGTATGTCACATTTAATCATTGATACTGTGTAAGAACAGGACTGTTTACACAGCTGGGACAGACTATGTCTTCCTTCACACTGTGTATGTCACATTTAATCATTTATACTGTGTAAGAACAGGACTGTTTACATAGCTGGGACAGACTATGTCTTCCTTCACCCTCCTTCATACTGTGTATGTCACATTTAATCATTCATACTGTGTAAGAACAGGACTGTTTACATAGCTGGGACAGACTATGTCTTCCTTCACACTGTGTATGTCACATTTAATCATTTATACTGTGTAAGAACAGGACTGTTTACATAGCTGGGACAGACTATGTCTTCCTTCACACTGTGTATGTCACATTTAATCATTCATACTGTGTAAGAACAGGACTGTTTACACAGCTGGGACAGACTATGTCTTCCTTCACACTGTGTATGTCACATTTAATCATTTATACTGTGTAAGAACAGGACTGTTTACACAGCTGGGACAGACTATGTCTTCCTTCACACTGTGTATGTCACATTTAATCATTCATACTGTGTAAGAACAGGACTGTTTACACAGCTGGGACAGACTATGTCTTCCTTCACCTTCCTTCACACTGTGTATGTCACATTTAATCATTCATACTGTGTAAGAACAGGACTGTTTACATAGCTGGGACAGACTATGTCTTCCTTCACCCTCCTTCATACTGTGTATGTCACATTTAACCATTCATACTGTGTAAGAACAGGACTGTTTACATAGCTGGGACAGACTATGTCTTCCTTCACCCTCCTTCATACCGTGTATGTCACATTTAATCATTCATACTGTGTAAGAACAGGACTGTTTACACAGCTGGGACAGACTATGTCTTCCTTCACACTGTGTATGTCACATTTAATCATTTATACTATGTAAGAACAGGACTGTTTACACAGCTGGGACAGACTATGTCTTCCTTCATCCTCCTTCACACTGTGTATGTCACATTTAATCATTTATACTTTGTAAGAACAGGACTGTTTACACAGCTGGGACAGACTATGTCTTCCTTCACATTGTGTATGTCACATTTAATCATTTATACTGTGTAAGAACAGGACTGTTTACATAGCTGGGACAGACTATGTCTTCCTTCACCCTCCTTCATACTGTGTATGTCACATTTAATCATTCATTATGTGTAAGAACAGGACTGTTTACATAGCTGGGACAGACTATGTCTTCCTTCACACTGTGTATGTCACATTTAATCATTTATACTGTGTAAGAACAGGACTGTTTACATAGCTGGGACAGACTATGTCTTCCTTCACACTGTATATGTCACATTTAATCATTTATACTTTGTAAGAACAGGACTGTTTACACAGCTGGGACAGACTATGTCTTCCTTCACACTGTGTATGTCACATTTAATCATTTATACTGTGTAAGAACAGGACTGTTTACACAGCTGGGACAGACTATGTCTTCCTTCACATTGTGTATGTCACATTTAATCATTTATACTGTGTAAGAACAGGACTGTTTACACAGCTGGGACAGACTATGTCTTCCTTCACACTATGTATGTCACATTTAATCATTCATACTGTGTAAGAACAGGACTGTTTACACAGCTGGGACAGACTATGTCTTCCTTCACACTATGTATGTCACATTTAATCATTTATACTGTGTAAGAACAGGACTGTTTACACAGCTGGGACAGACTATGTCTTCCTTCACACTGTGTACGTCACATTTAATCATTCATACTGTGTAAGAACAGGACTGTTTACACAGCTGGGACAGACTATGTCTTCCCTCACACTATGTATGTCACATTTAATCATTGATACTGTGTAAGAACAGGACTGTTTACACAGCTGGGACAGACTATGTCTTCCTTCACACTGTGTATGTCACATTTAATCATTTATACTGTGTAAGAACAGGACTGTTTACATAGCTGGGACAGACTATGTCTTCCTTCACCCTCCTTCATACTGTGTATGTCACATTTAATCATTCATACTGTGTAAGAACAGGACTGTTTACATAGCTGGGACAGACTATGTCTTCCTTCACACTGTGTATGTCACATTTAATCATTTATACTGTGTAAGAACAGGACTGTTTACATAGCTGGGACAGACTATGTCTTCCTTCACACTGTGTATGTCACATTTAATCATTCATACTGTGTAAGAACAGGACTGTTTACACAGCTGGGACAGACTATGTCTTCCTTCACACTGTGTATGTCACATTTAATCATTTATACTGTGTAAGAACAGGACTGTTTACACAGCTGGGACAGACTATGTCTTCCTTCACACTGTGTATGTCACATTTAATCATTCATACTGTGTAAGAACAGGACTGTTTACACAGCTGGGACAGACTATGTCTTCCTTCACCTTCCTTCACACTGTGTATGTCACATTTAATCATTCATACTGTGTAAGAACAGGACTGTTTACATAGCTGGGACAGACTATGTCTTCCTTCACACTGTGTATGTCACATTTAATCATTTATACTGTGTAAGAACAGGACTGTTTACATAGCTGGGACAGACTATGTCTTCCTTCACCCTCCTTCATACTGTGTATGTCACATTTAATCATTCATACTGTGTAAGAACAGGACTGTTTTCATAGCTGGGACAGACTATGTCTTCCTTCACACTGTGTATGTCACATTTAATCATTTATACTGTGTAAGAACAGGACTGTTTACACAGCTGGGACAGACTATGTCTTCCTTCACACTGTGTATGTCACATTTAATCATTCATACTGTGTAAGAACAGGACTGTTTACACAGCTGGGACAGACTATGTCTTCCTTCACACTTTGTATGTCACATTTAATAATTTATACTGTGTGAGAACAGGACTGTTTACACAGCTGGGACAGACTATGTCTTACTTCACATTGTGTATGTCACATTTAATCATTTATACTGTGTAAGAACAGGACTGTTTACACAGCTGGGACAGACTATGTCTTCCTTCACACTGTGTATTTCACATTTAATCATTTATACTGTGCAAGAACAGGACTGTTTACATAGCTGGGACAGACTATGTCTTCCTTCACACTGTGTATGTCACATTTAATCATTTATACTTTGTAAGAACAGGACTGTTTACACAGCTGGGACAGACTATGTCTTCCTTCACACTGTGTATGTCACATTTAATCATTTATACTGTGTAAGAACAGGACTGTTTACACAGCTGGGACAGACTATGTCTTCCTTCACACTGTGTATGTCACATTTAATCATTCATACTGTGTAAGAACAGGACTGTTTACACAGCTGGGACAGCCTATGTCTTCCTTCACACTGTGTATGTCACATTTAATCATTTATACTGTGTGAGAATAGGACTGTTTACACAGCTGGGACAGACTATGTCTTCCTTCACATTGTGTATGTCACATTTAATCATTTATACTGTGTAAGAACAGCACTGTTTACACAGCTGGGACAGACTATGTCTTCCTTCACACTATGTATGTCACATTTAATCATTGATACTGTGTAAGAACAGGACTGTTTACACAGCTGGGACAGACTATGTCTTCCTTCACCCTCCTTCATACTGTGTATGTCACATTTAATCATTCATACTGTGTAAGAACAGGACTGTTTACACAGCTGGGACAGACTATGTCTTCCTTCACACTATGTATGTCACATTTAATCATTCATACTGTGTAAGAACAGGACTGTTTACATAGCTGGGACAGACTATGTCTTCCTTCACACTGTGTAAGTCACATTTAATCATTTATACTGTGTAAGAACAGGACTGTTTACATAGCTGGGACAGACTATGTCTTCCTTCACACTGTGTATGTCACATTTAATCATTTATACTGTGTAAGAACAGGACTGTTTACACAGCTGGGACAGACTATGTCTTCCTTCACACTGTGTAAGTCACATTTAATCATTTATACTGTGTAAGAACAGGACTGTTTACACAGCTGGGACAGACTATGTCTTCCTTCACACTGTGTATGTCACATTTAATCATTTATACTGTGTAAGAACAGGACTGTTTACACAGCTGGGACAGACTATGTCTTCCTTCACACTGTGTAAGTCACATTTAATCATTTATACTGTGTAAGAACAGGACTGTTTACACAGCTGGGACAGACTATGTCTTCCTTCACACTGTGTATGTCACATTTAATCATTTATACTGTGTAAGAACAGGACTGTTTACACAGCTGGGACAGACTATGTCTTCCTTCACACTGTGTAAGTCACATTTAATCATTTATACTGTGTAAGAACAGGACTGTTTACACAGCTGGGACAGACTATGTCTTCCTTCACACTGTGTATGTCACATTTAATCATTTATACTGTGTAAGAACAGGACTGTTTACATAGCTGGGACAGACTATGTCTTCCTTCACACTATGTATGTCACATTTAATCATTGATACTGTGTAAGAACAGGACTGTTTACACAGCTGGGACAGACTATGTCTTCCTTCACACTATGTATGTCACATTTAATCATTGATACTGTGTAAGAACAGGACTGTTTACACAGCTGGGACAGACTATGTCTTCCTTCACCCTCCTTCATACTGTGTATGTCACATTTAATCATTCATACTGTGTAAGAACAGGACTGTTTACACAGCTGGGACAGACTATGTCTTCCTTCACACTATGTATGTCACATTTAATCATTGATACTGTGTAAGAACAGGACTGTTTACACAGCTGGGACAGACTATGTCTTCCTTCACACTGTGTATGTCACATTTAATCATTTATACTGTGTAAGAACAGGACTGTTTACACAGCTGGGACAGACTATGTCTTCCTTCACACTGTGTAAGTCACATTTAATCATTTATACTGTGTAAGAACAGGACTGTTTACACAGCTGGGACAGACTATGTCTTCCTTCACACTGTGTATGTCACATTTAATCATTTATACTGTGTAAGAACAGGACTGTTTACACAGCTGGGACAGACTATGTCTTCCTTCACACTGTGTATGTCACATTTAATCATTTATACTGTGTAAGAACAGGACTGTTTACACAGCTGGGACAGACTATGTCTTCCTTCACCCTCCTTCACACTGTGTATGTCACATTTAATCATTTATACTGTGTAAGAACAGGACTGTTTACACAGCTGGGACAGACTATGTCTTCCTTCACACTGTGTATGTCACATTTAATCATTTATACTGTGTAAGAACAGGACTGTTTACATAGCTGGGACAGACTATGTCTTCCTTCACACTGTGTACGTCACATTTAATCATTTATACTGTGTAAGAACAGGACTGTTTACACAGCTGGGACAGACTATGTCTTCCTTCACACTGTGTAAGTCACATTTAATCATTTATACTGTGTAAGAACAGGACTGTTTACACAGCTGGGACAGACTATGTCTTCCTTCACACTGTGTATGTCACATTTAATCATTTATACTGTGTAAGAACAGGACTGTTTACACAGCTGGGACAGACTATGTCTTCCTTCACCCTCCTTCATACTGTGTATGTCACATTTAATCATTTATACTGTGTAAGAACAGGACTGTTTACACAGCTGGGACAGACTATGTCTTCCTTCACACTGTGTATGTCACATTTAATCATTTATACTGTGTAAGAACAGGACTGTTTACATAGCTGGGACAGACTATGTCTTCCTTCACCCTCCTTCATACTGTGTATGTCACATTTAGTCATTTATACTGTGTAAGAACAGGACTGTTTACACAGCTGGGACAGACTATGTCTTCCTTCACACTGTGTATGTCACATTTAATCATTTATACTGTGTAAGAACAGGACTGTTTACACAGCTGGGACAGACTATGTCTTCCTTCACCCTCCTTCATACTGTGTATGTCACATTTAGTCATTTATACTGTGTAAGAACAGGACTGTTTACACAGCTGGGACAGACTATGTCTTCCTTCACCCTCCTTCATACTGTGTATGTCACATTTAAACATTTATACTGTGTAAGAACAGGACTGTTTACATAGCTGGGACAGACTATGTCTTCCTTCACACTGTGTATGTCACATTTAATCATTTATACTGTGTAAGAACAGGACTGTTTACACAGCTGGGACAGACTATGTCTTCCTTCACACTGTGTATGTCACATTTAATCATTTATACTGTGTAAGAACAGGACTGTTTACATAGCTGGGACAGACTATTTCTTCCTTCACCCTCCTTCATACTGTGTATGTCACATTTAGTCATTTATACTGTGTAAGAACAGGACTGTTTACACAGCTGGGACAGACTATGTCTTCCTTCACACTGTGTATGTCACATTTAATCATTTATACTGTGTAAGAACAGGACTGTTTACACAGCTGGGACAGACTATGTCTTCCTTCACCCTCCTTCATACTGTGTATGTCACATTTAGTCATTTATACTGTGTAAGAACAGGACTGTTTACACAGCTGGGACAGACTATGTCTTCCTTCACCCTCCTTCATACTGTGTATGTCACATTTAATCATTCATACTGTGTAAGAACAGGACTGTTTACACAGCTGGGACAGACTATGTCTTCCTTCACACTTTGTATGTCACATTTAATAATTTATACTGTGTGAGAACAGGACTGTTTACACAGCTGGGACAGACTATGTCTTACTTCACATTGTGTATGTCACATTTAATCATTTATACTGTGTAAGAACAGGACTGTTTACACAGCTGGGACAGACTATGTCTTCCTTCACACTGTGTATTTCACATTTAATCATTTATACTGTGCAAGAACAGGACTGTTTACATAGCTGGGACAGACTATGTCTTCCTTCACACTGTGTATGTCACATTTAATCATTTATACTTTGTAAGAACAGGACTGTTTACACAGCTGGGACAGACTATGTCTTCCTTCACACTGTGTATGTCACATTTAATCATTTATACTGTGTAAGAACAGGACTGTTTACACAGCTGGGACAGACTATGTCTTCCTTCACACTGTGTATGTCACATTTAATCATTCATACTGTGTAAGAACAGGACTGTTTACACAGCTGGGACAGCCTATGTCTTCCTTCACACTGTGTATGTCACATTTAATCATTTATACTGTGTGAGAATAGGACTGTTTACACAGCTGGGACAGACTATGTCTTCCTTCACATTGTGTATGTCACATTTAATCATTTATACTGTGTAAGAACAGCACTGTTTACACAGCTGGGACAGACTATGTCTTCCTTCACACTATGTATGTCACATTTAATCATTGATACTGTGTAAGAACAGGACTGTTTACACAGCTGGGACAGACTATGTCTTCCTTCACCCTCCTTCATACTGTGTATGTCACATTTAATCATTCATACTGTGTAAGAACAGGACTGTTTACACAGCTGGGACAGACTATGTCTTCCTTCACACTATGTATGTCACATTTAATCATTCATACTGTGTAAGAACAGGACTGTTTACATAGCTGGGACAGACTATGTCTTCCTTCACACTGTGTAAGTCACATTTAATCATTTATACTGTGTAAGAACAGGACTGTTTACATAGCTGGGACAGACTATGTCTTCCTTCACACTGTGTATGTCACATTTAATCATTTATACTGTGTAAGAACAGGACTGTTTACACAGCTGGGACAGACTATGTCTTCCTTCACACTGTGTAAGTCACATTTAATCATTTATACTGTGTAAGAACAGGACTGTTTACACAGCTGGGACAGACTATGTCTTCCTTCACACTGTGTATGTCACATTTAATCATTTATACTGTGTAAGAACAGGACTGTTTACACAGCTGGGACAGACTATGTCTTCCTTCACACTGTGTAAGTCACATTTAATCATTTATACTGTGTAAGAACAGGACTGTTTACACAGCTGGGACAGACTATGTCTTCCTTCACACTGTGTATGTCACATTTATTCATTTATACTGTGTAAGAACAGGACTGTTTACACAGCTGGGACAGACTATGTCTTCCTTCACCCTCCTTCATACTGTGTATGTCACATTTAATCATTCATACTGTGTAAGAACAGGACTGTTTACACAGCTGGGACAGACTATGTCTTCCTTCACACTGTGTATGTCACATTTAATCATTTATACTGTGTAAGAACAGGACTGTTTACACAGCTGGGACAGACTATGTCTTCCTTCACACTGTGTAAGTCACATTTAATCATTTATACTGTGTAAGAACAGGACTGTTTACACAGCTGGGACAGACTATGTCTTCCTTCACACTGTGTATGTCACATTTAATCATTTATACTGTGTAAGAACAGGACTGTTTACATAGCTGGGACAGACTATGTCTTCCTTCACACTATGTATGTCACATTTAATCATTGATACTGTGTAAGAACAGGACTGTTTACACAGCTGGGACAGACTATGTCTTCCTTCACACTATGTATGTCACATTTAATCATTGATACTGTGTAAGAACAGGACTGTTTACACAGCTGGGACAGACTATGTCTTCCTTCACCCTCCTTCATACTGTGTATGTCACATTTAATCATTCATACTGTGTAAGAACAGGACTGTTTACACAGCTGGGACAGACTATGTCTTCCTTCACACTATGTATGTCACATTTAATCATTGATACTGTGTAAGAACAGGACTGTTTACACAGCTGGGACAGACTATGTCTTCCTTCACACTGTGTAAGTCACATTTAATCATTTATACTGTGTAAGAACAGGACTGTTTACACAGCTGGGACAGACTATGTCTTCCTTCACACTGTGTATGTCACATTGAATCATTTATACTGTGTAAGAACAGGACTGTTTACACAGCTGGGACAGAGTATGTCTTCCTTCACACTGTGTAAGTCACATTTAATCATTTATACTGTGTAAGAACAGGACTGTTTACACAGCTGGGACAGACTATGTCTTCCTTCACACTGTGTATGTCACATTTAATCATTTATACTGTGTAAGAACAGGACTGTTTACACAGCTGGGACAGACTATGTCTTCCTTCACACTGTGTATGTCACATTTAATCATTTATACTGTGTAAGAACAGGACTGTTTACACAGCTGGGACAGACTATGTCTTCCTTCACCCTCCTTCATACTGTGTATGTCACATTTAATCATTTATACTGTGTAAGAACAGGACTGTTTACACAGCTGGGACAGACTATGTCTTCCTTCACACTGTGTATGTCACATTTAATCATTTATACTGTGTAAGAACAGGACTGTTTACATAGCTGGGACAGACTATGTCTTCCTTCACACTGTGTACGTCACATTTAATCATTTATACTGTGTAAGAACAGGACTGTTTACACAGCTGGGACAGACTATGTCTTCCTTCACACTGTGTAAGTCACATTTAATCATTTATACTGTGTAAGAACAGGACTGTTTACACAGCTGGGACAGACTATGTCTTCCTTCACACTGTGTATGTCACATTTAATCATTCATACTGTGTAAGAACAGGACTGTTTACATAGCTGGGACAGACTATGTCTTCCTTCACCCTCCTTCATACTGTGTATGTCACATTTAATCATTTATACTGTGTAAGAACAGGACTGTTTACACAGCTGGGACAGACTATGTCTTCCTTCACACTGTGTATGTCACATTTAATCATTTATACTGTGTAAGAACAGGACTGTTTACATAGCTGGGACAGACTATGTCTTCCTTCACCCTCCTTCATACTGTGTATGTCACATTTAGTCATTTATACTGTGTAAGAACAGGACTGTTTACACAGCTGGGACAGACTATGTCTTCCTTCACACTGTGTATGTCACATTTAATCATTTATACTGTGTAAGAACAGGACTGTTTACACAGCTGGGACAGACTATGTCTTCCTTCACACTGTGTATGTCACATTGAATCATTTATACTGTGTAAGAACAGGACTGTTTACACAGCTGGGACAGAGTATGTCTTCCTTCACACTGTGTAAGTCACATTTAATCATTTATACTGTGTAAGAACAGGACTGTTTACACAGCTGGGACAGACTATGTCTTCCTTCACACTGTGTATGTCACATTTAATCATTTATACTGTATAAGAACAGGACTGTTTACACAGCTGGGACAGACTATGTCTTCCTTCACACTGTGTATGTCACATTTAATCATTTATACTGTGTAAGAACAGGACTGTTTACACAGCTGGGACAGACTATGTCTTCCTTCACCCTCCTTCATACTGTGTATGTCACATTTAATCATTTATACTGTGTAAGAACAGGACTGTTTACACAGCTGGGACAGACTATGTCTTCCTTCACACTGTGTATGTCACATTTAATCATTTATACTGTGTAAGAACAGGACTGTTTACATAGCTGGGACAGACTATGTCTTCCTTCACACTGTGTACGTCACATTTAATCATTTATACTGTGTAAGAACAGGACTGTTTACACAGCTGGGACAGACTATGTCTTCCTTCACACTGTGTAAGTCACATTTAATCATTTATACTGTGTAAGAACAGGACTGTTTACACAGCTGGGACAGACTATGTCTTCCTTCACACTGTGTATGTCACATTTAATCATTCATACTGTGTAAGAACAGGACTGTTTACATAGCTGGGACAGACTATGTCTTCCTTCACCCTCCTTCATACTGTGTATGTCACATTTAATCATTTATACTGTGTAAGAACAGGACTGTTTACACAGCTGGGACAGACTATGTCTTCCTTCACACTGTGTATGTCACATTTAATCATTTATACTGTGTAAGAACAGGACTGTTTACATAGCTGGGACAGACTATGTCTTCCTTCACCCTCCTTCATACTGTGTATGTCACATTTAGTCATTTATACTGTGTAAGAACAGGACTGTTTACACAGCTGGGACAGACTATGTCTTCCTTCACACTGTGTATGTCACATTTAATCATTTATACTGTGTAAGAACAGGACTGTTTACACAGCTGGGACAGACTATGTCTTCCTTCACCCTCCTTCATACTGTGTATGTCACATTTAGTCATTTATACTGTGTAAGAACAGGACTGTTTACACAGCTGGGACAGACTATGTCTTCCTTCACCCTCCTTCATACTGTGTATGTCACATTTAAACATTTATACTGTGTAAGAACAGGACTGTTTACATAGCTGGGACAGACTATGTCTTCCTTCACACTGTGTATGTCACATTTAATCATTTATACTGTGTAAGAACAGGACTGTTTACACAGCTGGGACAGACTATGTCTTCCTTCACACTGTGTATGTCACATTTAATCATTTATACTGTGTAAGAACAGGACTGTTTACATAGCTGGGACAGACTATGTCTTCCTTCACCCTCCTTCATACTGTGTATGTCACATTTAGTCATTTATACTGTGTAAGAACAGGACTGTTTACACAGCTGGGACAGACTATGTCTTCCTTCACACTGTGTATGTCACATTTAATCATTTATACTGTGTAAGAACAGGACTGTTTACACAGCTGGGACAGACTATGTCTTCCTTCACCCTCCTTCATACTGTGTATGTCACATTTAGTCATTTATACTGTGTAAGAACAGGACTGTTTACACAGCTGGGACAGACTATGTCTTCCTTCACCCTCCTTCATACTGTGTATGTCACATTTAATCATTCATACTGTGTAAGAACAGGACTGTTTACACAGCTGGGACAGACTATGTCTTCCTTCACACTGTGTATGTCACATTTAATCATTTATACTGTGTAAGAACAGGACTGTTTACACAGCTGGGACAGACTATGTCTTCCTTCACACTGTGTAAGTCACATTTAATCATTTATACTGTGTAAGAACAGGACTGTTTACACAGCTGGGACAGACTATGTCTTCCTTCACACTGTGTATGTCACATTTAATCATTTATACTGTGTAAGAACAGGACTGTTTACATAGCTGGGACAGACTATGTCTTCCTTCACACTATGTATGTCACATTTAATCATTGATACTGTGTAAGAACAGGACTGTTTACACAGCTGGGACAGACTATGTCTTCCTTCACACTATGTATGTCACATTTAATCATTGATACTGTGTAAGAACAGGACTGTTTACACAGCTGGGACAGACTATGTCTTCCTTCACCCTCCTTCATACTGTGTATGTCACATTTAATCATTCATACTGTGTAAGAACAGGACTGTTTACACAGCTGGGACAGACTATGTCTTCCTTCACACTATGTATGTCACATTTAATCATTGATACTGTGTAAGAACAGGACTGTTTACACAGCTGGGACAGACTATGTCTTACTTCACACTGTGTATGTCACATTGAATCATTTATACTGTGTAAGAACAGGACTGTTTACACAGCTGGGACAGACTATGTCTTCCTTCACACTGTGTATGTCACATTTAATCATTTATACTGTGTAAGAACAGGACTGTTTACACAGCTGGGACAGACTATGTCTTCCTTCACACTGTGTATGTCACATTGAATCATTTATACTGTGTAAGAACAGGACTGTTTACACAGCTGGGACAGACTATGTCTTCCTTCACACTGTGTAAGTCACATTTAATCATTTATACTGTGTAAGAACAGGACTGTTTACACAGCTGGGACAGACTATGTCTTCCTTCACACTGTGTATGTCACATTTAATCATTTATACTGTGTAAGAACAGGACTGTTTACACAGCTGGGACAGACTATGTCTTCCTTCACACTGTGTATGTCACATTTAATCATTTATACTGTGTAAGAACAGGACTGTTTACACAGCTGGGACAGACTATGTCTTCCTTCACCCTCCTTCATACTGTGTATGTCACATTTAATCATTTATACTGTGTAAGAACAGGACTGTTTACACAGCTGGGACAGACTATGTCTTCCTTCACACTGTGTATGTCACATTTAATCATTTATACTGTGTAAGAACAGGACTGTTTACATAGCTGGGACAGACTATGTCTTCCTTCACACTGTGTACGTCACATTTAATCATTTATACTGTGTAAGAACAGGACTGTTTACACAGCTGGGACAGACTATGTCTTCCTTCACACTGTGTAAGTCACATTTAATCATTTATACTGTGTAAGAACAGGACTGTTTACACAGCTGGGACAGACTATGTCTTCCTTCACACTGTGTATGTCACATTTAATCATTCATACTGTGTAAGAACAGGACTGTTTACATAGCTGGGACAGACTATGTCTTCCTTCACCCTCCTTCATACTGTGTATGTCACATTTAATCATTTATACTGTGTAAGAACAGGACTGTTTACACAGCTGGGACAGACTATGTCTTCCTTCACACTGTGTATGTCACATTTAATCATTTATACTGTGTAAGAACAGGACTGTTTACATAGCTGGGACAGACTATGTCTTCCTTCACCCTCCTTCATACTGTGTATGTCACATTTAGTCATTTATACTGTGTAAGAACAGGACTGTTTACACAGCTGGGACAGACTATGTCTTCCTTCACACTGTGTATGTCACATTTAATCATTCATACTGTGTAAGAACAGGACTGTTTACACAGCTGGGACAGACTATGTCTTCCTTCACCCTCCTTCATACTGTGTATGTCACATTTAGTCATTTATACTGTGTAAGAACAGGACTGTTTACACAGCTGGGACAGACTATGTCTTCCTTCACCCTCCTTCATACTGTGTATGTCACATTTAAACATTTATACTGTGTAAGAACAGGACTGTTTACATAGCTGGGACAGACTATGTCTTCCTTCACACTGTGTATGTCACATTTAATCATTTATACTGTGTAAGAACAGGACTGTTTACACAGCTGGGACAGACTATGTCTTCCTTCACACTGTGTATGTCACATTTAATCATTTATACTGTGTAAGAACAGGACTGTTTACATAGCTGGGACAGACTATGTCTTCCTTCACCCTCCTTCATACTGTGTATGTCACATTTAGTCATTTATACTGTGTAAGAACAGGACTGTTTACACAGCTGGGACAGACTATGTCTTCCTTCACACTGTGTATGTCACATTTAATCATTTATACTGTGTAAGAACAGGACTGTTTACACAGCTGGGACAGACTATGTCTTCCTTCACCCTCCTTCATACTGTGTATGTCACATTTAGTCATTTATACTGTGTAAGAACAGGACTGTTTACACAGCTGGGACAGACTATGTCTTCCTTCACCCTCCTTCATACTGTGTATGTCACATTTAATCATTCATACTGTGTAAGAACAGGACTGTTTACACAGCTGGGACAGACTATGTCTTCCTTCACACTGTGTATGTCACATTTAATCATTTATACTGTGTAAGAACAGGACTGTTTACACAGCTGGGACAGACTATGTCTTCCTTCACACTGTGTAAGTCACATTTAATCATTTATACTGTGTAAGAACAGGACTGTTTACACAGCTGGGACAGACTATGTCTTCCTTCACACTGTGTATGTCACATTTAATCATTTATACTGTGTAAGAACAGGACTGTTTACATAGCTGGGACAGACTATGTCTTCCTTCACACTATGTATGTCACATTTAATCATTGATACTGTGTAAGAACAGGACTGTTTACACAGCTGGGACAGACTATGTCTTCCTTCACACTATGTATGTCACATTTAATCATTGATACTGTGTAAGAACAGGACTGTTTACACAGCTGGGACAGACTATGTCTTCCTTCACCCTCCTTCATACTGTGTATGTCACATTTAATCATTCATACTGTGTAAGAACAGGACTGTTTACACAGCTGGGACAGACTATGTCTTCCTTCACACTATGTATGTCACATTTAATCATTGATACTGTGTAAGAACAGGACTGTTTACACAGCTGGGACAGACTATGTCTTACTTCACACTGTGTATGTCACATTGAATCATTTATACTGTGTAAGAACAGGACTGTTTACACAGCTGGGACAGACTATGTCTTCCTTCACACTGTGTATGTCACATTTAATCATTTATACTGTGTAAGAACAGGACTGTTTACACAGCTGGGACAGACTATGTCTTCCTTCACACTGTGTATGTCACATTGAATCATTTATACTGTGTAAGAACAGGACTGTTTACACAGCTGGGACAGACTATGTCTTCCTTCACACTGTGTAAGTCACATTTAATCATTTATACTGTGTAAGAACAGGACTGTTTACACAGCTGGGACAGACTATGTCTTCCTTCACACTGTGTATGTCACATTTAATCATTCATACTGTGTAAGAACAGGACTGTTTACATAGCTGGGACAGACTATGTCTTCCTTCACCCTCCTTCATACTGTGTATGTCACATTTAATCATTTATACTGTGTAAGAACAGGACTGTTTACACAGCTGGGACAGACTATGTCTTCCTTCACACTGTGTATGTCACATTTAATCATTTATACTGTGTAAGAACAGGACTGTTTACATAGCTGGGACAGACTATGTCTTCCTTCACCCTCCTTCATACTGTGTATGTCACATTTAGTCATTTATACTGTGTAAGAACAGGACTGTTTACACAGCTGGGACAGACTATGTCTTCCTTCACACTGTGTATGTCACATTTAATCATTCATACTGTGTAAGAACAGGACTGTTTACACAGCTGGGACAGACTATGTCTTCCTTCACACTGTGTATGTCACATTTAATCATTTATACTGTGTAAGAACAGGACTGTTTACATAGCTGGGACAGACTATGTCTTCCTTCACCCTCCTTCATACTGTGTATGTCACATTTAGTCATTTATACTGTGTAAGAACAGGACTGTTTACACAGCTGGGACAGACTATGTCTTCCTTCACACTGTGTATGTCACATTTAATCATTTATACTGTGTAAGAACAGGACTGTTTACACAGCTGGGACAGACTATGTCTTCCTTCACACTGTGTATGTCACATTGAATCATTTATACTGTGTAAGAACAGGACTGTTTACACAGCTGGGACAGAGTATGTCTTCCTTCACACTGTGTAAGTCACATTTAATCATTTATACTGTGTAAGAACAGGACTGTTTACACAGCTGGGACAGACTATGTCTTCCTTCACACTGTGTATGTCACATTTAATCATTTATACTGTGTAAGAACAGGACTGTTTACACAGCTGGGACAGACTATGTCTTCCTTCACACTGTGTATGTCACATTTAATCATTTATACTGTGTAAGAACAGGACTGTTTACACAGCTGGGACAGACTATGTCTTCCTTCACCCTCCTTCATACTGTGTATGTCACATTTAATCATTTATACTGTGTAAGAACAGGACTGTTTACACAGCTGGGACAGACTATGTCTTCCTTCACACTGTGTATGTCACATTTAATCATTTATACTGTGTAAGAACAGGACTGTTTACATAGCTGGGACAGACTATGTCTTCCTTCACACTGTGTACGTCACATTTAATCATTTATACTGTGTAAGAACAGGACTGTTTACACAGCTGGGACAGACTATGTCTTCCTTCACACTGTGTAAGTCACATTTAATCATTTATACTGTGTAAGAACAGGACTGTTTACACAGCTGGGACAGACTATGTCTTCCTTCACACTGTGTATGTCACATTTAATCATTCATACTGTGTAAGAACAGGACTGTTTACATAGCTGGGACAGACTATGTCTTCCTTCACCCTCCTTCATACTGTGTATGTCACATTTAATCATTTATACTGTGTAAGAACAGGACTGTTTACACAGCTGGGACAGACTATGTCTTCCTTCACACTGTGTATGTCACATTTAATCATTTATACTGTGTAAGAACAGGACTGTTTACATAGCTGGGACAGACTATGTCTTCCTTCACCCTCCTTCATACTGTGTATGTCACATTTAGTCATTTATACTGTGTAAGAACAGGACTGTTTACACAGCTGGGACAGACTATGTCTTCCTTCACACTGTGTATGTCACATTTAATCATTTATACTGTGTAAGAACAGGACTGTTTACACAGCTGGGACAGACTATGTCTTCCTTCACCCTCCTTCATACTGTGTATGTCACATTTAGTCATTTATACTGTGTAAGAACAGGACTGTTTACACAGCTGGGACAGACTATGTCTTCCTTCACCCTCCTTCATACTGTGTATGTCACATTTAAACATTTATACTGTGTAAGAACAGGACTGTTTACATAGCTGGGACAGACTATGTCTTCCTTCACACTGTGTATGTCACATTTAATCATTTATACTGTGTAAGAACAGGACTGTTTACACAGCTGGGACAGACTATGTCTTCCTTCACACTGTGTATGTCACATTTAATCATTTATACTGTGTAAGAACAGGACTGTTTACATAGCTGGGACAGACTATGTCTTCCTTCACCCTCCTTCATACTGTGTATGTCACATTTAGTCATTTATACTGTGTAAGAACAGGACTGTTTACACAGCTGGGACAGACTATGTCTTCCTTCACACTGTGTATGTCACATTTAATCATTTATACTGTGTAAGAACAGGACTGTTTACACAGCTGGGACAGACTATGTCTTCCTTCACCCTCCTTCATACTGTGTATGTCACATTTAGTCATTTATACTGTGTAAGAACAGGACTGTTTACACAGCTGGGACAGACTATGTCTTCCTTCACCCTCCTTCATACTGTGTATGTCACATTTAATCATTCATACTGTGTAAGAACAGGACTGTTTACACAGCTGGGACAGACTATGTCTTCCTTCACACTGTGTATGTCACATTTAATCATTTATACTGTGTAAGAACAGGACTGTTTACACAGCTGGGACAGACTATGTCTTCCTTCACACTGTGTAAGTCACATTTAATCATTTATACTGTGTAAGAACAGGACTGTTTACACAGCTGGGACAGACTATGTCTTCCTTCACACTGTGTATGTCACATTTAATCATTTATACTGTGTAAGAACAGGACTGTTTACATAGCTGGGACAGACTATGTCTTCCTTCACACTATGTATGTCACATTTAATCATTGATACTGTGTAAGAACAGGACTGTTTACACAGCTGGGACAGACTATGTCTTCCTTCACACTATGTATGTCACATTTAATCATTGATACTGTGTAAGAACAGGACTGTTTACACAGCTGGGACAGACTATGTCTTCCTTCACCCTCCTTCATACTGTGTATGTCACATTTAATCATTCATACTGTGTAAGAACAGGACTGTTTACACAGCTGGGACAGACTATGTCTTCCTTCACACTATGTATGTCACATTTAATCATTGATACTGTGTAAGAACAGGACTGTTTACACAGCTGGGACAGACTATGTCTTACTTCACACTGTGTATGTCACATTGAATCATTTATACTGTGTAAGAACAGGACTGTTTACACAGCTGGGACAGACTATGTCTTCCTTCACACTGTGTATGTCACATTTAATCATTTATACTGTGTAAGAACAGGACTGTTTACACAGCTGGGACAGACTATGTCTTCCTTCACACTGTGTATGTCACATTGAATCATTTATACTGTGTAAGAACAGGACTGTTTACACAGCTGGGACAGACTATGTCTTCCTTCACACTGTGTAAGTCACATTTAATCATTTATACTGTGTAAGAACAGGACTGTTTACACAGCTGGGACAGACTATGTCTTCCTTCACACTGTGTATGTCACATTTAATCATTTATACTGTGTAAGAACAGGACTGTTTACACAGCTGGGACAGACTATGTCTTCCTTCACACTGTGTATGTCACATTTAATCATTTATACTGTGTAAGAACAGGACTGTTTACACAGCTGGGACAGACTATGTCTTCCTTCACCCTCCTTCATACTGTGTATGTCACATTTAATCATTTATACTGTGTAAGAACAGGACTGTTTACACAGCTGGGACAGACTATGTCTTCCTTCACACTGTGTATGTCACATTTAATCATTTATACTGTGTAAGAACAGGACTGTTTACATAGCTGGGACAGACTATGTCTTCCTTCACACTGTGTACGTCACATTTAATCATTTATACTGTGTAAGAACAGGACTGTTTACACAGCTGGGACAGACTATGTCTTCCTTCACACTGTGTAAGTCACATTTAATCATTTATACTGTGTAAGAACAGGACTGTTTACACAGCTGGGACAGACTATGTCTTCCTTCACACTGTGTATGTCACATTTAATCATTTATACTGTGTAAGAACAGGACTGTTTACATAGCTGGGACAGACTATGTCTTCCTTCACCCTCCTTCATACTGTGTATGTCACATTTAGTCATTTATACTGTGTAAGAACAGGACTGTTTACACAGCTGGGACAGACTATGTCTTCCTTCACACTGTGTATGTCACATTTAATCATTTATACTGTGTAAGAACAGGACTGTTTACACAGCTGGGACAGACTATGTCTTCCTTCACCCTCCTTCATACTGTGTATGTCACATTTAGTCATTTATACTGTGTAAGAACAGGACTGTTTACACAGCTGGGACAGACTATGTCTTCCTTCACCCTCCATCATACTGTGTATGTCACATTTAAACATTTATACTGTGTAAGAACAGGACTGTTTACATAGCTGGGACAGACTATGTCTTCCTTCACACTGTGTATGTCACATTTAATCATTTATACTGTGTAAGAAAAGGACTGTTTACACAGCTGGGACAGACTATGTCTTCCTTCACCCTCCTTCATACTGTGTATGTCACATTTAATCATTTATACTGTGTAAGAACAGGACTGTTTACACAGCTGGGACAGACTATGTCTTACTTCACACTGTGTATGTCACATTGAATCATTTATACTGTGTAAGAACAGGACTGTTTACACAGCTGGGACAGACTATGTCTTCCTTCACACTGTGTATGTCACATTTAATCATTTATACTGTGTAAGAACAGGACTGTTTACACAGCTGGGACAGACTATGTCTTCCTTCACACTGTGTATGTCACATTGAATCATTTATACTGTGTAAGAACAGGACTGTTTACACAGCTGGGACAGACTATGTCTTCCTTCACACTGTGTAAGTCACATTTAATCATTTATACTGTGTAAGAACAGGACTGTTTACACAGCTGGGACAGACTATGTCTTCCTTCACACTGTGTATGTCACATTTAATCATTTATACTGTGTAAGAACAGGACTGTTTACACAGCTGGGACAGACTATGTCTTCCTTCACACTGTGTATGTCACATTTAATCATTTATACTGTGTAAGAACAGGACTGTTTACACAGCTGGGACAGACTATGTCTTCCTTCACCCTCCTTCATACTGTGTATGTCACATTTAATCATTTATACTGTGTAAGAACAGGACTGTTTACACAGCTGGGACAGACTATGTCTTCCTTCACACTGTGTATGTCACATTTAATCATTTATACTGTGTAAGAACAGGACTGTTTACATAGCTGGGACAGACTATGTCTTCCTTCACACTGTGTACGTCACATTTAATCATTTATACTGTGTAAGAACAGGACTGTTTACACAGCTGGGACAGACTATGTCTTCCTTCACACTGTGTAAGTCACATTTAATCATTTATACTGTGTAAGAACAGGACTGTTTACACAGCTGGGACAGACTATGTCTTCCTTCACACTGTGTAAGTCACATTTAATCATTTATACTGTGTAAGAACAGGACTGTTTACATAGCTGGGACAGACTATGTCTTCCTTCACCCTCCTTCATACTGTGTATGTCACATTTAGTCATTTATACTGTGTAAGAACAGGACTGTTTACACAGCTGGGACAGACTATGTCTTCCTTCACACTGTGTATGTCACATTTAATCATTTATACTGTGTAAGAACAGGACTGTTTACACAGCTGGGACAGACTATGTCTTCCTTCACCCTCCTTCATACTGTGTATGTCACATTTAGTCATTTATACTGTGTAAGAACAGGACTGTTTACACAGCTGGGACAGACTATGTCTTCCTTCACCCTCCATCATACTGTGTATGTCACATTTAAACATTTATACTGTGTAAGAACAGGACTGTTTACATAGCTGGGACAGACTATGTCTTCCTTCACACTGTGTATGTCACATTTAATCATTTATACTGTGTAAGAAAAGGACTGTTTACACAGCTGGGACAGACTATGTCTTCCTTCACCCTCCTTCATACTGTGTATGTCACATTTAATCATTTATACTGTGTAAGAACAGGACTGTTTACACAGCTGGGACAGACTATGTCTTCCTTCACACTGTGTATGTCACATTTAATCATTTATACTGTGTAAGAACAGGACTGTTTACATAGCTGGGACAGACTATGTCTTCCTTCACCCTCCTTCATACTGTGTATGTCACATTTAGTCATTTATACTGTGTAAGAACAGGACTGTTTACACAGCTGGGACAGACTATGTCTTCCTTCACACTGTGTATGTCACATTTAATCATTTATACTGTGTAAGAACAGGACTGTTTACACAGCTGGGACAGACTATGTCTTCCTTCACCCTCCTTCATACTGTGTATGTCACATTTAGTCATTTATACTGTGTAAGAACAGGACTGTTTACACAGCTGGGACAGACTATGTCTTCCTTCACCCTCCTTCATACTGTGTGTGTCACATTTAAACATTTATACTGTGTAAGAACAGGACTGTTTACATAGCTGGGACAGACTATGTCTTCCTTCACCCTCCTTCATACGGTGTATGTCACATTTAGTCATTTATACTGTGTAAGAACAGGACTATTTACACAGCTGGGACAGACCATGTCTTCCTTCACCCTCTTTCAGGAGTTCTTTGGACTGTGCAGTACGGCGGGCATACGCTTGGTTGTCGGAGAAATGGGAGGGAATGTTTTCGGGGTAAATTCTTTGGGTCATGTCTATCAAGAATATGTTTTTTTTTGTGTTGGTGCTTTGAAGTCATTTTGCTCGCCATTGTGTGCCGTCTTCTTTAATGGGTGCTGTTTTTTGTTTTGTTTCTTTGTCGTGTGAGCATTAGCAACATGCTCATGTCATTTAAACAGCAAAACTTGTTGATCATTGAGCAGACAGACACACACAACATCTGTGGGCGGGATGGAACCATTTGATCGACACATGCTGGAGAGGCGAAGTCCCTCCTTTTACGGTGGACCCCCATGGGACTTCGCCCAGAAAATAACATGTACGGTAGTCAACGGTGAGTGACATTTTTAATCCCGTTTGAATTGTGCCATGAATTACACAAATGATACTTTTCGATTTGCAAGTCAAGAAAGCTGCATTTTGTCGTACAACTGTTGAACTGCAAGGCTGGAAACACGTTTTTAGAAAGACTACACACCCAAAAGTCTTCTGAGTGAATTCGTAACTTTTTCTCTCCCGCTCTCCCACAACCACCCAGAGCCGCTGAGGTGACACCCGTGTGCCTCACACTGCGCCAGAGTCGCATGAGCAGCGGCGCTTTCTTGTTTTGCCACTTCCTGGCCAGTAAAAGCAGCAGAAGTTGCTGGATAAAACACATGAGGTAAGATATACTTGTCTTTTGTTTTAACAAAACTTTATTTAAATCAAACTCAGAGAACATCACAAAGAGAACATAAACACATAAAACAAAAACCTAAATTACAAACAATCCTGCAGGGGCCATGAAAAAAGAATTAAATACATACTATATTCAAGGCATTTTCAAGTCTTAATGGCTTAATGGCTTGACAGGGGTTTTGGAGCCTCTAACACCAAAGCAGAATAAACCATGCGAGGTAAACCTTCAGTTTTACGTAAAAGAACACGACGTCTGAGTGACAAACCTCTCATCCACCACATGTTACATTTACTTTGTATTTTACCTATTAGGGGAATTAAATGTAGGTGTGTTCTTGCTATGTGATTGTTGCAGATCTTAGTGCCCAGGTATGAAACTTGTTCCTTGTTCCTGGCTGGACAGCACCGTTCCCAACGCAGCTATTGAACTAGCGGGGCACTCTGTTTACTGAGCAGATAGGACAGCAGCCTCCGGTAAGAGCAAAGGTGGAGGAGTGTGTATTTACATAAATAATGACTGGTGTATAGCTGGGAACATTATTGGGACACACTGCTCCCGGGGCTTAGAATACCTGTCTGTGAAATGCAGGCCATTTTACATGCCGAGGGAGTTTTCTGCCATCTTAATCACAGCCGCTTATATACCACCACATGCTAACGCTAAGATAGCACTGGAGGAACTGCACAGCACTATCAACAACCAGCTGAATGCACATCCAGAAGGAACTGTGATTGTGGCAGGAGACTTTAACCACTCAGAACTAAAGACAGTGCTGCCCAAACTCCACAAGAATATCAACTTCCCAACCAAAGACAAAAATATTCTGGACCAAGTTTACACCAACATCCCGGGATTATACAAAGCTGCACCATCGCCACACTTCAGCTTATCAGACCACATCTCACTGGTAATGACTCCATCCTATAAACCTCTAATCTGCAGAACAAGACCAGCTGTTAAGACTGTCCAAGTTTGGAGTGAGGAAGCCACCTCACGACTGCAGGACTGCTTTGGAAGCACAGACTGGGGAGTGTTTGCACAGGAAGCAGACTTAGAGCAATACACTTCAGCTATCCTGGCCTACATTCATTTCTGCACTGAGACAGTACTAACCACCAAAACCATCAAGGTATTTCCGAACCAGAAGCCATGGCTGGACAGGAATGTGCGGTCTCTGCTCAGGGCTCGAGCTGCTACCTTCAGAACAGGTGACATGCTGGCCTACAAAAATGCCCGGAGGGACTTGAAAAAGGGCATTAGAGAGGCTAAACACAGGTACAAGCAGCGCATTGAGGGGCACTTCACACATAACAACTCCCGGAGCATGTGGAGAGGTATTAAAAACATAACGGATTACAAAAGCAGCACCCCACACATCACCCGTGACAGCGCACTCCCCGACATGCTTAACCAGTTCTTTGCACCCTTTGAAACGCAGCTCAGTGGAGTGAGGGCCCAAATCACCCTGCCCAAGGAGGAGCATGCACTCCTCCTCCAGCACCATCAGGTGAAATCCAGTCTGAGCAGAATCGATATCGCCAAAGCGGCCGGACCAGACAGAGTGTTGGGCCGCACACTGAAGACATGCGCTGACCAACTAACAGAGGTGTTCACGGACATCTTCAACCTCTCCTTACAACAGGCTGTTGTCCCCACCTGCCTTAAATCCACCACCATTGTACCTGTACCCAAGAAGACAGCAGTCAACTGCCTCAATGACTATCGCCCAGTTACCCTGACCCCAATTATTATGAAGTGCTTTGAGAGGATTATATTCTCTCACATCAAGGACATCATCCCCACAGATCTGGACAGCCACCAATTTGCGTACTGGGGGAACAGCTCTATGGAGGATGCAGTCTCAGTTACACTTCATATAGCCCTGTCCCACCTGGAGCATCCAAACACATATGTCAGGATGCTTTTTATTGACTTCAGCTCTGCTTTCAGTACGATAATCCCCCATAAACTGGTACACAAACTCAGCAACCTGGGATTAACCACTTCACTCTGCTAATGGATTATGGACTTCCTCACTCACAGACCACAAAATGTCAGGATAGGTAGCCATACATCTTCAACCCTCATCCTGAAAACAGGTGTGCCACAGGGCTGTGTGCTCAGTCCAGCCCTCTTCACCCTTTTCACCCGCAATTGTATCCCCATTCACTCCTCCAACACTATAGAGAAGTTTGCTGATGACACCACTAGTGGGACTCATAACCAACAATGAGGAGACACACTACACAGAGCCCTAGAAAGAGAGAGTTGCGTCAACTCCGTAGACGTCAATGGGCCAATTATTTAACAGCAATGGCGGATCATGGGAGCCCCGGATAGTTCCAAACAGTGCGACCCGGGGCAATAGGATTTCTATGGCGAAGGTATGTTTCTCACATTAATCAAAGGTTAATTTACAGGTAAGAAGCTACAGTTGACATTTTAATGATGACCATTTTACAAGCACGTTTGAATCAAATTATCTATGTAATTTAAAGCATGACAGCTCGTCAATTCCTACACATGCGCATAGAATATGTGTCACGTTGGAATATATCTATATATAAATGTAAAAATCTGAAAATATTGGTTAGTAGTTACCAGAAATCGTGGCTTAGCAGTTCATTTAAATGACCCGCCAAGCTTTGTTTGGAACTATTCGGCGGCTACATGAACCACGTGACCCTCTTGCATTCTGACCCCTCATTGACGCAACTCTCTCTTTCTAGGGCTCTGACACTACAGAGAGGAGGTCCAACATCTGGCTGGGTGGTGTTCAGACAATAACCTGGTCCTGAACACCAGTAAAACAAAGGAGATCATTGTGGACTTTAGGAGATCCAGGAAGACCACCCCACCTCCACTGCACATAAATGGTGAAGATGTGCATGTTGTGGATAACATCAAATTCCTGGGAATCCACATAACCTAAGAACACACATGGTCACTCAACACCTCCCACCTGGTGAAGAAAGCACAACAGAGGCTTTTCTTCCTCAGGAAACTTAAACAAGCCGGTCTCCCCTCTCAGCTGCTAGTCAACTTTTACAGAAGCACAATAGAAAGCATCCTCTGTAATGTGTCACAGTGTGGTATGCCAGCTGCACAGCAGAGAACAGGAAGGACTTGGCCCGGGTGGTAAAGACAGCACAGAGGATTGTGGGAGCTGTGCTCCTGGACCTGGATGCTGTGTATGCTGGCCGCCTACAGAGGAAAGCCAGCAACATCAGCAAAGACACAACATACCCAGGTCACTGTCTGTTTGTTCCCTTGTCATCGGGGAAAAGATACCGCATCATCAAAACCCGGACTAACAGGCTGAGGAACAGCTTCTTCCCCAGAGCTGTAGCCCCCCCCCCCCCCCACACACACACACACTGGTACTAAAGCCGCTGCAATATGGACAACTATGTGCAATAATCCCATGCACTGTTTTGAACTTTAAAAGCCACTGCTTTCTTTTATTGTTTCATTTGCATTTGTACTACCTCACTTATTTTTACTACCTCGCGTGTTTATACTAAATGTTGTTTGTAATCTTGTTTTGTTTTTTTGATTGTTTACCTTGTCTAGTGTTGCTGGTCTCAGAGTCACCAAACGAAATTTCGTTGTGTGTACACAATGAAAATAAAGTATGTTATCTTAGCTTATCTATCTAACTGGAACACCTGCTACTTCATTTAACCGATTGATTTTTCTGTCAGTGCTAACAGTTCACATGTTTTAATATCAAAGTCAGACCTGATACCTCAGCAAAAACAGCAGGGCAATCTGTAGCTTTTTTATCTCCCCCTCATTTCTTAGAAAAACTGTAGAATGATCCACTAGCTGAGTACATCTCATCTCTGTATCTGATGCTTTGACTCCTTTGAAAGGGTTGTTATTAATATGTAACATCATCAACTGTAACTAACAAACAAAAAGAAAAAGGGCCTCGGGCCTCTTTGTTTTGTACCTCTGGAGATGTTAAATCTAGGGGTGGTGCCAAAAGACAATTCAACTGTACTATTACATTCATTATACATGGTTTGTACTGCATCCTTAAAATTGGGTCCAAATCCAAAAACGTATATAAATAAATAAATAAATAAAAAAACGATTGTGTCATACATAAAGTTGTGACTGACAGAATAAAAGGCTTTACAGAAGTCTACAAATAAAATAGAATTATTGTCTGTGTTGTCTTCACCCCCCCCCCCCCTTTGCAGCTATAACAGCTTCCACTCTTCCGGGAAGGCTTTCCACAAGATTTTGGAGTGCAGAAGACCACTTGTGAGGTCAGGCACTGTTGTTAGACGAGAAGACCTGGCTCACAATCTCCATTCTAGTTCATCCCAAAGGTGTTCGATGGGGTTGGGGTCAGGGCTCTGTGCGGGCCAGTCAAGTTCCTCCACACCAAACTCACCCAGCCATGTCTTAATGGACCTTGCTTTGTGCACTGGGACACAGTCATGCTGGAACAGAAAAGACCCTCCCCAAACTGTTCCCACAAAGTTGGAAGCATAGAATTGTCCAAAATATCTTGGTATGCTGAAGCATTAAGATTTCCCTTCACTGGAAGAAAGGGGCCGAGCCCAACCCCTGAAAAACAACCCCATACCATTATCCCTCCTCCACCAAACTTTACAGTTGGCACAATGCAGTCAGGCAGGTGACGTTCTCCTGGCAGCCGCCAAACCCAGAACTCTGCAGTTATTGAGTCAACAGAGCGTTGGTGACTTTTACACACTATGCACCTCAGCACTCGTTGATCCCGCTGTGTGACTTTACGTGGTCTGCCACTTCCTGGCTGAGTTGCTGTTGTTCCTAAACGCTTCCACTTTTCAATAATACCACTTACAGTTGACCGTGGAATATCCAGCAGGGGAGAAATTTCACCAACCGACTTATTGTAAAGGTGGCATCCTATGACAGTACCACGCTTGAATTCACTGAGCTCTTCAGAACGACCCATTCTTTCACACGTTTGTAAATGCAGACTGCATGGCTAGCTGCTGGATTTATACACCTGTGGCCATGAAACACCTGGATTCAATGATTAAGAGGTGTGTCCCAATACTTTTGTACACATAGGGTTACAAAAGTATTGGGACACACACACACTTTTATGTGTGTGTGGGTGTGTGTGTGTGTGTGTGTGTGTGTGTGTATATATATATATATATACACACACACACATATATGTACATACATACATATTTACATACATACATATATAGTGTGTGTGTGTATGTGGATATATATATATATATATATATAGTGTGTGTGTGTGTGTGTGTGTGTATATATATATATATATATATCAACACGGATACAGGAAAAAGGTTTTAATGCATAGCAGTACAGGATCGTGCGTCTCGCACTCATCAGCTGCTAAACTCATCAGTGCGAGACGCATGAAACAGGCCTATACTGCTATGCATTAAAACCTTTTTCCTGTATCCGTGTTGATATTCCGCTCCTCATTAGTCGAGCACTCAACACCATTGGTAGTTTCGGAAAAAAACGCTATATATATATATGTATATATATATATATATATATACACATACACACACACACACACACACACACACGCATATATAAGGGATGGGGGGCATGTAACCGTGTACACGAAAATTAATCTATCCGTTTAGGGTGGATTAACCGAAATCTTAAAATAATATTAAAAAATAATCATATTAATTATTTAAATGTCATGTTCCTCATACAACATTATATACATATAATTAAAGAATTTAAATATCTAGATGGGAAATCTCTCAAGTCGACGGAAGTAACGTTGATGGAAAAATGCGGGAGTGAGTGACTGAATTTGCGTGAAAGCATCAAAATGAGCAGCAGAAAAGCTAAAGCCTGGAATTATTTTACAAAACAAGCTGACGGCAGCTTAGTAAAATGTACACTCTGTGGTGTCATTTTAAGTGTGAAAGGCAGGAGTACCGGCTCAATGAACAATCATCTCCGATTAAAACACGCAAACATAGATTTTGAACAAGATGCCACGGTACGTAATGCTCGCGCCCAACTCAGAACAGGCTCCTTCTTCAACAAGTGCACGCCACAGAGAGCTGCGAAAATCACCCAGTTGATCACAGAAATGATTGTGAAAGACATAAGACCGTTAAGCGAAGTGGATGCGCCAGGCTTTAGGTCTCTGATGGAGTATGATGAACCATCATACTCAGTCCCAAGCCGGTGGACGATTACACAGCGGATTCACAAAATGTATGATCGAGCCTTGGAGGAAAGAAAGAATCAGTTAGGGAAACAAGAATACATAGCGATCACAACTGATTCCTGGACAATCCCAGCTGTGGAGTCATGCACCACAGTTACTGTCCACTACACCGACAGTAGTGGAAGATGCAAGGTGGAGTGATCAAAACTGCTGCAATGCCAGAAAGACGCACGGCTGAAAACATGGCAGCCTGCTTACATGCCATTACAGAAGAATTCAACATCAAGAGTAAAGTTGTGGCCTGCGTGCACGACAACGCATCCAATATGATGGCTGCAGGGGAGACTGTGTGAGTGGAAAGATGTGTCCCGTTTTGCACACATTTTGCAGTTGTGTGTGAATGCTGGATTTGAAAAGTCTGGACTGAAGACCACCGTCGCAGCAGCCAGCAACCTGGTCCAGTTTTTCCACCACAGTACAGTGGCTTCGGCCGCTTTAAAGGCAAATTAGCCGCAGTTTGATGTTCGGAAGCATGCCCTGGTGCAGTCCTGCCCCCCCCGCTGGAACAGTGTTGATTACATGTTCGAGCGTCTGGCTGAACAGAGGTGAACATCGTGCGACTGCCCTGTTTTAATTAAAACCAGTGTGTTGTTGTTGTTATAGCCTATGTTATAGTTATTAAGCAGTTACGTGTCGCCTCGTCTTTCATTCAAAACGTGACAGATTATTCAAGGCCATTTTAAACATTGAAATGGCAATCGTTCATTCAAGAATGAGGCTATGACTTTTTTAATTAAGATAGCCCATAAGCCTTAGCTACATGCCGTCTGTCAGTCAGTGTGTTGTGGTTTAGCCTATGAATGAAAAAAAATTCTTCTTTTTTAAATCATAGGTGGCCTATCTCCGTCGTGCTCGCAGAACTGAAAGACAGGACTGGCAGAATGTATCCGACATGATACCAGTTCTCAAAATCTTTCCAAACTGCAACTCAGGCCATGTCGCTGGAAAAACATGTTTCAATCAGTTGCAACTCAGAGGAGATGCGGCAGCCCCCGTGAAAAGTTCAGAGCGACTGTTCTAGAAGAGCTCACACGAAGATTCTAGCTGTCACTAGAGCTAAACTGCAAAGAACATTATGTGTGTATATACACTACCGTTCAAAAGTTTGGGATCACATTGAAATGTCCATATTTTTGAAGGAAAAGCACTGTACTTTTCAATGAAGATAACTTTAAACTAGTCTTAACTTTTTTTTTTTAATTTTATTTCTGATTTTTCCCTTTTTTTCTCCCAATTTAGTGGCCAATTGATCCCTATTTTAATTCAAACACCCACCCTCGTATTGCATGCGTTCGCCAACTGCATCTCTCCGGCCGGCAGTCTCGAAGGAAAGCGCCTCCCCACTTTCGTGACAAGGCGAATCCAAGCCGAACCACTGTTTTTCCGACACACACAGAGACGCATTCACATGACGAACACAAGCCGACTCCGCCCCCCTCCCGAAGACAGCGTTGCCAATGATTGCTGCTTCATCGAGTCCGGCCATAGTCGGATCTGACGAGACCGGGGCGCGAACCCCAGTCCCCAGTGGGCAACTGCATCGACACCAAGCCGACGCTTAGACCGCTACGCCACCGCGGACCCAAAACTAGTCTTAACTTTAAAGAAATACACTCTATACATTGCTAATGTGGTAAATGACTATTCTAGCTGCAAATGTCTGGTTTTTGGTGCAATATCTACATAGGTGTATAGAGGCCCATTTCAAGCAACTATCACTCCAGTGTTCTAATGGTACAATGTGTTTGCTCATTGGCTCAGAAGGCTAATTGATGATTAGAAAACCCTTGTGCAATCATGTTCACACATCTGAAAACAGTTTAGCTCGGTACAGAAGCTACAAAACTGACCTTCCTTTGAGCAGATTGAGTTTCTGGAGCATCACATTTGTGGGGTCAATTAAACGCTCAAAATGGCCAGAAAAAGAGAACTTTCATCTGAAATTCGACAGTCTATTCTTGTTCTTAGAAATGAAGGCTATTCCATGCGAGAAATTGCTAAGAAATTGAAGATTTCCTACACCGGTGTGTACTACTCCCTTCAGAGGACAGCACAAACAGGCTCTAACCAGAGTAGAAAAAGAAGTGGGAGGCCGCGTTGCACAACTGAGCAAGAAGATAAGTACATTAGAGTCTCTAGTTTGAGAAACAGACGCCTCACAGGTCCCCAACTGGCATCTTCATTAAATAGTACCCGCAAAACACCAGTGTCAACATCTACAGTGAAGAGGCGGCTGCGGGATTCTGGGCTTCAGGGCAGAGTGGCAAAGAAAAAGCCATATCTGAGACTGACCAATAAAAGAAAAAGATTAAGATGGGCAAAAGAACACAGACATTGGACAGAGGAAGACTGGAAAAAAGTGTTGTGGATGGATGAATCCAAGTTTGAGGTGTTTGGATCACAAAGAAGAACGTTTGTGAGACGCAGAACAAATGAAAAGATGCTGGAAGAATGCCTGACGCCATCTGTTAAGCATGGTGGAGGTAATGTGATGGTCTGGGGTTGCTTTGGTGCTGGTAAGGTGGGAGATTTGTACAGGGTAAAAGGGATTCTGAATAAGGAAGGCTATCACTCCATTTTGCAACGCCATGCCATACCCAGTGGACAGCGCTTGATTGGAGCCAATTTCATCCTACAACAGGACAATGACCCTAAACACACCTCCAAATTGTGCAAGAACTATTTAGAGCAGAAGCAGGCAGCTGGTATTCTATCGGTAATGGAGTGGCCAGCGCAGTCACCAGATCTGAACCCCATTGAGCTGTTGTGGGAGCAGCTTGACCGTATGGTACGCAAGAAGTGCCCATCCAACTTGTGGGAGCTGCTTCTGGAAGCGTGGGGTGCAATTTCTCCAGATTACCTCAACAAATTAACAGCTAGAATGCCAAAGGTCTGCAATGCTGTAATTGCTGCAAATGGAGGATTCTTTGACGAAAGCAAAGTTTGATGTAAAAAAAATCTTATTTCAAATACAAATCATTATTTCTAACCTTGTCAATGTCTTGACTCTATTTTCTATTCATTTCACAACATATGGTGGTGAATAAGTGTGACTTTTCATGGAAAACACAAAATTGTTTGGGTGATCCCAAACTTTTGAACGGTAGTGTATGTATATATATATATATATATATATACACACACTCACTGGCCACTTTATTAGGTACACCTTGCTAGTACCGGGTTGGACCCCCTTTTGCCTTCAGAACTGCCTTAATCCTTTGTGGCATAGATTCAACAAGGTACTGGAAACATTCCTCAGAGTGTTTGGTCCATATTGACACGATAGCATCACGCAGTTGCTGCAGATTTGTTGGCTGCACATCCATGATGCGAATCTCCCGGTCCACCACATCCCAAAGGTGCTCTATTGGATTGAGATCTGGTGACTGTGGAGGCCATTTGAGTACAGTGAACTCATTGTCATGTTCAAGAACCCAGTCTGAGATGCTTCGAGCTTTATGACATGGCGCGTTATCCTGCTGGAAGTAGCCATCAGAAGATGGGAACACTGTGGTCATAAAGGGATGGACATGGTCAGCAACAATACTCAGGTAGGTTGTGGCGTTGACACGATGCTCAATTGGTACTAAGGGGCCCAAAGTGTGCCAAGAAAATATCCCCCACACCATTACACCACCACCACCACCAGCCTGAACCGTTGATACAAGGCAGGATGGATCCATGCTTTCATGTTGTTGATGCCAAATTCTGACCCTACCATCCGAATGTCGCAGCAGAAATCGAGACTCATCAGACCAGGCAACGTTTTTCCAATCTTCTATTGTCCAATTTTGGTGAGCCTGTGCGAATTGTAGCCTCAGTTTCCTGTTCCTAGCTGACAGGAGTGGCACCCGGTGTGGTCTTCTGCTGCTGTAGCCCATCTGCCTCAAGGGTCGACGTGTTGTGCGTTCAGAGAGGCTCTTCTGCATACCTCGGTTGTAATGAGTGGTTATTTGAGTTACTGTTGCCTTTCTGTCAGCTCAAACCAGTCTGGCCATTCTCCTCTGACCTCTGGCATCAACAAGGCATTTTTGCCCACAGAACTGCCGCTCACTGGATATTTTCTCTTTTTCGGACCATTCTCTGTAAACCCTAGAGATGGTTGAGCGTGAAAATCCCAGGAGATCAGCAGTTTCTGAAATACTCAGACCAGCCCGTCTGGCACCAACAACCATGCCACGTTCAAAGTCACTTAAATCACCTTTCTTCCCCATTCTGATGCTCGGTTTGAACTGCAGCAGATCGTCTTGACCATGTCTACATGCCTAAATGCATTGAGTTGCTGCCATGTGATTGGCTGATTAGAAATGTGCGTTAACGAGCAGTTGGACAGGTGTGCCTAATAAAGTGGCCGGTGAGTGTATATATATATATATATAAAACTGCCTCATCGTGCACATCACGTACACAATGTCCAATGTTGAAGGGGGAGGCACCTACATTCGAATACATGTGATCACTAACCACCCAGTAGGAGGGGGAGGGGGAGGTTGCATACAGAGTTAATGGCATTTATCTATTGTCATGATTTATTTATAATTACAAAATAGGTGCTTATATCTATGTCTGAAACTGCTGGTCAATTCATTCCTGTTATTCAGTGTGGATATTCGTGGCTTGCAGATGATAAAATATTGTTCAGCTGGACATAGGTTACACATTTTACTGCTGGGTGAATATGTTTTGTTCTTTTGAGAGGATTTTCCAGGTGATTGAATAATTAATGTTTCTGTCCGCCAATGACCAAATATAAGGGCTTAAACATGTGACATTCTTTAAATGGTTGGTTGTAAAGCTACACATGTGCATTAAACCTCTTTTTGAATGTCCCCTCTGTCAGACCCACAGATGTCTCTGTTTTGTTGTTTTCCTCTCTCGTTACCGTAGCTTGGTAGAGAACTCCCCCCATCTGGCATTTTCCCTCGAGGGGGCATGAGTCGTTCACATGGCAGTTGCAGTTGGGGGAGTCCGATTGTGATGAAGGTGTCATTGCAGTTAGGGGTGTCAAAGAAGCGAGTCCATCTTCAATGAAGCTGCACCCCCATACCAAGAAACATTACAAAAGAGCGGCTCAAGTACAACCCACTATTACACACTGACTGTTAGCAAACCAACAAACGAAGCAGAAAACTAAACATCAGCTGGTACAACCCACCCTATAGTGATACCATGGTACAACCAACCTACAGTGACACCGTGGTACAACCCAACCTACAGTGACACCGTGGTACAACCCACCCTACAGTGATACTGTGGCCACAACCCACCCTACAGTGACACCGTGGTACAACCCACCCTACAGTGATACCGTGGTACAACCCACCCTACAGTGACACTGTGGTACAACCCACCGTACAGTGATACCGTGGTACAACCCACCCTACAGTGACACCGTGGTACATCCCACCCTACAGTGATACCGTGGTACAACCACCCTACAGTGACACCGTTGTACAACCACCTACAGTGATACCGTGGCCACAAACATGGGTAAACAGTGTTTTGAGTTTTTGGATAAGTGCTTCACCCCACACCATCAACTGAGGAAGATATTCAATAGGAACACCACCAACATGAGTTACAGCTGCATGTCTAACATTAAACACATAATATCGCCCCACAACACAAGAATCACCAACAAATCAATGACACCTTCATCACAACCGGACACCCCCAACTGCAACTGCCATGTGAACGACTCATGCCACCTCGAGGGAAAATGCCATCGAAGGGAGGTATCTACCAAGCTACGGTGATGAGAGAGGACAATGACAAAACAGAGACATACTTGGGTCTAACAGAGGGGACATTCAACAAGAGGTTTAATGCACATGTGTAGCTTTACAAACAACCATTTAAAGAATGTCATATGTTTAAGCCCTTATATTTGGTCACTGGCGGACAGACACATTAATTATTCATCCACCTGGAAAATCCTCTCAAAGAACAAAACATATTCACCCAGCAGTAAAATGTGTAATCTATGTCCAACTTAACAATATTTTATCCTCTGCAAACCACAAAGTTCACAATGAATAACAGGAATGAATTGTCCAGCAGTTACACACATAGATATAAACATCTATTTTGTAATAAATCATGACAATAGATAAATGCCATTAACTCTGTATGCAACCTCCCCCTCCCCCTCCTACTGGATGGTTAGTGATCACATGTATTCGAATGTAGGTGCCTCCCCCTTCCCCATTGGACGTTGTGTACATCATGTACACAACGTCCAATGGGGAAGGGAGAGGTGTGACATTCAAAAACTTCAAAAATATGCGATAGCTAACGGTCCAATTTTTTGGGGGGGGGGGGGTTGGTATTTGTCTATTGTCATGATTTATTTATAATTACAAAATAGGTGCTTATATCCATGTCTGTCACGGAGGTAGCAGGAAGAGGACCCAAGCACAGACGGTGAAGGCAAATCGGTTCTGACAACCCTTTTATTACAGAGAACAAAAACAGCTGGTACAGATAGCGGGGAGGGCTAGCAACAGGATGTGGCAAAACTTACAAAACAGCAGGAACAAACGGCAGGAATGGACACGCGGATGGCTCACAACAGACGAGGCACTCTGGCGACCAAAAGTCTCCGAGTCTCAGTGCGTGTCTCAGTGAGAGTGTGAGATGACCTGACAAAGCGCCAGAGCAACCAAGGGGCATATATACCCAGGGGAGGCCAATCAGGGAGATTGGGCGCAAGTGCACAGGAACCAGCTAGCCAATCGGAGACAGGGGAGGTTGAGTGCAGTCGAGCAATCCAGGTCATTCAGAAACACGGGCGCAGGTGGATTACAGCAACACTCCGGGGATGGGAAATTCATGATCACAGACCATGACAGGACCCCCCTCTCAAGGGGCGGATTCCAGATGTCAGAAAACCAAAGGACCCAGAGTACCCAGCAGGACGGACAGAGGGGCCCAGGGGGAGGACAAATGGGGCCAGGGATCTCAGGCAGGCGGCCCGAGGACTGGGACCGATCAGGAGGGCGACCAGGATGCAGGAGGCAAGGCATCTCCAGCAGATGGGCAGATGGATGACGCCGACAGTACCACTGTGGCTCGAGGGCCGCTGGGCAAACAGAATTCGGAGACGACAGGACAGCCGCTGGGCAAACAGACTCGGGAGGCAGCAGGACAGCTGCGGGGCAAACAGACTCCAGGAGCAGCGGGATGGCTGCTGGGCAAACACACTCCGGAGGTGGCGGGACGGCCGTCGGGCAAACAGAGTCCGGGGGCAGCGGGGCAAACAGATTCTGGACGTGGTGGGATGGCCGCGGGGCAAACAGACTCCAGAGGCAGCGAGACGGCCGCAGGGCAAACAGACCTCGGAGGCGGCTAGATGGCTGTGGGACAAACAGACTTCAGAAGCGGCGTGACAGCCGTGGGGCAAACACACTTCGGAGGTGGCGGGACGGCGGCGAGGCAAACAGACCTCGGAGGCAGAGAGACGGCCACGGGGCAAACAGACCTCGAAGGCGGCAGGACGGCTGCTCAGGAAACAGAACTCGGAGGCGGCGGGATGGCCATTCCTGAAACAGAACTCGCAGATAGCAGGATGGCCGCTCAGGAAACAGAACTCAGAGGCGGCCCAGGAGCCGACCGTGGAGCAGGTTTCGGAGGCGGCCCGGCAGCCGCTCGTGAAGCAGGCTTCGGAGGCGCCCCGGGGATGCTAGGCAGCTGAGGCTCAGGGACGATGGGCAGCCAAGCCCGACAAGTCGGCTGAAGTGGCCGGCCGAACAGGAACCTGTAGAAGGAGTCAGCCGGTGTGGCCGGCGACTGGTAGTCGGACAGAACGTCGGCTGGCTGCCCAGGAACATGGGACTGGTGGAGACTCCGGGTTCAGGGCTGGAGCCGGCTCAGCACCACCCCTCGATCAGTGGGTGGTGCTGGCACGAACTGAGGCTGGCATGAAGTGAGGAAGCTTCTTGGATGAGAGGCGAAACGTCTTCACGGATATATACCAAGTCCAGTTGCACTTGATTCAACTCCTCTGGATAACCATGACCTGGATGAATGAGAACATTCACAGACACCCTCGATCAGTGGTTTACCAGGTGGTAGACAGGCTGGTGGCTAGCAGGTTCAGTGCCAGCAGACCGGGAAGCAGGCTACTGGTTATACAGCTGAACAACCCCTCGCCGGAGGCCATTCCCCCCAGACACCGACCTTGGCCTACGTTGTCTCCGGTAGCCGAACCATCTACTGGGTCCATACTGGTTGGGTCGTACTGTCACGGAGGTAGCAGGACGAGGACCCAAATGCAGACGGTGGAGGCAAACCGGTTCTGACAATTCTTTTATTACAGGGAACAAAAACAGCAGGTACAGATAGCGGGGAGGGCAAACAACAGGATGTGGCAAAACTTACAAACAGCAGGAATCGACACGAGGAAAGCTCACAACAGACGAGGCACTCTGGCAACCAAAAGTCTCTGAGTCTCAGTGGGTGTCTCAGTGAGAGTGTGAGACGACCCAACAAAGTGCCAGAGCAACCAAGGGACATATATACCCAGGGGAGGCCAATCAGGGAGACTGGGCACAGGTGCGCAGGAACCGGCCAGCCATTCAGAGACAGGGGAGGTTGAGTGAAGCAGAGCAATCCAGGTCATTCAGGAACACGGGCACAGGTGGATTAAAGCACCAATCAGGGGATGGGAGAGCCATGATCACAGACCATGACAATGTCTGCAACTGCTGGACAATTCATTCCTGTTATTCAATGTGGACATTTGTGGCTTGCAGATGATAAAATATTGTTCAGTTGGACATAGGTTACACATTTTACTGCTGGGTGTATATGTTTTGTTCTTTGAGAGGATTTTCCAGGTGGTTGAACAATTAATGTTTCTGTCCGCTAATGACCAAATAAGGGCTTAAACATGTGCCACTCTTTAAATGGTTGTTTGTAAAGCTACACATGTGCATTAAACCTCTTGTTGAATGTCCCCTCTGTTAGACCCACATATGTCTCTGTTTTGTCATTGTCCTCTCTCGTCACCGTAGCTTGGTAGATAACTCCCTCCATCTGGCATTTTCCCTCGAGGTGGCACGAGTCGTTCACACGGCAGTTGCAGTTGGGGGAGTCCGATTGTGGTGAAGGTGTCATTGATGTGTTGATGATTCTTGTGTTGTGGGACTATATTATGTTTAATGTTAGACATGCAGCTGTAACTCATGTTGATGGTGTTCCTATTGAATATCTTCCTCAGCTGATGGTTCGGGGTGAAGCACTTACCCAAAAGTTAAAAAAAAAACGCTTACTAATGTTTGTGGCCACGGTATCACTGTAGGGTGGGTTGTACCACGGTGTCACTGGAGGGTGGGTTTTACCACGGTATCACTGTAGGGTGGGTTGTACCACGGTGTCACTGTAGGGTGGGTTGTACCACGGTATCACTGTAGGGTGGGTTGTACCACGGTATCACTGTAGGGTGGGTTGTACCACGGTGTCACTGTAGGGTGGGTTGTGGCCACAGTATCACTGTAGGGTGGGTTGTACCCCGGGTCACTGGAGGATGGGTTTTACCACGGTATCACTGTAGGGTGGGTTGTACCACAGTGTCACTGCAGGGTGGGTTGTACCACGGTATCACTGTAGGGTGGGTTGTACCACGGTGTCACTGTAGGTTGGGTTGTACCAGTGTCACTGTAGGGTGGGTTGTACCAGCTGACGTTCTGTTTTCTGCTTCGTATGTTGGTTTGCGGTCAGTCATTGTGTAATGGTGGGTTGTACTTGAGCCACTCTTTTGAAATGCATCTTGGTATGGGGGTGTAGCTTCATTGAAGATGGGACTCACTAGATGATCATGTTGAGAGTCTTCTATTAATGCTTTCTGGGAAGTTCTTCAAGATGGAGGGCGGGTGGGTGTTTTCCCTATGGACATACTGCAGCGTGTTGTTGGGCTTCATGTACGGCTTGTATGAGTCATTCCTAAGGTACATTGAGATGTCCAGAAAGTCCATTTGTTTTTTGTTTGCTTCAATAGTGATTTTTACCTCATTGTTTGAGAATCTTTTGCAGATTGTTTTCTTAATTTGCTCGACCTCTCGTGGTGCTCTGCTACAAACTGCTAGTCCATCATCCCTATAGAGTCCAACATTGATGTCCAGGTCCTGTAGTTGAGACAACAAATACATTCCAACTAGTTCACAAGCTTCTGCCCCGTCGAAGCTGCCCATGGTTACATCACATTTACTACTACCTTTTATCTGCCATGAGTTTCCACTGTGGTACAGAAGTGATTCTTCACTTGGTATATAATGTCTCTGTCTTGCTCGGACATCACTGTGTGTCCTGGTATATAATGTCTCTGTCTTACTCGGGTATCGCTGTGTGTTTTGTGGTAAAATCCATGGCTTTGGATAGGAACTCTTTGCTTATGGAGGGGTAGAACTTTGTGGAGGGGTAGAACTTTGCTTATGGAGGGGTAGAACTTTGTGGAGGGGTAGAACTTTGCTTATGGAGGGGTAGAACTTTGTGGAGGGGTAGAACTTTGCTTATGGAGGGGTCGAACTCGCAGATATCAAATCATATGAATGTGCAGTTCTTCTTGTCACTTATGCCGGCTTCTTTAAAAAGTTGGGCTTGTGGTCCTTCAGGGTGATAAAGGCTTGGTTCCGGGCAGTGACGTCAATGTGGTTGTCTAATTTTAGGTCCGAGGTGATTTTTTTGTCTTTCATCATTACTTGTCTTTCAGCAGTCTCTGCGGCCCTCTTGTATGATGTTGTGATGTTATCGGACCTAGAAAATAACGTCACAACTTCATCTATAGACATGGCCAATGATGTCTGTAGGTACGCCTGATCAAGCCAGAGGTAACACGGGGATTCAAACCGGCAATCCCCATGTTGGTAGGCAACGGAACAGACCACCACGCCACCCAGATATCCCAGTACATCATTTTTAATAGAATTCTTTAACATAGACAGAGATTTCTTTCAGATCATCAGATATCCTGCCATTAATCTTAATTTAGCCAATTTATTAATAGAGTGATTCCTTTTTTCTAAATTATGGAAATATTTGGTATTCTTTTCACCTTGCTCCAGCCATTTCCTTCTTGACCTAACAAAGGCACCCTTTGCTAAATTCTGATATACGGAGTCTAATTCCAATTGTAGTGTGGTTAATGTATTTATAGCTACTTGAGATAAATGATCTTTTTCAAATATAGATTATCTCTTTCACTGTTGTATCTTGTTTAAATATTTTTCTTTTGCCATTTGTTTCCCCCTACTAATCACCTAATTCCTAACTTGAAATGTTGTGTATTCCCAATATTTGCCATAAGATTGGTATGCCTTTGCTTTTCTCCAGTTATCATCCATCCATTATCCAAGCCGCTTATCCTGCTCTCAGGGTCGTGGGGATGCTGGAGCCTACCCCAGCAGTCATTGGGCGGCAGGTGGGGAGACACCCTGGACAGGTCGCCAGACCATCAAGCCCCCCCCACACACACACACACACATACATTCACACCTAGGGACAATTTAGTACGGCCAATTGACCTGACCTACATGTCTTTGGATTGTGGGAGGAAACCGGCGCCCCCGGAGGAAACCCCCGCAGACAAGGGGAGAACATGCAAACTCCACACAGAGGACGACTTTGGATGACCCCCAAGGTTGGACTACCCTGGGGCTCGAACCCAGGACCTTATTGCAGTGAGGTGACCGTGCTAAGCACTGCGCCACCGTGCCGCCCCCGGGTTATCATTAATTATCATAATTACATTTTCTTGGAAGAACTTATCCTGTAGTAGAGAATTGTTTAACTTCCAATAACTTGGGTTATGTTTATAACTGTTACCTTGCCCAGTTTAACTGTTAAGGATACAAGTTTGTGATCTGTAACTATTGATGGTTCAATTTTGGTTTCCTTTACTGTTGTATTCAAATCATTTTAAATAATCCAAAAAACAATCCTCGATTGTTTTGACAAATCTTTGTTGCTCCATGTAAATTCAGACTTCTGAGGATTTACATATTTGAACCTTAAAACTAGGATTTGGTATAGTAGGCTAATACTGAATGTACTATAATTTTGATCTTACAACTTGATCTCTCATCAATGATGCCGTTGGCTCCTCTGAAGAATGCCTTCTTCCCCTCTTTCCATGCCGCTTCTATCAGAGGCCACAGCTTGTTGCGTGTACCCTTGTCTTTAGAGGTAAGGTCTTCTCTGAATCTCAGTTTCTTTGTCTTCAGAAACTCCGACCCCTTTGCCTGCTTCCATACCACTTCCTTCACTGATCTGGCTGTGAACCTTGTTATCACAGGTCGAATCCTCCCCTCTTCCTTACAACCAATTCTGTGACTTCCATCAATGTGAAAGCCAAACTGTTGTCCGGCATCTGGGACTATGGCATGGGAGATGTCCATCATGCGTTGCCTTACATTTTCTCCTTCTTGTTGTGGCAGGCCATTAAGTCGTTGGCTCCATCTTCCATGGTATTGATCCATCTCATTGACCTTATCTTCTAAATCAGCTATTTCCTTCTGGTGGTTAGTACTAACTGATTTAGCCTCTTTTCGTTCTGTTTTAACTTCCTGTATCTCTTTCAAGAGAAATGTGGAGTTTTCTTTCAAGGCCTCAATGCTGTCAGCGTTCTTTTCTGATCAAAGCTGTCACAGCACCAGAGTTTTCTTTCAGCTTCTCAGAGAGCAGCCTCACAATGTTCTCTTGTCACTTGGAGAGTGCAGGCTCCATCTTGCCTTTTTTTTGCAGCTGGAGTGGTGGGCTCGGTTTCTGGAAGAAGAGAGCACTTGCCCAAACTAATATAAGAATCTATCTCTCTGGATTTGATAATAACAATAATAATAATAAAAATACCAACAACCATTACATTGGAGTTGCCAGCTGCTTCTTTTCACCTGACAGTGAGGAGATTCGCCAGGGGTACGTAGCACGTGGGAGGACCACGTCATTCCCCCAGTTCACCCCCCCCCCCGAACAGGCGCCCCGATTGACCAAAGGAGGTGCTAGTGCAGCAACCAGGACACATACCCACATCTGGCTCCCCAGACACAGCCAATTGTGTCTGTAGGGACTCCAGACCAAGCCGGAGATAACACAGGGATTTGAACCGGCAATCCACGTGTTGGTAGGCAATGAAATAGACTGCTACACCACCCGGACGCCCCCATATAGCACTTTTCTAGGCACCTAAAGCACTTCAGATTGAAGGGGGTAACTCACTTCAATCACCACCAATGTGTAGCACTACCTGGGTGATGCACAGCAGCCATTTTGTGCCAGAATGCTCACCACACATCAGCTTGAGGTGGAGAAGGAGGAATCACTGAGCCAGTTATGTGGGGGATGATCAGGTGGCCAGATGGAGAGAGCCAGGCTGGGAATGTTGCCAGGACCCCCTGGACCCCCTAGTCTTTGTGATAAGTGCCATGGGGTCTTTAATGACCACAGTGAGTCAGGACCTCAATTTAACGTCTCATCTGAAGGATGGCGTCTCCTGCAGCAAAGTGTCCCTGTCACTGCACTGGGGCATTGGGATTAGATATTTGTCGTTTTTATTAAGACCAGAGGGAAGACTGCCCGCTACTGGCCCACCAACACCAATTCTGATTTGATTATATTCACATTGCCAGAATTGGATAAAAGCTGTTTACTCGCTTTCTTTTCTGTAGGTTGGTTTCTCAGTGTTTTATCAGCCATTTTGCAATCTTCTTTTCATGTAGCAGCTAGGTTATTTGCTAACAATAGCCAGTTACTGCCAGTTTCCACTTTCTTCTTTTTTGAAACAATGTAAAGTTGTCTGGAAGTTGGAAAAATTTAACCCAATGTGCTTCTAATTCAATAAAGCACTTGTCCGTTGTTATATTGATCGAATAATTACCTTCTAGTTGTGAAAATCACCTACCCCGTTTTAGCAGTCAAAAGTGCTGACTGCCTTAGCCGCTATCCTTTTCCGGTAAGATACATTGGTGCCTGGAACATAGCTAATTACGTGACATACTGTATGAGACGAGAGATGGAGAGATGTTGTTCACTGAGCGGTTTCACACAAAACAGTCTTACGACAAACTGCGACTTTCTTGACTTGCAAAATTATCTTTTAAATTGCCAAACGTGTTTATTTGTTTTAACATAAAATTTCAATTGATGTAGCATTGAGTACGGTAGCATTTTATTCAATCCGGCATCAAATATTATCGTTATTTGATCAATTCAGTTTTGTTGTTTTTGTTACTTCCACCCCTCGTGTAACTAGCTAAAAGAAAAGATTTAAATGACTGGTCTTTGTAGACCCAAAAAGACGATGTCACTTGGACTTGAATCATAGCATGAGTATAGCATAGCACACCAAAAGTGTGAAGAGATAAGGTAAGCCCTCGAAAATGAGGAAACGTGTCTATCCTTGCTTCATATGAAATAGAGGAGACACACAAAATCCCGGATACCCACAGGTTTAGAAATTGAATGAACAATTTCTCCCTGGTATCCAGACAGCTAGTCATTTCATCATTCCCCATAACAGCTGACGACACTCATCTTAAAGGACACTTTCATACACAATACACTAGAATATAGCATTTAAGTCTATAAACGAAGCCCCCCAAAATGAGAAATGAGTTAGCGTAAGGACCACAGAACTGAGGCTGGTCCACCACTGTTGAGTACAGGGTAACTTTGCTGGCTCCTGTACTCTTTTTTTGTGTGGATTCTCAACCCCCCCCCTTTTCTCCCCAGTTGTATCTGGCCAATTACCCCACTCTTCCGAGCCGTCCTGGTTGCTGCCCGACCCCCTCTGCTGCTTCTTTTCATCTGAAAGTGAGGAGTTTCACCAGGGGGACGTAGCGTGTGGGTCACGCTATTCCCTCCAGTCCCCCCCCCCCCCAAACAGGTGCCCAGACCAACCAGAGGAGGCACTAATGCAGCAACCAGGACACATACCCACATCCGGCTTCCCACCCGCAGACACGGCCAGTTGTCGCTGTAGGGATGCCCAACCAAGCCGGAGGTAACACGGGGATTCGAACTGGTAATCCCCATGTTGGTAGGCAACGGGATAGACCGCCACGCCACCTGGACATGGCTCCTGTACTCATTTTTGTGTGTATGTATGTGCGTTGCAAAGTAAACTCAATCTGTCCTACCTCGACTGAGTCCATCAGGGCCTCGGAGTATCCTGCACTCCTCTATCTGGCCATAGGATGAAAACATCAGCCTGATGTCATTCTCATTGCACTTCTTGGAGATCATTCCGATAAAAAGTTTCCTGTCCTCCACCGCTGAATTCAAACACACCAACAAATACAGAAACAATTAAGACAAGCAAGTTGATAAAAGAACAATCAAGGTGCCCACATGTTTGTTGTTTTTTCCCTATTTATATTGGACTAATCTATTATCTCCAAATAATCAAGTGATACCACATACCACTGCTCTTTGTCGGCTGATTTACCTTCACATGTACATTTTATTTGTACGACTACATTTTTAAACCATACTAAACCAAACCATACTTCCATGCAACAAGTGTACCACAACTATGACAAATAGCCATTTTGCTTTCTTCTTTTTTTTGGACACTGAATAAACACTAACACTAGATGTTTCCTAGGTGTTCATACACAACACACAATTTTTCAGGTAGCCTAAATGAGAAAAAAAACTGACTCGGAAAATGCACACATCCACACAAACTCTCATAAAAAAAAAGAGTGGTACAAATGTGGTGCTTCCAGGTCACCAATACTTTGAAGTGTCAACAATTCTAATCAGGGCGTACATAGTCAACATGAATACTGAAGTTGCAGCTGTAACAATTCAATCCAACTTCAAAACAGATGAGAGAAAGTCACTAAATTCCGCCAGGAGAGAAGTATAAAAACCTGGAGATCGATAGATTAGGGCTGTTCAGGATACCATTTTTTAGGCTCTGGTGCTTCGGTAGTAATCAACAGTGACTAATCGAAACTGCCCAGGGGGACTGAACATGACTCGGGAAGGACTCAGTCAGATATGTCTCCATTCTCGGCTTGGCTTGGTGTGTTTTATGCATGTTTGTAAACCCGAGGGATTTGGTTAAAATTAGTCCCATCTTTGCACTTTTTGTGACAAAACAGCTTGTGAAAATTTTTCTTATCATGGATAAATTATAGACTTACAGAAATGCTAATAATAATAGGCTCCAAATCTGAGACAACGCCTGACAAAGCGCTATGAAACAGAAGCACAGAAACAGAAAACTAGCTCCAAAAAATTTATGATTTGAGATTTATATTTATTTACGTTTTTGTTTTTTTTGTTTTTTGCAATTTCTCGGTACTCATATACACTGAAATGAAATATGTCCTCTGTATTTAACCCATCCTATACACTAGGAGCAGTGGGTAGCCGCAGTGCAGCATCTGGGGACCAACTCCAGTTCCAAATTCAGTCAGCCTGAATCTATAATGTTTTACAATCTGAACCGGACAAGAGTCAAACAAACATACAAGAAAACACGCAGAGGGCACACTGCCTTGTCATCGCTTAATCTCAAGTGTTCCCACTAGGGGCGCGTGGTATATGAGGTAGATGGTATAAATGATATAAATTTGGCCTACGGTAGAGATTTGGACTCTACCGACCAATCGCGATAACGCTTGTTGATGACATATCTGCCTCAGTGTGACAATGGCTTCAAGCACAGAGACCACGGAGCAGGAGGAGCTGGTTAAAAAAACGGTGCTACGTCAGTGATTTGGACTTGGTTCGGATTTCAGAAGTCGGATAGTGAGCAGAAAAATGTCATTTGCAAGATGTGTCGAATGACAGTGCCTGCAAACAAAGGTAACACGAGCAATGTGTTCTACCATCTAAAAACAAGACATGTCCTCGAGTATGAGGAGAGCCGGAGGACGCGCTCGACTCAAACGCCCAGTCAGTCTCCGAACACAGGAGGGAAGAAAAAAGTTTTCCCTACTACCCAACCGCAGACCTCTATTGTGAAAGCTTTTTCGAAGAGTACTCCCTATGATAAAAAGAGTAAGCGTTGGACTGACATTACACAAGCCATTACGATACACTTATGCAAAGACATGGTCCCTTTCCAAACAGTGGAACACAGCGGGTTTCAAGACATGATTAAAACCCTTGATCCACGATACGTAGTGCCGAGCCGCAAGTACTTTAATGAGACAGAAATGCCCCAAAGTTGAAAAAGACCTCCGTGAATTAAAGTATTTCGCAACTACTATGGACTTGTGGTCGAGTCGCAGCATGGAGCCTTATATCAGCCTCACGATCCATTTCATAACTGCTGAGTGGGAACTGGCCAGCCGGTGCTTACAGACTTCATATTTCCCTGAAGACCATACGGGTGAAGTGATAGCAGAAGGATTAAAGGATGCGCTGGAGTCATGGGGTCTCAGGGAAGAATCTCAAGTATGCATAACCACCGACAACGGCGCAAATGTGGTGAAGGCAGTGACTCTGAACGACTGGAACAGGCTGCAGTGCTTCGGTCACAGGCTCCATCTCGCCATTGGTAGGTTAAAACTTCTCTTTGTAAGAGTGTAACATTATAAGCTATTTTAATGTACTTACTCCACCAGGTTGAGTATACAGAGATGGCATAAGTGCAACTTGGCATAGCCAACCAGCAAAGCTGTTATTATTGTATGCTGTGTATTATGTTGATTGGGTTATTTGCTGGATGTATTATTTATTTTGTGTGCCCATGCCCCTCTAAAATAGCTCATCAGCCTCCTAGGGTGTCCCGTTTCACATAACTTAATTACAGAACTATTTTTTTGTACCTGCTTTTAGTGACGTGCAAATAAATGAATAAATTGAATTAAATGTAGCCTATGGACACTGATAAAGATCATTTTAAATTTCACGCCTCCATGGTGCAAAATAATTTTGATTCATTTATCTAATCTGTTATCAGATTACTGTGTAGTATTTCTATGTTTTGTTGGTAGAGATGTCTGATGCTCTGTGGATGAAACTAAAGTAATAACAACTTTTAACTTTGTTAACAGAGAGAAGTGTGAAAGATCTTCGTGTGGAGCGCGCAATTGGCGTGTGTAAAAGGATTGTGAGTGCCTTTCAAATACATGGAAAAGGAAGAGAGAATTGGCCACTGCCCAGGCTGAGCTACACCTGCCTCCTCACTGGCTCATCACTGAAACACCAACAAGGTGGGGGTCCTGCCAACAGATGATAGAGCGGGTTCTTGAACAGGAGAAGGCCATATCACAGGTCCTGAGAGCAGATAAAAAGACCAGACATCTGGTACCTACTCGGCAGGACATTGATGTTTGGGAATCTGTAAGCAAGACCCTCAGCCCCCTAATGGAGTTCACAGATGCACTGTCTGGGGAAGAATATGTCATTGTGTCATACCTCAAACCTGTGCTTCATCTGCTAAACAATACAGTTCTTCCTCATTCTGAAGATGACACAGACCTGACAAAACACATGAAGACGGCTGTCCTCCAGTATCTTAATGAGAATTACTCTGACCCTGCTACCAATGACCTGCTGGATATGGCCTCCTTTGTCGATCCATGGTTCAAAGACACATACATAGCTGATGACAGAAGGGAGTACATCAAGACCAGAGCAGCAGCGGAAATTCAGGCCCTGCTTGAGATGCAAGCTTTATCTGCCACAGAGTCACCCCCACAAACAAGCACGGCAGCTGCTGGTGGAGTTGAGGAGAGAGAACCTAAGAAGGTGAAACGGAGTCTGGGCAGCTTTTTCAAAAAAGCATCCACTCAGCCTGGCCCAGCTGCTCTCTCTGACAGAGATGCCATTGAAGTGGAGATAAGAAGTTACCTGCAGTCACTGGAGGTTGATGGAGAAGCTTACCCACTAGAGTGGTGGAGGCTGCACCAGGCTAATTTCCCAAGGGTGGCAAGCCTGGCAAAGAAATATCTTTGCATCCCTGCCACCAGTGCCCCATCAGAGAGGGCATTTAGCACTGGTGGCAACATTGTCACATGCCACCGGTCTGCGTTAAAGCCAGAGACTGTGGACAAGCTTGTGTTCCTGGCAAGCAATCTATAAAAGAGGATGGGAAGCAAGTGAACTGGAGTAAACACCAAAGTTTAGTGTTTGTGTTTGCAGCTTGATTTAATTTGAAATATGCTGGTTTTTTTTCTTAACTGAAAAGATGCTAAGTGTACTTTAAGTATTTCTTTCTTAAAAAATATCTGCAACTTGAGAAATTTGGTGCTGAGTAACACTTTTGCACTATAGAACAAAAGCCTGTTGTACTTGAAGTAGTATTATTTAGAGTATCTATTTTATTTTTGTGTTCTTTAAGATGTAGAAAATTAGTGTTTGGTAACTTTTGCACTATTTTGCATTACAGAAAACAACCTGTTGTACTTGAAGTACTGTTTACAATATCTAGTTTATCATTGTGTTCTTGAAGTGAGAATTATTGTTGGCAACCTTTTCACTGTTTTTGCAATTTGCATTATAGAAAACCTCTTTTACTTTAAGTACTGTTTACAATAGCCACTTTATTTTTGCGTTCTTGAAGAAGTGAGCAATTGTTGTTGACAACATTTTCACTATTTTGCATTATAGAAAAAAGCCTGTTGTACTGTTTTTATTTAAAATATCAGCAATGTTATTTGTGTTCGTTTGCACTATTTTGCACCGTAGAGTGCTGAGTTTTAATTTTGAGTTTTGAGATCTGCACAATAAATGTCCTCAAAATTACATTATATCTGTTTTTGTTTTTTTGTTGTTTTTTATTTATTTTTTATCAATTTAGCTTTGCTAAGGGACTATATAACCCATTCAGAAACACTTCCATTATAATTTTTACACTTAAGTTTATATCGCGATATATACCGTTACCGTGAAGGGATTAATTTATACCGCGATATGAATTTTAGGTCATATCGCCCAGCCCTCATTCCCACACAACGGGGCACACTTTCTATTACAGCTCTGTAGAACTGTAACATTGCAATCCTTGACACTCCAAATTTCCCAAGCTGCCTTAGAAAGAATAGTCTTTGGTGAGCTTTCTTTCTTCTGGGTGGTGGTGAAGTTTTCTTTCCATTTAAGGGAGAAAATTATGTGAATACTTACTCATGAGAAAAACTGTTTCTTGCAAGAATGTCTCTTGTTTGAATGTCTTCTGAATGTTTGAACTTTAATGTGTTTGTGAGAGGTTAGTTCTGAAAGCAAGTAAGAGGAAATTTGCAGTAAATGTTTAAATTTCAGTGTTTTCTGTTCACAAAATTATCGTATGGCTTTAGAAGACTTGGACTGTGCTGCATGAGCCATTTAGGATACTTTTACGTTCATTTAAAAAAAATTTTTTTTTGGAACTCAAATGAACTGGCCACCATCCAGCCATCAATAAGGGATGGGGAGGCCTGCAGTCAGTTCAGAGTGAAGATGTCACTTAGTTGAGTGATGAAACGTATCTGTCAATAAACGTTGTATCCAGAAGAACTGATTCAACCTTCTTTGATGGCCACCATCCAGTGATACTGTTTGGAGGAAATCTGCTCTGACATTTTATTAGATAACTCTTTCGGTGTTGCACGGAAACAGAAAAAAATTCCAGGGGCCAACTGTATATAAACCATGTGTACACGCGAAAACTGTACTTGCATCACTTCCCACGCAGGTATCAGAATGTATAAAAATACACAGGCAGTCAGAATGTGTGTACTGGTACACATCTTTGGTGCACCTCAGGGCTTGGTTCTTGGCCCTCTACTTTCTCTCTTTATATTTCACCTCTTGACCAAATCATACGCAGTTGGAGTAAATTCCATTGCTATGTGGATGATACTCAGCTGTGTGTGCCTATAAGTGCTGATGATCGTACTCAAGTTACTAATTTAGAGGCCTGACAGGTGGATGTGAAAAATTGGATGTAACTAAATTTCCTGCTTTCAAATTCGGACAAAACTGAGATGCTGGTTGCTGGCCCTGCTAGACAGACACCATTTGATCAAGTAACAATAATAACTCTGTGATTTCACAAAGTGTGGCAGTCAAAAATCTTGCTGTTAACATTTGATCCCAGCCTTTCCTTTGATAGGCATATTAAAGAAATAAACCATGACTACCCTTTTCACTTACATAACAGAGCTAAAAATCCGGCCTTTCCTGTCCATGGCTGACCCAGAGACATGCTTTTGTTTCATCCAGACTTGATTACTGTAATGTTCTGTTTTCGGGTCTGCCACATGCTAGTACTAAAAGTCTTCAGATGGTTCAAAATGCTGAAGCTAGAATCCTAACTAAAAATAGAAAAATTTACCACATTACACCAATTCTTGCCTCCCTTTATTGGTTTCCTATCTATGTTAGATCAGACTTCAAGGTGCTTCTGCTGTCTTATAAAATCCTAAATTCCAGGGGCCAACTGTATAAACCATGTGTACATGCGAAAACTGTACTAAAACTGTACTCAAACATCGAGCTCTAAAAACCAAAGACCAAGTCCGAAATCTTGGCGTTATGACAGACTCAGATCTCACATTCACAAGCCATATCAAAGCAATCACTAAAACAGCCTTCTAGCATCTTAAAAATATAGCCAATCAAGGGTTTGGTATCCCAAAATGACCAAGAGAAGCTCATCCATGTTTTTATTTCCAGTAGAATTGATTACAATAATGCTCTCTTAACTGGTCTTCCCAAAAAACCATGAAACAGCTGCAGCTTATTTAGGATGCTGCTGCTAGAGTTTTAACCAGGACCAAGAGAATAGAGCACATTACTGCAGTCCTGACATCTTTACACTGGCTTCCAGTTAGTTACAGAATAGAGTTTAATGTGCTGCTACTTGTCTACATATCACTGAATGGTGTATGCCCAGAATGCTTGAAGAGTATAAACCGGGTAGGGCTCTAAAATCCATGGAGTCAGGTCAGTTAGTTCAGCCCAGAGTCCAAACCAAACATGGTGAAGCAGCATTTAGCTGTTATGCTGCATGCAACTGGAACAACTACCAGAAGATCTTAGATGTGCCCCAAATATAGCAATTTTTAAATCTAGGTTAAAAACTTTTTTTTTTCTTTTGCCTGTGATTGGGCATTAAAACTTGCACCTTATTCCTACTGTACGTTAAGTCTGGAAGTAGATCTCTACTCACTACCGACGGGGACGTGACTATGTCAAATCTTATTTTTTTCAGATGCATAGATAGGTCCATATTAAAGAGAAAAATACAACACAGAACAACAACACAAAAATATAGCTAACAGCAGCTCACAAGTCCACAATGATTAAAACCTAGACAGACATTTGTTCCAATATTTCCAGAACAAGAAGTGTACCTTGTCACACTTTGTGTAGGCTCAATTAAGAGTATTATAATTAGATTCCTGGAATCAATTAATTGACACATAAATTTGTACATAAAATTCCTCAATACAATATGAAAAGTGGGAACATTACAAGTCACAAACACATGACTTGCACTTGTCCATCTTGGACACTTGAGCAAGATTGTGAATGCATCATTATATGCTACCTGCAGCTTCTTCGTTGTTGATTGGCTATAATTGCACCACAAGTGGGCAGTATAGCGTGGAGTACAGTCGGCCCTAGAAAGAGCAGTTTTAACCTCATCTGTGCACATATGACATTTGCGTGCCAGCACATTGGCTTGTGCATACAGTTTGCAACACTGGCGCTGCACATCATCGTCATCACATAGCTCAATCCTGATGATGTGACCCAGATATTTGATGATGTGACCCAGATATCTGATGATGTGACCCAGATATCTTACTTTGTTCACCACATTTACTGCTTGTTCTGCCAAGAAGAATGAAGGAATATGTTGCTTCTGATCCTCCTTGGTTTTAGCAATTATCACGACACTCTTTTTTGAGTTAAATGTAATGTCATGCTGCACACCATAACTTGAGCAGACTCTGAGCAGTTGCTGTAAGCCAGCACTACAAGGAGACAGTATGATTAAGTCATCTGCGTACATCAGATGGTTAATAAGACTATCCCCACCATACAGCCAGTCTTACACTCTTAACTTTTTACAGAAATCATCCATATACACACTGAATAGAACAGGTGAGTGTTCCACCTTGTCGGACCCCACTGGTCACTGGGAAGGGTGCAGATATACTCTTACTCCATCTAACTTCCATGGTTTTATAAGAATCCCAACAATGCAAGATCCTTATCAGATAAGAGGGGACCCCTCATTCTTGTAGTTTAACAAACAATTTACCATGATTAACTCGGTCAAAAGCTTTTCATGCGTCCACGAAACACATAAATACTGTAGTGCAGTGTTACTCTTTACGCGGTTCGCAAGCCGCATGCTTTGTTTTGCGCCCCATATAGATCCACTGATAACAATAAGAACACAGCTATAATTTACTTCTATAGGTTCCGTTTGTGTCCTGTTTTAGCACATTGAAATGAATTATCCAGCAGATGGCAGCGTACTGAAGATACGTCAAAGAACGTAGGCTACGTAACAGCGTGGGATCATGGGTAGACATATAGCCTATGTGTGTAGCTTTGTATTTGCGAAATTTATTGCAAGCTCTGTGGCTCTTTGAGTAATGGTCTTACTCATAAGTGGCTCTGCTAAGAAAACTAGTGAGTACCACTGCTGTAGTGTTATGTCTTCGGTACTTACTGACAACTTCCTTCAGTGCATATATGCACAAATCTGTGCCGTGTTTATTTTTAAAACTAAATTGATTGTCAGTAATTGATAAATATTCTTGAAGCCTATCCAAGAGAATTCGTTCCAATACTTTGGAAAGTATGCTAGCCAGAGCAACTGGCCTACAATCTTCTATGCTGGATATTTTACCCGTTTTGTCTGTGATTACTGGCACTAGTAAGACAGACAGCATAGAGTCAGGTAGGATGCCACGCATTAACAATCCAGAAAAATACACAGCAAGTAACACTGAGATTCTGTGGCTAGCATACTTCAGATGTTCTGCTGTTATTTGGTCAAGCTCACATGTTTTGTTCACTGACAATTCCTCAATGGTGTAGCACACTTCATTAGGTCTAATAACCACATCATCATTGTTAGAGACATCACCAACATTAAATCCATCACTCTTTAAGCAATTAAAAATGTCTCTATACTGTTTTCTCCACAGTTCAGCAATATTTTCAGGCCCAGTAATTCCATCAATGCTGAATGGTAGGGCATCTTACTATTATCAATAACCTTAACTTCCTTCCAGAAGTCACAGACATTATTCTGCTGAGGCTTTTTGGCCATGGAGTTTGCCCTCATGGCCTGCTCATTTCTTTTAATAAAACGTACAACATATTTAAGTCTAGCATTAGCCTGTTTCTTGTGTTCACACTCTGGACCATGCCTGGCTTTTCCTGATGAGACCCAGTTTTTAAAAGCTTCTTGGCCTCTACATGTAGTTCAGCTACATATTCATTCCTACTTGGAATGTATTTATTCTATATGTTTTTTGTACTTTGTACTTTCTTTTTATAGTACCTCTTTTAATTACATTACTCTTTTTAATTATTATTTCAAAGTGTACCCTTTTAATTATACTTTATATATGATTGTTCCTATTTGTTTTTATTTACCCTTTTAATTATATTTTACATGGTTGTTCCTTTTCTGTTTTTATTTGTGTAAAGCACACTGAACTGCCCTGTGTACAAAATGTGCTTTACAAATAAACTTGCTTGCTTGCTAAATGACACAAAGTTGAATCAGTTCATCGGGACACAACGTTTACTGGAAGAGAAACGTTTCATCACTCATCTAAGTAAGCGCTTCAGTCTTAACTGAAACCAGGTATCACCACCCTTATAAACAGCACAGTGGCTTAACAACAGAAAAAAAGGATCAGTTTCATATGCAAACTGCCGTGACCACTAACTAGAGTTTCAATGGCCATGTGTACTAATCACAGAGGATTTGGGAATGGTTGCAATCACAACATTGTAAGATGATGACAGATGTACTCTTAGCCCCCCCCCCCCCATTTCAGGGATGGTTGTTCCCTCTTCACATATATGGCCTCTGACTCCCCATTCAAACCAGCATTCCTCCCTATCAAGGGTCTTCACATCCTCATCCCTGAAAGAGTGGCCACTGGCCTATAGATGGTGTAGACTGTGGAGTCCTGGCCTGTAGATGGTGTAGACTGTGGAGTCCTGGCCGGATACATTAGCTCTTCTGTGGTGTGTCATCCTCTTGGCCAGCATCTGTTTGGTTTCCCCAATGTACAAGTCATAGCAATTCTCCCGCCACTTAACAGCGTACATTTTATTGCTCTGTTTGTGCCAGGGGACCCGATCCTTGGGGTGGACCAATTTCTGGCACGGCATGTTTTGGGGTTTTAAAAGAACTGAGATGCGGTGTTTAGAAAATAATGCGCCTCAACTGTTCCAACACTCCTGCCACTTACGGAATAACCACTGGTTTATGCTCAGGCAGCTGTTGTCCTTCTCCTCTCTTGTATTGGCTGGTGCACTGCTTGTGCGTCTTCCTGCTTTGACAAACACCCAGTTAGGATAACCACACTTAACGAGGGCTTGTTTAATGTGGGATTTCTCCTCTTCCCCGGCCGCTGTGTCAGTGGGGACGTTGTCAGTTCAGTAGTCCAGTGTCCTGATGACTCCTAGTTTGTGCTCCAGTGGATGATGAGAGTCAAACCTTAAGTACTGATCAGTATGTGCTGATATACAGTAAACACCAACAATCAAATGTCCCCCATCACCAACTGCAATTTCACAGTGTAAGAAGGCTACCCTGTCATGTTCCACATCCTCCCTGGTGAGCTTGATGCGGTGTCCACGGAGTTAATGTGGTCGTTGAAATGTGCTACGTCCTGAGATTTAATTTTAACCCAGGTGTCGTCCACAAATCTGAACCAATGGCTAGGTGGTGTCCCTGGATAGGACATCAGAGCCTCTTTTCCACTTCCTCAATATACAAGTTGGCCACTACGGGTGAGACTGGTGAACTCATAGCAAACCCATGCCTCTGCCTATAGTACTGCCCCCTGTATGTGAAGTATGTGGACTGAAGACACAGCTTCAGGAGCAGACACACTTGGTCAGTATTAAGGGTGGTGCTATTGCTAAGGGTGGGGTCGTTTTGTAATTTCATACGGACTATCCCCACTGCTTCATCAACAGGAATGCAGGTGAAGAGAGACTTATCATAAGAGACCATTGTTTCATCCTCCTCCATGATGACGTCCCTCACCTTATCCACAACATCCACAGTGTTGTGAATGTGATGTTCATTACTGCCTACCAACGGGTTAAGAACAGATGCCAGAAACTTAGAGAGGTTATAGGTCACTGAGTTAATCATACTAACAATAGGCCATAATGGCACATCCTGTTTATGTATCTTAGGTAACCCATACAGAGTAGGTGTAGCGCCCCCTGGGTATAATCTGTGGTACAACATTCTGTCAATAGCATTGTCCTGTTCTAACAGCTTCAGACAATCTACCATCTTTTTCTTGGAACCACTGCCTGGATCTGGTTTCAGGGGCTCATAAGTATTCATGTCGCTAAGTAACGTCATAACTTTCTCATGATAGTCTGTCTGGTTTAATACAACAGTGCATCTGCGCTTGTCTGCAGAAAGGATGATGTTATTGTCCTTACCGAGAGACATGAGTGCTTTCCTCTCGTCTCTGCTGATGTTGGACGGTGGTGCCTTTGCATTGCTGAGGCAGGCTGAAACTTTCATAGAGTGCATCTGTCCCCATCTTACAATGCTGTTATTGCAACCATTCCCAAATCCTATGTGAAAAGTACACATTGCCATTGAAACTTGCAATTATCCATGCCCATGGTTTCTCATACCATTACTATGCTGACAATACCCATCTGTTCCTGTCCATTCTGCCAGAAGACACAGTATTGGCTTGGATCTCGCCAGGTCTTGCCGATATATCGGCATGGATGAAAGAACGCCACTTTCAACTTAGCCTCTCTAAGACCAAGCTCCGAGCTCATCCCAGCCAGTCTATCATTACAACAACAGATTGTGGTGTATGGTTTTGTGGGGTGTATAATGTTGTACTGTATGTATTGTTGTGTATTTTAGTGTTATCGTATTATGTTGTGGTGTACCACATCTGTTGCTTTGACCTGCCTAGGGACAACGGATGTAAATTAGCAGTATTGCTACAATCCGGCATGTTTACATGTCCCTGTGCGATACCAATGTTCATTAATATGCACTGTCCCTATTCAAATAAACAAACAAATAAATAAATAAATAAATAAAAATCAATATCCAGCTCAGATCAACCAAACTCATGCCCACAAAGTCTGCCCAAAACCTGTGTATCATGAGTGATGACCAACTACCCTTTCAGGTTCACGTGGCCTCAATTGGTTGGTTGTGTCGATTTGCCAGATATAACATCAGGAAAATCAGCCCTGACCTGTCAGAGCATGTAGCACAACTCCTGGGACAGGCTCTTATAATATGATGCACTAACTACTGCAACTCCTTACTGGCAGGCCTCCACGCAAATACGTTCAAACCTCTGCAGATGATCCAGAATGTGGCGGCATGTTTGGTCTTCAACGAGCCCAAAAGAGCACATGTCATCCTGCTGTTTATATCCCCCCACTGGCTCCCGGCTGCTGCCCGCATCAAATTCAAAACCCTGAAACTTGCTTACAAAAGATCAACTAAAACTGCTCCCACCTACTTCAGCTCCCTCATTCAGGTCTACGCTCACACTCATGCTCAGCCAGTGAGAGGTGCCTGGTACTACCACCACAACAGGGCCCCAAGTCACTAGCTAGAATCTTCTCTTCTGTAGTTCTGTGGTGGTGGAATGAGTTACCAAACTCTGTTCAATCAGCAGAATCCTCTCAATCTTTATGAAAAAAGTATAGACCCACCTCTTTCGTGAACACCACTGCTCTTGATGGACCAAAGAGAAAAAAAATCTATGCACTCTATGCATTGCTTCTGTGCACTGCCTGTTGGCACCTACGTCCTATCAGATTCAAACTTAGTTTTATGGCACTTACTCCGTGTTGTTCTCTCCTGCATAGATCTTTGCTTATGTTGCATTAGCTCTCAGATGTATGTTGCTTTGGATAAAAGCTTTTGCTAAATGAAATTGCAAACTGTAAATTTATGTTGTGCAATTATATTTGTGATATTACAAGTATTGCTCAAGAAATTCAGAAGTATTTTAGTCAAATGAGTTTGACACCCCAATGTATCGGGTGAACAATAGGTGGCACGCCACCAACAGACTATCGACAGACAGATTAAATCTATTCATGTTCTTCCAATTGTTGAGTCATTTGGTACTATATCTGCAATAATTCCTTATCCTTCATATGATCTAGCTGATGCTCTCTAAGTTTAGTGGTAGCTAAAGCACATGCCAAAGCCGAGGCAACACTTACTCATCTCTAATTCAAAAAGACACAAATTGCTCAAGGGAAAGGCTCATTTGAGTGTACAGGAAGCTCTAATGGAGGCTGTTCTGGCTACATTACAATGGAGGAAAGTGGTTGCAGCTGCAGAAGAAGAGGCTGAAACTCGTAAATCAGCAGCAGCAAAAATAGGCTCTCAAAACAACACAGTAGTAATAGATATAGCAGCTATCCCACTGGAATCTAGACAGACAAGAAAGTGGGTATGCTGAGCATCATTTCAAACTGCACCATAGGGAGCCACCTACAACCAAACCTGAGTCTAAAGCCCCACCTTATCCCACATCATCTGACTCATGTGATAACACACCAACATAATCCTACTGCCATCAATACTGCTCAAAGATATTCAGTGCATAAGTAATATGTGCCACAGGCTGCTGTTACTGAGCCATACCACCTCTGCTCCACAAGGGCACATCAGTAAGAGTTGTATTATCCACAAAGACGGTTCACGGGTCTTCTCTGCATATCATAGAGATCGGTAACACTGATAAGATTCCTCGTTCAATGAGAACTTCTGAAGTCAGGACTACACTGACAGCAAAGTCATCTACAGTGGAACTAGGACATTTTAGGTTTAAGTTAGCAGTAGGATGAATTGAATGCAAAGTTCTCAAGCACTGAGCAGTGGCACCATATCTCAACCAGCCACAACCCAGCAGATGTGGCGACAAGTTATTTATCAGCAGCAGCGTTTGTCAACAACAAAAAAGACTTACTGTTCTTGAGTTCTTGCCACGACTCGGGGACTGATGCTCCTGAAGATAAATCTTACAACCTTGTAGGTCCAGAGTCCCATAAAGAAGTGCGGGCTCTTAAAGGGCAGGGTCTTGAGAAACAGTTCTGACTTGGAAGTAGTTCCAAATTTCCAAGAACCAAGTATTTTTAAGAAATAATAAATACATTTTACACGAAGCCACCATAATGTACCGTAAACAAATGCCACCAACCTGACTGTGTGGGCATCAAGTTTCTTGAATGGTGAAGAAAGATAAGCTTTGACGCTACTTATCAAATGCTGGAAGCATAGTTGCAATCATGTTCATTATACATTGAGCCTCAAAATGTTGGTTTTTGTTTTAAAAATGTTTGAGTCAACTGCCAGTACCTGATCACCTAATGCTTACGCCATCAACACAGCATGTGAACAGTTCACAATATGGCTGAGCAAAGTAAACACCGCCACGTGACAAAGGTTCCCTAAATAAAAACAGCAATACAGTAAGCTGCAGTCATAAAAGACAGATCATTTTATGCAAGGCAGGGAGCCCCCACGGTATGGCAGGCATTCACTGCAGCATGACTTCAACTGGAAAGAAAGCACTATTTCCAATGTCTCTCCCAGTCCCGGTAGTCCTGACCTCCCAAAGTAGGGCAGGCCCAGTGCTGTGAGCAGCATGCACCCACACACAACAACATGCGAACAGTGTCTGGGTCATCGTTCAAGCCTCAGAGTACTTCACCTTATCACATTTAGCTAGCTGTTGTTTTCTGTACAGCCACGCATGAAGGGCACGAATAAACAGTTGACCACAAAAATAAAATCAGAACTTTTAAATCATGCTTTTCAATAAAATGAACTGGGCTGGTTCTCGAAAAAGGGTGCATGACAGAGCTGCTCTGCATATTAGACTCAAACATGTTCACCATGCTAAATGATCTGAGAAACTGAAGACAACACACCTTGATGACTACCTGTTTGCTTTTACATTCACAACTGATGAAACTTTGAAACTCCAACTAATCAGAATCAGACATACTGGTAATAACATGTCGGCTGTTGTTCCATTTGTTTCTTCTGGGTTATTTTTTTCTTTTTTGTTTGTTGTTTTCTTTTTCTGTGTGAGTGATGTCTGCCAGTGCTAGAAGCTGCTGTGTACCGCAGTCAAATTCCTGCTGTGCATGCACACTTGACTAACAGAGGTGATTCTGACTGCCATGTGCATTACATGTGCATTACATGTGTATTACATGCACACTTGGCCAACAGAGGTGATTCTGACTGCCATGTGCATTACATGAGCATTACATGTGCATTACATGCACACTTGGCCAACAGAGTTGATTCTGACTGCCATGCGCATTACATGTGCATTACATGCACACTTGGCCAACAGAGGTGATTCTGACTGCCATGTGCATTACATGTGTATTACATGCACACTTGGCCAACAGAGGTGATTCTGACTGCCATGTGCATTACATGTGCATTACATGTGTATTACATGCACACTTGGCCAACAGAGGTGATTCTGACTGCCATGTGCATTACACGCACTAGCACTTTTACTTGGCATTGTTGGTGCAATTAAGAATACAAGAAGAGTAGTCTCAAATAAAATAAACTGAAGTGAATGATACATGTATAAACAAACACACAAAGATATACAAATTATATAATGCAGTGAGTCAGTAAATTCCCACTGAGACAGCACAAGCCTGTTTCATGCCATAAGCATCATCAGCTGTCAATAAAATGACTGGAGGAAGGATTGTTTATGGCATGAAAGAGGCTTGTACTCTCTCATAGAGAATTTACTGACTCACTGGATTATTTAATTTATATATATATATATATATATATATATATATATGTGTGTGTGTGTGTGTGTGTGTGTGTGTGTGTGTGCGCGCGCATTAAGAGGGCTAATCTAGCCTACTGTAAATTGCGCTACACCTTAAGTTACTAAGCCTTGAGAAAGCCACATGGTGTCACTACTTGTTCAGAAATGCTGTCTGCTCGTGAGCTGGCGGGCAAATCAACATGTTGATGTGTCCACATGTCTTATTTCACATGAGACAAGTGATTTCATGTCTGTCCCAAACAGGGGACAGTTGGTTTAAATGAGATGCAGCAATACAATTAATATTTTCAAATCAATGTATTTTTAAAAACTATGTGTCAGTAGAATAAAAGAGTTGTTATATCTGCTAGATCTTTGTGGTTTAATGATATGATGGTGGAAAGTTCCACTTCAGTAAAGTCTCCTTCTCCCAGACTGGAGGGAAACCAGTGGGTTATGACATAAATACCCCTACACACTGATGGCTAGAGGCATAAATACCTCTACCACTTGAAATATTTCAATGCTACATGTGACTGAACTCATTTGTCAGCTTTCCTTCTGACAAGCATCCGACGCCTGTTATTAGCCCATACTGGTAAACTGGTCAATACTGGTAAACTGGACAGTCAATACTGGTCAATACTGGTAAACTGGTCAATACTGGTAAACTGGTCAATACTGGTAAACTGGACAGTCAATACTGGTCAATACTGGTAAACTGGTCAAAACTGGTAAGCTGGTCAGTCAATACTGGTCAATACTGGTAAACTGGTCAAAACTGGTAAACTGGTCAGTCAATACTGGTAAACTGGTCAGTCAATACTGGTAAACTGGTCAAAACTGGACAGTCAATACTGGTCAATACTGGTAAACTGGTCAAAACTGGTAAACTGGTCAGTCAATACTGGTAAACTGGTCAAAACTGGTCAATACTGGTAAACTGGTTAATATTGGTAAACTGGTCAGTCAATACTGGTAAACTGGTCAAAACTGGTCAATACTGGTAAACTGGCTGATAATGGTAAACTGGTCAATACTGGTAAACTGGTCAAAACTGGTTAATACTGGTAAACTGACCAAAACTGGTCAATACTTGTAAACTGAACAGAACTGGTCAATACTGGTAAGCCAAAACTGGTCAATACTGGTAAACTGGTCAATACTGGTAAACTGGCCAAAACTGGTAAAATTAACAGCACACATGTGGTAAAGGTGAGACAGTCAATGCAAACGGTAGGGAATCCTCACCATTGTTTTTCTCACTGTCAGCAGGCTTCATCTGAATGGGGTGGTGCATCTGGAAAACACAAAGCATTTGCACATTTCAGATGAAAGACTGAACATGTCTCTGTGTCATATCCACAAGTCCCTGTCATATACACATGTCCCTGTGTCATATACACGTCCCTGTAACATAGCCACTTGTCCCTGTGTCATGTCCATGTCCTGTGTCATATCCACGTGTCCGTGTCATATACACAAGTCTCTATGTCATATACACGTCCCTGTGTCATATACACATCCCTGTGACATAACCACTTGTCCCTGTGTCATGTCCATGTCCTGTGTCATATCCACGTTTTCCTGTGTCGTATACACAAGTTCCTATGTCATATACACGTCCCTGTGTTATATACACGTCCCTGTGACATAGCCAATTGTCCCTGTGTCATGTCCACATGTCCTGTGTCATATCCATGTGTGCCTGCGTCATGTCCACATGCCCGTGTCATGTCCATGTCCCTGTGTCATATCCATGTGTCCCTGTGTCACATACACGTCCCTATGTCATGTCCATGCCCCTGTGTCATGTCCACGTCCCTGTGTCATATCCATGTGTCCCTGTGTCACATACACGTCCCTGTGTCATGTCCACATCCCTATGTCATATCCATGTGTCATATACACACACGTCCCTGTGTCACGTCCACATCTCTGTCATATACACATGTCCCTGTATCATGTCCACATGTCCCGGTGTCATATTCATGTGTCCATGTGTCACATACACGTCCCTGTGTCATGTCCACGTCCCTGTGTCATATCCACATGTCCCCGTGTCATATACACGTCCCTGTGTCATGTCCACATGCCCGTGTCATGTCCATGTGTCACATACACGTCCCTATGTCATGTCCACGTCCCTGTGTCATGTCCATGTGTCCCTGTGTCATATCCAAATGTCCCTGTGTCATATCCATGTGTCCCTGTGTCACATACCCCTGTCATGTCCACGTCCCTGTGTCATATCCATGTGTCCCCGTGTCACATACACATGTCCCCGTGTCATATCCACATGTCCCTGTGGCATATACACGTCCATGTCATGTCCACATGTCCCTGTGTCAAATACATGTCCGTGTGTCACATACACATGCCCCCGTGTTATGTCCACATCCCTGTGTCATATCCATGTGTCCCTGTGTCACATGCACATGTCCCTGTGTCCTGTCCACGTCCCTGTGTCATATCCATGTCCCTGTGGCATATACACGTCCATGTCATGTCCACATGTCCCTGTGTCACATACACGTCCCCGTGTTATGTCCACGTCCTTGTGTCATATCCATGTGTCCCTGTCACATACACATGTCCCTGTCATGTCCACGTCCCTGTGTCATATCCATGTGTCCCTGTCACATACACATGTCCCTGTCATGTCCACGTCCCTGTGTCATATCCATGTTTCCCCGTGTCATGTCCCTGTGTCATATCCATGTGTCCCTGTGTCATATACCCATGTCCTTGTGTCATATCCATGTGTCCCTGTGTCACATACACGTCCCTGTGTCATATCCACATGTCCCTGTGTCATATCCATGTGTCCCTGTGTCACATACATGTCCTTGTGTAATGTCCACGGCCCATTTGTCATATCCATGCATAGTGTTGCACGGTGTACCGATACTAGAAAAGTATCACGATAAGTATCACGATACCCTCACGCTTGGTTTTTAGTATCAATACTTTTATTAGAATAACGTTGTGTCTGTGCAGCGAGCTGCTCCAACTCTCAGTCATGCTCCTTGCGCCAGAGGCTAGTGGGCGTGGCTAACTGTTTCACTCACACGCAGCGAAGCAGCAGCACGCGGGCTGACGTCACTGTGAGTGAGAGAGGGAACGAGAGATGGCGACAGGTTCGGAAGCACTTGCCGACAATCCTCAGCTTGTGGACAAAAAAGACGGGCGAAGTGAAGTCTGGAGTTATTTCGGATACTTCGCAGATAGTGAGGGCAAGCCCACAGACACACTGAGACCCGTCTGTAAGACATGTTACAAAGGCGTTCAGACAAAGGGAGGCAACACGTCCAACATGGCGAAGCACCTCGCTGACAGACATGCCAGCCTTCACAAAGAATTCAAAGACCGACAGGTTAGCGAACGTGATTGAAAATACCATTACATGATCAGCCCCAATCTTATCCACTAACTATAAGCTATGTAAGTGAAACGAGTGTGGTGTGTTCTATGAAAGGCAACCTTTTTTTCAACACTGAATTTTGACGAGGCATAGCGACAGTGATCATACTGTAGTTAGCTTATGGAAGGGCAATGCTCACGCTAGTAATGTTGACTATAGCATAACTTGCAAACGATCTATTTAATATTCAATCAGTTCTGGTAACATTTACCATGGCACGTAGTCTGTCTTTTTGTCAATAATTATTTCTTAGATATAAGATAGGTGTAAATGACCCATATTACTTTATATTATATTTGATATTATTAAGACAAGTTATTGAGATTATTATGTGGTGCTTTGTTTATTAGACTTATATGCTATTGAATTTGTTATAGAGTGCCATGTACCAGATTTGATTATATAGTGAATTGCACTTTTATTGTTTGCATACCTTTTATTGTGAACAACATTGATATGGTCTCTCTGTATGTTACTGCGCGTGCGCAAGTTGACGGCAGAAACGAGAAGGAACGTTAAAATGGCTGACGTTCGCATGCCATGAGAAAGCCAAGGACTGTTCGTGAAGAATATTGTTTATCATTTTTTATTTAGCACCTAGTAGCTGGAAGGCGAACAGGTATGTGCGTAGAGTGACTGTGTAATTTGAGTTGGTTATGAGGTGTTATTTTTATGTACTGTGTAACCGGATTTAGAAGTTAGCTAAATGAGCTAATGCTAGCAGTGCTATGCACGTTGTTAGGGTAGCTAGCGATGGTGGAAACGTGGTCGCATGTGTGAGTGTATGATTGTATGTTTCATTTTGCTTTCAGCTCTTAGGGTGTCTCTGTGGTGGTTCGTGTAAATAAATGGTAGAAATACCGCACCATAGCCCATCAGTTATCATCATTGAGTGCATCGTCTGAATAAAGTCCGGCTGGGAATGCTACAATAGGCTACCTGAAATGCACTCAGTAGAACCCATAGCCTACCACCAGAATGTATTGAGTCCAAATTAGTTTGTTAGCCATGAACGACATTCCATTAACTCAGCAGGCTTGACCTAGGGTAGGCTCCATCAGATGGCCCACTGAATAGCATAGTAATTTGCTTGCAATTTTAACACTGACCTTGATCTAGCCTAATTTGGCTATTTAAAGGTAATTTATTTATTGACAATCCGCAAAAACGGACTGAGAATGGTACTGCAAATGACTAATTGTCTGACTGACGTTTGTCCACCATAGTGTAATGGCATGTACCATGTAGTGACATGTTTTGTTTTTTTTTAAATAAAGAGGAGAAAATAGTCTTTTAATTGTATGTGTCAGTCAGTCATTAATGTGTTCACTGTTCAAAAGTTTAAATTTTACAGAAAAGTGGCTTGTTAAGCAAAAGCAAATATGTTAACAAACAGAAGAGATTATGCTCATACTTGCTCTGGAGAATTAATTTATTAATGGAATTTGCTCAAAAAGTAGGACAGGAACAAGCTGGTGAAAGTTAAACCATAGTGAGACCGAGCTGGACCCTTATTCATCTCTTTTCCAGATGTCTGTGAATGTTCTCATTCAAAGGTCATGGTTATCCAAAGGAGTTGAATCATGTGCAACTGGACTTGGTATATATCCGTGAAGACGTTCCGCCTCTCATTCAAGAGGCTTCCTCAGTTCGTGCCTTTCTGACTAGACCAAGCTAGTCTGACTGGCTGGTGATGAGACTCAGCATTTATCCTCTAGGAGTCGTTGTCAGAGCTATTGATATGCGTGGCTCTTTGTGATCCGATGTTTACCAACGCCCGTCGCTAACAGAGCCATAGATATGCGTGGCTCTTTTGTGTACCGATGTTATGGCCGCGCCCGTCGTTATCGGAGCTATTGATTTGCATTTGTTTAGCAGCGACGGTGGTTAGGGGTGTTACTTTCGACTTCATTGTTCAGTGGTCATGAGAGTCGTTGGAGCCGTTAGTGACCGACTGTTGTTCTTGGAGGCTAGGCTTCTTGAGTCTCCTGGGTAGAGATGAACACTCTTTTCCAGATATTTTAGAATTTTACCGTGGTATCGGTTCAGTATCGAGGTATTTATGGCAGGTATCGTATCGAAGTCATAATTTTGGTATCGTGACAACACTAATCCATGTGTCCCTGTGTCACATACACATGTCCCCGTGTCATATCCATGTGTCCCTGTGTAAAATACACATGTCCCTGTGTCATATCCTCATGTCACTGTGTCATATCCACATGTCCTGTGTTATGTCAACATGTCCAGTGTCATGTCCACAGCAAACGAGCAGTCACACAGCATCATCATACTATTGTTTCATGTTCATAATAACAGTTATGACGGTGTGAGACCTGGGACAATGTTCTGGGGAAAATCATATTACTATGGTGAACACAGCAGGGTAAGTAGGTGAACAGAGCAGTGAACAGAGGGGGTAAGCTGGTGAACAGAGGTGGGTAAAGTGGTGAACAGAACAGAGCAGAGTAAGTTGTGAACAGTCCAGTGAACAGAGCAGGGTAAGATGTGAACAGAGGAGTGAACAGAGCAGGGTAATTTGTGAACAGAGCAGTGAACAGAGCAGGGTAAGTTGTGAACAGACTAGTGAACACAGCAGGGTAAGTTGCGAACAGTCCAGTGAACGGAGCAGGGTACGTTGTGAGCAGAGCAGCGAACAGAGCGGGGTAAGTTGTGAACAGAGCAGTGAACAGAGCAGGGTAAGTTGTGAACAGTCCAGTGAACAGAGCAGGGTAAGTTGTGAACAGTCCAGTGAACAAAGCAGGGTAAGTTGTGAACAGTCCAGTGAATGGAGCAGGGTAAGTTGTGAACAGTCCAGTGAACAAAGCAGGGTAAGTTGTGAACAGACTAGTGAACAGAGCGGAGTAAGTTGTGAACAGACTAGTGAACAGAGCGGGGTTAGTTGTGAACAGAGCAGTAACAGAGCAGGGTAAGTTGTGAACAGTCCAGTGAACAGAGCGGGGTAAGTTGTGAACAGAGCAGTGAACAGAGCGGGGTTAGTTGTGAACAGAGCAGTAACAGAGCAGGGTAAGTTGTGAACAGAGCGGGGTAAGTTGTGAACAGAGCAGTGAACAGAGCAGGGTAAGTTGTGAACAGAGCAGTAACAGAGCAGGGTAAGTTGTGAACAGAGCAGGGTAAGTTGTGAACAGAGCAGTGAACAGAGCAGGTTAAGTTGTGAACAGAGCAGTGAACAGAGCGGGGTAAGTTGTGAACAGTCCAGTCAACAGAGCGGGGTAAGTTGTGAACAGACTAGTAACCAGAGCAGGGAAAGTTGTGAACAGTCCAGTCAACAGAGCAGGGTAAGTTGTGAACAGACTAGTGACCAGAGCAGGGAAAGTTGTGAACAGTCCAGTGAACGGAGCAGGGTACGTTGTGAGCAGAGCAGTGAACAGAGCAGGGTACGTTGTGAGCAGAGCAGTGAACAGAGCGGGGTAAGTTGTGAACAGAGCAGTGAACAGAGCGGGGTAAGTTGTGAACAGAGCAGTAACAGAGCAGGGTAAGTTGTGAACAGAGCGGGGTAAGTTGTGAACAGAGCAGTGAACAGAGCAGGGTAAGTTGTGAACAGAGCAGTAACAGAGCAGGGTAAGTTGTGAACAGAGCAGGGTAAGTTGTGAACAGAGCAGTGAACAGAGCGGGGTAAGTTGTGAACAGTCCAGTGAACAGAGCGGGGTAAGTTGTGAACAGAGCAGTGAACAGAGCGGGGTAAGTTGTGAACAGAGCAGTGAACAGAGCGGGGTAAGTTGTGAACAGACTAGTGAACAGAGCAGGGTAAGTTGTGAACAGAGCAGTGAACAGAGCAGGGTAAGTTGTGAACAGAGCGGGGTAAGTTGTGAACAGAGCAGTGAACAGAGCAGGGTAATTTGTGAACAGAGCAGTGAACAGAGCAGGGTAAGTTGTGAACAGTCGAGTGAACGGAGCAGGGTACGTTGTGAGCAGAGCAGCGAACAGAGCGGGGTAAGTTGTGAACAGAGCAGTGAACAGAGCAGGGTAAGTTGTGAACAGTCCAGTGAACAAAGCAGGGTGAGTTGTGAACAGTCCAGTGAATGGAGCAGGGTAAGTTGTGAACAGTCCAGTGAACAAAGCAGGGTAAGTTGTGAACAGTCCAGTGAATGGAGCAGGGTAAGTTGTGAACAGTCCAGTGAACAAAGCAGGGTAAGTTGTGAACAGACTAGTGAACAGAGCGGAGTAAGTTGTGAACATACCAGTGAACAGAGCGGGGTAAGTTGTGAACAGAGCAGTAACAGAGCAGGGTAAGTTGTGAACAGAGCGGGGTAAGTTGTGAACAGAGCAGGGTAAGTTGTGAACAGAGCAGTAACAGAGCAGGGTAAGTTGTGAACAGAGCAGGGTAAGTTGTGAACAGAGCAGTGAACAGAGCAGGTTAAGTTGTGAACAGAGCAGTGAACAGAGCGGGGTAAGTTGTGAACAGTCCAGTCAACAGAGCGGGGTAAGTTGTGAACAGACTAGTGACCAGAGCAGGGAAAGTTGTGAACAGTCCAGTGAACGGAGCAGGGTACGTTGTGAGCAGAGCAGTGAACAGAGCGGGGTAAGTTGTGAACAGAGCAGTGAACAGAGCGGGGTAAGTTGTGAACAGAGCAGTAACAGAGCAGGGTAAGTTGTGAACAGAGCGGGGTAGGTTGTGAACAGAGCAGTGAACAGAGCAGGGTAAGTTGTGAACAGAGCAGGGTAAGTTGTGAACAGAGCAGTAACAGAGCAGGGTAAGTTGTGAACAGAGCAGGGTAAGTTGTGAACAGAGCAGTGAACAGAGCAGGTTAAGTTGTGAACAGAGCAGTGAACAGAGCGGGGTAAGTTGTGAACAGTCCAGTGAACAGAGCGGGGTAAGTTGTGAACAGAGCAGTGAACAGAGCAGGGTAAGCTGTGAACAGAGCGGGGTAAGTTGTGAACAGAGCAGTGAACAGAGCAGTGAACAGAGGGGGTAAGCTGGTGAACAGAGGTGGGTAAAGTGGTGAACAGAACAGAGCAGAGTAAGTTGTGAACAGTCCAGTGAACAGAGCAGGGTAAGATGTGAACAGAGCAGTGAACAGAGCAGGGTAATTTGTGAACAGAGCAGTGAACAGAGCAGGGTAAGTTGTGAACAGACTAGTGAACAGAGCAGGGTAAGTTGTGAACAGTCCAGTGAACGGAGCAGGGTACGTTGTGAGCAGAGCAGGGAAGAGAGCAGGGTACGTTGTGAGCAGAGCAGTGAACAGAGCGGGGTAAGTTGTGAACAGAGCAGTGAACGGAGCGGGGTAAGTTGTGAACAGAGCAGTAACAGAGCAGGGTAAGTTGTGAACAGAGCGGGGTAAGTTGTGAACAGAGCAGTGAACAGAGCAGGGTAAGTTGTGAACAGAGCAGTAACAGAGCAGGGTAAGTTGTGAACAGAGCAGGGTAAGTTGTGAACAGAGCGGGGTAAGTTGTGAACAGTCCAGTGAACAGAGCAGGGTAAGTTGTGAACAGAGCAGTGAACAGAGCAGGTTAAGTTGTGAACAGAGCAGTGAACAGAGCAGGTTAAGTTGTGAACAGTCCAGTGAACAGAGCGGGGTAAGTTGTGAACAGAGCAGTGAACAGAGCGGGGTAAGTTGTGAACAGTCGAGTGAACGGAGCAGGGTACGTTGTGAGCAGAGCAGCGAACAGAGCGGGGTAAGTTGTGAACAGAGCAGTGAACAGAGCAGGGTAAGTTGTGAACAGTCCAGTGAACAAAGCAGGGTGAGTTGTGAACAGTCCAGTGAATGGAGCAGGGTAAGTTGTGAACAGTCCAGTGAACAAAGCAGGGTAAGTTGTGAACAGTCCAGTGAATGGAGCAGGGTAAGTTGTGAACAGTCCAGTGAACAAAGCAGGGTAAGTTGTGAACAGACTAGTGAACAGAGCGGAGTAAGTTGTGAACATACCAGTGAACAGAGCGGGGTAAGTTGTGAACAGAGCAGTAACAGAGCAGGGTAAGTTGTGAACAGAGCGGGGTAAGTTGTGAACAGAGCAGGGTAAGTTGTGAACAGAGCAGTAACAGAGCAGGGTAAGTTGTGAACAGAGCAGGGTAAGTTGTGAACAGAGCAGTGAACAGAGCAGGTTAAGTTGTGAACAGAGCAGTGAACAGAGCGGGGTAAGTTGTGAACAGTCCAGTCAACAGAGCGGGGTAAGTTGTGAACAGACTAGTGACCAGAGCAGGGAAAGTTGTGAACAGTCCAGTGAACGGAGCAGGGTACGTTGTGAGCAGAGCAGTGAACAGAGCGGGGTAAGTTGTGAACAGAGCAGTGAACAGAGCGGGGTAAGTTGTGAACAGAGCAGTAACAGAGCAGGGTAAGTTGTGAACAGAGCGGGGTAGGTTGTGAACAGAGCAGTGAACAGAGCAGGGTAAGTTGTGAACAGAGCAGGGTAAGTTGTGAACAGAGCAGTAACAGAGCAGGGTAAGTTGTGAACAGAGCAGGGTAAGTTGTGAACAGAGCAGTGAACAGAGCAGGTTAAGTTGTGAACAGAGCAGTGAACAGAGCGGGGTAAGTTGTGAACAGTCCAGTGAACAGAGCGGGGTAAGTTGTGAACAGAGCAGTGAACAGAGCAGGGTAAGCTGTGAACAGAGCGGGGTAAGTTGTGAACAGAGCAGTGAACAGAGCAGTGAACAGAGGGGGTAAGCTGGTGAACAGAGGTGGGTAAAGTGGTGAACAGAACAGAGCAGAGTAAGTTGTGAACAGTCCAGTGAACAGAGCAGGGTAAGATGTGAACAGAGCAGTGAACAGAGCAGGGTAATTTGTGAACAGAGCAGTGAACAGAGCAGGGTAAGTTGTGAACAGACTAGTGAACAGAGCAGGGTAAGTTGTGAACAGTCCAGTGAACGGAGCAGGGTACGTTGTGAGCAGAGCAGGGAAGAGAGCAGGGTACGTTGTGAGCAGAGCAGTGAACAGAGCGGGGTAAGTTGTGAACAGAGCAGTGAACGGAGCGGGGTAAGTTGTGAACAGAGCAGTAACAGAGCAGGGTAAGTTGTGAACAGAGCGGGGTAAGTTGTGAACAGAGCAGTGAACAGAGCAGGGTAAGTTGTGAACAGAGCAGTAACAGAGCAGGGTAAGTTGTGAACAGAGCAGGGTAAGTTGTGAACAGAGCGGGGTAAGTTGTGAACAGTCCAGTGAACAGAGCAGGGTAAGTTGTGAACAGAGCAGTGAACAGAGCAGGTTAAGTTGTGAACAGAGCAGTGAACAGAGCAGGTTAAGTTGTGAACAGTCCAGTGAACAGAGCGGGGTAAGTTGTGAACAGAGCAGTGAACAGAGCGGGGTAAGTTGTGAACAGTCCAGTGAACAGAGCGGGGTAAGTTGTGAACAGAGCAGTGAACAGAGCAGGGTACGTTGTGAGCAGAGCAGTGAAGAGAGCGGGGTAAGTTGTGAACAGAGCAGTGAACAGAGCGGGGTAAGTTGTGAACAGACTAGTGAACAGAGCAGGGTAAGTTGTGAACAGAGCAGTGAACAGAGCAGGGTAAGTTGTGAACAGAGCGGGGTAAGTTGTGAACAGAGCAGTGAACAGAGCAGGGTAAGTTGTGAACAGTCCAGTGAACAGAGCGGGGTTAGTTGTGAACAGTCCAGTGAACAGAGCGGGGTAAGTTGTGAACAGTCCAGTGAACAGAGCAGGGTAAGTTGTGAACAGTCCAGTGAACAGAGCAGGGTAAGTTGTGAACAGTCCAGTGAACAGAGCGGGGTAAGTTGTGAACAGTCCAGTGAACACAGCAGGGTAAGTTGTGAACAGAGCAGTGAACAGAGCAGGGTAAGTTGTGAACAGAGCGGGGTAAGTTGTGAACAGAGCAGTGAACAGAGCAGGGTAAGTAGTGAACAGAGCGGGGTAAGTTGTGAACAGAGCAGGGTAAGTTGTGAACAGAGCAGTGAACAGAGCAGGTTAAGTTGTGAACAGAGCAGTGAACAGAGCGGGGTAAGTTGTGAACAGTCCAGTCAACAGAGCGGGGTAAGTTGTGAACAGACTAGTGACCAGAGCAGGGAAAGTTGTGAACAGTCCAGTGAACGGAGCAGGGTACGTTGTGAGCAGAGCAGTGAACACAGCGGGGTAAGATGTGAACAGAGCAGTGAACAGAGCGGGGTAAGTTGTGAACAGAGCAGTGAACAGAGCAGGGTAAGTTGTGAACAGAGCAGTAACAGAGCAGGGTAAGTTGTGAACAGAGCAGGGTAAGTTGTGAACAGAGCAGTGAACAGAGCAGGGTAAGTTGTGAACAGAGCAGGGTAAGTTGTGAACAGTCCAGTCAACAGAGCAGGGTAAGTTGTGAACAGTCCAGTGAACAGAGCGGGGTAAGTTGTGAACAGAGCAGTGAACAGAGCAGGGTACGTTGTGAGCAGAGCAGTGAACAGAGCGGGGTAAGTTGTGAACAGAGCAGTGAACAGACCGGGGTAAGTTGTGAACAGACTAGTGAACAGAGCAGGGTAAGTTGCGAACAGAGCAGTGAACAGAGCAGGGTAAGTTGTGAACAGAGCGGGGTAAGTTGTGAACAGAGCAGTGAACAGAGCAGGGTAATTTGTGAACAGAGCAGTGAACAGAGCAGGGTGAGTTGTGAACAGAGCAGTGAACAGAGCAGTGAACAGAGCAGGGTAAGTTGTGAACAGTCCAGTGAACAAAGCAGGGTGAGTTGTGAACAGTCCAGTGAACGGAGCGGGGTAAGTTGTGAACAGTCCAGTGAACAAAGCAGGGTAAGTTGTGAACAGACTAGTGAACAGAGCGGAGTAAGTTGTGAACAGACCAGTGAACAGAGCGGGGTAAGTTGTGAACAGAGCAGTAACAGAGCAAGGTAAGTTGTGAACAGAGCGGGGTAAGTTGTGAACAGAGCAGGGTAAGTTGTGAACAGAGCAGTAACAGAGCAGGGTAAGTTGTGAACAGAGCAGGGTAACTTGTGAACAGAGCAGTGAACAGAGCAGGTTAAGTTGTGAACACAGCAGTGAACAGAGCGGGGTAAGTTGTGAACAGTCCAGTCAACAGAGCGGGGTAAGTTGTGAACAGACTAGTGACCAGAGCAGGGAAAGTTGTGAACAGTCCAGTGAACAGAGCAGGGTACGTTGTGAGCAGAGCAGTGAACAGAGCAGGGTACGTTGTGAGCAGAGCAGTGAACAGAGCGGGGTAAGTTGTGAACAGAGCAGTGAACAGAGCGGGGTAAGTTGTGAACAGAGCAGTAACAGAGCAGGGTAAGTTGTGAACAGAGCGGGGTAAGTTGTGAACAGAGCAGTGAACAGAGCAGGGTAAGTTGTGAACAGAGCAGTAACAGAGCAGGGTAAGTTGTGAACAGAGCAGGGTAAGTTGTGAACAGAGCAGTGAACAGAGCAGGTTAAGTTGTGAACAGAGCAGTGAACAGAGCGGGGTAAGTTGTCAACAGAGCAGTGAACAGAGCGGGGTAAGCTGTGAACAGTCCAGTGAACAGAGCGGGGTAAGTTGTGAACAGAGCAGTGAACAGAGCAGGGTACGTTGTGAGCAGAGCAGTGAACAGAGCGGGGTAAGTTGTGAACAGAGCAGTGAACAGAGCGGGGTAAGTTGTGAACAGACTAGTGAACAGAGCAGGGTAAGTTGTGAACAGAGCAGTGAACAGAGCAGGGTAAGTTGTGAACAGAGCGGGGTAGGTTGTGAACAGAGCAGTGAACAGAGCAGTGAACAGAGGGGGTAAGCTGGTGAACAGAGGTGGGTAAAGTGGTGAACAGAACAGAGCAGAGTAAGTTGTGAACAGTCCAGTGAACAGAGCAGGGTAAGATGTGAACAGAGCAGTGAACAGAGCAGGGTAATTTGTGAACAGAGCAGTGAACAGAGCAGGGTAAGTTGTGAACAGACTAGTGAACAGAGCAGGGTAAGTTGTGAACAGTCCAGTGAACGGAGCAGGGTACGTTGTGAGCAGAGCAGCGAACAGAGCGGGGTAAGTTGTGAACAGAGCAGTGAACAGAGCAGGGTAAGTTGTGAACAGTCCAGTGAACAAAGCAGGGTAAGTTGTGAACAGTCCAGTGAACGGAGCAGGGTACGTTGTGAGCAGAGCAGGGAACAGAGCAGGGTACGTTGTGAGCAGAGCAGTGAACAGAGCGGGGTAAGTTGTGAACAGAGCAGTGAACAGAGCGGGGTAAGTTGTGAACAGAGCAGTAACAGAGCAGGGTAAGTTGTGAACAGAGCGGGGTAAGTTGTGAACAGAGCAGTGAACAGAGCAGGGTAAGTTGTGAACAGAGCAGTAACAGAGCAGGGTAAGTTGTGAACAGAGCAGGGTAAGTTGTGAACAGAGCAGTGAACAGAGCAGGTTAAGTTGTGAACAGAGCGGGGTAAGTTGTGAACAGTCCAGTGAACAGAGCGGGGTAAGTTGTGAACAGAGCAGTGAACAGAGCAGGGTACGTTGTGAGCAGAGCAGTGAACAGAGCGGGGTAAGTTGTGAACAGAGCAGTGAACAGAGCGGGGTAAGTTGTGAACAGACTAGTGAACAGAGCAGGGTAAGTTGTGAACAGAGCAGTGAACAGAGCAGGGTAAGTTGTGAACAGAGCGGGGTAAGTTGTGAGCAGAGCAGTGAACAGAGCAGGGTAAGTTGTGAACAGTCCAGTGAACAGAGCGGGGTAAGTTGTGAACAGTCCAGTGAACAGAGCGGGGTAAGTTGTGAACACTCCAGTGAACAGAGCAGGGTAAGTTGTGAACAGTCCAGTGAACAGAGCAGGGTAAGTTGTGAACAGTCCAGTGAACAGAGCGGGGTAAGTTGTGAACAGTCCACTGAACACAGCAGGGTAAGTTGTGAACAGAGCAGTGAACAGAGCAGGGTAAGTTGTGAACAGAGCGGGGTAAGTTGTGAACAGAGCAGTGAACAGAGCAGGGTAAGTAGTGAACAGAGCGGGGTAAGTTGTGAACAGAGCAGGGTAAGTTGTGAACAGAGCAGTGAACAGAGCAGGTTAAGTTGTTAACAGTCGAGTCAACAGAGCGGGGTAAGTTGTGAACAGACTAGTGACCAGAGCAGGGAAAGTTGTGAACAGTCCAGTGAACGGAGCAGGGTACGTTGTGAGCAGAGCAGTGAACAGAGCGGGGTAAGTTGTGAACAGAGCAGTGAACAGAGCGGGGTAAGTTGTGAACAGAGCAGTGAACAGAGCGGGGTAAGTTGTGAACAGAGCAGTGAACAGAGCGGGGTAAGTTGTGAACAGACTAGTGAACAGAGCAGGGTAAGTTGTGAACAGAGCAGTGAAAAGAGCGGGGTAAGTTGTGAACAGACTAGTGAACAGAGCAGGGTAAGTTGTGAACAAAGCAGTGAACAGAGCAGGGTAAGTTGTGAACAGAGCGGGGTAAGTTGTGAAGAGAGCAGTGAACAGAGCAGGGTAAGTTGTGAACAGTCCAGTGAACAGAGCAGGGTAAGTTGTGAACAGTCCAGTGAACAGAGCGGGGTAAGTTGTGAACAGTCCAGTGAACAGAGCGGGGTAAGTTGTGAACAGTCCAGTGAACAGAGCAGGGTAAGTTGTGAACAGTCCAGTGAACAGAGCGGGGTAAGTTGTGAACAGTCCAGTGAACACAGCAGGGTAAGTTGTGAACAGAGCAGTGAACAGAGCGGGGTAAGTTGTGAACAGTCCAGTGAACACAGCAGGGTAAGTTGTGAACAGAGCAGTGAACAGAGCAGGGTAAGTTGTGAACAGAGCGGGGTAAGTTGTGAACAGAGCAGTGAACAGAGCAGGGTAAGTAGTGAACAGAGCGGGGTAAGTTGTGAACAGAGCAGGGTAAGTTGTGAACAGAGCAGTGAACAGAGCAGGGTAAGTTGTGAACAGAGCAGTGAACAGAGCGGGGTAAGTTGTGAACAGACTAGTGAACAGAGCGGGGTAAGTTGTGAACAGACTAGTGAACAGAGCAGGGTAAGTTGTGAACAGAGCAGTGAACAGAGCGGGGTAAGTTGTGAGCAGAGCAGTGAACAGAGCGGGCTAAGTTGTGAGCAGAGCAGTGAACAGAGCGGGGTAAGTTGTGAACAGAGCAGTGAACAGAGCGGGGTAAGTTGTGAACAGAGCGGGGTGAGTTGTGAGCAGAGCAGTGAACAGAGCGGGCCAAGTTGTGAACAGAGCAGGGTAAGTTGTGAACAGACTAGTGAACAGAGCGGGGTAAGTTGTGAACAGACTAGTGAACAGAGCAGGGTAAGTTGTGAACAAAGCAGTGAACAGAGCAGGGTAAGTTGTGAACAGAGCGGGGTAAGTTGTGAACAGAGCAGTGAACAGAGCAGGGTAAGTTGTGAACAGTCCAGTGAACAGAGCAGGGTAAGTTGTGAACAGTCCAGTGAACAGAGCGGGGTAAGTTGTGAACAGTCCAGTGAACAGAGCGGGGTAAGTTGTGAACAGTCCAGTGAACAGAGCAGGGTAAGTTGTGAACAGTCCAGTGAACAGAGCGGGGTAAGTTGTGAACAGTCCAGTGAACACAGCAGGGTAAGTTGTGAACAGAGCAGTGAACAGAGCGGGGTAAGTTGTGAACAGTCCAGTGAACACAGCAGGGTAAGTTGTGAACAGAGCAGTGAACAGAGCAGGGTAAGTTGTGAACAGAGCGGGGTAAGTTGTGAACAGAGCAGTGAACAGAGCAGGGTAAGTAGTGAACAGAGCGGGGTAAGTTGTGAACAGAGCAGGGTAAGTTGTGAACAGAGCAGTGAACAGAGCAGGGTAAGTTGTGAACAGAGCAGTGAACAGAGCGGGGTAAGTTGTGAACAGACTAGTGAACAGAGCGGGGTAAGTTGTGAACAGACTAGTGAACAGAGCAGGGTAAGTTGTGAACAGAGCAGTGAACAGAGCGGGGTAAGTTGTGAGCAGAGCAGTGAACAGAGCGGGCTAAGTTGTGAGCAGAGCAGTGAACAGAGCGGGGTAAGTTGTGAACAGAGCAGTGAACAGAGCGGGGTAAGTTGTGAACAGAGCGGGGTGAGTTGTGAGCAGAGCAGTGAACAGAGCGGGCCAAGTTGTGAACAGAGCAGGGTAAGTTGTGAACAGACTAGTGAACAGAGCGGGGTAAGTTGTGAACAGAGCAGGGAACAGAGCGGGTAAGTTGTGAACAGTCCAGTGAACAGAGCGGGGTAAGTTGTGAACAGTCCAGTGAACAGAGCGGGGTAAGTTGTGAACAGTCCAGTGAACAGAGCAGGGTAAGTTGTGAACAGTCCAGTGAACAGAGCGGGGTAAGTTGTGAACAGTCCAGTGAACAGAGCGGGGTAAGTTGTGAACAGTCCAGTGAACAGAGCAGGGTAAGTTGTGAACAGAGCAGTGAACAGAGCAGGGTAAGTTGTGAACAGAGCGGGGTAAGTTGTGAACAGAGCAGTGAACAGAGCAGGGTAAGTTGTGAACAGAGCAGTGAACAGAGCGGGGTAAGTTGTGAACAGACTAGTGAACAGAGCAGGGTAAGTTGTGAACAGTCCAGTGAACAGAGCAGGGTAAGTTGTGAACAGTCCAGTGAACAGAGCAGGGTAAGTTGTGAACAGAGCAGTGAACAGAGCGGGGTAAGTTGTGAACAGAGCGGGGTAAGTTGTGAGCAGAGCAGTGAACAGAGCGGGCTAAGTTGTGAACAGAGCAGGGTAAGTTGTGAACAGACTAGTGAACAGAGCGGGATAAGTTGTGAACAGTCCAGTGAACAGAGCAGGGTAAGTTGTGAACAGAGCAGTGAACAGAGCAGGGTAAGTTGTGAACAGAGCGGGGTAAGTTGTGAACAGAGCAGTGAACAGAGCAGGGTAAGTTGTGAACAGAGCAGTGAACAGAGCAGGGTAAGTTGTGAACAGAGCAGTGAACAGAGCGGGGTAAGTTGTGAACAGTCCAGTGAACAGAGCGGGGTAAGTTGTGAACAGTCCAGTGAACAGAGCAGGGTAAGTTGTGAACAGACTAGTGAACAGAGCGGGATAAGTTGTGAACAGAGCAGGGTAAGTTGTGAACAGACTAGTGAACAGAGCGGGGTAAGTTGTGAACAGAGCAGTGAACAGAGCGGGGTAAGTTGTGAACAGTCCAGTGAACAGAGCGGGGGAAGTTGTGAACAGTCCAGTGAACAGAGCAGGGTAAGTTGTGAACAGAGCAGTGAACAGAGCGGGGTAAGTTGTGAACAGTTCAGTGAACAGAGCGGGGTAAGTTGTGAACAGAGCAGTGAACGGAGCAGGGTAAGTTGTGAACAGAGCAGTGAACAGAGCAGGGTAAAATTTTAACAGAGCGGGGTGAGCTGGTGAACAGAGCAGTGAACAGAGCAGGTTAAGCTGGTGACCAGAGCAGTGAACAGAGCAGGGTGAGTTTTGAACAGAGCAGTGAACAGTGGGGGGTAAGTTTTGAACAGAGCAGTGAACAGTGGGGGCTAAGTTGTGAACAGAGCAGTGAACAGAGCAGGGTAAGTTGTGAACAGAGCAGTGAACAGAGCAGGGTAATTTGTGAACAGACTAGTGAACAGAGCGGGGTAAGTTGTGAACAGAGCAGTGAACAGAGTGGGGTAAGTTGTGAACAGAGCAGTGAACAGAGCGGGGTAAGTTGTGAAAAGTCCAGTGAACAGAGCGGGGTAAGTTGTGAACAGTCCAGTGAACAGAGCAGGGTAAGTTGTGAGCAGAGCAGTGAACAGAGTGGGGTAAGTTGTGAACAGAGCAGGGTAAGTTGTGAACAGAGCAGTGAACAGAGCAGGGTAAGTTGGTTGGTGAACAGAGTGGGGTATATTGGTGACCAGAGCAGGGTAAGTTGGTGAACAGGGCGGGGTAAGTTGGTTGGTGAACAGGGAGGGGTAAGTTGGTGAACAAAGCAGGCTAAGTTGGTGAACAGAGCGGGGTAAATTGGTGAACAGAGCGGGGTTAATTGGTGAACAGAGCGGGGTAAACTGGTGAACAGAGCGGGGTAAATTGGTGAAGAGGGCAGGGTAAGTTGGTGAACAGGGTGGGGTAAGTTGGCTGGTGAACAGGGAGGGGTAAGTTGGTGAACAAAGCAGGCTAAGTTGGTGAACAGAGCGGGGTAAATTGGCGAACAGAGCGGGGTAAATTGGTGAAGAGGGCAGGGTAAATTGGATGGATTATTCTTATGAAGGTCTCATGCACTCTTGGTCTGTTAATTTGTGAGCAAACTGTCCTGCAAACGTTCCAATATTCATAGTCAAGTTACTTTTAGAGGAAAGCTTTTTAGAGTAAATACATTGTTGCCCAATATTTACTACTTATTTACTGTTTATATCTCTTATAATTGCACATTTTTAATAATTCTTTTTATCTTTATACTTCTCTTTCATCACCTCACTGTGACTGTCTCGTCATCATGCTTGTTTCATCAGCTCTGTCTTGGTTTTAATGATGACATGAGCGTGATATGTTCTTGCCAGCGCACAACAGTCTTCATTTATACATTCAGCAAAATTACGTTGCATCTACCCAATAAAACCCCGGCAGTAAAAAAAGTGCTACTTACCCCAGGTAGGATCTTCATGTTGTGAAGCGCATTCTGTGCTTCCAAGGCTGACTTGCGAGTGTAGTATGTTATAAAACAACAGCCTGTAGAGAGTGGACAGACACTGAGGTAAGAAATCTCAATCATAGTACACTTCCATATACTAACACACTTAAATACTGTGTAAATACCATGTGGTGTACAAGTATTTGTTTTTACACGTTTCTTTATCATTACTGTCTGAGGTTTTGCTCTTATCTATCCATACGACTGCATCCCTTCTCTTGGGAACAGATGCCAGGATGTCAGGTGTGAAGACAAGATGTCAGGTGTGAATACAAGATGTCAGATGTGAAGACAGGATGACAGGTGTGAATACAGGACAACAGGTGTGTATACAGGATGTCAGGTGTGAAGACAGGATGGCAGGTGTGAAGACAAGATGACAGGTGTGAATACAGGACGACATGTGTGAATACAGGATGTCAGGTGTGAAGACAGGATGGCAGGTGGGAAGACAGGATGGCAGGTGGGAAGACAAGATGACAGGTGTGAAGACAGGATGTCAGGTGTGAAGACAGGATGGCAGGTGTGAAGACAAGATGACAGGTGTGAAGACAGGATGTCAGGTGTGAATACAAGATGTCAGATGTGAAGACAGGATGACAGGTGTGAATACAGGACGACAGGTGTGAAGAAAGGATGTCAGGTGTGAATAGAGGATGGTAGGTGTGAAGACAGGATGTCAGGTGTGAAGACAGGATGGCAGGTATGAAGACAGGAGGACAGGTGTGAAGACAAGATGACAGGTGTGAAGACAGGATGTCAGGTGCAAAGACAGGATGTCAGGTGTGAATAGAGGATGGCAGGTGTGAAGACAGGAAGACAGGTGTGAATACAGGATGGCAGGTGTGAATTCAGGATGACAGGTGTAAAGACAGGATGACAGGTGTAAAGACAGGATGTCAGGTGTGAAGACAGGATGTCAGGTGCGAAGACAAGATGACAGGTGCGAAGACAGGATGACAGGTGTGAATACAGGATGTCAGGTGTGAAGAAAGGGTGTCAGGTGTGAAGACAGAATGATAGGTGTGAAGACAGGATGTCAGGTGTGAAGACAGGAAGACAGGTGTGAAGACAGAATGATAGGTGTGAAGACAGGAAGACAGGTGTGAAGACAGGAGGACAGATGTGAAGACAAGATGACAGGTGCGAAGACAGGATGACAGGTGTGAAGACAGGATGTCAGGTGTGAAGAAAGGGTGTCAGGTGTGAAGACAGGATGACAGGTGTGAATACAGGATGTCAGGTGTGAAGACAGGAAGACAGGTGTGAAGACAGAATGATAGGTGTGAAGACAGGAAGACAGGTGTGAAGACAGGAGGACAGATGTGAAGACAGGATGTCAGGTGTGAATAGAGGATGTCAGGTGTGAAGACAGGAAGACAGGTGTGAAGACAGAATGATAGGTGTGAAGACAGGAAGACAGGTGTGAAGACAGGAAGACAGGTGTAAAGACAGGATGGCAGGTGTGAATAGAGGATGGCAGGTGTGAAGACAGGAAGACAGGTGTGAATACAGGATGGCAGGTGTGAATACAGGATGACAGGTGTAAAGACAGGATGACAGGTGTAAAGACAGGATGTCAGGTGTGAAGACAGGATGTCAGGTGTGAATAGAGGATGGCAGGTGTGAAGACAGGAAGACAGGTGTGAATACAGGATGACAGGTGTAAAGACAGGATGTCAGGTGCGAAGACAAGATGACAGGTGCGAAGACAGGATGTCAGGTGCGAAGACAGGATGACAGGTGTGAAGAAAGGGTGTCAGGTGTGAAGACAGAATGATAGGTGTGAAGACAGGATGTCAGGTGTGAAGACAGGAAGACAGGTGTGAATACAGGATGGCAGGTGTGAATACAGGATGACAGGTGTAAAGACAGGATGACAGGTGTAAAGACAGGATGTCAGGTGTGAAGACAGGATGTCAGGTGCGAAGACAAGATGACAGGTGCGAAGACAGGATGACAGGTGTGAAGACAGGATGTCAGGTGCGAAGACAAGATGACAGGTGCGAAGACAGGATGACAGGTGTGAATACAGGATGTCAGGTGTGAAGACAGGAAGACAGGTGTGAAGACAGAATGATAGGTGTGAAGACAGGAAGACAGGTGTGAAGACAGGAGGACAGATGTGAAGACAGGAAGACAGGTGTGAAGACAGGAAGACAGGTGTGAAGACAGGAAGACAGGTGTGAATACCTTTGCTCTGTGGGGGGTTCTGGCTGCGGTCTCTGAGAACGTTGATCTCATAAACGGCACCATACGGCTCAAAGAGCTCGCGAAGCTGCTCCTCAGCCCAGGAGCGAGGGATCTGCCCCACAAACATCTTGATGGCATCCATGTCCGGTTGATCCGGGTGGTCCAGGGACCCATTCATCTTCTTTCCACTATGGAGGAGGAAAGATGAGGTGCAGGAGGAAAACAGAGGGAGGAAAGAAGGGAGCGTAAGGAAAACGGAAATCAAAATGTCCAGCAGCAGAAAAATGAAGCAATCGTGTGTGCGAGTCTCTTTAATGCTTAAACGATGGCAGTCAGTGTCTCCCAGAGCTTCAGGGGTGAGGGTGGGGGAATGGAACTCTGGGGGTGAGGGTGGGGGGTGGAAGCCGAAACAAACTGATAAACATGACACATTTCATTTCATAACATGTTCCACCACATACTAATTTCATCATGTTCTTATTGTGTACTGATACACATACTAATGTCATCATGTTCTTATTGTGTACTGATACACATACTAATGTCATCATGTTCTTATTGTGTACTGATACACATACTAATGTCATCATGTTCTTATTGTGTACTGATACACATACTAATGTCATCATGTTATTATTGTGTACTGATACACATACTAATGTCACCATGTTATCATTGTGTACTGATACACATACTAATGTCATCATGTTATTATTGTGTACTGATACATATACTATTATCATCAAATTATTATTGTGTACTGAGACACATACTAATGCCATCATGTTCTTATTGTGTATCGATACACATACTAATGTCATCATGTTATAATTGATACATATACTAATGTCCCCGTTATTATTGTGTACTGATACACATACTGTCACCATGTTATTATTGTGTACTGATACACATACTAATGCCATTATGTTCTTATTGTGTACTGATACACATACTAATGTCATCATGTTCTTATTGTGTACTGATACACATACTAATGTCATCATGTTATTATTGTGTACTGATACACATACTAATGTCACCATGTTATCATTGTGTACTGATACACATACTGTCATCATGTTATTATTGTGTACTGATACACATACTAATGTCCTCATGTAATTATTGTGTCCTGATACCCATACTAATGTCATCATGTTATTATTGTGTACTGATACACATAGTAATGTCATCATGTTATTATTGTGTACTGATACACATACTAATGTCATCATGTTATTATTGTGTACAGATAAACATACTAATATCACCATGTTATTATTGTGTACTGATACACATACTAATGTCATCATGTTATTATTGTGTACTGATACACATACTAATATCATGTTAGTATTGTGTACAGGTAAACATACTAATATCACCATGTTATTATTGTGTACTGATACAAATACTAATGTCACCATGTTATTATTGTGTACTGATACACATACTAATGTCATCATGTTATTATTGTGTATTGACACACATACTAATGTCATCATGTTATTATTGTGTACAGATACACATACTAATATCATCATGTTATTATTGTGTACTGATACACATACTAATGTCACCATGTTATTATTGTGTACTGATACACATACTAATGTCGTCATGTTATTATTGTGTACTGATACACATACTAATGTCGTAATGTTATTATTGATACACATACTAATATCATCATGTTATTATTGTGTACTGATACACATACTAATGCCATCATGTTCTTATTGTGTACTGATACACATACTAATGTCATCATGTTATCATTTGTGTACTGATACACATACTAATGTCATCATGTTATTATTGTGTACTGATACACATACTAATGTCATCATGTTATTATTGTGTATTGATACACATACTAATGCCGTCATGTTATTATTGTGTACTGATACACATACTAATGTCGTAATGTTATTATTGATACACATACTAATATCATCATGTTATTACTGATACTCATACTAATGTCATCATATTATTGGTTACTGATACACATACTAATGTCAGCATGTTCTTATTGTGTACTGATACACATACTCATGTCATCATGTTATTACTGATACTCATACTAATGTCATCATATTATTGGTTACTGATACACATTAATATCGTCATGTTATTACTGATACACATACTAATGTCATCATGTTATTACTGATACACGTACTAATGTCATCATGTTATTATTGTGTAATGATACACATACTAATATCACGATGTTATTATTGATACACGTACTAATGTCATCATGTTATTATTGATACACATACCAATGTCATCACATTATTATTGTGTACTAATACATATACCAATGTCATACACATCACACTCATACACGAGACTCATACACATGAGACTCATACACTTGACACTCATACACATGACATTAATACACGACACATACATGAGACTCATACATGAGACTCATACACGACATTCATACACGAGACTTAATCACATGAGACTCATACAGATGACACTCATACACGAAACTCATACACGACACTCACACATGATACTTAGACACTTGACAGTCATACGCAAGACTCAATACACGACTCATTCACATGAGACTCATACAGATGACACTCATACACGAGACTCATACACTTTAGACTCATTCACATGAGACTCACACGACACTCATACACATTAGATTCAGTCATGAGACTCATACACGACACTCATACACATTAGACTCATTCACATGAGACTCATACAGATGACACTCATACACGAGACTCATACACCACCCTCACACATGACACTCATACACTTGACACTCATACACGACACTCACACACGACACTCATACACGAGACTCATACACGAGACTCATTCACATGGCACTCATACACAAGACTCATACACATGACATTCATACACGAGACTCACACACGACACTCATACACGAGACTCACACATGACGCTCATACACATGAGACTCATACATGTAAGACTCATACACGACACTCATACACATGAGACTCATACACGAGACTCATAGAAACCATTTTAAAATTGGTCTCCTGGTTGTACAATCAACAAGACCCGAATAACAGTAAGTACAAGTAGCACTGAACGTTTCATAAGTTAATAGTAAAAGTAAGTAAAAGTAGCACTGAAAGTCTCATAAGTTAATAATAAAAGTAAGTACTGACAGTTTCATAAGTTAATAATAAAAGTAAGCAGTGACAGTATCACAAGTTAATAATAAAAGTACTGGCAGTTTCATAAGTTAATAATAAAAGTAAGTACTGAAAGTTTTACAAGTTAATAATAAAAGTAAGTACCGACAGTTTCACGAGTTAATAATAAAAGTAAGTACTGACAGTTTCACAAGTTAATAATCAAAGTAAGTACTGACAGTTTCACAAGTTAATAATCAAAGTACTGAAAGTCTCATAAGTTAATAATAAAGTAAGTACTGACAGTTTCACAAGTTAATAATCAAAGTACTGACAGTTTAACGAGTTAATAATAAAAGTAAGTACTGACAGTTTCACAAGTTAATAATAATAATAGTAAGTACTGAAAGTCTCATAAGTTAATAAAGTAAGTACTGACAGTTTCACAAGTTAATAATAAAAGTAAGTACTGACAGTCTCACAAGTTAATAATAAAAGTACTGAAAGTTTCACAAGTTAATAATAAAAGTAAGTACCGACAGTTTCACGAGTTAATAATAAAAGTAAGTACTGAAAGTTTCACAAGTTAATAATAAAAGTAAGTACTGAAAGTCTCATAAGTTAATAATAAAGTAAGTACTGACAGTTTCACAAGTTGATATAATAAAAGTAAGTACCAACAGTTTCTCGAGTTAATAATAAAAGTAAGTACCGACAGTTTCACGAGTTAATAATAAAAGTAAGTACTGAAAGTTTCACAAGTTAATAATAAAAGTAAGTACTGAAAGTCTCATAAGTTAATAATAAAGTAAGTACTGAAAGTCTCATAAGCTAATAATAAAAGTAAGTACTGACAGTTTCATAAGTTAATAATAAAAGTAGGTACTGACAGTTTCACAAGTTAATAATAAAAGTAAGTACTGACAGTTTCACGAGTTAATAATAAAAGTACTGAAAGTTTCACAAGTTAATAATAAAAGTAAGTACTGAAAGTCTCATAAGTTAATAAAGTAAGTACTGACAGTTTCACAAGTTGATATAATAAAAGTAAGTACCAACAGTTTCACAAGTTGATATAATAAAAGTACTGACAGTTTCACAAGTTGATATAATAAAAGTAAGTACTGACAGTTTCACAAGTTGATATAATAAAAGTAAGTACCAACAGTTTCTCGAGTTAATAATAAAAGTAAGTACTGACAGTTTCACAAGTTAATAATAAAAGTACTGACAGTTTTATAAATTGATAATAAAAGTAAGTACTGAAAGTCTCGTAAGCTAATAATAAAAGTAAGTACTGACAGTTTCATAAGTTAATAATAAAAGTAGGTACTGACAGTTTCACAAGTTAATAATAAAAGTAAGTACTGACAGTTTTATAAGTTAATAATAAAAGTAAGTACTGACTGTTTCACAAGTTAATAATAAAAGTAAGTACTGAAAGTTTCTCAAGTTAATAATCAGTTTGCCTCTTTGTCGGGCCCAACGTGTTGTTACCACAGTTTCTTCCTCTTTCAGTGCTTGACAGCATTTGGTTTGTATTTTTGAGAAGTTATTTGTGCAGTAATGGCATGCTAGCAACATGAATGAATCTAAAACAACAACCTGGACTTAACAAAACAGCTTGTGGACTGCAGCTAATCTACCAAGACGTGCACGCCAGTGTTAACAGCGCATGACACAGCCTCTCACAGCAAGACAAACGTGTCCAAGAAGGACTGCACACAGCAAAACAAGTATGGCTCCTCCACTTCAGCAGCAGCTTCAGTTTCTAACCAGCACCACTGGACACACACTGTAATACCAACACTGGCCATCACGCCACGGCAGGTAGCGTGTTTTCACATCATGATGGTAGCAAAGACCTTTCCAGAAAATGGCTGGGCCTACACATACAGTCTTGTGTGGATGATAAAGGTGATGCCAGGTTCATCGACACAGATCTTAACAAGCCGAACCACTTTTATACAAATTCTTAAAAGAATCTAAGGTGTAACGGCCGTCTGCCCACAAGCCACATGGTCTTTCTAAACAACCAGGGTACACTACTGGACAATGATTAAATTCACTACATGTTCTGTGAAAACAACAATCACACAAACGACTGCTGTTGTGGACAACATAAAATCAACTCTGGCTAAGATGCTCAGTATTCATCCATGTGGGCCCAGATTAAGATGCTCAGTCTTCATCCATGTGGGCCCAGATTGTTGTGTAGGCATTAGCAACGTCAACATCAACAGACTGTCTAACACATACCCGCAACTTGCTTGGCAAAGCTGGCTAGCCACACAACTTATCCACCAGCCAGATGATCAACTTTACCTTCTGCTATGCCTCATGTGTTCATTTACGTTTTTAACTTTGAATATGCAACAGTGACAACGTTTTTACTGGGTTTCACATATGCCCAGGCACTGCTTAAGACAAGTGCCCATCATAAGAAACACAGACAGCGACAGAAGTGATCACACAGCAGACGACAGCATGACATTTGCTTTTGTTTTTACACTGAGGGAAACGATTAAGACACACAACATGCCTCATGAAACACCATAACTAACACGGTCCATCCCACTGTTGTGTCACAGCCTTCTTACAGTGTGGATCAGAACTGCCCCTCAAAACGTCTTCTTGGTTGGTAAGCCCCTGCACAACCACGCCAAAGTGCTCTCGGTGTGGGCCAGGCCTTCAGCTATCAGCAACACTACTGGACAGTTCAGACAAAAGAAACGCTCTTCCAGGTTTACACATGCCCAAAGCACAGCATCTTGGAACCAGTACAGAACACATCATCTTAGAACCAGTACAGGCAGTTTATGTTCAAATGCTGCAGTACAACTGCTGCTGTAGACTCATTAATACGTGTACTAAAAACACAAAACCCAGTTCATGAAGAATTTCACTAACAACACAGAGCACAACCATTCACCTCCTGCTCAGCGGTTACAGTACAGCCTACAGCCTAACCTAGCTATGGCAAGTCCAGATGCCGTTTAAGTAGCCAAGCTGCCAGCAAACCAAAAGCTGCAAAAACATGGCCTGTATTAGGCTTACTGAAGTCCTGATAGCCACACTGAACTATTATTTTCCACATGGATCAAGTATGATCCATAGGGCAGTTCCAAAGCTACAAATCACACATTCAGTTTAAGTGTAGACCAAAGCTTTGGCCACTAACAGCCCAACAACGAGTAAAGCATGAGCTAAAATCTGTCCAAACAATGTTATCACCAAAAACACAAGACCACCACAGCAGAAAACTCAAAGATTGGCCAAAAAAGCCACTTACACAGGACTAGAATTCAATGAGCAATGGTCCACCATCATCTCAGGTAGAAAATCCAGTTTAAAAGATGACATGATTGTCGACGTGCTTCTTAAGACAAGTTTAACACTTGTGTTAAACTTCTGTTAACACAGAGCTGAGACTGCTGATGAGACTGCTGCCTTGTTGCTGTGCTAGTAAACTTCAGATCATGTACTAGCTCCTAAAATGAGAAGGACCATCAAGAACGGAGCAATGTGGTAGACAGCTTTTGACTAGAAACCAAACCACATTGATAATGCTCTAAACGTAGCACATACAGTTACGCAGAAGAACCCTGAGAAACTTAACGTGAGGAAAAACAAAGTCTAACAAAAGAAAAACCTGAACAAACAGGCACAAACTGGCAAAGCCTTGGGTTGGGCTTACAGGTACTGGGACCGCCAGTCACCAATTCGATAAAAGGTAGTACAGCGAGAGAGAGAGCGAGAAAGAGAGAGAGAGAGAGAGAGAGAGAGAGAGACAGAGACAGCGAGAGAGAGAGAGAGAGAGAGAGAGAGCGAGAGAGAGACAGAGAGAAAGAGAGAGAGAGACAGAGACAGCGAGAGAGAGACAGAGAGACAGAGAGAGAGAGAGAGAGAGAGAGAGAGAGAGAGAGAGAGACAGAGAGAGAGAGAGAGAGAGACAGAGAGAGAGAGAGAGAGAGAGACAGAGACAGAGACAGAGACAGCGAGAGAGAGAGAGAGAGAGACAGCGAGAGAGAGACAGAGAGAAAGAGAGAGAGAGAGAGAGAGAGAGAGACAGAGAGAGAGAGAGAGAGAGAGAGAGAGAGAGAGAGAGAGAGGAGGGAGGGATGGGATCACAGAAGGGCCAGTAGGAGTGGTGGTCATGGGGGTGCCACAATCAAAGTGCTGATGGTCCAGGGCTCTTTGTGAGCATTTCTCCTAGGCCAGCAGATCAGGCTGCAGTGTCAGATAAACGGGATGTCAGATTGATGGTGATAAGGCCCAGTGGACAGCGGGAATGAATGGGTTTCCTTGACAACTGGATAATCCCTGCACTCACCGAACAAGCAGAGAACAATTCAATTCCGGCCTAATTGGGGAGGAGGGGTCCTGTTTGCTCTGTTGTTTTAGCTGCTGTAGTGGTGGGTGTGTGCATGTGAACAAAAGCAGTGAGAAGGGGGCCGTATGAGATGGGCCATGGCCTGCATGCAACCACAATATACACAAGCTACAAGGAAAAACAAGTATGATACAGTAGTAAAGAGCCCAGCTCTGACTATTTACCTACCAGCTTTGTTTAGATGTGTCAACCCAAAAGGCCTAGTCCCGCTCTTCCAACTGGCTAGAAAAAGGCAATACCCCTCTTATCCCCAAAATCTGTTTTAATTTTGAGAAGCAAAATCAACAGACTTTACAAAAAGTGGCAAATATTTTTGTACCATCCAACACTAAAATAGGTCTTTCTGTAAGATATTTGTTTGGAACAGTTGTGCGTACTTGCATAGACAGGCCTGCAATGTCCTAAAATGTTGACCCTACTATTAATAAATCCAAAATATGAGATAACTGGTTGAAGCCAGGTTTTCTTAAATGGTATGTACACTCTACAGTGTGCATACAACAGCTGTTGCTTTTACTGCTGTCCAGTACTACTGTTCTGGGATCCCTGCAGCAGCTCTTTGTCCACGCCATCGCTACATGTGTGCAGCACGGAGAGATGCACAGCATAAGCCCTTCTAGGAGACAGACAAAGAGAAGAAGAGTGATGGAGCTTCCTCCTCAAAATGAAGTTGAAGGGGGGCAAGAATTTACGGAGGGAGAGGCAGCCCTACTATTTAACCTCCAGCGCCCTGCGGAGGTAAACCTGGTAAGCGGTGGGTCCTACTTACCCAAGTGTCAGAACTGGGTAAGGGCTAGGGAAGAAAAGACGCACGGCAGGTGAAAAGAAGGTGAATTGCAAGTGGGTTCTTGCCAATACCATGCAAGTACTAACAGGGGGATAAGAAGATGGGTTGATGGGGGTGCAGTAGAGCAGGCAAGCAGTGAGGGTAGGTTCTTACCCCCCCAGTGCTATGTTGGGGACTTCCGGGGCAGGGAGCGGGAGCTCGGGCTGGGGTTGCCCAGATTGCCCATGCTGCTCTGCAGACAGGAACAGGGTTTCAGGGTCCAGGCTATCCATCCAGGGCCTTGCACTATGACTACTGTAATACAAAGTACACACACCAATACCAAACACACAGTTGACAAGATAAAAATAAAATACACATACATTCAACAGACACTCAACATGTGACTTAGTACACAAAAGGATCATGGAAGACAAAAATAAGATAAAATAAAGGAATTTGACTTGCCAGGACAGTAACATGGAGAGGGTGGAGTGAGTGAGTAAAACATTTAGCGCATCATCCGCATTGCATATGAAATTATAGGAGTTAACCTTTCGATTCCCAAAATACTGGGAAGAGATTATGGGGAAAAACCCCCAATGTGATTTAGCAAGGCTGCTAGCAAAACACACCCTGGTGCCGGTGTTTGCGGTTTAGCAGCTGAAAAGCATGTTTAACTCAGCACATCTTGGAGAGGGCTGTGACCGCAGCACCATAAAACACAGCAATATGAGGTTTCTCTACCCGTCTTACTTTATTTATGATGTCAGTTGACTGCCTGCCAAGTCACATAATACTCCATTCAATGACCAACTAGAGGAAGACCTGAAACCACTATCCACGAGCACATATACACAACCAGTGCTGCCCCTCCCTGATTTCCTCCATTTTTGCAAATTTGTTAAACTGAACAGTTTCAGGTCTTCATACAAAATGTAACATGAGTACATACGACTACTGCTACTACTACTTTCGGCTGCTCCCGTTAGGGGGCGCCACAGCGGATCATCTGTTTCCATCTCTTCCTGTCCTCTGCATCTTCCTCTGTCACACCAGCCACCTGCATGTCCTCCCTCACCACATCCATAAACCTCCTCTTTGGCCTTCCTCTTCTCCTCTTCCCTGGCAGCTCCATATTCAGCATCCTTCTCCCAGTATACCCAGCATCTCTCCTCCACACATGTCCAAACTAGGGATGAAGCAATTCCACTTTTTCATGTCCAATACTGATACCGATATCACAGCCTTGAGTATCTGCCGATACCGATACCCATCCGATACCGCCCCCCCCCACTCTTAAACAACAACCTTTGTTTAACATAGCCATCTATAAAACTGTGAAAACAAACAGCCTACTCCCCTAAAGGAAGAAATACATGGCACACATGACTCAGTTATGCAATAGTGCTGCTGCTTTTTATTTTGTTCAAATCTTTTCACACAGAGCTTATCAGCATTTTGACTGTCAGCAGTGCCCAACATTCAAAATGAAATTTAAAGTGCAACTTTGTGCAAAAGTTTAAACTTGAGTATTTAGTAAGAGAAGAATTATTACAATTCCAATGTAAAATAAAATACTGGCTTTAACTCAACACTCAATGAATGTAGCCTACACCTCAATAGCATAGCAAAAAATAGTAAGTTGCATGTAGACCATAACTTCAATAACTATAACTTGACAGAAAAAATAATAGCATCCAGTATGAACTGTACTGTGGAACACAGTATGATACCATGGCATCTTAAGGCACTCACAACTCTAGGCTCTTCCACCTGATATCATGCTAGCTGCACTGGGGGGGAAATCTAAGGTAGAAACACAGAGCAAGTTCTAACGTTTCTTTCACATGTGACCTCTAGGACTGAACTGTATGTAAAACACCTGAATAAAAGCAACTAAACATTAGAGCACAATTCCAGTATGAAAACAAGAACGGCGGGCCCACGTCTGCGCTCCAGATGTCAGTCGTGAAACTCAAGGTGGCAACGTTTTCCAAGCATTTAGAAAGAACCTCGCGGGTTAGTCCGCGGTGGTGTAGTGGTCTAAGCATGGGCTTTGTGTCGATGCAGTTGCCCACCGGGGTTCGCGCCCCGGTCTCGTCAGATCCGACTATGGCCGGCCTCGGTAAAGCAGCAGTAATGGGCAGCGCTGTCTTGGGGAGGGGGGCGGAGTCAGCTTGGGTTCGTCACATGACTGCTCCACGATGACTCTGCAAGTGTTTAATGAAGTTCGTGGTGTTGAAATTTCCAGTGTTGCCCCCCCCCCCCCCCAGAAATACGTGCGTTGCAGACAAGACACTCGGCTGTTGTGTTTTTTTCTTCCTTGAGCTTCAAATAATTCCACACAGCTGACGTGACAGCGGCGTGCTGCTGACGTGCTCACTCACCTTCAGCTGTTGTTGTCGCTGCTACTGTTCACGTGACACCGCTCGCTTTACGGCATGTCGTAGTATCGGATCGGAACATACTTCCTTCTTTTTCTGATACCCGATCCTGTGAATTTGGCCAGTATCTGACCAATAACAATACTGAATATCGGATCGACACCATCCCTAGTCCAAACCATCTCAATCTCGTCTGTCCTGCTTTGTCTCCAAACCGTCCAACCTGAGCTGTCCCTCTAATATACTCGTTCCTAATCCTGTCCTTCTTCATCACTCCCAATGAAAATCTTATCATCTTCAACTCTGCCACCTCCACCTCCTGTCTTTTCATCAGTACCACTGTCTCCAAACCATACAACATAGCTGGTCTCACAACCATCTTGTAAACCTTCCCTTTAACTCTTGCTGGTACCCTTCTGTCACACATCACTCCTGACACTCTTCTCCACCCACTCCACCCTGCCTGCACTCTCTTCTTCAACTCTCTCCTGCACTCTCTTCTTCACCTCTCCTGCGCTCTCTCCTTCACCTGTCTCCTGCACTCTCTCCTTCACCTGTCTCCTGCACTCTCTCCTTCACCTCTCTCCTGCGCTCTCTCCTTCACCTCTCTCTTGCGCTCTCTTCTTCACCTCTCTCTTGCGCTCTCTTCTTCACCTCTCTCTTGCGCTCTCTTCTTCACCTCTCTCCTGCACTCTTCTTCACCTCTCTCCTGCGCTCTCTCCTTCACCTGTCTCCTGCACTCTCTCCTTCACCTGTCTCCTGCACTCTCTCCTTCACCTCTCTCCTTCACCTCTCTCCTGCGCTCTCTTCTTCACCTCTCTCCTTCACCTCTCTCCTTCACCTCTCTCTTGCGCTCTCTTCTTCACCTCTCTCCTTCACCTCTCTCCTGCGCTCTCTTCTTCACCTCTCTCCTGCACTCCCCGTTACTTTGGACAGTTGGCCCCAAGTATTTAAACTCATACACCTTCGTCCTCCACTCCTTGCATCCTCACCTTTCCACTGTCCTCCCTCTCATTCATGCATATGTATTCCGTCTTGCTCCTACTGACTTTCATTCCTGTTCTCTCCAGTGCATACCTCCACCTCTCCAGGTTCTCCTCCACCTGCACCCTACTCTCACTACACATCACAATGTCAACATAAGACAAGGACAACCCGAGAAAAGAGAAAATAGCTTTTAAATAATAATTTCATTTCGAGAAAAAAAGCTATGCAAAACAAACTGACCCGGAGCGAAAAAGTCATTGCCTCTTAAGTAATCAACCAATTAACCAAATTTAATTACTCATTGGGATCAATTAGAGCAGACACAGCCAGGCTTAATCACCATGAACCCTGCTGAATGTAAACATGATTTGCTTCTCATCTCACATACATGTGAGGTACGCTGCAAGGTTTGAACACACAGCACACTGTGCCGCAATCAACAAATTACAGAAGAGATGAAAAAAGCTGTTGATCTAACACACACACACACACACACACACACAAAAACACACACTACGTATAGTCAAGCCAAGTCAATTTTATTTGTGTAGCCCAATATCACAACTTACAAATTTGCCTCAAGGGGCTTTACAGCAACACAACATCCTGTCCTTAGACCCTCGCACCGCATAAAGTATACGTATGTGTGTGTGTGTGTGTTCACACACACACACACACACACACACACACACACACACACACACACACACACACACATATATATAGCGGGGTTTTTATTTTCTGGAAACCATCAATGGTGTCGATAAAAGTGCTTAATAAATGAGGAGCGGAATATTAAGATACATCCAGATATTAAAAACATTAATATCAAGAATATTAACACAAAGATAGATTAATATTAATATAAAGAATATTAAGATAATTTTTTTATAGATAAAAATAAAAAGTTCAATGCATGAGCCCAGGGATAATATCACAACAAGGGAGAACATCACAAAAAGCTAATGGACAAACTGAATAACTCACTAACTGGATGTCATGAAATCTGTCATGACAAGTTTGGGCATTAACAGTCACTCATCTGCTGATTACGAAAAGCTTGACTTGAAAACATTCAAATATACAGATCATAAATCACAAGACACAGAAAATGACATTGACCCTGAAAATAACTTTTATAACAATACTCACAGTGGTTGTGAATACTGTACAGACGACAAGTTTAAAAGAAATGTAAATATGGATGGATCAATATCAATAATTCACTTCAGTAGTAGGAGTCTTAATTCAAACATTTCAAAAATCAAACACTCTTTAAGACAAATGGACAAACAAATTCCCAGCACTAGCAATATGTGAAACTGGGCTTCATGAGGGACACACTGACATGGTGGAGATCATGTTACGGCTCACCCACCCCGCGCCGTGGCCCGCCCACCCCGCGCCGGCAGCCAATCGGCTCGTCAGGGCCGGGCTTAGTCATCAGGGCTGGGCTTAATTTGGGTGGCCTCCCACGCGCCCGTTGTCAGTTCGTGTTGTAACCTCCCCGCAGTAGCGGCTACTTCTCCCTCACGGTCCTTTTCTCTCCGAACTCACCCCAGCCCTTGGTTCATGTTTTTCCCTTACAAAGTTTCCCCATGGAAGTATCCTGCCGTGTTCCCGTTTGGATTACCCGCGAGTTTTTCCCCCCTTGGACTTTCCGTTTTTCCTTGTCGCTCATTGCCTTCCTATGTTTGACTATTTGTACGCTTAAGGAATAAAGTACGCCAGTTTTCGGCTAACCCCATCTCTGCCTGGTGTCGTGCGCTTGGGGTCTTCCACAAACCCTAACAGTACGAACTGACCATGACGACCCCAGCCGACACAGAGAGCGTACCGGCCAGTCCGCTTCGAGCGGCTCTCATCGGACAGATCCAACTGACTAACTCCCACACCCAGCAGCTAGAGGCGGCCTCCGCCGCAGTGAGAGATCTTCAGACTCGGGTCCCGCCCCTCCAGGCCTGTGTGGGTAACCTAACGAGGCAGCAGGCGGCGTTGGCGAGCCAACAAGCAGAGATCCTGCGGCAGTTGCAAACCATCACGGCGGCTCTCACCATCCAGCCGTCGGGCCAGCCTGCCCCTGGAGTCGTGGGTAACCCGCCCCCTGGGCCCGCGGCCCCAGTTAACCCTGTGGGGCTCAACCCAGTTCCCCGGGAGCCCTGCCTCTCCAGCCCACGACCGTTTGATGGCGATTTTGAGACCTGTGCCACGTTCATCATTCAGTGTGAGCTGGTCTTCCTGCACCAACCCAGCATGTTCAAGTCTGATGCTGCCCGGGTCGCTTACGTGACCAACCTGCTCACAGGCCGAGCAGCTCAGTGGGCCACTGCTTCATGGTCCATGAAGGCCAGTTTCTGCCTCACCTACGAGGCCTTTGAGGTGGAACTACGGAAGGTTTTCCACCATCCAGTCGGTGGCCAGGACCCTGGTGCTCGGCTGAGCAGTATCCAGCAGGGCAGTGGCAGTGTCACAGATTACGGTGGAGTTCAGCCTGGCCGCAGCTGAGAGCGGCTGGAACGACCGGTCACTTCGGGTCACCTTCCGGAGAGGTTTAGGCGAGGCTGTCAAGAACCAGCTAGCCACCTGGGAGGAGCCCACCTCCCTCGAGGACCTCATCAAGCTTGCCATCCGCATCGACGGATGCCTCCGGGAGAGGAGGCGCAAGCGAGCCCTGCATGGATCCCCGTCCATTTCCCAGTCGTCCAGCACTCCTAACAGGATCCCTACTCCTGTTCGCCCCACTTTCCCTGTGGCCGTTTCTCCCCCCGCGCCCCAGACCACGACGGGGGAGGAACCTATGCAGCTGGGGCCCACGCGCCTTAGTCCGGCTGAACGGGAGGCCCGGTTCAAGGCGGGTCAATGCCTCTACTGTGGCCAGAAGGGACATCTGATCAGCGGCTGCCCCACTCGGCCAAAAGACTAGGCTCACTGGGGCCCCAGGAGATCCTAGTGAGCCGACTTTCCTGTTCCTGCCGTCCTGCCCCACAGAACCATCTAGTTAGCGTTACCCTGGCCTGGGCTGACCAGCGGCTCACGGTGGGTGCACTCCTCGACTCGGGGGCTGATGAGTGTTTCCTGGACTCTGAGTTTGCTGCCCAGGCTAACATCCCGCTAGAGACGCTGGAGAAGCCCATGGAGGCCTTCGCACTGGACGAGCGCTGCCTGGCCAGCGTCACCCAATGCACCCACCCTGTCTCTCTCACCATAGCAGGTAACCATGTGGAGAGACTTCGGTTCTACATCATCCAGTCCCCGTTAGTCCCTGTGATCCTAGGGCGCCCCTGGTTCGTGCAGCATGAGCCACACATCGCCTGGGCCTCCGGTACCATCATGGAGTGGAGCTCCTCCTGTCATGCCCAATGTCTCCAGGCTGCTCCCGCCCCATCCCCCCGACGTGCCCCTTGTACCCCGCCTCCCGACCTCTCCTCTGTTCCCCCTGAGTACCATGAGTTAGGTGAGGTTTTCAGCAAGACCCGGGCCCAATCTCTTCCTCCTCATCGGCCTTATGACTGTGCTATCAACCTCCACTCTGGGGCCCCCCTTCCCAGCAGTCGTCTGTACAGTCTGACCATCGCCGAGAAAGCTGCGATGGACGAGTACATCTCCGAGTCCTTGGCAGCGGAGCTCATTCGGCCCTCGTTCTCCCAGGTGGCAGCTGGATTATTTTTCGTGTAGAAGGAGGACGGGGGCCTCCGACCCTGCATTGACTATCGCCAACTCAATGAGATAACCGTCAAAAACAAGTACCCCCTTCCTCTCATGAGTTCCACCCTTGAGCCCCTCACCCAGGCTACAGTCTTCACTAAGCTGGACCTCCGGTGTGCCTATCATCTGGTCCGGATCTGGAAGGGGGACGAGTGGAAGACAGCCTTTAAGACGCCCCGGGGTCATTATGAGTACCTGCTCATGCCGTTCGGCCTGACCAACGCCCCGGCGGTATTCCAGGCTCTCATGAATGACATTCTCCGTGACATGCTCGACGAGTTTGTGGTGGTCTACCTCGATGACATCCTCATCTTCTCCAGGACCCTCGAGGAACATGTCCAGCATGTCCGCCGAGTACTCGAACGTCTCCTCCAGAACCGGCTCTTCGTCAAGGCAGAGAAGTGCCGGTTCCATTCCCCTTCCGTTGACTACCTGGGCTTCATCGTTGAGAAGGGACAGACCCGGGCCGACCCCCGCAAGATCCAGGCTGTGGTGGACTGGCCCGATCCCACATCATGGAAGGAATTACAGAGCTTCCTCGGGTTTGCGAACTTCTATCGGAGGTTCATCCGGAACTACAGCCGCGTGGCAGAACCTCTCACCAGGCTGACCTCCCCCTCCCAGCCGTTCATCTGGTCCCCGGCTGCCCGCTCTGCGTTCCAGTCCCTCAAGGAGAGGTTCACCAGCGCCCCGGTCCTGCTCCACCCCGACCCCAAGAGGCAGTTCATCGTAGAGGTGGACGCTTCGGACACCGGGTTGGGGGCTGTCCTCTCCCAGCAGTCAGCGTCTGACCAGAAGGTCCACCCATGCGCCTCAATGGTTGGCAGGCATGGTGGGCCAGCTTCCTCAGTCGGTTTGACTTCACGCTGACTTATTGCCCCGGGTCCCACAACACGAAGGAGTCGGCTCCAGCTACAGAGGAGCCGACTCCCATCCATCCTGAGGCCAGGGTGGTTGGCGTGGTTACCTGGGGCATCGAGACCGTGGTCAGGCAGGCGTTGCGCTCCCATCCCGCCCCAAGCCACGTCCCTCCATGCCGCCTATTCGTCCCGGACGCAGTCCGGCCCCGGGTTCTCCAGTGGGGCCATGCCAGTCAGTTTGCTTGCCACCCGGGTGTCCACCGCACCTTCACCTTTCTGGCTCTGCGTTTCTGGTGGCCCACCATGAGGAACGACGTCAGGGACTTCGTAAGGGCCTGCTCCGTCTGTGCTCGCAGCAGGCCTCTCACCAGGTACCCGCGGGTCTGCTGCAGCCCCTCCCAACTCCAAGCCGGCCCTGGTCCCATGTGGCGTTGGATTTTGTCTCCGGACTGCCTCCCTCCCAGGGTAACACTGTGATCCTGACAGTGGTGGACCGCTTCAGTAAGGGAGTGCACCTGGTGGCCCTCCCCAGACTCCCATCGGCTTCTGAAATGGCGGACCTCCTGACGAACCACATGTTCCGTCTCCACGGCCTTCCCCTGGACGTCGTCTCGGACCGAGGGCCCCAGTTCGTCTCCCAGGTATGGCGGGCCTTTTGTAAGGGGTTGGGTGCCTCTGTTAGTCTCTCCTCTGGCTATCACCCACAGACTAACGGACAGACAGAGAGGATGAACCAGAGCATGGAGTCTGCCCTCCGGTACGTGGCCGCCAAGAAGCCCAGCTCCTGGAGCCGGTTCCTCCCCTGGGTCGAGTATGCCATCAACTCCCTGGTCAGCTCTGCCACCAGCCTCTCACCTTTTGAGGTGTCCCTGGGCTACCAGCCGCCTCCCTTTGCTACGCAGGAGTCGGAAGTGGCGGTTCCCTCCGTGCAGGCCCATCTGAACCGGTGTCGTCGCGTCTGGGAGGTGACCAGAGCTGCTCTGCTCCGGGCAGCTGAGCGTGCCAGTCGGGGAGCCAACCGACGCCGGTCCCCAGCACCTACGTACCAACCAGGCCAAAGGGTGTGGCTGTCCTCGAAGGATCTTCCGCTTCAGTCCACCGCGAAGAAGCTGAACCCCCGGTTTGTCGGGCCCTTTGAGATCAGGAAGGTTCTCAGCCCCGCGGCGGTGAGTCTGAAGCTTCCGGCTTCCTTGAAGACCCATCCCGTGTTTCATGTGTCTCGGGTTAAGCCTGTCTCCCACAGTCCTCTGATGCCTCTGGCCCCGGCTCCGCCTCCCCCTGAGATCGTGGATGGGCACCCCCAGTGGAAGGTCCGCCGGCTGCTGGACATCCGGCGCCGAGGACGGGGGTTCCAGTATTTGGTGGACTGGGAGGGCTACGGTGCGGAGGATTGTATCTGGGTTTCCCGCCAGCTCATCCTGGACCCTGGGCTGCTCACTGAGTTTCATTATTCCCATCCCGACAAGCCAGGCAAGTCGCCTGGTGGCTCCCGTGGAGGGGGGGGGGGGGTACTGTTACGGCTTGCCCACCCTGCGCCGTGGCCCGCCCACCCCGCGCCGGCAGCCAATCGGCTCGTCAGGGTCGGGCTTAGTCATCAGGGCTGGGCTTACGTTTGGTGGCCTCCCACGCACCCGTTGTCAGTTCGTGTTGTAACCTCCTTGCAGTAGCAGCTACTTCTCCCTCACGGTCCTTTTCTCTCCGAACTCACCCCAGCCCTTGGTTCATGTTTTTCCCTTGCAAAGTTTCCCCGTGGAAGTATCCTGCCGTGTTCCCGTTTGGATTACCTGCGAGTTTTTTCCCCTTGGACTTTTCGTTTTTTCTTGTCGCTCATTGCCTTCCTATGTTTGACTATTGTTACGCGTAAGGAATAAAGTACGCCAGTTTTCGGCTAACCCCATCTCTGTCTGGTGTCATGTGCTTGGGGTCTTCCACAAACCCTAACAGATCAGGGGATATGAAAGCTGTTTCATTAACAGGACTCGGTCAACGGGTGGGGGGGGTTGCATTATACATAGATAAAAATTACAGAAGTTATTCTGTTGGTAAAATGTCATTTGTTTTGGATAATATCATGGAGTGTATCACAGTAGAAATAGACATGGGGAAATTAGAAAATATACTAATTAGCTGCATTTATAGAAAACCTGGTTCCTGCATTGACACCTTTAGAGAAAAGTTACCAGAACTTTATACCAACATAAATAACAAGAACATGGTTTTTATCTGTGGGGATTTCAGCATTGACTTGCTAAACCCACATGATCACAATTCAACTCCAGAGTTCCTTAATTCCATGTCCAGTACCAGCCTATATCTTGCAATCACAAGACCGACCAGAATACCAACGCACAGTGCAACCCTAACTGACAACATACTGACCAACGTCACTGACCGCAAAGTAGTAAATGGAATAGTAATAGATGACACTAGTGACCATCTGCCGGTCTTTGCAATAATCCAGAGCTGTACCATGACCAAGAAAGATATCAAAACCTGCAAAATGACAAGGCACATAACACAAGATGCTATCAATTATTTTAAAGAAGACCTAATGAAACATGAATGGAATAAAGTTTATGTAGAAGATGCAAATGAGGCCTATGAATAATTTCTGTACCTTATAGTAACACTGTGTGAAAAAAAAAAGTCCACTAGTAAGGAAAGTAGATAAACAAATATATGCTGAAAAACCATGGTTAACTAAAGGAATACTAAATGCATGTAAGAAGAAAAATTTATTATATAAAGAATTTTTAAAGAAACGAACAATAGAAGCTGATCAAAAATATAAGATATATAAAAACAAATTAACTAGAATTATGAGAATCAGCAAAAAGGAGTATTACAGTAAATTACTAGAGGACAACAAAAACAATATTAAACAAACATGGAATGAAATTATATTATTAAAAAAGGAAGTGGGAAGGCAGGATACCCTAACCATTTCCTGACTAGTACTAATTCAACTGTTAATGACATGGCCATGGTTGCAAATGAGTTCAATAAGTTTGTTGTCAGTGTTGGTCCTGATTTGGCTGAGGAAATTGCAAAGACCGGTAGCGGAGATAATGTGGAAAGCAAGAAAACATCTGTTAAAGAATCCATATTTCTAAAGGGAACAAATGAAAAATAAATTATTGACACAGTTAAAATTTTCAAGAACAAGAAGTCCACTGACTGGAATGGAGTACACATGTTTATGGTCAAAAATATCATCGAATGCATTGCAAAACCTTTGTCTCACATCTGTAACCAATCCCTACAAACTGGTGTTTTTCCAAACAAAATGAAAACAGCCAAAGTTATACCAATCTATAAGTCTGGTGATAGACACGTCCTTTCAAATTACAGATCTGTTTCCTTGCTTCCACAGTTCTCAAAAATACTAGAAAAAATATCCTTTTCAAGAATACAGGACTTCATCACAAAACATAATGTACTGTATGATCAGCAATATAGTTTTAGAGCAAACAGAAATACTCCATTTGCACTCATAGAATTTGTAGACGAAATAACAATGGCAATAGAAAACAAAAAATATGCAATAGGGGCATTTCTGGATTTTAAAAAAAGCATTTGACACCATAGACCATGAATTATTACTGAAAAAACTACAATCATATGGAATTAGGGGAACCAAACTCTCCTGGTTAACCAGCTATCTAAAAGACATATCAATATGTTGAATTACAAAACTCCAAGTCTCACCTACTGAAAGTCACATGTGGAGTCCCCCAGGGCTCAGTGTTGGGACCATTACTGTTTATTCGCTATATAAACAATATTTGTGAAGTGTCTGAATCTCTGAAAGCCATTTTATTTGCAGATGACACAAATTTATTTTGCTGCGGGGATCATCTGGATCAACTCCTGGATATAGTGGAAAAGGAACTGATGAAGTTAAAGACGTGGTTTGATGCTAACAAACTAACATTGAATTTAAGTAAAACAACATTTATAATCTTTGGTAAACGTAAAATTAACTCAATCAAGAAACTAATGATTAACAATGTAGAAATAGAAAGAGTGACTGAAATTAAATTTCTTGGGGTAATAGTGGACAATAAATTATGTTGGAAACCACATATAAATTATACCAAGGCCAAAGTATCCAAATCAATGGCAATACTATTCCAAGTCAAAGATCTTCTAAATCAAGCTTCACTTTACACCTTGTACTGTTCCCTCATACTTCCGTACATCACCTACTGTGTGGAAGTGTGGGGGAACACATATAAAACCAATACTGATTCAATCCATTATTCAAAAAAGAGCCATAAGGGTAGTAAATAAAGCCAATTACAGAGAACCAACAAACCAACTCTTTATCAAACTAAAAACACTAAAATTCAAAGGTCTGGTGGACTTTAAAACTGCTCAAATCATGTACAAAGTGTTAAATTATAAAGTACCCAACAGTATCCAGGGGTTGTTCCAGCTGAGGGAAAGTAATTATGACCTGAGAAGAATAAGTACGTTTAAACAAAACCCAGTAAGGACAAATGCAAAATATCATTGTGTCACACCAAAGGTGTCAAGATATGGAACAGCTGCAGTGATGAAATGAAAACATGTGAATCAATAATCAAATTTAAAAGACTCTTCGGCCTGGATTCCCCTTGTCACGAATGTGGCAAGACGTCTCCTTCGAGACTGCCGGCTGGAGAGATGCAGTTGGCGAATGCACGCAGTACGAGGGTGGGTGTTTGATTTAAAATAGGGATCAATTGGCCACTAAATTGGGAGAAAAAGGGAAAAATCAGAAATAAATTTAGAAGAAAAAAAAATATGTTGAACAGATATGGGATGGAGCCGTGACATCTTGTTTGAGTTGTTCTTGAGTTGTTTTGGTGTTGCTCTGCACTGCTTTGTTCTCCAAAGGAAGGCGCCCAGGAGGCATCCTAATCAGATGCCTGAACCATCTCAAATGGCTCCTTTCGATGTGAAGCAGCAGCAGCTCTACTCCAAGCTCCCTCCGGATGTCCGAGCTCCTCACCCTATCTTAAGACTGAGCCCAGACACCCTACAGAGGAAACTAATTTCAGCCGCTTGTATCCGCGATCTAACCGTTTCGGCCACTACCCAAAGCTCATGACCAGGGTTGGAACGAAGATTGAAAGGTAAATTGAGAGCTTTGCCTTCCGGCTCAGCTCCTTCTTCACAACAGTCCGGTCCAACGTCCGCATTACTGCTGATGCGGCATCAATCCACCTGTCAATCTCCCGCTCCATCCTACCCTCACTCATGAACAAGACCCTGAGATACTTGAACTCCTTCACTTGAGGCAACAATTCATCCCCAAACCCGGAGGGAGAAATTCATCATCTTCCGGTAGAGAACCATGGCCTCAGACTTGGAGGTGCTGACTCTTATCCCAGACATTTCACACCCAGCTGCAAACCACCCAAGTGCGCGCTGGACATCGCGTTCTGATGAAGCCAACAAAACCACATCATCGGCGAAGAGCAGAGATGCAATTCGGAGGTTCCCAAAACGGACACACTCCTCACCTTGGCTGCTCCTTGAGATCCCGTCCATGAATATCACAAACAGAATCGGAGACAAGGGACGACCTTGGCGGAGTCCGACACCCACTAAAAGCATGTTTAACTTTATGCCAAGAATGCGGACACAGCTCTCACTTTGGTTATAAAAGGACTGGATGGCTTGTATATGTGTGTGTGTGTGTGTGTGTGTGTGTGTATATATATATATATATATATATATATATATATATATAAATCCAGTGAGTCAAGCCTGTTTCATGCTATAAGCAATCATCAGCTGTCAATACAGCTACTCAGGAAAGGACATACCATTTACTGCCTTGTCATGCACATCACGTGCACAACGTCCAATGGGGAAGGGAGAGGTGCGACATTCAAAAATTCAAAAACACATTGTTGTAAGTGTGATAATGAGTTAAACAGGACTAGTTTTATTATTATTATTTTATGGGCTCCCCGGACCCTTTAGGACGTCACACAGGAAGTAAATGTGTTCTGTCCGTCAGTCTATTACGTTTTGTGCCATGTCAGTGCTCGCGGACTGATAGTGCACTACAATTCGACTATGTATCGGTCCCATTCAGTCAAGTAAAGCTTTCTTATTATAAAGTATACATGTCGTTCAAGTTACTACATTTTTGGCGACAAGGATAAAATGGGAGATAGAAGGCTGAAGTTTCGGCGAATAAAACTACATCTGATCGTTGTTTGCTAGCTAACTGAGCTAACTTTACGTTCACAAGTTCGAGTGAGAACGCACGGCACCATGGCCACATTTAGGACTATCAGTGAGTTTGTGGAGGAGAACGGGGACTGGACAGAATATGTGGAAAGGTTGGGACACTTTCTCTGCTAACAGAATTACTGATGAGGATAAACAGCACTCAATTCTACTGAGTGTGTGTGGTGCAAAGATGTACAAATTGATGAGGAATTTGGCGACACCACATAAACCGGGCGACCTTTCATTTAAGGAGCTAGTCAAGCTCATTCAGGATCACCACAATCCCAGGCCATCAGTGATCATCCAGAGGTTTAAATTCAACACTCTGGTCCAGAAGGCAGGTCAGTCCGTAGTCCAGTTTTTGGCAGAGTTACGTCAGTTCTCAGTGCATTGTGAGTACGAGCTGATGTTAGAGGACATGCTCTGCGACAGATTTGTACTTGGCATTAATGACAGGATTCAGCGTTGTTTACTGATGGAGACCACGTTAACTTTTAAGAGAGCATTGGAATTGGCTCAAGGAATGGAAATGGCTGATAACAACGGAATAGACATTCAGAGAGCATGTGCTGGTGCGCAGGCGGGAGAAGTGCACCAGGTTAGGAGGGAGGCAGATAGGTTCGAGCAGTGGAGTGTTTCAGGTGTGGAGGGGCACATTATGCAAACAACTGCACGTTCAAGGAGGCAGTGTGTCACAACTGCAATCTAAAAGGACATTTAGCCAAAAGGTGTAGAGGTGCTAAGGGTAAAACAAAGACTCAGCAGGGTAATGCTACCTTTAGGAAGGCACTGTCAGCTGCACGCTATGTGGGGGACTCCGAGCAGCAGCAGGAGAAGGAATGCTCCTACACTGTGCTCAATGTGAATGAGCCACAGGCAGAGTCAAACAAGTGCAGGGGTTCTAAGGGCAAAACAGAGATTGGGCGTGGCAACACTGCCTATAGGAAGCCACAGTTAGCGGCACACTACCTGGATACAGAGCAGGAGGAAGAATGCTCTGAAAACATATTCAAGGTGAGGGAGCCACGTGCTGAGTCTATCTACGCCACAGTGGTAGTCGATGGAAAAGAGATGAGGATGGAGGTTGACACAGGGCCCTCTGCCTCTATCATCAGTGAGGAGACCTACAGAGAGACTTGGGGTGATACCAAGACGCCCACCATCACCCCAGCGAGTATTAATCTACGGACGTACACAGGACAGACCATACCATTGGTCGGTGCACCAGAGGTGGACATTCAGTGTAACAGCCAAGAAGCAAGAGCACGGCTCCTGGTAGTAAAAGGTAGGGGGCCCAGTCTACTGGGACGGGATTGGCTCCAGAAAATTAAGCTGCACTGGGGTGAGATTAAACACACACGGGTGACTGACGATGTCACTCAAAAGTAGGCTTGCAATGGTTTTCGGTTTAAAACCGAACAATACGGTCCGCCCTGTACGGTTCAATCCGCCCTTATGGACCGTGGGTTTTCAGTTTTGCAGTTAAAATGTGCGTGAATAGTTGACAGGCGTTTCTTACTGCCGGAGAATGGATTTTTCACTGTGTGCCTGTGTGCAGGCAGGCTGAGACAGCCTGCTGCAGAAAACCCCACCCCACGAGTAAATATCCAATCACTGTTAGTCCCCCACCCCCCACCCCCCTTGTAACTGGAGCCGACAGTCGAGTTGAAAAGACGGCGGTAGCTCGCAGAAGCAGAAAAAAAGTCATGGCGAGTGGAGGAGTAGAGAGAGAAAAGTTTGAAGAAGCACCGTCTTCATACAAATCTGCGGACATTTCGGTTTTGCTGTTGAATACAATGATGAAGGAAACAAAACAGTGGAAAGAAATAACACTGTGTGCTGCAAGCATTGCTTGACCCATGTCCCGTACTACGCAAGTGGAAACACTTCCAATATGAGCCAGCATCTCCGCCGGCACCACCCAGATGTCTCGCTCTCTGGAAGCAGGACAGACGCACCGGTAACCGCATCAGTGAACAAAACAACCGTCTATCGTCAGGGACTCTATCGGAGAGGCTTTCCAACAAACCTATAGCCCAAAAGAGTAGCCTATGCTATGAAAGGCAAAGTGGATGAGGAGCTGGATAGACTACAGAGGCTGGGAGTCATGCATCCTGTCCAGTTCTCAGCCTGGGCGGCCCCCATTTTGCCAGTTCTCAAGAGCGATGGCACGGTACGTATCTGTGGAGACTACAAACTCACTATCAACCAGGCCTCCCAGCTAGATGAATACCTTCTCCCGAGAGTGGAGGACCTGTCTGCAACCCTGGCTGGCAGTAAGACATTTTCAAAACTAGCCATGAGCCATGCCTACCAACAGTTGGTGTTGGACGAGGACTCTAAACAGTTCACAACTATCCACACCCACAAGGGGTTGTTTAGGTACAACTGCCTAGTGTTTGGAGTGGTCTCCAGCCCAGCCATTTTCCAAAGGACAATGGACAGTCTGTTGCAGGGTATTTCTCATGTAGCAGTTCATCTGGATGATATCCTGGTCACTGGAGAGACCAAGGAGGAGCACCTCAGCAACCTGGAGCAGGTGCTCAAGAGACTCGCAGAGACAGGGCTCCGCTTGAAGCATAGCAAGTGTATTTTCCAAGCACCAAGCGTGACATACCTGGGCCACACCATCACGACCCAGGGTTTGTGTCCAGTGGAGGACAGGGTTAGGGTCAGCAAGGAAGCTCCAAGTCCCAAAAATGTGCCTGAGCTCAGGTGATTTCTGGGCATGGTGAACTACTATGGTAAGTTCCTCCCAGACCTCTCAACATGGCTGGCGCCCCTGTTCTCCACAAGGGCTCTTGCTGGGAGTGGGGGCCTGCACAGGAGACAGCTTTCGCCACTGTGAAAACACTGCTGCGTTCAGTGAGGCTGCTGGTTCATTTCGACCCAGACAAAGAGATCATCCTGTCTTGTGACGCCTTGCCATATGGCGTCGGGGCAGTTCTTTCGCATGTGATGAAGGACGGGCCAGAAAAACCCATTGGATTTGCATCATGGTCATTGACACGAGCTGAGAAGAGCTACTCCCAGCTAGACAAGGAGGGCGTAGCTGTTGTGTTCGCTGTTACACGTTTTCATCAGTACCTTTACGGTCGGGCATTTACCATATGTACTGATCACAAACCGTGGATGAGCCTTTTTAGTGAGCTTAAGGGTATTCCTTCCATGGCATCAGCGAGAGTACAGCACTAGGCACTCACGTCGTCAGCCTACCAGTACACTATAGTCTACAGAGCAGGGGAGGACAACGCAAACGCGGACGCACTGTGTCGGCTCCCTTTGCTTGACACACCCACCCAGACCGTGGTGCCTCCAGAGACAGTTTTCTTGCTGGAGAGACTGTCAACTTCTCCTGTGAATGCCAAACAAATCAAACAGTGGACAGAGAGGGACCCGGTTCTGTCTCAGGTGAAAAGATTCCTCATGTAGGGTTGGCCCCCTGTGGTAGAGGATGAGAGACTTAGGCCTTATGCTAAATGAAAACATGAACTGAGCGTCCAAGACAGCTGTGTTCTCTGGGGGTCCAGAGTGGGGGTCTCACCACAGAGGCATTCAAAAGTAATGGAGGAGATCCATGAGGCCAACCCAGGGGCCTCCCATATGAAAAGCTTAGCCAGGGCATATGCATGGTGGCCTAACATGGACCAGGATCTAGGGTCCGCGGTGGTGTAGCGGTCTAAGCATCGGCTTTGTGTCGATGCAGTTGCCTACTGGGGACTGGGGTTCGCGCCCCGGTCTCGTCAGATCCGACTACGGCCGGACTCGACGAAGCAGCAATAATTGGCAATGCTGTCTTCGGGAGGGGGGCGGCGTCGGCTTGTGTTCGTCACATGAATGCATCTCTGTGTGTGTCGGAAAAAGCAGTGGTTAGCAGTTAGCTCTATTACATTCACAGTCAAAGCAGCCTCGTTAAAACGATGGTTTGTGGTGACTGCTCCATAGTTACAGATAGGTTGTCTCTACTAGAGAGACGTGTCCGTGAGTTAGAGCAGCTGCTTTCGGTTAGGATTACGTTAGATGTGACGGGCACTCGAGATAGCCTTAGCCCCGGGCCTGACAGCAGACCTGCTATTGTTAGCACTAGCTCAGCTTCGTCGGCAGATGTGGTGGAGTTTGTCTCGGTTTACCAGCGTGGGAAGGCTCGAAAGAGTAAGCCATCGGTCGTTTGGCCTGGTCTGCTGTATTGCTCCTAAGCTCTCCTCTCCTAAATGTGTGAATCACAATAATCCAGTAATTATTCCTACCACTGGTGGTGGTGAGATGTGCGACAAAGTACCTAATAATCTACAAAACCAAACAGCTAATGTTATCAAGAATGTGACCACATATCGTTCAAAGCGTTGGTGGCCAAAACTCTCAACAAGGTGTCTAATTCCAATTAATCTTTCACTTATTGGTAGCTCTAAAGCTCTGCCTACTACTGATCACTTCCACAAGACGCTTAAATTTGGTTTCGTAAATATCAGATCACTGTCTACCAAAACCTTACTAATAAATGATCTGATTCTTGAACATAGTTTTGATATGATTGGGTTATGTGAAACATGGCTGAAACCAAATGTTTTCCTTCCCTTAAATGAAACTTCCCTACCTGACTATACTTATTCCCATGTAGCTCGGGCAAATAAACAAGGCGGGGGTGTTGCTTTAATTTATAAATCTATTTTCAATCTGACTTCTAGACTTGAATCTCAATTCCAGTCTTTTGAGGCTCTTGTTCTGGGTCCATCTCCCTCAGCCATGAATAGACTCAGCTCAGTCCAAATTGTGATACTCTATCGGCCTCCTGGCTGTTACTCGTTATTTCTTGGAAGAATTTGGAGAATTTGTCTCAAGCCTTGTTACTCACTCTGATGAGATTCTAATTCTAGGTGATTTCAATATTCATCTGAATAAGGCTGCTGATCCTCTAAGTAAAGCCTTTCTGGCACTAGTTGATACTTTTGGGTTCACTCAGTTTGTTCAAGAGTTGACCCATTGCACTGGTAACACCCTTGATTTGGTTTTATCTAAAGGAATAGCTGTTTTTGATCCGAATGTCTTACCAACCACACCTGCTGTGTCAGATCATTTTCTCATCAGATTTGAAGCTTTATTGGCCTGTCCAGTTAATGTCAGCACAGATGTAATTGCCACTCGCCATATTGTTCCCTCCACTGTAGCTGCATTTGGCCAGCAGCTGCCTGAAGTCTTGGCTCCTTCCACTGTGGTAAATGACTCTGTTGAACATTTCACTAGTGACTTAAATGTGTCCCTCTCTAGTCTCCTCGATTCAGTTGCACCTCTCACTACCAGAGCTACACGACTAAAGAGGCCTACACCCTGGTATAATGATGAGACACGTGCTCTTAAGCGGACCTGCAGGAGACTGGAACGTAAATGGCGAAAATCAAAATTGGACGTTTTTTTACCTATCGTGGCATGAGCGTTTATTGAAATACAAGCGTGCTTTATCTACTGCAAAAACATCGTATCTCTCTCACTTAATAAATATTAATAAACATAACCCCAGATTCCTCGTTGACACTGTATCTAAATTTACTAAAAAGCAGTCGTCCATTAGCTGCTCACCATTCACAGCCCATGAATTTCTAGATTTTTTCTGCAATAATGTTGATGAGATCTTAAACAAAATTAGTTCTTTAACTCCATCTCCTCCTGCAGTTCCTGTCTTACTATATTCATATCTACACAATGAGTCACTGACAGTTCCAGTTATTATAGCTTTTGAGACTATCTCTCTTGATACTTTGACTAAGTTCGTGTCAGCCTCTAAACCAACTGCTTGCCTACTTGATCCCTTACCAGCAAAACTTTTCTTGGAACTACAGTGCTAGACATCGTTAATTTATCTCTTACTACTGGCATTGTTCTCAGCAGTTTTAAGACAGCTGTGGTTAAACCTCTACTTAAAAAATCGCACCTCGATCCAGGGTCTCTTAACAACTATCACCCAGTCTCTAATCTTCCATTCTTCTCTAAAGTACTAGAGAGAGTTGTGTATCAACAACTTTTGACCCATATAAAAGAAAACCATCTATATGAACCTTTTCAGTCGGCTTACAGGCCCTGTCACTCCACTGAAACTGCTCTGACTAGAGTGGTAAATGATCTTTTACTGGCTATCGACTCTGATTCCACTTCCGTGCTTCGACTACTGGACCTCAGTGCAGTCTTTGACACCATTGATCACTGTATACTTTTAGATAGATTAAATTGTAATTTTGGTGTCTCTGGCTTAGCTCTCTTTTGGCTTAAGTCCTACTTATCTGGAAGAACACATTGTGTCTACTATAATAACATTACATCAACATTTTCTGATGTTAAATATGGTGTGCCTCAGGGCTCAATTCTTGGCCCTCTACTTTTCTCTCTTTACATTACACCTCTTGGCCAAATTATACGCAGTTATGGAATAAATTTCCATTGCTATGCTGATGATACTCAGCTGTATGTGCCTATAAGAGCTGATGATCATACTCAAATGACTAACTTAGAGGCCTGCTTGGCTACTGTGAAAAACTGGATGTCATTTAACTTTCTGCTTTTAAATTCAGATAAAACAGAGATGCTGGTCATTCGCCCTGCTAAATAAAAACAAAGTGCTGGCTGTAGCTAACGTTAGTCAGCTAGCACTAGTATGTAGGGTTGCCAACTGTCCCGTATTAGCCGGGACACCCTGTATTTAGATCAAAAGTGGTTCGTCCTGTACGGGACGACATTTGTCCCATATCTGAATGATTTAAAAAATGTTTTATATATACACATGTATACTGCCTTTAAATCTGTCCTATGTGTGCTGTGTGGGAATACCGATGGGTGGCGCTCAGTTGGAAAGAAGCATCATTTTAAACTAACTGGCTCGTATGTGTAACTTACTCGTCTCTTCATCTCAACCCTGTTGGGGAAAAATGAGTACAATTGTGGATGGCGATTCGGGCTCTCCGAAAAAGAAAAGATTGTGTACATACAATAAGCAGTGGGAAGAGAAGTATAGACCCTTTCATGACCTACGTTACGCATAGTATGCGCGCGCATTTTGGCAGCAAAATCACGTGATCAGTGTTTACCAACCGTAAAAGGGTCTATATAATTGGGTTAAACCTGTCAGTGGCAATTTGGCGAGAGATTTCTGCAACCTGTGTCATCGGGAGTTTTTGATCAGCCATGGAGGAGAACAATGTGAACCAACTTGCCGCCACGCACAAGAGGACTACACAAGCTAAAGGTGTATCTAGCATTAGCAAGTTCTTCGCCACGATTACTACTGAAAATGACAAAGTTGCTGTGTGCAAGATTTCATCTGTACATCACACAGTTAAACACGGACTGAGCTACAACAGCATGGACTATAGCAATAAGCTTAACAGCAAAAAGTGCTCGATAGATAAAGTTATTATTATTATCATTATTATATGTATGGATATATTTTTAACAGACATATGTTTACGCTATATCTTTAGCCTACTATAGTATCTTCTGTGTTGAAATGTAAAATCACTTTGGGCTACATTGTTTGTATGAAAAGTTCTATACAAATAAAGTTTATTATTATTATTGTTATTACATAAGGCTCTGGGCTACCTATACAAAGTGTCATGTAGGCTGTTACTGTGGCAATTTTTTCTTGATTACCTCCGCCTCTCGTCTCTCCTGTCCCGTTTTCCTGGGATAGAATGTTGGTAACCCTACTAGTATATGTGACACCTAGCTTGCACTAACGTTAGCTGTGTGCTAGCTTCAACACCATGAAACAGGTTGGCGGTCCAACCTCAACTCAGACACACTCTTGGCTCTACTGATGGTGCAGCTGTCATCTCTCGAGATCAGGGAGTATGACCCAACCAGTGCTGTTGATCTGTGGCACCAAGACTGTCAGGAGCAGGAGGCCAGACTTCATGGATGGTGCAAAGAGAGTGGCTGCTGTAGAGTGAGAAGTAGTCTGGGACTAGGGATGGGTATGTGGAGCACTCGAGTAGTTACAATAATACTGCAAATAAAACATGAAACCATACTTGTAACATTTTATCTTTTAACCATTGACTAACTTTACATAAAAATATTTTTGCTTCAGATCTGCTCTGGTCACATTTTTAAAAGCTTTTATTCAACATAAAACCTTATTCTCTCATTGATATGTACTGAAAACGTATGTATGACACAAAAAAGGCTAGAAATTATTTTGGCCGGTAAAAAATGTGCTTAGCTGGTAGATTTTTTCATCTACCAGTCCCCTTGGCCGGTAAGCCAAAAAGTTAATTTCGGACCCTGCTTGAGGATATCGTGACCACACCAACAGGCTATGTTTAAAGTCAAGTGCTTTGAAGTTCAGGGATTTAGTAGAATTTAACACATCACAAATAATGTTCAAAGCAAGAAACAATCTACTACCCAGCAATATTCACAAAATATTCTCAGATAGAGAAGGGGAATATAATGTGAGAGGGAAATTAAACTTCAAGAAATGATGTGCTGGAACAACTGTGAAGAGCATGGGCATTTCAATCTGTGGGGTAAAAGTGTGGAACAGTGTGAGCATGGAACTCAAAGAACAAACATTACGCAGTTCAAGAAGAAGTACAAAGGTCTGATTATCAAGAGATATAGGGACGATGAAGCCTTGTGTTAACCGTCTGTTTCATTTATCTCTTAACATTTCTTGTGATTTTTTTTCATTCTATGACACCTACTGGATATGTGGGGTGTACGTAGTAGCATTGAGATCTGTTTTTTTTTTATCATTAAGATCTTCGTACATGACTTTAGGATGTTTTTCTTTCTCTTCCTCTCGTGAGTTTTGATGTATTTTTTCTCTTATTGCTCACAGTACCTGAGTTGGTATTGTGCAGAACAACTTGCACTGAATGAGAACTACACATTACAGTATGAATTGAGTTCGTAATGTATAGTAGCTGAAGTAACTTAAGAGTAAGTGAGAAGGGGGTAAGAAAAAAATAAGTGTGTATTTCCTTCTACTCCTTTTCTAACATGCAACAAATAATCTGATGCAAATGGAGATCTTTTTGCTGAGTTTGATGTGTGGATTTGTTGATCGCTTCAGATTATTGGTAATGGCTTATCCATATGTCATATGCTGCTTATTTACATGTTTGAAATAAATCATCATTCATTCAGACTTATGCCAATGTAACTCAGGCAAATACATCTATTTTAAGTATTATAAGTCTATTTTCAATCTGCCTTCTAGACTTGAATCTCAATTCCAGTCTTTTGAGGCTCTTTTTCTGGGTCCATCTCCCTCAGCCATGAAGACACTCGGCTCAGTCAAAATTGTGATACTCTATTGGCCTCCTGGCTGTTACTATTTCTTGAAGAATTTGGAGAATGTGTCTCAGGTCTTCTTACTCTGACGAGATTCTAATTCTTGGTGATTTCAGTATTCATGTGAATAAGGCTGCTGATCCTCTACATAAAGCCTTTCTGGCACTAGCTGATACTTTTGGGTTCGCTCAGTTTGTTCAAGAGTCGACTCATTGCACTGGTAACACCCTTGATTTGGATTTATCTAAAGGAATAGCTGTTTCTGATCTGAATGTCTTGCCAACCACATCTGCTGTGTCAGATCATTTTCTCATCAAATTTACAGCTTTATTGTCCTGTGCAGTTAATGTCAGCACAGATGTAATTGCCACTCGCCACATTGGTCCCTCCACTGTAGCTGCATTTGGCCAGCAGCTGCCTGAAGTCTTGGCTCCTTTCACTGTAGAGACAGACTCTATTGAAAATTTCACAAATGACTTAAATAATAAAATAACACTACAGCACAACAATCTTCATATATATATACACTCACTGGCCACTTTATTAGGTACACCTTGCTAGTACCGGGTTGGACCCCCTTTTGCCTTCAGAACTGCCTTAATCCTCTGTGGCATAGATTCAACAAGGTACTGGAAACATTCCTCAGAGAGTTTGGTCCATATTGACATGATAGCATCACACAGTTGCTGCAGATTTGTCGGCTGCACATCCATGATGCGAATCTCCCGGTCCACCACATCCCAAAGGAGCTCTATTGGATTGAGATCTGGTGACTGTGGAGGCCATTTGAGTACAGTGAACTCATTGTCATGTTCAAGAAACCAGTCTGAGATGATTCGAGCTTTATGACATGGCGCGTTATCCTGCTGGAAGTAGCCATCAGAAAATGGGAACACTGTGGTCATAAAGGGATGGACATGGTCAGCAACAAGACTCAGGTAGGCTGTGGCGTTGACACGATGCTCAATTGGTACTAAGGGGCCCAAAGTGTGCCAAGAAAATATCCCCCACACCATTACACCACCACCACCAGCCTGAACCGTTGATACAAGGCAGGATGGATCCATGCTTTCATGTTGTTGACGCCAAATTCTGACCCTACCATCCGAATGTCGCAGCAGAAATCGAGACTCATCAGACCAGGTAACGTTTTTCCAATCTTCTATTGTCCAATTTTGGTGAACCTGTGCGAATTGTAGCCTCAGTTTCCTGTTCCTAGCTGACAGGAGTGGCACCCGGTGTGGTCTTCTGCTGCTGTAGCCCATCTGCCTCAAGGTTCGACGTGTTGTGCGTTCAGAGATGCTCTTCTGCATACCTCGGTTGTAATGAGTGGTTATTTGAGTTACTGTTGCCTTTCTGTCAGCTCAAACCAGTCTGGCCATTCTCCTCTGACCTCTGGCATCAACAAGGCATTTTTGCCCACAAAACTGCCGCTCACTGGATATTTTCTCTTTTTCGGACCATTCTCTGTAAACCCTAGAGATGGTTGTGCGTGAAAATCCCAGTAGATCAGCAGTTTCTGAAATACTCAGACCAGCCCGTCTGGCACAAACAACCATGCCACATTCAAAGTCACTTAAATCACCTTTCTTCCCCATTCTGATGCTCGGTTTGAACTGCAGCAGATCGTCTTGACCATGTCTACATGCCTAAATGCATTGAGTTGCTGCCATGTGATTGGCTGATTAGAAATTTGCGTTAACGAGCAGTTGGACAGGTGTGCCTAATAAAGTGGCCGGTGAGTGTATATATATATACAAGGATTGATTTACACAAGTGAAATAAGAGGTGAAGTGCAATGGTGTAGAGAATATATCAGAGATGCTGAAATAGATGTTAGCAGGTTACTTACACACATACCTGAGGGTAGATGGACATGACAGAGCGTACCACTATACGTACTATGTACAGCACAGTATGTACGCATGTACATGTACGGATGTGTTCATTTTATAATTTCCAAACAACATAAACTTGTATATGTGGATTTATTTGATTATTTATCAATTATAAAAATTAAAAATTATATTTAGTTGCTGCTGATCTTCTGTGGAACACCATTGTGGTTCCCAAGTTCCTTCAAGAGAGCATATCTTTATGCATGCTAAATAATCCAGGTAAGAAAACCACAAAGTTGAATCAGTTCATCTGGACACAACGTTTATTGAGAGAAACGTTTCATCATCATCTAAGTGACCTCTTCAGTCTCAACTGACTGCAGGTACGCCACCCTTACAAACAATACAGTGGCATAATGACCGAAAACAACAATCAGTTTCATATGCAAATTGCCGTGACGATTAACTGGAGTTACAATGGCAATGTGTACTTTTCACAGATAATTGGGGAAAAGTTGTCCGTATGAAATTAAAAAATTAAGCTGCCCTTAGCAATAGGACCACTCTTAAAACTGACCAAGTGTGTGTGCTCCTGAAGCTGTGTCCTCAGTCCATGTACTTCACATACAGGGGGCAGTACTATAGGCAGAGGCATGGGTGTGCTATGGGTTCACCAGTCTAACCTGTAGTGGCCAACTTGTATATGGAGGAAGTGGAAAAGAAGCTCTGATGTCCTATCCAGGGACACCACCTAGCCATTGGTTCAGATTTGTGGATGACACCTGGGTTAAAATTAAATCTCAGGACGTAGCACATTTCATCAACCACATTAACTCCGTGGACACCACATCAAGCTCACCAGGGAGGATGTGGAACATGACAGGGTAGCCTTCTTACACTGTTAAATTGCAACTGGTGATGGAGGACATTTGATTGTTGATGTTTACCATAAACCAACACATACTGATCAGTACTTAAGGTCTGACTTTCAAAGAAGGTTGAATCAGTTTATCTGGATACATTGTTTATTCACAGATACGTGTCATCACTTTACGAAGGGACAGCTCCAGTCTAAACTGACTGCAGGTATCCCCACCCTTATAAACAACACAGTACAATACACAATGGTTTGAACAGGGAGTCAAAGAGCCCATCTATGTTAAGAGGGAACGACCATCCCTGAACCGGTCTAAGAGTACATCTGTCACCATCTTACAATGCTGTGATTGCAACTATTCCCCAATCCTCTGTGAATAGTACACATGACCATTGTAACTCTATTTAATAGTGACCAATTTGCATATGAAACCAATTGTTTTCAATCGTTATGCCACTGTATTGTTTATAAGGGCAGGGACACTTGCAGTCACTGTATTGTTTATAAGGGTGGGGACACCTGCAGTCACTGTATTGTTTATAAGGGTGGGGACACCTGCAGTGACTGTATTGTTTATAAGGGTGGGGACACCTGCAGTCGCTGTATTGTTTATAAGGGTGGGGACACCTGCGGCCACTGTATTGTTTATAAGGGTGGGGACACCTGCAGTCACTGTATTGTTTATAAGGGTGGGGACACCTGCAGTCACTGTATTGTTTATAAGGGTTGGACACCTGCAGTCGCTGTATTGTTTATAAGGGTGGGATACCTGCAGTCAGGTGAGACTGAAGACAACACTTATATGATGATGAAACATTACTCTTAATAAAGGCTGTGTCCAGATGAACTGATTCATCTTTCTGTGATATTCAATCAGTTCTATTCCTCCTCCTGGCCACTTGGTGTAGCTGTTGCCTTGAGTTTGATCATGGTCTGAGTGCTACAAGATTGTATCAAGTCAAATTAAGTGTAAATTTTCTTTTACTTTTGCACCTAACCTTACCAGTAGGGGTCTTGTAGAGCCAGGAGTTTTTCCTCTTTGACAGCCAAGATGGATCAAAGCCTGTCCACCTGTGCTGGTCAGGAGGTGTAGCTGTAACAGCAGGAGAGCTGCTAGTGCTCTGGCCAGGACTAGTTTCCCTCCCATCAGCAGTACAGCTTCTAGCATCCTCGCCACTGTAGCCAGATTCAGGTTGGGTGTGTTTAAAAAATGCAGATATTTTGGCCTTTATTTCAGATGTTTGGGGTCGATGTCTAACCATCTTTGGTTTTAGAAGGATTACATTAACGAATTACTCATTAGGAAGTTTTTAATGCACTTAGAGTAACGTAACAAGTTGTCGTCGACTCAAGTAACATATCTTCAATTCACCAATTTCTCCTCTCCTCCAGTAAATGTGTATGTGGAGAGGCTAAGCCCCACCCGTCGTGAAACAAAGAGAGCAAGAGGAGAGGGGAGAAATTAGACCCACTGTAAAGGACAGCAAAACGCAGTAAACATTCATACTGATCTGAAATGAAATGAGGGCTCATAAATTAGGTAAATAACATATTTTGTTTCCTCTGTGAACACATGGCCAGTCCTCTGTGAACACTACACATGTCCAGTCCTTTGTGAACACTACACATGGCCAGTCCTCTGTAAACACTACACATGGCCAGTCCTTTGTGAACACTTCACATGGCCTGTACTCTGTGAACACATGGCCAGTCCTCTGTGAACACTATAAATGACCAGTCTTCTGTGAACACATGGGCAGTCCTCTGTGAACACTACACATAACCAGTCCTCTGTGAACACTTCACATGGCCAGTCCTCTGTGAACACATGGCCAGTCCTCTGTGAACACTACACATGACCAGTCCTTTGTGAACACTACAAATGGCCATTCTCTGTGAACACTTCACATGGCCAGTCCTCTGTGAACACTACGCATGTCCAGTCCTCTGTGAACACTACACATGGAAGGTCCTCTATGAATACTACACATGGCCAGTCTTCTGTGAACACTACAAATGGCCAGTCCACTGCAAACACTACATATGGCCAGTCCTCTGTGAATACTACACATGACCAGTCCTCTGTGAACACAACAAATGGCCATCTGTGTGAACACTACATATTGCGAGTCCTCTGTGAACACATGGCCAGTCCTCTGTGAACACGGCACATGACCAGTCCTCTGTGAACACTACACATGACCAGACTGCTGTGAACGCTACACATGACCAGTCCTCTGTGAACACTACACATGACCAGACCTTTGTGAACACTACACATGACCAGTCCTCTGTGAACACTACACAACGCCAGTCCTCTGTGAACACTACACATGGCCAGTCCTCTGTGAACACTACACATGGCCAGTCCTCTGTGAAACCTACACAGGACCAGTCTTCTGTGAATACATGGGCAGTCCTCTGTGAACACTACACATGGAAGGTCCTCTGCGAACACTACACATGGCCAGTCCTCTGTGAACACATGGTAAGTCCTCTGTGAACACTACACATGGCCAGTCGTCTGTGAACACTACACATGGCCAGTCGTCTGTGAACACTACACATGGCCAGTCGTCTGTGAACACTACACATGGCCAGTCCTCTGTGAACACTACACATGGCCAGTCCTCTGTGAACACTGCACATGACCAGTCCTTTGTGAACACTACACATGGCCAGTCCTCTGTGAACACATGGGCAGTCCTCTGTGAACAGTACACATGGCCAGTCCTCTGTGAATAGGGCACATGACCAGTACTCTGTGAACACTACACATGACCAGTACTCTGTACACACGACACATGACCACTACTCTGTGAACACTACACATGACCACTACTCTGTGAACACCACACATGTCCAGTCCTGTGAACACTACACATGACCAGTCCTCTGTGAATACTACACATGACCAGTCCTTTGTGAACACTACAAATGGCCATGCTCTGTGAACACTACACATTGCGAGTCCTCTGTCAACACATGGCCAGTCCTCTGTGAACACATGGCCAGTCCTCTGTGAACACGGTACATGACCAGTCCTCTGTGAACACTAGACATGGCCAGTGTTCTGTGAACACATGGCCAGTCCTCTGTGAACACTACGCATGGAAGGTCCTCTGTGAACACTACACATGACCAGTCCTCTGTGAACACTTCACATGGCCAGTACTCTGTGAACACATGACCAGTCTTCTGTGAACACTACACATGGCCAGTCTTCTGTGAACACTACACATGGCCAGTCCTCTGTGAACACTACACATGGCCAGTCCTCTGTGAACACTACAAATGGCCATCCCCTGTGAACACTACACATTGCGAGTCCTCTGTCAACACATGGCCAATCCTCTGTGAACACTACAAATGGCCAGTCCTCTGTGAACACTACACATGGAAGGTCCTCTGTGAACACTACACATGACCAGTCCTCTATGAACACTACACATGGCCAGTACTCTGTGGACACTACACATGGCCAGTCCTCTGTGAACACTACACATGACCAGTCCTTTGTGAACACTACAAATGGCCATTCTCTGTGAACACTTCACATGGCCAGTCCTCTGTGAACACTACGCATGTCCAGTCCTCTGTGAACACTACACATGGAAGGTCCTCTATGAATACTACACATGGCCAGTCTTCTGTGAACACTACAAATGGCCAGTCCACTGCAAACACTACATATGGCCAGTCCTCTGTGAATACTACACATGACCAGTCCTCTGTGAACACAACAAATGGCCATCTGTGTGAACACTACATATTGCGAGTCCTCTGTGAACACATGGCCAGTCCTCTGTGAACACGGCACATGACCAGTCCTCTGTGAACACTACACATGACCAGACTGCTGTGAACGCTACACATGACCAGTCCTCTGTGAACACTACACATGACCAGACCTTTGTGAACACTACACATGACCAGTCCTCTGTGAACACTACACAACGCCAGTCCTCTGTGAACACTACACATGGCCAGTCCTCTGTGAACACTACACATGGCCAGTCCTCTGTGAAACCTACACAGGACCAGTCTTCTGTGAATACATGGGCAGTCCTCTGTGAACACTACACATGGAAGGTCCTCTGCGAACACTACACATGGCCAGTCCTCTGTGAACACATGGTAAGTCCTCTGTGAACACTACACATGGCCAGTCGTCTGTGAACACTACACATGGCCAGTCGTCTGTGAACACTACACATGGCCAGTCCTCTGTGAACACTACACATGGCCAGTCCTCTGTGAACACATGGGCAGTCCTCTGTGAACAGTACACATGGCCAGTCCTCTGTGAATAGGGCACATGACCAGTACTCTGTGAACACTACACATGACCAGTACTCTGTAAACACGACACATGACCACTACTCTGTGAACACTACACATGACCAGTACTCTGTGAACACCACACATGTCCAGTCCTGTGAACACTACACATGACCAGTCCTCTGTGAATACTACACATGACCAGTCCTTTGTGAACACTACAAATGGCCATGCTCTGTGAACACTACACATTGCGAGTCCTCTGTCAACACATGGCCAGTCCTCTGTGAACACATGGCCAGTCCTCTGTGAACACGGTACATGACCAGTCCTCTGTGAACACTAGACATGGCCAGTGTTCTGTGAACACATGGCCAGTCCTCTGTGAACACTACGCATGGAAGGTCCTCTGTGAACACTACACATGACCAGTCCTCTGTGAACACTTCACATGGCCAGTTCTCTGTGAACACATGACCAGTCTTCTGTGAACACTACACATGACCAGACCTTTGTGAACACTACACATGACCAGTCCTCTGTGAACACTACACATGACCAGACCTTTGTGAACACTACACATGACCAGTCCTCTGTGAACACTACACAACGCCAGTCCTCTGTGAACACTACACATGGCCAGTCCTCTGTGAACACTACACATGGCCAGTCCTCTGTGAAACCTACACAGGACCAGTCTTCTGTGAATACATGGGCAGTCCTCTGTGAACACTACACATGGAAGGTCCTCTGCGAACACTACACATGGCCAGTCCTCTGTGAACACATGGTAAGTCCTCTGTGAACACTACACATGGCCAGTCGTCTGTGAACACTACACATGGCCAGTCGTCTGTGAACACTACACATGGCCAGTCGTCTGTGAACACTACACATGGCCAGTCCTCTGTGAACACTACACATGGCCAGTCCTCTGTGAACACTGCACATGACCAGTCCTTTGTGAACACTACACATGGCCAGTCCTCTGTGAACACATGGGCAGTCCTCTGTGAACAGTACACATGGCCAGTCCTCTGTGAATAGGGCACATGACCAGTACTCTGTGAACACTACACATGACCAGTACTCTGTACACACGACACATGACCACTACTCTGTGAACACTACACATGACCAGTACTCTGTGAACACCACACATGTCCAGTCCTGTGAACACTACACATGACCAGTCCTCTGTGAATACTACACATGACCAGTCCTTTGTGAACACTACAAATGGCCATGCTCTGTGAACACTACACATTGCGAGTCCTCTGTCAACACATGGCCAGTCCTCTGTGAACACATGGCCAGTCCTCTGTGAACACGGTACATGACCAGTCCTCTGTGAACACTAGACATGGCCAGTGTTCTGTGAACACATGGCCAGTCCTCTGTGAACACTACGCATGGAAGGTCCTCTGTGAACACTACACATGACCAGTCCTCTGTGAACACTTTACATGGCCAGTACTCTGTGAACACATGACCAGTCTTCTGTGAACACTACACATGGCCAGTCCTCTGTGAACACATGGTAAGTCCTCTGTGAACACTACACATGGCCAGTCGTCTGTGAACACTACACATGGCCAGTCGTCTGTGAACACTACACATGGCCAGTCGTCTGTGAACACTACACATGGCCAGTCCTCTGTGAACACTACACATGGCCAGTCCTCTGTGAACACTGCACATGACCAGTACTTTGTGAACACTACACATGGCCAGTCCTCTGTGAACACATGGGCAGTCCTCTGTGAACAGTACACATGGCCAGTCCTCTGTGAATAGGGCACATGACCAGTACTCTGTGAACACTACACATGACCAGTACTCTGTACACACGACACATGACCACTACTCTGTGAACACTACACATGACCAGTACTCTGTGAACACCACACATGTCCAGTCCTGTGAACACTACACATGACCAGTCCTCTGTGAATACTACACATGACCAGTCCTTTGTGAACACTACAAATGGCCATGCTCTGTGAACACTACACATTGCGAGTCCTCTGTCAACACATGGCCAGTCCTCTGTGAACACATGGCCAGTCCTCTGTGAACACGGTACATGACCAGTCCTCTGTGAACACTAGACATGGCCAGTGTTCTGTGAACACATGGCCAGTCCTCTGTGAACACTACGCATGGAAGGTCCTCTGTGAACACTACACATGACCAGTCCTCTGTGAACACTTTACATGGCCAGTACTCTGTGAACACATGACCAGTCTTCTGTGAACACTACACATGGCCAGTCTTCTGTGAACACTACACATGGCCAGTCCTCTGTGAACACTACACATTGCCAGTCCTCTGTGAACACTACAAATGGCCATCCCCTGTGAACACTACACATTGCGAGTCCTCTGTCAACACATGGCCAATCCTCTGTGAACACTACAAATGGCCAGTCCTCTGTGAACACTACACATGGAAGGTCCTCTGTGAACACTACACATGACCAGTCCTCTATGAACACTACACATGGCCAGTAATCTGTGGACACTACACATGGCCAGTCCTCTGTGAACACTACACATGACCAGTCCTTTGTGAACACTACAAATGGCCATTCTCTGTGAACACTTCACATGGCCAGTCCTCTGTGAACACTACGCATGTCCAGTCCTCTGTGAACACTACACATGGAAGGTCCTCTATGAATACTACACATGGCCAGTCTTCTGTGAACACTACAAATGGCCAGTCCACTGCAAACACTACATATGGCCAGTCCTCTGTGAATACTACACATGACCAGTCCTCTGTGAACACAACAAATGGCCATCTGTGTGAACACTACATATTGCGAGTCCTCTGTGAACACATGGCCAGTCCTCTGTGAACACGGCACATGACCAGTCCTCTGTGAACACTACACATGACCAGACTGCTGTGAACGCTACACATGACCAGTCCTCTGTGAACACTACACATGACCAGACCTTTGTGAACACTACACATGACCAGTCCTCTGTGAACACTACACAACGCCAGTCCTCTGTGAACACTACACATGGCCAGTCCTCTGTGAACACTACACATGGCCAGTCCTCTGTGAAACCTACACAGGACCAGTCTTCTGTGAATACATGGGCAGTCCTCTGTGAACACTACACATGGAAGGTCCTCTGCGAACACTACACATGGCCAGTCCTCTGTGAACACATGGTAAGTCCTCTGTGAACACTACACATGGCCAGTCGTCTGTGAACACTACACATGGCCAGTCGTCTGTGAACACTACACATGGCCAGTCCTCTGTGAACACTACACATGGCCAGTCCTCTGTGAACACATGGGCAGTCCTCTGTGAACAGTACACATGGCCAGTCCTCTGTGAATAGGGCACATGACCAGTACTCTGTGAACACTACACATGACCAGTACTCTGTAAACACGACACATGACCACTACTCTGTGAACACTACACATGACCAGTACTCTGTGAACACCACACATGTCCAGTCCTGTGAACACTACACATGACCAGTCCTCTGTGAATACTACACATGACCAGTCCTTTGTGAACACTACAAATGGCCATGCTCTGTGAACACTACACATTGCGAGTCCTCTGTCAACACATGGCCAGTCCTCTGTCAACACATGGCCAGTCCTCTGTGAACACGGTACATGACCAGTCCTCTGTGAACACTAGACATGGCCAGTGTTCTGTGAACACATGGCCAGTCCTCTGTGAACACTACGCATGGAAGGTCCTCTGTGAACACTACACATGGCCAGTCCTCTGTGAACACTAGACATGGCCAGTGTTCTGTGAACACATGGCCAGTCCTCTGTGAACACTATGCATGGAAGGTCCTCTGTGAACACTACACATGGCCAGTACTCTGTGGACACTACACATGACCAGTCCTCTGTGAACACTAGACATGGCCAGTGTTCTGTGAACACATGGCCAGTCCTCTGTGAACACTACGCATGGAAGGTCCTCTGTGAACACTACACATGACCAGTCCTCTGTGAACACTTCACATGGCCAGTACTCTGTGAACACATGACCAGTCTTCTATGAACACTACACATGGCCAGTCTTCTGTGAACACTACACATGGCCAGTCCTCTGTGAACACTACAAATGGCCATCCCCTGTGAACACTACACATTGCGAGTCCTCTGTCAACACATGGCCAATCCTCTGTGAACACTACAAATGGCCAGTCCTCTGTGAACACTACACATGGAAGGTCCTCTGTGAACACTACACATGACCAGTCCTCTATGAACACTACACATGGCCAGTACTCTGTGGACACTACACATGGCCAGTCCTCTGTAAACACTACACATGGCCAGTACTCTGTGAACACTAAACAAGGCCAGTCCTCTTTGAACACCACACAAGGCCAGTCCTCTGTGAACACTACACATGACCAGTCCTCTGTGAACACATGGCCAGCCTCTGTGAACACTACACATGACCAGTCCGCTGTGAACACATGGCCACCCTCTGTGAACACTACACATGACCAGTCCTCTGTGAACACACGGCCAGTCCTCTGTGAACACTAAACATGACCAGTCCTCTGTGAACACTACACATGATGGCCAGTCCTCTGTGAACACTACATGTGCAGTCCTCTGTAAACACTACACATGACCAGTCCTCTGTGAACACTACAGATGACCACTCTTTTGTGAACACTACACATGGCCAGTCCTCTGTGAACACTACACATGACCAGTCCTCTATGAACACATGGCCAGCCTCTGTGAACACTACACATGACCAGTCCTCTGTGAACACATGGCCACCCTCTGTGAACACTACACATGACCAGTCCTCTGTGAACACACGGCCAGTCCTCTGTGAACACTACACATGGCCAGTTCTCTGTGAACTCTACACATAGCCAGTCCTCTCTGAATACTACACATGGCTAGTCCTCTGTGAACACAACACATGGCCAGTCCTCTGTGAACATATGGCCATTGTAACCGATTAATGGTCATGACAATTTGCATATGAAAACTAATTTTACAGAACCAGCTTCCGTCGTTGTGTGACCAGTCCTCTGTGAACGCTACACCTGACGTGTCCTGTGAACACTACACATGGCCAGTTCTCTGCGAACACTACACATGGCCAGTCCTCTGTGAACACTACACATGGCCAATCCTCTGTGAACACTACACATGACCAGTCCTCTGTGAACACTACACCTGACGTGTCCTGTGAAAACTACACCTGACGTGTCCTGTGAACACTACACATGACCAGTCCTCTGTGAACACTACACATGACCAGACAGCTGTGAACACTACACATGACCAGTCCTCTGTGAACACATGGCCAGCATCTGTGAACACTACACATGACCAGTCCGCTGTGAACACATGGCCACCCTCTGTGAACACTACACATGACCAGTCCTCTGTGAACACACGGCCAGTCCTCTGTGAACACTAAACATGACCAGTCCTCTGTGAACACTACACACTATGGCCAGTCCTCTGTGAACACTACATGTCCAGTCCTCTGTAAACACTACACATGACCAGTCCTCTGTGAACACTACAGATGACCAGTCTTTTGTGAACACTACTCATGGCCAGTCCTCTGTGAACACTACACATGACCAGTCCTCTGTGAACACATGGCCAGCCTCTGTGAACACTACACATGACCAGTCCTCTATGAACACATGGCCACCCTCTGTGAACACTACACATGACCAGTTCTCTGTGAACACTACACATGACCAGTTCTCTGTGAACACTACACATGACCAGTCCTCTGTGAACACTACACATGACCAGTTCTCTGTGAACACTACACACTATGGCCAGTCCTCTGTGAACACTACATGTCCAGTCCTCTGTGAACACTACACATGACCAGTCCTCTGTGAACACTACAGATGACCAGTCTTTTGTGAACACTACTCATGGCCAGTCCTCTGTGAACACTACACATAACCAGTCCTCTGTGAACACATGGCCAGCCTCTGTGAACACTACACATGACCAGTCCTCTGTGAACACATGGCCACCCTCTGTGAACACTACACATGACCAGTCCTCTCTGAACACACGACCAGTCCTCTGTGAACACTACACATGGCCAGTCCTCTGTGAACACTACACATGGCCAGTCCTCTGTGAATACTACACATGGCTAGTCCTCTGTGATCACTACACATGGCCATCCTCTGTGAACACATGGCCAGTCCTCTGTGAACACTATGCAGGTCCAATCCTCTGTGAACACTACGCATGTCCAGTCCTCTGTGAACACTACATATGGCCAGTGCTCTGTGAACACATGGTCAGTCCTCTGTGAACACTATGCAGGTCCAATCCTCTGTGATCACTACACATGGCCAGTCCTTTGTAAACACGACAAATGACCAGTCCTCTGTGAACACTACAGATGACCAGTCTTTTGTGAACACTACTCATGGCCAGTCCTCTGTGAACACTACACATGACCAGTCCTCTGTGAACACATGGCCAGCCTCTGTGAACACTACACATGACCAGTCCTCTATGAACACATGGCCACCCTCTGTGAACACTACACATGACCAGTCCTCTGTGAACACACGGCCAGTCCTCTGTGAACACTACACATGACCAGTCCTCTGTGAACACTACACACTATGGCCAGTCCTCTGTGAACACTACATGTCCAGTCCTCTGTAAACACTACACATGACCAGTCCTCTGTGAACACTACAGATGACCAGTCTTTTGTGAACACTACACTTGGCCAGTCCTCTGTGAACACTACACATGACCAGTCCTCTGTGAACACTACAGATGACCAGTCTTTTGTGAACACTACTCATGGCCAGTCCTCTGTGAACACTACACATGACCAGTCCTCTGTGAACACATGGCCAGCCTCTGTGAACACTACACATGACCAGTCCTCTGTGAACACACGGCCAGTCCTCTGTGAACACTACACATGGCCAGTCCTCTGTGAACACTACACATGGCCAGTCCTCTGTGAGTACTACACATGGCTAGTCCTCTGTGATCACTAAACATGGCCAGTTCTCTGTGAACACTACACATGGCCAGTCCTCTGTGAACATATGGCCATTGTAAGCGATCAATGGTCATGACAATTTGCATATGAAAACTAATGTTGCAGAACCAGTTTCCGTCGTTGTGTGACCAGTCCTCTGTGAACACCACACCTGACGTGTCCTGTGAACACTACACATTACCAGTCCTCTGTGAACACTACACATGGCCAGTCCTCTGTGAACACTACACATGACCAGTACTCTGTGAACATTACACACGGCCAGTCCTCTGTGAACACTACACATGACCAGTCCTCTGTGAACACTACACATGGCCAGTCCACTGCGAACACTACACATGGCCATCCTCTGTGAACACACGGCCAGTTCTCTGTGAACACTATGCAGGTCCAATCCTCTGTGAACACTATGCAGGTCCAATCCTCTGTGATCACTACACATGGCCAGTCCTTTGTAAACACGACAAATGACCAGTCCTATGTAAACACTACACATGGCCAGTCCTCTGTGAACACTACACATGACCAGTCCTCTGTGAACACTACCCCTGACGTGTCCTGTGAACACTACACCTGACGTGTCCTCTGTGAACACTACACATTACCAGTCCTCTGTCAACACTACACATGGCCAGTCCTCTGCGAACACTACACATGGCCATCCCCTGTGAACACATGGCCAGTCCTCTGTGAACACTATGCAGGTCCAATCCTCTGTGAACACTACGCATGTCCAGTCCTCTGTGAACACTATATATGGCCAGTGCTCTGTGAACACATGGTCAGTCCTCTGTGAACACTATATATGGCCAGTGCTCTATGAACACATGGTCAGTCCTCTGTGATCACTACACATGGCCAGTCCTCTGTGAACACTATATATGGCCAGTGCTCTGTGAACACATGGTCAGTCCTCTGTGATCACTACACATGGACAGTCCTTTGTAAACACGACAAATGACCAGTCCTATGTAAACACTACACATGGCCAGTCCTCTTTGAACACTACACATGACCAGTACTCTGTGAACACTACACCCGACGTGTCCTGTGAACACTACACCTGACGTGTCCTCTGTGAACACTACACAAGGCCAGTCCTCTGTGAACACTACACATGGCCAGTCCTCTGTGAACACATGGTCAGTCCTCTGTGAACATTACACATGGCCAGTCCTTTGTAAACACGACACATGACCAGTACTCTGTGAACGCTACAAATGACCAGTACTCTGTGAACACCACACATGTCCAGTCCTCTGTGAAAACTACACATGACCAGTCCTCTGTGAACACTACACCTAACGTGTCCTCTGTGAACACTACACCTGACGTGTCCTCTGTGAACACATGGCCAGTCCTCTGTGAACACGGCACATGGCCAGTCCTCTGTGAACACTACACATGACCAGTCCTCTGTGAACACTACACCTGACGTGTCCTCTGTGAACACTACACCTGACGTGTCCTCTGTGAACACATGGCCAGTCCTCTGTGAACACGGCACATGACCAGTCCTTTGTGAACACTACACATGGCCAGTCCTCTGTGAACACATGGGCAATCCTCTGTGAACAGTACACATGGCCAGTCCTCTGTGAATAGGGCACATGACCAGTACTCTGTGAACACTACACATGACCAGTACTCTGTAAACACGACACATGACCACTACTCTGTGAACACTACACATGACCAGTACTCTGTGAACACCACACATGTCCAGTCCTGTGAACACTACACATATCCAGTCCTCTGTGAATACTACACATGACCAGTCCTTTGTGAACACTACAAATGGCCATGCTCTGTGAACACTACACATTGCGAGTCCTCTTTCAACACATGGCCAGTCCTCTGTGAACACATGGCCAGTCCTCTGTGAACACGGTACATGACCAGTCCTCTGTGAACACTAGACATGGCCAGTGTTCTGTGAACACATGGCCAGTCCTCTGTGAACACTACGCATGGAAGGTCCTCTGTGAACACTACACATGACCAGTCCTCTGTGAACACTTCACATGGCCAGTACTCTGTGAACACATGACCAGTCTTCTGTGAACACTACACATGGCCAGTCTTCTGTGAACACTACACATGGCCAGTCCTCTGTGAACACTACAAATGGCCATCCCCTGTGAACACTACACATTGCGAGTCCTCTGTCAACACATGGCCAATCCTCTGTGAACACTACAAATGGCCAGTCCTCTGTGAACACTACACATGGAAGGTCCTCTGTGAACACTACACATGACCAGTCCTCTATGAACACTACACATGGCCAGTACTCTGTGGACACTACACATGGCCAGTCCTCTGTGAACACTACACATGACCAGTCCTTTGTGAACACTACAAATGGCCATTCTCTGTGAACACTTCACATGGCCAGTCCTCTGTGAACACTACGCATGTCCAGTCCTCTGTGAACACTACACATGGAAGGTCCTCTATGAATACTACACATGGCCAGTCTTCTGTGAACACTACAAATGGCCAGTCCACTGCAAACACTACATATGGCCAGTCCTCTGTGAATACTACACATGACCAGTCCTCTGTGACCACAACAAATGGCCATCTGTGTGAACACTACATATTGCGAGTCCTCTGTGAACACATGGCCAGTCCTCTGTGAACACGGCACATGACCAGTCCTCTGTGAACACTACACATGACCAGACTGCTGTGAACGCTACACATGACCAGTCCTCTGTGAACACTACACATGACCAGACCTTTGTGAACACTACACATGACCAGTCCTCTGTGAACACTACACAACGCCAGTCCTCTGTGAACACTACACATGGCCAGTCCTCTGTGAACACTACACATGGCCAGTCCTCTGTGAAACCTACACAGGACCAGTCTTCTGTGAATACATGGGCAGTCCTCTGTGAACACTACACATGGAAGGTCCTCTGCGAACACTACACATGGCCAGTCCTCTGTGAACACATGGTAAGTCCTCTGTGAACACTACACATGGCCAGTCGTCTGTGAACACTACACATGGCCAGTCGTCTGTGAACACTACACATGGCCAGTCCTCTGTGAACACTACACATGGCCGGTCCTCTGTGAACACTGCACATGACCAGTCCTTTGTGAACACTACACATGGCCAGTCCTCTGTGAACACATGACCAGACCGCTGTGAACACTACACATGACCAGTCCTCTGTGAACACTACACATGACCAGACCTTTGTGAACACTACACATGGCCAGTCCTCCTGTGAACACTACACATGACCAGTCCTTTGTGAACACTACACATGGCCAGTCCTCTGAGAACAAATGGCAGTCCTCTGTGAACAGTACACATGGCCAGTCCTATGTGAATAGGGCACATGACCAGTACTCTGTGAACACTACACATGACCAGTACTCCTGTAAACACGACACATGACCACTACTCTGTGAACACTACACATGACCAGTACTCTGTGAACACCACACATGTCCAGTCCTGTGAACACTACACATATCCAGTCCTCTGTGAACACTACACATGACCAGTCCTTTGTGAACACTACAAATGGCCATGCTCTGTGAACACTACACATTGCGAGTCCTCTGTGAACACATGGCCAGTTCTCTGTGAACACTATGCAGCGTCCAATCCTCTGTGAACACTATGCAGGTCCAATCCTCTGTGATCACTACACATGGCCAGTCCTTTGTAAACACGACAAATGACCAGTCCTATGTAAACACTACACATGGCCAGTCCTCTGTGAACACTACACATGACCAGTCCTCTGTGAACACTACCCCTGACGTGTCCTGTGAACACTACACCTGACGTGTCCTCTGTGAACACTACACATTACCAGTCCTCTGTCAACACTACACATGGCCAGTCCTCTGCGAACACTACACATGGCCATCCCTGTGAACACATGGCCAGTCTCTGTGAACACTATGCAGGTCCAATCCTCTGTGAACACTACGCATGTCCAGTCCTCTGTGAACACTATATATGGCCAGTGCTCTGTGAACACATGGTCAGTCCTCTGTGAACACTATATATGGCCAGTGCTCTATGAACACATGGTCAGTCCTCTGTGATCACTACACATGGCCAGTCCCTCTGTGAACACTATATATGGCCAGTGCTCTGTGACACATGGTCAGTCCTCTGTGATCACTACACATGGACAGTCCTTTGTAAACACGACAAATGACCAGTCCTATGTAAACACTACACATGGCCAGTCCTCTTTGAACACTACACATGACCAGTACTCTGTGAACACTACACCCGACGTGTCCTGTGAACACTACACCTGACGTGTCTCCTCCTGTGAACATACACAAGGCCAGTCCTCTGTGAACACTACACATGGCCAGTCCTCTGTGAACACATGGTCAGTCCTCTGTGAATATTACACATGGCCAGTCCTTTGTAAACACGACACATGACCAGTACTCTGTGAACGCTACAAAATGACCAGTACTCTGTGAACACCACACATGTCCAGTCCTCTGTGAAAACTACACATGACCAGTCCTCTCTGTGAACACTACACCCTAACGTGTCCTCTGTGAACACTACACCTGACGTGTCCTCTGTGAACATATGGCCAGTCCTCTGTGAACACGGCACATGGCCAGTCCTCTGTGAACACTACACATGACCAGTCCTCTGTGAACACTACACCTGACGTGTCCTCTGTGAACACTACACCTGACGTGTCCTCTGTGAACACATGGCCAGTCCTCTGTGAACACGGCACATGACCAGTCCTTTGTGAACACTACACATGGCCAGTCCTCCTGTGAACACATGGGCAATCCTCTGTGAACAGTACACATGGCCAGTCCTCTGTGAATAGGGCACATGACCAGTACTCTGTGAACACTACACATGACCAGTACTCTGTAAACACGACACATGACCACTACTCTGTGAACACTACACATGACCAGTACTCTGTGAACACCACACATGTCCAGTCCTGTGAACACTACACATATCCAGTCCTCTGTGAATACTACACATGACCAGTCCTTTGTGAACACTACAAATGGCCATGCTCTGTGAACACTACACACTGCGAGTCCTCTGTCAACACATGGCCAGTCCTCTGTGAACACATGGCCAGTCCTCTGTGAACACGGTACATGACCAGTCCTCTGTGAACACTAGACATGGCCAGTGTTCTGTGAACACATGGCCAGTCCTCTGTGAACACTACGCATGGAAGGTCCTCTGTGAACACTACACATGACCAGTCCTCTGTGAACACTTCACATGGCCAGTACTCTGTGAACACATGACCAGTCTTCTGTGAACACTACACATGGCCAGTCTTCTGTGAACACTACACATGGCCAGTCCTCTGTGAACACTACAAATGGCCATCCCCTGTGAACACTACATATTGCGAGTCCTCTGTCAACACATGGCCAATCCTCTGTGAACACTACAAATGGCCAGTCCTCTGTGAACACTACACATGGAAGGTCCTCTGTGAACACTACACATGACCAGTCCTCTATGAACACTACACATGGCCAGTACTCTGTGGACACTACACATGGCCAGTCCTCTGTGAACACTACACATGACCAGTCCTTTGTGAACACTACAAATGGCCATTCTCTGTGAACACTTCACATGGCCAGTCCTCTGTGAACACTACGCATGTCCAGTCCTCTGTGAACACTACACATGGAAGGTCCTCTATGAATACTACACATGGCCAGTCTTCTGTGAACACTACAAATGGCCAGTCCACTGCAAACACTACATATGGCCAGTCCTCTGTGAATACTACACATGACCAGTCCTCTGTGACCACAACAAATGGCCATCTGTGTGAACACTACATATTGCGAGTCCTCTGTGAACACATGGCCAGTCCTCTGTGAACACGGCACATGACCAGTCCTCTGTGAACACTACACATGACCAGACTGCTGTGAACGCTACACATGACCAGTCCTCTGTGAACACTACACATGACCAGACCTTTGTGAACACTACACATGACCAGTCCTCTGTGAACACTACACAACGCCAGTCCTCTGTGAACACTACACATGGCCAGTCCTCTGTGAACACTACACATGGCCAGTCCTCTGTGAAACCTACACAGGACCAGTCTTCTGTGAATACATGGGCAGTCCTCTGTGAACACTACACATGGAAGGTCCTCTGCGAACACTACACATGGCCAGTCCTCTGTGAACACATGGTAAGTCCTCTGTGAACACTACACATGGCCAGTCGTCTGTGAACACTACACATGGCCAGTCGTCTGTGAACACTACACATGGCCAGTCCTCTGTGAACACTACACATGGCCGGTCCTCTGTGAACACTGCACATGACCAGTCCTTTGTGAACACTACACATGGCCAGTCCTCTGTGAACACATGACCAGACCGCTGTGAACACTACACATGACCAGTCCTCTGTGAACACTACACATGACCAGACCTTTGTGAACACTACACATGGCCAGTCCTCTGTGAACACTACACATGACCAGTCCTTTGTGAACACTACACATGGCCAGTCCTCTGAGAACAAATGGGCAGTCCTCTGTGAACAGTACACATGGCCAGTCCTATGTGAATAGGGCACATGACCAGTACTCTGTGAACACTACACATGACCAGTACTCTGTAAACACGACACATGACCACTACTCTGTGAACACTACACATGACCAGTACTCTGTGAACACCATACATGTCCAGTCCTGTGAACACTACACATGACAAGTCCTCTGTGAATACTACACATGACGAGTCCTTTGTGAACATTACAAATAGCCATGCTCTGTGAACACTACACATTGCGAGTCCTCTGTCAACACATGGCCAGTCCTCTGTGAACACATGGCCAGTCCTCTGTGAACACTTCACATGGCCAGTACTCTGTGAACACATGACCAGTCTTCTGTGAACACTACACATGGCCAGTCTTCTGTGAACACTACACATGGCCAGTCCTCTGTGAACACTACAAATGGCCATCCCCTGGGAACACCACACAAGGCCAGTCCTCTATGAACACATGGCCACCCTCTGTGAACACTACACATGACCAGTCCTCTGTGAACACACGGCCAGTCCTCTGTGAACACTACACATGACCAGTCCTCTGTGAACACTACACACTATGGCCAGTCCTCTGTGAACACTACATGTCCAGTCCTCTGTAAACACTACACATGACCAGTCCTCTGTGAACACTACAGATGACCAGTCTTTTGTGAACACTACTCATGGCCAGTCCTCTGTGAACACTACACATGACCAGTCCTCTATGAACACATGGCCACCCTCTGTGAACACTACACATGACCAGTCCTCTGTGAACACTACACACTATGGCCAGTCCTCTGTGAACACTACATGTCCAGTCCTCTGTAAACACTACACATGACCAGTCCTCTGTGAACACTACAGATGACCAGTCTTTTGTGAACACTACACTTGGCCAGTCCTCTGTGAACACTACACATGACCAGTCCTCTGTGAACACTACACATGACCAGTCCTCTGTGAACACTACAGATGACCAGTCTTTTGTGAACACTACTCATGGCCAGTCCACTGCGAACACTACACATGGCCATCCTCTGTGAACACATGGCCAGTCCTCTGTGAACACTACACATGACCAGTTCTCTGTGAACACTACACATGACCAGTTCTCTGTGAACACTACACATGACCAGTCCTCTGTGAACACTACACATGACCAGTTCTCTGTGAACACTACACACTATGGCCAGTCCTCTGTGAACACTACATGTCCAGTCCTCTGTAAACACTACACATGACCAGTCCTCTGTGAACACTACAGATGACCAGTCTTTTGTGAACACTACACTTGGCCAGTCCTCTGTGAACACTACACATGACCAGTCCTCTGTGAACACTACAGATGACCAGTCTTTTGTGAACACTACTCATGGCCAGTCCTCTGTGAACACTACACATAACCAGTCCTCTGTGAACACATGGCCAGCCTCTGTGAACACTACACATGACCAGTCCTCTGTGAACACATGGCCACCCTCTGTGAACACTACACATGACCAGTCCTCTCTGAACACACGACCAGTCCTCTGTGAACACTACACATGGCCAGTCCTCTGTGAACACTACACATGGCCAGTCCTCTGTGAATACTACACATGGCTAGTCCTCTGTGATCACTAAACATGGCCAGTTCTCTGTGAACACTACACATGGCCAGTCCTCTGTGAACATATGGCCATTGTAACCAATCAATGGTCATGACAATTTGCATATGAAAACTAATGTTACAGAACCAGTTTCCGTCGTTGTGTGACCAGTCCTCTGTGAACACTACACCTGACGAGTCCTGTGAACACTACACATTACCAGTCCTCTGTGAACACTACACATGGCAAGTCCTCTGTGAACACTACACATGACCAGTACTCTGTGAACATTACACACGGCCAGTCCTCTGTGAACACTACACATGGCCATCCTCTGTGAACACATGGCCAGTCCTCTGTGAACACTATGCAGATCCAATCCTCTGTGAACACTACGCATGTCCAGTCCTCTGTGAACACTACATATGGCCAGTGCTCTGTGAACACATGGTCAGTCCTCTGTGAACACTATGCAGGTCCAATCCTCTGTGATCACTACACATGGCCAGTCCTTTGTAAACACGACAAATGACCAGTCCTCTGTGAACACTACAGATGACCAGTCTTTTGTGAACACTACTCATGGCCAGTCCTCTGTGAACACTACACATGACCAGTCCTCTGTGAACACATGGCCAGCCTCTGTGAACACTACACATGACCAGTCCTCTATGAACACATGGCCACCCTCTGTGAACACTACACATGACCAGTCCTCTGTGAACACACGGCCAGTCCTCTGTGAACACTACACATGACCAGTCCTCTGTGAACACTACACACTATGGCCAGTCCTCTGTGAACACTACATGTCCAGTCCTCTGTAAACACTACACATGACCAGTCCTCTGTGAACACTACAGATGACCAGTCTTTTGTGAACACTACACATGACCAGTTCTCTGTGAACGCTACACTCTATGGCCAGTCCACTGTGAACACTACATGTCCAGTCCTCTGTGAACACTACACATGACCAGTCCTCTGTGAACACTACAGATGACCAGTCTTTTGTGAACACTACTCATGGCCAGTCCTCTGTGAACACTACACATGACCAGTCCTCTGTGAACACATGGCCAGCCTCTGTGAACACTACACATGACCAGTCCTCTGTGAACACTACACATGGCCAGTCCTCTGTGAATACTACACATGGCTAGTCCTCTGTGATCACTAAACATGGCCAGTTCTCTGTGAACACTACACATGGCCAGTCCTGTGTGAACATATGGCCATTGTAAGCGATCAATGGTCATGACAATTTGCATATGAAAACTAATGTTGCAGAACCAGTTTCCGTCGTTGTGTGACCAGTCCTCTGTGAACACCACACCTGACGTGTCCTGTGAACACTACACATTACCAGTCCTCTGTGAACACTACACATGGCCAGTCCTCTGTGAACACTACACATGACCAGTACTCTGTGAACATTACACACGGCCAGTCCTCTGTGAACACTACACATGACCAGTCCTCTGTGAACACTACACATGGCCAGTCCACTGCGAACACTACACATGGCCATCCTCTGTGAACACATGGCCAGTTCTCTGTGAACACTATGCAGGTCCAATCCTCTGTGAACACTATGCAGGTCCAATCCTCTGTGATCACTACACATGGCCAGTCCTTTGTAAACACGACAAATGACCAGTCCTATGTAAACACTACACATGGCCAGTCCTCTGTGAACACTACACATGACCAGTCCTCTGTGAACACTACCCCTGACGTGTCCTGTGAACACTACACCTGACGTGTCCTCTGTGAACACTACACATTACCAGTTCTCTGTCAACACTACACATGGCCAGTCCTCTGCGAACACTACACATGGCCATCCCCTGTGAACACATGGCCAGTCCTCTGTGAACACTATGCAGGTCCAATCCTCTGTGAACACTACGCATGTCCAGTCCTCTGTGAACACTATATATGGCCAGTGCTCTGTGAACACATGGTCAGTCCTCTGTGAACACTATATATGGCCAGTGCTCTATGAACACATGGTCAGTCCTCTGTGATCACTACACATGGCCAGTCCTCTGTGAACACTATATATGGCCAGTGCTCTGTGAACACATGGTCAGTCCTCTGTGATCACTACACATGGACAGTCCTTTGTAAACACGACAAATGACCAGTCCTATGTAAGCACTACACATGGCCAGTCCTCTTTGAACACTACACATGACCAGTACTCTGTGAACACTACACCCGACGTGTCCTGTGAACACTACACCTGACGTGTCCTCTGTGAACACTACACATGGACAGTCCTCTGTGAACACTACACAAGGCCAGTCCTCTGTGAACACTACACATGGCCAGTCCTCTGTGAACACATGGTCAGTCCTCTGTGAACAGTACACATGGCCAGTCCTTTGTAAACACGACACATGACCAGTCCTCTGTGAACACTACAAATGACCAGTACTCTGTGAACACCACACATGTCCAGTCCTCTGTGAAAACTACACATGACCAGTCCTCTGTGAACACTACACCTGACGTGTCCTCTGTGAACACTACACCTGACGTGTCCTCTGTGAACACATGGCCAGTCCTCTGTGAACACGGCACATGGCCAGTCCTCTGTGAACACTACACATGACCAGTCCTCTGTGAACACTACACCTGACGTGTCCTCTGTGAACACTACACCTGACGTGTCCTCTGTGAACACATGGCCAGTCCTCTGTGAACACGGCACATGACCAGTCCTTTGTGAACACTACACATGGCCAGTCCTCTGTGAACACATGGGCAGTCCTCTGTGAACAGTACACATGGCCAGTCCTCTGTGAATAGGGCACATGACCAGTACTCTGTGAACACTACACATGACCAGTACTCTGTAAACACGACACATGACCACTACTCTGTGAACACTACACATGACCAGTACTCTGTGAACACTACACATGTCCAGTCCTGTGAACACTACACATGACCAGTCCTCTGTGAATACTACACATGACCAGTCCTTTGTGAACACTACAAATGGCCATGCTCTGTGAACACTACACATTGCGAGTCCTCTGTCAACACATGGCCAGTCCTCTGTGAACACATGGCCAGTCCTCTGTGAACACGGTACATGACCAGTCCTCTGTGAACACTAGACATGGCCAGTGTTCTGTGAACACATGGCCAGTCCTCTGTGAACACTACGCATGGAAGGTCCTCTGTGAACACTACACATGACCAGTCCTCTGTGAACACTTTACATGGCCAGTACTCTGTGAACACATGACCAGTCTTCTGTGAACACTACACATGGCCAGTCCTCTGTGAACACTTCACATGGCCAGTACTCTGTGAACACATGACCAGTCTTCTGTGAACACTACACATGGCCAGTCTTCTGTGAACACTACACATGGCCAGTCCTCTGTGAACACTACAAATGGCCATCCCCTGTGAACACTACACATTGCGAGTCCTCTGTCAACACATGGCCAATCCTCTGTGAACACTACAAATGGCCAGTCCTCTGTGAACACTACACATGACCAGTCCTCTATGAACACTACACATGGCCAGTACTCTGTGGACACTACACATGGCCAGTCCTCTGTGAACACTACACATGACCAGTCCTTTGTGAACACTACAATGGCCATTCTCTGTGAACACTTCACATGGCCAGTCCTCTGTGAACACTACGCATGTCCAGTCCTCTGTGAACACTACACATGGAAGGTCCTCTATGAATACTACACATGGCCAGTCTTCTGTGAACACTACAAATGGCCAGTCCACTGCAAACACTACATATGGCCAGTCCTCTGTGAATACTACACATGACCAGTCCTCTGTGAACACAACAAATGGCCATCTGTGTGAACACTACATATTGCGAGTCCTCTGTGAACACATGGCCAGTCCTCTGTGAACACGGCACATGACCAGTCCTCTGTGAACACTACACATGACCAGACTGCTGTGAACGCTACACATGACCAGTCCTCTGTGAACACTACACATGACCAGACCTTTGTGAACACTACACATTACCAGTCCTCTGTGAACACTACACAACGCCAGTCCTCTGTGAACACTACACATGGCCAGTCCTCTGTGAACACTACACATGGCCAGTCCTCTGTGAAACCTACACAGGACCAGTCTTCTGTGAATACATGGGCAGTCCTCTGTGAACACTACACATGGAAGGTCCTCTGCGAACGCTACGCATGGCCAGTCCTCTGTGAACACATGGTAAGTCCTCTGTGAACACTACACATGGCCAGTCGTCTGTGAACACTACACATGGCCAGTCGTCTGTGAACACGACACATGACCACTACTCTGTGAACACTACACATGACCAGTACTCTGTGAACACCACACATGTCCAGTCCTGTGAACACTACACATGACCAGTCCTCTGTGAATACTACACATGACCAGTCCTTTGTGAACACTACAAATGGCCATGCTCTGTGAACACTACACATTGCGAGTCCTCTGTCAACACATGGCCAGTCCTCTGTGAACACATGGCCAGTCCTCTGTGAACACGGTACATGACCAGTCCTCTGTGAACACTAGACATGGCCAGTGTTCTGTGAACACATGGCCAGTCCTCTGTGAACACTACGCATGGAAGGTCCTCTGTGAACACTACACATGACCAGTCCTCTGTGAACACTTCACATGGCCAGTTCTCTGTGAAGACATGACCAGTCTTCTGTGAACACTACACATGGCCAGTCTTCTGTGAACACTACACATGGCCAGTCCTCTGTGAACACTACAAATGGCCATCCCCTGTGAACACTACACATTGCGAGTCCTCTGTCAAGACATGGCCAATCCTCTGTGAACACTACAAATGGCCAGTCCTCTGTGAACACTACACATGGAAGGTCCTCTGTGAACACTATACATGACCAGTCCTCTATGACGACTACACATGGCCAGTACTCTGTGGACACTACACATGGCCAGTCCTCTGTGAACACTACACATGGCCAGTACTCTGTGAACACTACACATGGCCAGTACTCTGTGATCACATGGCCAGTCCTCTGTGAACACTACACAAGGCCAGTCCTCTATGAACACCACACAAGGCCAGTCCTCTGTGAACACTACACATGACCAGTCCTCTGTGAAAACATGGCCAGCCTCTGTGAACACTACACATGACCAGTCCGCTGTGAACACATGGCCACCCTCTGTGAAAAATACACATGACCAGTCATCTCTGAACACACGGCCAGTCCTCTGTGAACACTAAACATGACCAGTCCTCTGTGAACACTACACATGATGGCCAGTCCTCTGTGAACACTACATGTCCAGTCCTCTGTAAACACTACACATGACCAGTCCTCTGTGAACACTACAGATGACCACTCTTTTGTGAACACTACATATGGCCAGTCCTCTGTGAACACTACACATGACCAGTCCTCTATGAACACATGGCCAGCCTCTGTGAACACTACACATGACCAGTCCTCTGTGAATAGGGCACATGACCAGTACTCTGTGAACACTACACATGACCAGTCCTCTGTGAACACTACAGATGACCAGTCTTTTGTGAACACTACTCATGGCCAGTCCTCTGTGAACACTACACATGACCAGTCCTCTGTGAACACATGGCCAGCCTCTGTGAACACTACACATGACCAGTCCTCTATGAACACATGGCCACCCTCTGTGAACACTACACATGACCAGTTCTCTGTGAACACTACACATGACCAGTTCTCTGTGAACACTACACATGACCAGTCCTCTGTGAACACTACACATGACCAGTTCTCTGTGAACACTACACACTATGGCCAGTCCTCTGTGAACACTACATGTCCAGTCCTCTGTAAACACTACACATGACCAGTCCTCTGTGAACACTACAGATGACCAGTCTTTTGTGAACACTACTCATGGCCAGTCCTCTGTGAACACTACACATAACCAGTCCTCTGTGAACACATGGCCAGCCTCTGTGAACACTACACATGACCAGTCCTCTGTGAACACATGGCCACCCTCTGTGAACACTACACATGACCAGTCCTCTCTGAACACACGACCAGTCCTCTGTGAACACTACACATGGCCAGTCCTCTGTGAACACTACACATGGCCAGTCCTCTGTGAATACTACACATGGCTAGTCCTCTGTGATCACTAAACATGGCCAGTTCTCTGTGAACACTACACATGGCCAGTCCTCTGTGAACATATGGCCATTGTAACCAATCAATGGTCATGACAATTTGCATATGAAAACTAATGTTACAGAACCAGTTTCCGTCGTTGTGTGACCAGTCCTCTGTGAACACTACACCTGACGAGTCCTGTGAACACTACACATTACCAGTCGTCTGTGAACACTACACATGGCAAGTCCTCTGTGAACACTACACATGACCAGTACTCTGTGAACATTACACACGGCCAGTCCTCTGTGAACACTACACATGGCCATCCTCTGTGAACACATGGCCAGTCCTCTGTGAACACTATGCAGGTCCAATCCTCTGTGAACACTACGCATGTCCAGTCCTCTGTGAACACTACATATGGCCAGTGCTCTGTGAACAGATGGTCAGTCCTCTGTGAACACTATGCAGGTCCAATCCTCTGTGATCACTACACATGGCCAGTCCTTTGTAAACACGACAAATGACCAGTCCTCTGTGAACACTACAGATGACCAGTCTTTTGTGAACACTACTCATGGCCAGTCCTCTGTGAACACTACACATGACCAGTCCTCTGTGAACACATGGCCAGCCTCTGTGAACACTACACATGACCAGTCCTCTATGAACACATGGCCACCCTCTGTGAACACTACACATGACCAGTCCTCTGTGAACACACGGCCAGTCCTCTGTGAACACTACACATGACCAGTCCTCTGTGAACACTACACACTATGGCCAGTCCTCTGTGAACACTACATGTCCAGTCCTCTGTAAACACTACACATGACCAGTCCTCTGTGAACACTACAGATGACCAGTCTTTTGTGAACACTACACATGACCAGTTCTCTGTGAACGCTACACACTATGGCCAGTCCTCTGTGAACACTACATGTCCAGTCCTCTGTGAACACTACACATGACCAGTCCTCTGTGAACACTACAGATGACCAGTCTTTTGTGAACACTACTCATGGCCAGTCCTCTGTGAACACTACACATGACCAGTCCTCTGTGAACACATGGCCAGCCTCTGTGAACACTACACATGACCAGTCCTCTGTGAACACACGGCCAGTCCTCTGTGAACACTACACATGGCCAGTCCTCTGTGAACACTACACATGGCCAGTCCTCTGTGAATACTACACATGGCTAGTCCTCTGTGATCACTAAACATGGCCAGTTCTCTGTGAACACTACACATGGCCAGTCCTGTGTGAACATATGGCCATTGTAAGCGATCAATGGTCATGACAATTTGCATATGAAAACTAATGTTGCAGAACCAGTTTCCGTCGTTGTGTGACCAGTCCTCTGTGAACATTACACACGGCCAGTCCTCTGTGAACACTACACATGACCAGTCCTCTGTGAACACTACACATGGCCAGTCCACTGCGAACACTACACATGGCCATCCTCTGTGAACACATGGCCAGTTCTCTGTGAACACTATGCAGGTCCAATCCTCTGTGAACACTATGCAGGTCCAATCCTCTGTGATCACTACACATGGCCAGTCCTTTGTAAACACGACAAATGACCAGTCCTATGTAAACACTACACATGGCCAGTCCTCTGTGAACACTACACATGACCAGTCCTCTGTGAACACTACCCCTGACGTGTCCTGTGAACACTACACCTGACGTGTCCTCTGTGAACACTACACATTACCAGTCCTCTGTCAACACTACACATGGCCAGTCCTCTGCGAACACTACACATGGCCATCCCCTGTGAACACATGGCCAGTCCTCTGTGAACACTATGCAGGTCCAATCCTCTGTGAACACTACGCATGTCCAGTCCTCTGTGAACACTATATATGGCCAGTGCTCTGTGAACACATGGTCAGTCCTCTGTGAACACTATATATGGCCAGTGCTCTATGAACACTACACATGGCCAGTCCTCTGTGAACACTACACATGGCCATCCTCTGTGAACACATGGCCAGTCCTCTGTGAACACTATGCAGATCCAATCCTCTGTGAACACTACGCATGTCCAGTCCTCTGTGAACACTACATATGGCCAGTGCTCTGTGAACACATGGTCAGTCCTCTGTGAACACTATGCAGGTCCAATCCTCTGTGATCACTACACATGGCCAGTCCTTTGTAAACACGACAAATGACCAGTCCTCTGTGAACACTACAGATGACCAGTCTTTTGTGAACACTACTCATGGCCAGTCCTCTGTGAACACTACACATGACCAGTCCTCTGTGAACACATGGCCAGCCTCTGTGAACACTACACATGACCAGTCCTCTATGAACACATGGCCACCCTCTGTGAACACTACACATGACCAGTCCTCTGTGAACACACGGCCAGTCCTCTGTGACACTACACATGACCAGTCCTCTGTGAACACTACACACTATGGCCAGTCCTCTGTGAACACTACATGTCCAGTCCTCTGTAAACACTACACATGACCAGTCCTCTGTGAACACTACAGATGACCAGTCTTTTGTGAACACTACACATGACCAGTTCTCTGTGAACGCTACACACTATGGCCAGTCCACTGTGAACACTACATGTCCAGTCCTCTGTGAACACTACACATGACCAGTCCTCTGTGAACACTACAGATGACCAGTCTTTTGTGAACACTACTCATGGCCAGTCCTCTGTGAACACTACACATGACCAGTCCTCTGTGAACACATGGCCAGCCTCTGTGAACACTACACATGACCAGTCCTCTGTGAACACTACACATGGCCAGTCCTCTGTGAATACTACACATGGCTAGTCCTCTGTGATCACTAAACATGGCCAGTTCTCTGTGAACACTACACATGGCCAGTCCTGTGTGAACATATGGCCATTGTAAGCGATCAATGGTCATGACAATTTGCATATGAAAACTAATGTTGCAGAACCAGTTTCCGTCGTTGTGTGACCAGTCCTCTGTGAACACCACACCTGACGTGTCCTGTGAACACTACACATTACCAGTCCTCTGTGAACACTACACATGGCCAGTCCTCTGTGAACACTACACATGACCAGTACTCTGTGAACATTACACACGGCCAGTCCTCTGTGAACACTACACATGACCAGTCCTCTGTGAACACTACACATGGCCAGTCCACTGCGAACACTACACATGGCCATCCTCTGTGAACACATGGCCAGTTCTCTGTGAACACTATGCAGGTCCAATCCTCTGTGAACACTATGCAGGTCCAATCCTCTGTGATCACTACACATGGCCAGTCCTTTGTAAACACGACAAATGACCAGTCCTATGTAAACACTACACATGGCCAGTCCTCTGTGAACACTACACATGACCAGTCCTCTGTGAACACTACCCCTGACGTGTCCTGTGAACACTACACCTGACGTGTCCTCTGTGAACACTACACATTACCAGTCCTCTGTCAACACTACACATGGCCAGTCCTCTGCGAACACTACACATGGCCATCCCCTGTGAACACATGGCCAGTCCTCTGTGAACACTATGCAGGTCCAATCCTCTGTGAACACTACGCATGTCCAGTCCTCTGTGAACACTATATATGGCCAGTGCTCTGTGAACACATGGTCAGTCCTCTGTGAACACTATATATGGCCAGTGCTCTATGAACACATGGTCAGTCCTCTGTGATCACTACACATGGCCAGTCCTCTGTGAACACTATATATGGCCAGTGCTCTGTGAACACATGGTCAGTCCTCTGTGATCACTACACATGGACAGTCCTTTGTAAACACGACAAATGACCAGTCCTATGTAAACACTACACATGGCCAGTCCTCTTTGAACACTACACATGACCAGTACTCTGTGAACACTACACCCGACGTGTCCTGTGAACACTACACCTGACGTGTCCTCTGTGAACACTACACATGGACAGTCCTCTGTGAACACTACACAAGGCCAGTCCTCTGTGAACACTAAACATGTCCAGTCCTCTGTGAACACATGGTCAGTCCTCTGTGAACAGTACACATGGCCAGTCCTTTGTAAACACGACACATGACCAGTCCTCTGTGAACACTACAAATGACCAGTACTCTGTGAACACCACACATGTCCAGTCCTCTGTGAAAACTACACATGACCAGTCCTCTGTGAACACTACACCTGACGTGTCCTCTGTGAACACTACACCTGACGTGTCCTCTGTGAACACATGGCCAGTCCTCTGTGAACACGGCACATGGCCAGTCCTCTGTGAACACTACACATGACCAGTCCTCTGTGAACACTACACCTGACGTGTCCTCTGTGAACACTACACCTGACGCGTCCTCTGTGAACACATGGCCAGTCCTCTGTGAACACGGCACATGACCAGTCCTTTGTGAACACTACACATGGCCAGTCCTCTGTGAACACATGGGCAGTCCTCTGTGAACAGTACACATGGCCAGTCCTCTGTGAATAGGGCACATGACCAGTACTCTGTGAACACTACACATGACCAGTACTCTGTAAACACGACACATGACCACTACTCTGTGAACACTACACATGACCAGTACTCTGTGAACACCACACATGTCCAGTCCTGTGAACACTACACATGACCAGTCCTCTGTGAATACTACACATGACCAGTCCTTTGTGAACACTACAAATGGCCATGCTCTGTGAACACTACACATTGCGAGTCCTCTGTCAACACATGGCCAGTCCTCTGTGAACACATGGCCAGTCCTCTGTGAACACGGTACATGACCAGTCCTCTGTGAACACTAGACATGGCCAGTGTTCTGTGAACACATGGCCAGTCCTCTGTGAACACTACGCATGGAAGGTCCTCTGTGAACACTACACATGACCAGTCCTCTGTGAACACTTCACATGGCCAGTACTCTGTGAACACATGACCAGTCTTCTGTGAACACTACACATGGCCAGTCTTCTGTGAACACTACACATGGCCAGTCCTCTGTGAACACTACAAATGGCCATCCCCTGTGAACACTACACATTGCGAGTCCTCTGTCAACACATGGCCAATCCTCTGTGAACACTACAAATGGCCAGTCCTCTGTGAACACTACACATGACCAGTCCTCTATGAACACTACATATGGCCAGTACTCTGTGGACACTACACATGGCCAGTCCTCTGTGAACACTACACATGACCAGTCCTTTATGAACACTACAAATGGCCATTCTCTGTGAACACTTCACATGGCCAGTCCTCTGTGAACACTACGCATGTCCAGTCCTCTGTGAACACTACACATGGAAGGTCCTCTATGAATACTACACATGGCCAGTCTTCTGTGAACACTACAAATGGCCAGTCCACTGTAAACACTACATATGGCCAGTCCTCTGTGAATACTACACATGACCAGTCCTCTGTGAACACAACAAATGGCCATCTGTGTGAACACTACATATTGCGAGTCCTCTGTGAACACATGGCCAGTCCTCTGTGAACACGGCACATGACCAGTCCTCTGTGAACACTACACATGACCAGACTGCTGTGAACGCTACACATGACCAGTCCTCTGTGAACACTACACATGACCAGACCTTTGTGAACACTACACATTACCAGTCCTCTGTGAACACTACACAACGCCAGTCCTCTGTGAACACTACACATGGCCAGTCCTCTGTGAACACTACACATGGCCAGTCCTCTGTGAAACCTACACAGGACCAGTCTTCTGTGAATACATGGGCAGTCCTCTGTGAACACTACACATGGAAGGTCCTCTGCGAACGCTACACATGGCCAGTCCTCTGTGAACACATGGTAAGTCCTCTGTGAACACTACACATGGCCAGTCGTCTGTGAACACTACACATGGCCAGTCGTCTGTGAACACGACACATGACCACTACTCTGTGAACACTACACATGACCAGTACTCTGTGAACACCACACATGTCCAGTCCTGTGAACACTACACATGACCAGTCCTCTGTGAATACTACACATGACCAGTCCTTTGTGAACACTACAAATGGCCATGCTCTGTGAACACTACACATTGCGAGTCCTCTGTCAACACATGGCCAGTCCTCTGTGAACACATGGCCAGTCCTCTGTGAACACGGTACATGACCAGTCCTCTGTGAACACTAGACATGGCCAGTGTTCTGTGAACACATGGCCAGTCCTCTGTGAACACTACGCATGGAAGGTCCTCTGTGAACACTACACATGACCAGTCCTCTGTGAACACTTCACATGGCCAGTTCTCTGTGAACACATGACCAGTCTTCTGTGAACACTACACATGGCCAGTCTTCTGTGAACACTACACATGGCCAGTCCTCTGTGAACACTACAAATGGCCATCCCCTGTGAACACTACACATTGCGAGTCCTCTGTCAAGACATGGCCAATCCTCTGTGAACACTACAAATGGCCAGTCCTCTGTGAACACTACACATGGAAGGTCCTCTGTAAACACTATACATGACCAGTCCTCTATGAACACTACATATGGCCAGTACTCTGTGGACACTACACATGGCCAGTCCTCTGTGAACACTACACATGGCCAGTACTCTGTGAACACTACACATGGCCAGTACTCTGTGATCACATGGCCAGTCCTCTGTGAACACTACACAAGGCCAGTCCTCTATGAACACCACACAAGGCCAGTCCTCTGTGAACACTACACATGACCAGTCCTCTGTGAAAACATGGCCAGCCTCTGTGAACACTACACATGACCAGTCCGCTGTGAACACATGGCCACCCTCTGTGAAAAATACACATGACCAGTCATCTCTGAACACACGGCCAGTCCTCTGTGAACACTAAACATGACCAGTCCTCTGTGAACACTACACATGATGGCCAGTCCTCTGTGAACACTACATGTCCAGTCCTCTGTAAACACTACACATGACCAGTCCTCTGTGAACACTACAGATGACCACTCTTTTGTGAACACTACACATGGCCAGTCCTCTGTGAACACTACACATGACCAGTCCTCTATGAACACATGGCCAGCCTCTGTGAACACTACACATGACCAGTCCTCTGTGAATAGGGCACATGACCAGTACTCTGTGAACACTACACATGACCAGTCTTTTGTGAACACTACTCATGGCCAGTCCTCTGTGAACACTACACATGACCAGTCCTCTGTGAACACATGGCCAGCCTCTGTGAACACTACACATGACCAGTCCTCTATGAACACATGGCCACCCTCTGTGAACACTACACATGACCAGTTCTCTGTGAACACTACACATGACCAGTTCTCTGTGAACACTACACATGACCAGTCCTCTGTGAACACTACACATGACCAGTTCTCTGTGAACACTACACACTATGGCCAGTCCTCTGTGAACACTACATGTCCAGTCCTCTGTAAACACTACACATGACCAGTCCTCTGTGAACACTACAGATGACCAGTCTTTTGTGAACACTACACTTGGCCAGTCCTCTGTGAACACTACACATGACCAGTCCTCTGTGAACACTACAGATGACCAGTCTTTTGTGAACACTACTCATGGCCAGTCCTCTGTGAACACTACACATAACCAGTCCTCTGTGAACACATGGCCAGCCTCTGTGAACACTACACATGACCAGTCCTCTGTGAACACATGGCCACCCTCTGTGAACACTACACATGACCAGTCCTCTCTGAACACACGACCAGTCCTCTGTGAACACTACACATGGCCAGTCCTCTGTGAACACTACACATGGCCAGTCCTCTGTGAATACTACACATGGCTAGTCCTCTGTGATCACTAAACATGGCCAGTTCTCTGTGAACACTACAAATGGCCAGTCCTCTGTGAACATATGGCCATTGTAACCAATCAATGGTCATGACAATTTGCATATGAAAACTAATGTTACAGAACCAGTTTCCGTCGTTGTGTGACCAGTCCTCTGTGAACACTACACCTGACGAGTCCTGTGAACACTACACATTACCAGTCCTCTGTGAACACTACACATGGCAAGTCCTCTGTGAACACTACACATGACCAGTACTCTGTGAACATTACAAACGGCCAGTCCTCTGTGAACACTACACATGGCCATCCTCTGTGAACACATGGCCAGTCCTCTGTGAACACTATGCAGGTCCAATCCTCTGTGAACACTACGCATGTCCAGTCCTCTGTGAACACTACATATGGCCAGTGCTCTGTGAACACATGGTCAGTCCTCTGTGAACACTATGCAGGTCCAATCCTCTGTGATCACTACACATGGCCAGTCCTTTGTAAACACGACAAATGACCAGTCCTCTGTGAACACTACAGATGACCAGTCTTTTGTGAACACTACTCATGGCCAGTCCTCTGTGAACACTACACATGACCAGTCCTCTGTGAACACATGGCCAGCCTCTGTGAACACTACACATGACCAGTCCTCTATGAACACATGGCCACCCTCTGTGAACACTACACATGACCAGTCCTCTGTGAACACACGGCCAGTCCTCTGTGAACACTACACATGACCAGTCCTCTGTGAACACTACAAACTATGGCCAGTCCTCTGTGAACACTACATGTCCAGTCCTCTGTAAACACTACACATGACCAGTCCTCTGTGAACACTACAGATGACCAGTCTTTTGTGAACACTACACATGACCAGTTCTCTGTGAACGCTACACACTATGGCCAGTCCTCTGTGAACACTACATGTCCAGTCCTCTGTGAACACTACACATGACCAGTCCTCTGTGAACACTACAGATGACCAGTCTTTTGTGAACACTACTCATGGCCAGTCCTCTGTGAACACTACACATGACCAGTCCTCTGTGAACACATGGCCAGCCTCTGTGAACACTACACATGACCAGTCCTCTGTGAACACACGGCCAGTCCTCTGTGAACACTACACATGGCCAGTCCTCTGTGAACACTACACATGGCCAGTCCTCTGTGAATACTACACATGGCTAGTCCTCTGTGATCACTAAACATGGCCAGTTCTCTGTGAACACTACACATGGCCAGTCCTGTGTGAACATATGGCCATTGTAAGCGATCAATGGTCATGACAATTTGCATATGAAAACTAATGTTGCAGAACCAGTTTCCGTCGTTGTGTGACCAGTCCTCTGTGAACACCACACCTGACGTGTCCTGTGAACACTACACATTACCAGTCCTCTGTGAACACTACACATGGCCAGTCCTCTGTGAACACTACACATGACCAGTATTCTGTGAACATTACACACGGCCAGTCCTCTGTGAACACTACACATGACCAGTCCTCTGTGAACACTACACATGGCCAGTCCACTGCGAACACTACACATGGCCATCCTCTGTGAACACATGGCCAGTTCTCTGTGAACACTATGCAGGTCCAATCCTCTGTGAACACTATGCAGGTCCAATCCTCTGTGATCACTACACATGGCCAGTCCTTTGTAAACACGACAAATGACCAGTCCTATGTAAACACTACACATGGCCAGTCCTCTGTGAACACTACACATGACCAGTCCTCTGTGAACACTACCCCTGACGTGTCCTGTGAACACTACACCTGACGTGTCCTCTGTGAACACTACACATTACCAGTCCTCTGTCAACACTACACATGGCCAGTCCTCTGCGAACACTACACATGGCCATCCCCTGTGAACACATGGCCAGTCCTCTGTGAACACTATGCAGGTCCAATCCTCTGTGAACACTACGCATGTCCAGTCCTCTGTGAACACTATATATGGCCAGTGCTCTGTGAACACATGGTCAGTCCTCTGTGAACACTATATATGGCCAGTGCTCTATGAACACATGGTCAGTCCTCTGTGATCACTACACATGGCCAGTCCTCTGTGAACACTATATATGGCCAGTGCTCTGTGAACACATGGTCAGTCCTCTGTGATCACTACACATGGACAGTCCTTTGTAAACACGACAAATGACCAGTCCTATGTAAACACTACACATGGCCAGTCCTCTTTGAACACTACACATGACCAGTACTCTGTGAACACTACACCCGACGTGTCCTGTGAACACTACACCTGACGTGTCCTCTGTGAACACTACACATGGCCAGTCCTCTGTGAACACTACACAAGGCCAGTCCTCTGTGAACACTACACATGGCCAGTCCTCTGTGAACACATGGTCAGTCCTCTGTGAACAGTACACATGGCCAGTCCTTTGTAAACACGACACATGACCAGTCCTCTGTGAACACTACAAATGACCAGTACTCTGTGAACACCACACATGTCCAGTCCTCTGTGAAAACTACACATGACCAGTCCTCTGTGAACACTACACCTGACGTGTCCTCTGTGAACACTACACCTGACGTGTCCTCTGTGAACACATGGCCAGTCCTCTGTGAACACGGCACATGGCCAGTCCTCTGTGAACACTACACATGACCAGTCCTCTGTGAACACTACACCTGACGTGTCCTCTGTGAACACTACACCTGACGTGTCCTCTGTGAACACATGGCCAGTCCTCTGTGAACACGGCACATGACCAGTCCTTTGTGAACACTACACATGGCCAGTCCTCTGTGAACACATGGGCAGTCCTCTGTGAACAGTACACATGGCCAGTCCTCTGTGAATAGGGCACATGACCAGTACTCTGTGAACACTACACATGACCAGTACTCTGTAAACACGACACATGACCACTACTCTGTGAACACTACACATGACCAGTACTCTGTGAACACCAAACATGTCCAGTCCTGTGAACACTACACATGACCAGTCCTCTGTGAATACTACACATGACCAGTCCTTTGTGAACACTACAAATGGCCATGCTCTGTGAACACTACACATTGCGAGTCCTCTGTCAACACATGGCCAGTCCTCTGTGAACACATGGCCAGTCCTCTGTGAACACGGTACATGACCAGTCCTCTGTGAACACTAGACATGGCCAGTGTTCTGTGAACACATGGCCAGTCCTCTGTGAACACTACGCATGGAAGGTCCTCTGTGAACACTACACATGACCAGTCCTCTGTGAACACTTCACATGGCCAGTACTCTGTGAACACATGACCAGTCTTCTGTGAACACTACACATGGCCAGTCTTCTGTGAACACTACACATGGCCAGTCCTCTGTGAACACTACACATTGCGAGTCCTCTGTCAACACATGGCCAATCCTCTGTGAACACTACAAATGGCCAGTCCTCTGTGAACACTACACATGACCAGTCCTCTATGAACACTACACATGGCCAGTACTCTGTGGACACTACACATGGCCAGTCCTCTGTGAACACTACACATGACCAGTCCTTTGTGAACACTACAAATGGCCATTCTCTGTGAACACTTCACATGGCCAGTCCTCTGTGAACACTACGCATGTCCAGTCCTCTGTGAACACTACACATGGAAGGTCCTCTATGAATACTACACATGGCCAGTCTTCTGTGAACACTACAAATGGCCAGTCCACTGCAAACACTACATATGGCCAGTCCTCTGTGAATACTACACATGACCAGTCCTCTGTGAACACAACAAATGGCCATCTGTGTGAACACTACATATTGCGAGTCCTCTGTGAACACATGGCCAGTCCTCTGTGAACACGGCACATGACCAGTCCTCTGTGAACACTACACATGACCAGACTGCTGTGAACGCTACACATGACCAGTCCTCTGTGAACACTACACATGACCAGACCTTTGTGAACACTACACATGACCAGTCCTCTGTGAACACTACACAACGCCAGTCCTCTGTGAACACTACACATGGCCAGTCCTCTGTGAACACTACACATGGCCAGTCCTCTGTGAAACCTACACAGGACCAGTCTTCTGTGAATACATGGGCAGTCCTCTGTGAACACTACACATGGAAGGTCCTCTGCGAACGCTACACATGGCCAGTCCTCTGTGAACACATGGTAAGTCCTCTGTGAACACTACACATGGCCAGTCGTCTGTGAACACTACACATGGCCAGTCGTCTGTGAACACGACACATGACCACTACTCTGTGAACACTACACATGACCAGTACTCTGTGAACACCACACATGTCCAGTCCTGTGAACACTACACATGACCAGTCCTCTGTGAATACTACACATGACCAGTCCTTTGTGAACACTACAAATGGCCATGCTCTGTGAACACTACACATTGCGAGTCCTCTGTCAACACATGGCCAGTCCTCTGTGAACACATGGCCAGTCCTCTGTGAACACGGTACATGACCAGTCCTCTGTGAACACTAGACATGGCCAGTGTTCTGTGAACACATGGCCAGTCCTCTGTGAACACTACGCATGGAAGGTCCTCTGTGAACACTACACATGACCAGTCCTCTGTGAACACTTCACATGGCCAGTTCTCTGTGAACACATGACCAGTCTTCTGTGAACACTACACATGGCCAGTCTTCTGTGAACACTACACATGGCCAGTCCTCTGTGAACACTACAAATGGCCATCCCCTGTGAACACTACACATTGCGAGTCCTCTGTCAAGACATGGCCAATCCTCTGTGAACACTACAAATGGCCAGTCCTCTGTGAACACTACACATGGAAGGTCCTCTGTGAACACTATACATGACCAGTCCTCTATGAACACTACACATGGCCAGTACTCTGTGGACACTACACATGGCCAGTCCTCTGTGAACACTACACATGGCCAGTACTCTGTGAACACTACACATGGCCAGTACTCTGTGATCACATGGCCAGTCCTCTGTGAACACTACACAAGGCCAGTCCTCTATGAACACCACACAAGGCCAGTCCTCTGTGAACACTACACATGACCAGTCCTCTGTGAAAACATGGCCAGCCTCTGTGAACACTACACATGACCAGTCCGCTGTGAACACATGGCCACCCTCTGTGAAAAATACACATGACCAGTATTCTCTGAACACACGGCCAGTCCTCTGTGAACACTAAACATGACCAGTCCTCTGTGAACACTACACATGATGGCCAGTCCTCTGTGAACACTACATGTCCAGTCCTCTGTAAACACTACACATGACCAGTCCTCTGTGAACACTACAGATGACCACTCTTTTGTGAACACTACACATGGCCAGTCCTCTGTGAACACTACACATGACCAGTCCTCTATGAACACATGGCCAGCCTCTGTGAACACTACACATGACCAGTCCTCTGTGAATAGGGCACATGACCAGTACTCTGTGAACACTACACATGACCAGTACTCTGTAAACACGACACATAACCACTACTCTGTGAACACTACACATGACCACTACTCTGTGAACACCACACATGTCCAGTCCTGTGAACACTACACATGACCAGTCCTCTGTGAATACTACACATGACCAGTCCTTTGTGAACACTACAAATGGCCATGCTCTGTGAACACTACACATTGCGAGTCCTCTGTCAACACATGGCCAGTCCTCTGTCAACACATGGCCAGTCCTCTGTCAACACATGGCCAGTCCTCTGTCAACACGGTACATGACCAGTCCTCTGTGAACACTAGACATGGCCAGTGTTCTGTGAACACATGGCCAGTCCTCTGTGAACACTACGCATGGAAGGTCCTCTGTGAACACTACACATGACCAGTCCTCTGTGAACACTTCACATGGCCAGTACTCTGTGAACACATGACCAGTCATCTGTGAACACTACACATGGCCAGTCTTCTGTGAACACTACACATGGCCAGTCCTCTGTGAACACTACACATTGCGAGTCCACTGTCAACACATGGCCAATCCTCTGTGAACACTACACATGGAAGGTCCTCTGTGAACACTACACATGACCAGTCCTCTATGAACACTACACATGGCCAGTACTCTGTGGACACTACACATGGCCAGTCCTCTGTGAACACTAGACATGGCCAGTGTTCTGTGAACACATGGCCAGTCCTCTGTGAACACTACGCATGGAAGGTCCTCTGTGAACACTACACATGGCCAGTACTCTGTGGACACTACACATGACCAGTCCTCTGTGAACACTAGACATGGCCAGTGTTCTGTGAACACATGGCCAGTCCTCTGTGAACACTACGCATGGAAGGTCCTCTGTGAACACTACACATGACCAGTCCTCTGTGAACACTTCACATGGCCAGTACTCTGTGAACACATGACCAGTCTTCTGTGAACACTACACATGGCCAGTCTTCTGTGAACACTACACATGGCCAGTCCTCTGTGAACACTACAAATGGCCATCCCCTGTGAACACTACACATTGCGAGTCCTCTGTCAACACATGGCCAATCCTCTGTGAACACTACAAATGGCCAGTCCTCTGTGAACACTACACATGGAAGGTCCTCTGTGAACACTACACATGACCAGTCCTCTATGAACACTACACATGGCCAGTACTCTGTGGAGACTACACATGGTCAGTCCTCTGTAAACACTACACATGGCCAGTACTCTGTGAACACTACACATGGCCAGTACTCTGTGAACACATGGCCAGTCCTCTGTGAACACTACACAAGGCCAGTCCTCTGTGAACACCACACAAGGCCAGACTTCTGTGAACACTACACATGACCAGTCCTCTGTGAACACATGGCCAGCCTCTGTGAACACTACACATGACCAGTCCGCTGTGAACACATGGCCACCCTCTGTGAACACTACACATGACCAGTCCTCTGTGAACACACGGCCAGTCCTCTGTGAACACTAAACATGACCAGTCCTCTGTGAACACTACACATGATGGCCAGTCCTCTGTGAACACTACATGTGCAGTCCTCTGTAAACACTACACATGACCAGTCCTCTGTGAACACTACAGATGACCACTCTTTTGTGAACACTACACATGGCCAGTCCTCTGTGAACACTACACATGACCAGTCCTCTATGAACACATGGCCAGCCTCTGTGAACACTACACATGACCAGTCCTCTGTGAACACATGGCCACCCTCTGTGAACACTACACATGACCAGTCCTCTGTGAACACACGGCCAGTCCTCTGTGAACACTACACATGGCCAGTTCTCTGTGAACTCTACACATAGCCAGTCCTCTCTGAATACTACACATGGCTAGTCCTCTGTGATCACTACACATGGCCAGTTCTCTGTGAACACAACACATGGCCAGTCCTCTGTGAACATATGGCCATTGTAACCGATTAATGGTCATGACAATTTGCATATGAAAACTAATGTTACAGAACCAGTTTCCGTCGTTGTGTGACCAGTCCTCTGTGAACACTACACCTGACGTGTCCTGTGAACACTACACATGGCCAGTTCTCTGCGAACACTACACATGGCCAGTCCTCTGTGAACATTACACACGGCCAGTCCTCTGTGAACACTACACATGACCAGTCCTCTGTGAACACTACACATGGCCAGTCCACTGCGAACACTACATATGGCCAGTGCTCTGTGAACACATGGTCAGTCCTCTGTGATCACTACACATGGCCAGTCCTTTGTAAACACAACAAATGACCAGTCCTATGTAAACACTACAGATGGCCAATCCTCTGTGAACACTACACATGACCAGTCCTCTGTGAACACTACACCTGACGTGTCCTGTGAAAACTACACCTGACGTGTCCTGTGAACACTACACATGACCAGTCCTCTGTGAACACTACACATGACCAGACCGCTGTGAACACTACACATGACCAGTCCTCTGTGAACACTACACATGGCCAGTCCTCTGTGAACACTACACATGACCAGTCCTTTGTGAACACTACACATGGCCAGTCCTCTGAGAACAAATGGGCAGTCCTCTGTTAACAGTACACATGGCCAGTCCTATGTGAATAGGGCACATGACCAGTACTCTGTGAACACTACACATGACCAGTACTCTGTAAACACGACACATGACCACTACTCTGTGAACACTACACATGACCAGTACTCTGTGAACACCATACATGTCCAGTCCTGTGAACACTACACATGACCAGTCCTCTGTGAATACTACACATGACGAGTCCTTTGTGAACATTACAAATAGCCATGCTCTGTGAACACTACACATTGCGAGTCCTCTGTCAACACATGGCCAGTCCTCTGTGAACACATGGCCAGTCCTCTGTGAACACTTCACATGGCCAGTACTCTGTGAACACATGACCAGTCTTCTGTGAACACTACACATGGCCAGTCTTCTGTGAACACTACACATGGCCAGTCCTCTGTGAACACTACAAATGGCCATCCCCTGGGAACACCACACAAGGCCAGTCCTCTATGAACACATGGCCACCCTCTGTGAACACTACACATGACCAGTCCTCTGTGAACACACGGCCAGTCCTCTGTGAACACTACACATGACCAGTCCTCTGTGAACACTACACACTATGGCCAGTCCTCTGTGAACACTACATGTCCAGTCCTCTGTAAGCACTACACATGACCAGTACTCTGTGAACACTACAGATGACCAGTCTTTTGTGAACACTACTCATGGCCAGTCCTCTGTGAACACTACACATGACCAGTCCTCTATGAACACATGGCCACCCTCTGTGAACACTACACATGACCAGCCCTCTGTGAACACTACACACTATGGCCAGTCCTCTGTGAACACTACATGTCCAGTCCTCTGTAAACACTACACATGACCAGTCCTCTGTGAACACTACACATGACCAGTCCTCTGTGAACAGTACAGATGACCAGTCTTTTGTGAACACTACTCATGGCCAGTCCACTGCGAACACTACACATGGCCATCCTCTGTCAACACATGGCCAGTCCCCTGTGAACACTATGCAGGTCCAATCCTCTGTGAACACTACACATGACCAGTCCTTTGTGAACACTACACATGGCCAGTCCTCTGAGAACAAATGGGCAGTCCTCTGTGAACAGTACACATGGCCAGTCCTATCTGAATAGGGCACATGACCAGTACTCTGTGAACACTACACATGACCAGTACTCTGTAAACACGACACATGACCACTACTCTGTGAACACTACACATGACCAGTACTCTGTGAACACCACACATGTCCAGTCCTGTGAACACTACACATGACCAGTCCTCTGTGAATACTACACATGACGAGTCCTTTGTGAAAAATACAAATAGCCATGCTCAGTGAACACTACACATTGCGAGTCCTCTGTCAACACATGGCCAGTCCTCTGTGAACACATGGCCAGTCCTCTGTGAACACTTCACATGGCCAGTACTCTGTGAACACATGACCAGTCTTCTGTGAACACTACACATGGCCAGTCTTCTGTGAACACTACACATGGCCAGTCCTCTGTGAACACTACAAATGGCCATCCCCTGGGAACACCACACAAGGCCAGTCCTCTATGAACACATGGCCACCCTCTGTGAACACTACACATGACCAGTCCTCTATGAACACACGGCCAGTCCTCTGTGAACACTACACATGACCAGTCCTCTGTGAACACTACACACTATGGCCAGTCCTCTGTGAACACTACATGTCCAGTCCTCTGTAAACACTACACATGACCAGCCCTCTGTGAACACTACAGATGACCAGTCTTTTGTGAACACTACTCATGGCCAGTCCTCTGTGAACACTACACATGACCAGTCCTCTGTGAAAACATGGCCAGCCTCTGTGAACACTACACATGACCAGTCATCTATGAACACATGGCCACCCTCTGTGAACACTACACATGACCAGTTCTCTGTGAACACTACACATGACCAGTTCTCTGTGAACACTACACATGACCAGTTCTCTGTGAACACTACACACTATGGCCAGTCCTCTGTGAACACTACATGTCCAGTCCTCTGTAAACACTACACATGACCAGTCCTCTGTGAACACTACAGATGACCAGTCTTTTGTGAACACTACACTTGGCCAGTCCTCTGTGAACACTACACATGACCAGTCCTCTGTGAACACTACAGATGACCAGTCTTTTGTGAACACTACTCATGGCCAGTCCTCTGTGAACACTACACATAACCAGTCCTCTGTGAACACATGGCCAGCCTCTGTGAACACTACACATGACCAGTCCTCTGTGAACACATGGGCACCCTCTGTGAACACTACACATGACCAGTCCTCTCTGAACACACGACCAGTCCTCTGTGAACACTACACATGGCCAGTCCTCTGTGAACACTACACATGGCCAGTCCTCTGTGAATACTACACATGGCTATTCCTCTGTGATCACTAAACATGGCCAGTTCTCTGTGAACACTACACATGGCCAGTCCTCTGTGAACATATGGCCATTGTAACCAATCAATGGTCATGACAATTTGCATATGAAAACTAATGTTACAGAACCAGTTTCCGTCGTTGTGTGACCAGTCCTCTGTGAACACTACACCTGACGTGTCCTGTGAACACTACACATGACCAGTCCTCTCTGAACACACGACCAGTCCTCTGTGAACACTACACATGGCCAGTCCTCTGTGAACACTACACATGGCCAGTCCTCTGTGAATACTACACATGGCTAGTCCTCTGTGATCACTAAACATGGCCAGTTCTCTGTGAACACTACACATGGCCAGTCCTCTGTGAACATATGGCCATTGTAACCAATCAATGGTCATGACAATTTGCATATGAAAACTAATGTTACAGAACCACTTTCCGTCGTTGTGTGACCAGTCCTCTGTGAACACTACACATGGCAAGTCCTCTGTGAACACTACACATGACCAGTACTCTGTGAACATTACACACGGCCAGTCCTCTGTGAACACTACACATGGCCATCCTCTGTGAACACATGGCCAGTCCTCTGTGAACACTATGCAGGTCCAATCCTCTGTGAACACTACGCATGTCCAGTCCTCTGTGAACACTACATATGGCCAGTGCTCTGTGAACACATGGTCAGTCCTCTGTGAACACTATGCAGGTCCAATCCTCTGTGATCACTACACATGGCCAGTCCTTTGTAAACACGACAAATGACCAGTCCTCTGTGAACACTACAGATGACCAGTCTTTTGTGAACACTACTCATGGCCAGTCCTCTGTGAACACTACACATGACCAGTCCTCTGTGAACACATGGCCAGCCTCTGTGAACACTACACATGACCAGTCCTCTATGAACACATGGCCACCCTCTGTGAACACTACACATGACCAGTCCTCTGTGAACACACGGCCAGTCCTCTGTGAACACTACACATGACCAGTCCTCTGTGAACACTACACACTATGGCCAGTCCTCTGTGAACACTACATGTCCAGTCCTCTGTAAACACTACACATGACCAGTCCTCTGTGAACACTACAGATGACCAGTCTTTTGTGAACACTACACTTGGCCAGTCCTCTGTGAACACTACACATGACCAGTCCTCTGTGAACACTACAGATGACCAGTCTTTTGTGAACACTACTCATGGCCAGTCCTCTGTGAACACTACACATGACCAGTCCTCTGTGAACACATGGCCAGCCTCTGTGAACACTACACATGACCAGTCCTCTGTGAACACACGGCCAGTCCTCTGTGAACACTACACATGGCCAGTCCTCTGTGAACACTACACATGGCCAGTCCTCTGTGAATACTACACATGGCTAGTCCTCTGTGATCACTAAACATGGCCAGTTCTCTGTGAACACTACACATGGCCAGTCCTCTGTGAACATATGGCCATTGTAAGCGATCAATGGTCATGACAATTTGCATATGAAAACTAATGTTGCAGAACCAGTTTCCGTCGTTGTGTGACCAGTCCTCTGTGAACACCACACCTGACGTGTCCTGTGAACACTACACATTACCAGTCCTCTGTGAACACTACACATGGCCAGTCCTCTGTGAACACTACACATGAACAGTACTCTGTGAACATTACACACGGCCAGTCCTCTGTGAACACTACACATGACCAGTACTCTGTGAACACTACACATGGCCAGTCCACTGCGAACACTACACATGGCCATCCTCTGTGAACACATGGCCAGTTCTCTGTGAACACTATGCAGGTCCAATCCTCTGTGAACACTATGCAGGTCCAATCCTCTGTGATCACTACACATGGCCAGTCCTTTGTAAACACGACAAATGACCAGTCCTATGTAAACACTACACATGGCCAGTCCTCTGTGAACACTACACATGACCAGTCCTCTGTGAACACTACCCCTGACGTGTCCTGTGAACACTACAGCTGACGTGTCCTCTGTGAACACTACACATTACCAGTCCTCTGTCAACACTACACATGGCCAGTCCTCTGCGAACACTACACATGGCCATCCCCTGTGAACACATGGCCAGTCCTCTGTGAACACTATGCAGGTCCAATCCTCTGTGAACACTACGCATGTCCAGTCCTCTGTGAACACTATATATGGCCAGTGCTCTGTGAACACATGGTCAGTCCTCTGTGAACACTATATATGGCCAGTGCTCTATGAACACATGGTCAGTCCTCTGTGATCACTACACATGGCCAGTCCTCTGTGAACACTATATATGGCCAGTGCTCTGTGAACACATGGTCAGTCCTCTGTGATCACTACACATGGACAGTCCTTTGTAAACACGACAAATGACCAGTCCTATGTAAACACTACACATGGCCAGTCCTCTTTGAACACTACACATGACCAGTACTCTGTGAACACTACACCCGACGTGTCCAGTGAACACTACACCTGACGTGTCCTCTGTGAACACTACACATGGCCAGTCCTCTGTGAACACTACACAAGGCCAGTCCTCTGTGAACACTACACATGGCCAGTCCTCTGTGAACACATGGTCAGTCCTCTGTGAACAGTACACATGGCCAGTCCTTTGTAAACACGACACATGACCAGTACTCTGTGAACACTACAAATGACCAGTACTCTGTGAACACCACACATGTCCAGTCCTCTGTGAAAACTACACATGACCAGTCCTCTGTGAACACTACACCTGACGTGTCCTCTGTGAACACTACACCTGACGTGTCCTCTGTGAACACATGGCCAGTCCTCTGTGAACACGGCACATGGCCAGTCCTCTGTGAACACTACACATGACCAGTCCTCTGTGAACACTACACCTGACGTGTCCTCTGTGAACACTACACCTGACGTGTCCTTTGTGAATACATGGCCAGTCCTCTGTGAACGCGGCACATGGCCAGTCCTCTGTGAAAACATGGCCAGTCCTCTGTGAACACTACACATGACCAGTCCTCTGTGAACACTACACATGATGGCCAGTCCTCTGTGAACACTACATGTCCAGTCCTCTGTGAACACTACACATTACCAGTCCTCTGTGAACATTACAGACGACCAGTCTTTTGTGAACACTACACATGGCCAGTCCTCTGTGAACACTACACATGACCAGTCCTCAGTGAACACATGGCCAGCCTCTGTGAACACTACACATGACCAGTCCTCTGTGAACACATGGCCAGCCTCTGTGAACACTACACATGACCAGTCCTCTGTGAACACACGGCCAGCCTCTGTGAACACTACACATGACCAGTCCTCTGTGAACACACGGCCAGTCCTCTGTGAACACTACACGTGGCCAGTCCTCTGTGAACACTACACATGGCCAGTCCTCTGTGAACACTACACATGGCCAGTCCTCTGTGAATACTACACATGGCCAGTCCTCTGTGATCACTAAACATGGCCAGTTCTCTGTGAACACTACACATGGCCAGTCCTCTGTGAACATATGGCCATTGTAACCGATCAATGGTCATGACAATTTGCATATGAAAACTAATGTTACAGAACCAGTTTCCGTCGTTGTGTAACTGTTCATCACTCATCCGCTTTTTTTTTTTTGAATTATTATGCATCTTTTCCCACTAAACTTGGTGTCTTGATGAACTGATTCAACTTTATGGGACACGTTAAAGACAGCTCCCCATACAACTACCCACACTATGTTTTTGCTAGGAGAGGGAGCAATGTGTCTTTCCCAAGGGAACGTCTGACTGTACTGGACTTGAGATGAATGTAAACCAAACATTCAATACTAAAGTCATTAAGCATCTTCTAAGAGATGTTTCACTGAACTACTTCACTTACACATGACAAATTGACTGTTTAATATATATGTGTAATATATATATATATATATATATATACACATACATAAACAGACAAACACACACACACAAATCATATCCCTGCCCCCCCTAAACACACACCTAATCCCATTAGTTAGTGGCTGAAAGGTCACATCCATAAACCTAATTGCATAACAATGTCTTGGCCTACAATTCAAATGTAAATTACTCATGAGTAAAGTTTTTTTCCTGAAAGTCTGAAGCATGGAAGGTTTGAGTTACAGCCGGTTTAACACAATCTCTGGTTGGGCACACGATAATAGAGCATCATATAGCTACTTCTACTACTACCACTACTACTATTACTAATAATTTCAGCTGCTCCTGTTACGGGTCGCCACAGCGGATCATCCTTTTCCATCTCGTCCTGTCCTCTGCATATTCCTCTGTCACACCAGCCACCTGCATGTCCTCTCTCACCACATCCATAAACCTCCTCTTTGGCCTTCCTCTTCTCCTCTTTCCTGGCAGCTCCATATTCAGCATCCTTCTCCCAATATACCCAGCATCTCTCCTCCACACGTCCAAACCATCTCAATCTTGCCCATCTTACTTTGTCTCCAAATCTTCCAACCTGAGGTGTCCCTCTAATATACTCGTTCCTAATGCTGTCCTCCTCCGCCTTGGCACTAAGCTCCTTAGGGCAAGGTGCCGTGTGTGGATGAAATTCGCCCTGAGATGCTGAAGGCTCTGGACATTGTTGGGCTGTCTTGGTTGACACGCCTGTTCAGTGTCGCGTGTAGGTCGGGAACAGTACCTGTGGAGTGGCAGACTGGGGTGGTGGTTCCCATATTCAAAAAAGGGGACGGGAGGGTGTGCTCCAATTATCGGGGAACCACACTGCTCAGCCTCCCTGGTAAAGTCTACTCTAGGGTGCTCAAAGGGAGGTTCCGACCAATTGTCGAACCTCAGATCCAGGAGGAACAATGCAGATTCCGTCCTGGCCATGGAACAATGGACCAACTCTTTACCCTTGCGGAAGTGATGAGGGGGGCATGGGAGTTTGACCAGCCAGCCCTTGTATAACCAAAGTGAGAGCTGTGTCCGCATTCTTGGCACAAAGTCAAAAACGTTTTCGGTGGGTGTCGGACTCCACCAAGGTTGTCCCTTGTCGCTGATTCTGTTTGTGATATTCATGGAAGGGATCTCAAGGCGCAGCCAAGGTGAGGAGTCTGTCCGTTTTGGGAACCTCAGAATTGCATCTCTGCTCTTTCAAGATGAGGTGGTTTTGTTGGCTTCATCAGAACGCGACCTCTGGCGCGCACTGGGGCGGTTTACAGCTGAGTGTGAAATGACTGGGATGAGAGTCAGCACCTCCAAGTCAGAGGCCATGGTTCTCTACCGGAAGATGATGAATTTCTCCCTCCAGGTTGGGGATGAGTTGCTGCCCCAAGTGAAAGAGTTCAAGTATCTTGGGGTCTTGTTCACGAGTGAGGGTAGGATGGAGCAGAAGATTGACAGGCGGATTGGTGCAGCATCCGCAGTAATGCGGATGTTGTACCGGACCGTTGTGGCGAAGAAGGAGCCAAGCTGGAAGGCAAGGCTCTCAATTTACCAGTCAATCTTCGTTCCAATCCTCACCTATGGTCATAAGCTTTGGGTAATGACTGAAAGGGTGAAATCACGGATACAAGTGGCTGAAATAAATTTCCTCTGTAGGGTGTCTGGGTTCAGCCTTAGAGATAGGGTGAGGAGCTCGGACATCCGGAGGGAGCTTGGAGGAGAGCCGCTGCTCCTTCGCATCGAAAGGAGCCAGTTGAGGTGGTTCGGGCATCTGATTAGGATGACTCCTGGGCACCTTCCTTTGGAGGTACACCGGACACGGCCAACTGGGAGGAGACCCCGGGGTGGACCCAGAATTCGCTGGAGGTCCTACATGTCCAATCTGGCCTGGGAACGCCTTGGGATCCCCCAGGAGGAGCTGGAGGGCATTGCTGGGGAGAGGGACGTCTGGAGTGCCCTACGTAGCTTGCTTCCACCGCAACCTGACCCCGAAAAAGTGGCTGAAGATGAGATAATGCTGTCCTTCTTCATCACTCCCAATGACAATCTTATCATCTTCAACTCTGCCACCTCCAGCTCCACCTCCTGTCTTTTCATCAGTGCCACTGTCTCCAAACCATATAACATAGCTGGTCTCACTACCATCTTGTAAACCTTTCCTTTAACTCTTGCTGGTACCCTTCTGTCACAAATCACTCCTGACACTCTTCTCCACCTACTCCACCATGCCTGCACTCTCTTCTTCACCTCTCTTCTGCACTCCCCGTTACTTTTGACAGTTGACCCCAAGTATTTAAACTCAAATGCCTTTGTCACCTCCACTCCTTGCATCCTGACCATTCCACTGTGCTCCCTCTCATTCACGCATAAGTATTCCGTCTTGCTCATACTGACTTTCATTCCTCTTCTTTCCAGTGCATACCTCCAACCCTCCAGGCTCTCCTCAACCTGCACCCTACTCTCGCTACAGATCACAATGTCATCCGCGAACATCATCGTCCATGGAGACTCCTGCCTGATCTTGTCCGTCAACCTGTCCATCACCATTGCAAACACGAAAGGGCTCAGAGCCGATCCTTGATGTAATCCCACCTCCACCTTGAACCCATCTGTCATTCCAACCGCACACCTCACCACTGTCACACTTCCCTCATACATATCCTGCACCACTCCTACATGCTTCTCTGCAACTCCTGACTTCCTCATACAATACCACACCTCCTCTCCCGACACCCTGTCATATGCTTTCTCTAAATCTACAAAGACACAGTGTAACTCCTTCTGACCTTCTCTATACTTCTCCATCAACATTCTCAAAGCAAACATCTAATCTGTGGTGCTCTTTCATGGCATGAAACCCTATTACTGCTCGCTGATCGTCAACCTTTCCTCTTAACATAGCTTGTATTACTCTTTCCCATATCTTCATGCTGTGGCTGATCAACTTTATACCTCTGTAGTTGCTACAGTTCTGCACATCACCCTTGTTCTTGAAAATTGGCACCAGTATACCTCTTCTCCACTCCCCAGGCACCCTCTCACTTTCCAAGATTGTGTTAAACAATCTAGTTAAAAACTCCGTTGCCATCTCTCCTAAAGTCCTCCATGCCTCCACAGGTATGTCATCAACTGCCTTTCCACTCTTCATAGCTGCCCTCACTTCCTACTTGCTAATCTACTGCACTTCCTGATTCATCATCAACCCTCTCTCTCTCTCTCTCTCTCTCTCTCTCTCTCTCTCTCTCTCTCTCTCTCTCTCTCTCTCTCTCTCTCTCTCTCTCTCTCTCTCTCTCTCTCTCTCTCTCTCTCTCTCTCTCTCTCTCTCTCTCTCTCTCTCTCTCTCTCTCTCTCTCTCTCTCCTCTCTCTCTCTCTCTCTCTCTCTTCTCTCTCTCTCTCTCTCTCTCTCTCTCTCTCTCTCTCTCTCTCTCTCTCTCTCTCTCTCTCTCTCATTTTCTTTATTCACCAGCCCCTCAAAGTACTCCTACCACTTTCAATAGAGCATCATATAGCATCATCTGTGAAAGACTCATGAATGGCAAAAAATAACTTAACCCACTAGCTCTTCTATCGGGTTCTGGAAAAAAGACTGGAATATGGCTGGAATGTGTATGGTCAATGTTTCAAACTGTGGCCAATTTGTTAGAGGGTTAGTCAGTGGTAGTGTCTACAAGTGAATTCCTTGATATTAAAGTCCCTTTCCAGTCAGCGCATATGCCCCGCAAGTTGGGTGTGAGATGGAAGAGATAGCATAATTCTGGAGTGAGTTGGATGAAGTAGCGGAGAGTGTTCCCAAGGAGGAGGGAGTGGTGATTGGAGCGGATTTCAATGGGCATATTGGTGAGGGAACGGAGGTGATGAGGAGATGATGAGTAGGTATGATGTCAAGGACAGGAATGTGGAAGGGCAGATGGTGATGGATTATGCAAAAAAATGGAAATGGCTGTGGTGAATACATATTTCAAGAAGAGGAGGAACATAGGGTGACGTATAAGAGTGAAGGAAGGTGCACACAGGTGGACTTTAGGAGGTGCAGGAGGTGCAATCTGAAAGTGATTGGAGACTGCAAGGTGGTGACAGGGAGAATGGGGCTAAGCAGCATCAGATGGTGGTCTTTAGGGTGATTGTGAAGATCAAGAAGAGGAAGAAAGTGAAGGCAGAGCCAAAGATCAAATGGTGGAAGTTGAAGAAGGAAGACTGTTGTGCGGAGTTCAGGGAGGAGTTAAGACAACCACTGGGTGGTAGTGAAGAGTTGCCGGATGGCTGGGCAAGCACTGCAGAAATAGTGAGGGAGACAGCTACTTGATGTGTCATCCGGACAGAGGAAGGAAGACAATGAGACTTGGTGGTGGAATAAGGAAGTACATGAAAGTATACGGAGGAAGAGGTTGGCGAAGAACTGAGATATAGTCAAGAGTTGAAGAAAGTAGACAGGAGTACAAAAAGATGCGGCATAAGGTACAGAAAGAGGTGGCAAGGAAAAGGTGTATGGCAAGTTGTATGAGAGGTTAGACACTAAGGTAGGAGAAAAAGACTTGTACAAATTGGCTAGACAGAGGGACTGAGCTGGGAAGGATGTTCAGCAGGTTAGGGCGATCAAGGATAGAGACAGACAAGTGAGCTGAGAAGGAGGAAGGAGTACTTTGAGGGGCTGATGAATGAAGAAAATGAAAGTGATAAGCACAGAAAATGGAATCAATTCATCTGGACACAACGTTTATTGAGAGAGAAACATTTCATCACTTATCTAAGTGACATCTTCAGTCTGAACTGACTGCAGGTATCCCCACCCTTATAAACAACACAGTGACAGTGGCGTAACGACCCAAACCAACGATCGGTTTCATATGCACATTGCTATGAGACAGAAGGTTGGATGATGTGGGGATAGTGAATCAGGAAGTGTGGTGGATGAGGAAGGAGGAAGTGAGGGCAGTTATGAGAGGATGAAGAGTGAAAGGCGGTTTGTCCAGATGACATACCTGTGGAGGCATGGAGATGTTTAGGAGAGATGGCAGTGGAGTTTTTGACTAGATTGTTTAACACAATCTTGGAAAGTGAGAGATGCCTGAGGAGTGGAGAAGAAGCATACTGGTGCCAATTTTCAAGAATAAGGGCGATGTGCAGAACTGTAGCTACTACAGAGGTATATGGGAAAGAGTAATAGATGCTAGGTTAAGAGAGAGGCGATGATTAGTGAGCAGCAGTATGGTTTCATGCCACGAACTAGCACATACAGATGTGATGTTTACTTTGACAATGTTGATGGAGAAGTATAGAGAAAGTCAGAAGGAGTAACATTGTGTCTTTGTGGATTTAGAGAGAGGAGGTGTGGTATTGTATGAGGTAGTCGGGAGTGCAGGGCAGTATGTAAGAGTGGTGAAGGATATGTATGAGGGAAGTATGACAGTGGTGAGGCGTGTAGTAGGATGATGGATACGTTCAGGTAGAGCTTGGTATTACATTCAAGCATTGGCTCTGAGCCCTTTCTTGAAGGTTTACATGATGGTTGTGAGACCAACGATGTTATATGGTTTGGAAATGGTGACAATGACGAAAGGCAGGGGGCGGACTTGGAGGTGGCAGAGATGAAAATGCTAAGATTTTCATTGGGAGAGATGAAGGACAGGATTAGGAACAAGTATATTAGAGAGACAGCTCAGGTTGGACGGTTTGGAGACAAAGCGAGAGAGACAAGATTGAGATGGTTTGGACATGTGTGGAGGAGAGATGCTGGGTATATTGGGAGAAGGATGCTGAATATGGAGCTGCCAAGGAGAGGAGAAAGAGGAAGGCCAAAGAGGAGGTCTATGGATGCGGTGAGGGAGGGGCTGCAGGTGGCTGGCATGACAGAGGGAGAAGCAGAGGATAGGAAGAGATGGAACAGATTATCCGCTGTGGCAGCTCCTAAGTGGGAGCAGCCGAAAGCAGAGGAAGACGCAAGTCCCCTCCGGTCATGTTTTAAGCCATATAAAATGTTCTGCTTGATATAATAAATTGTCTGATGTGGGGGGATTTTCCTGAAGTTCAATCATCTTGCTAAATACCTGAAAATCACATCTAATCCTTCTCCCTCAGAAGTTTAAGAATCTATAAATATGCAAACCCATTTCCCCCTCAATTCAATCTATCCCAGCCCCAACCTCCCTGCTGCTAATCTGCAGTGCAAATACTGCTCATCACTGACTCTGCTTATCATCACACTAACTTCTGCTTGTTTACTGTTTTGCTTGCTACTGTACACTACACAATGACAAGTGGTAATATAGGAGTAATTCAGCCATATACATTATATGGACAAACGTATTGGGACACCTGGCAATTACAACCTACAGGAGCTTTTATGACATCACATAGGCATTAATATGGACTTAGTCCCCGCTTTACAGCTATAACAGCTTCCACTCTTCTGAGAAGGCTTTCCACAAGATTTTGGAGTATTTCTGTGGGAATTTTTGCCCAATCATCCAGAAGAGCATTTGTGAGGTCAGGCACTGATGTTAGACGAGAAGACCTGGCTTGCAATCGCTGTTCTAGTTCATCCCAAAGGTGTTCAATGGGGTTAGGGTCAGGGCTCTGTGTGGGCCAGTCAAGTTCTTCCACACCAAACTCACTCAACCATGTTTTAATGGACCTTGCTTTGTGCACTGGGGCACCGTCATGCTGGAACAGATAAGGGCCCTCCCCAAACTGTTCCCACAAAGTTGGAAGCATAGAATTGTCCAAAATGTCTTGGTATGCTGAAGCATTAAAGTGACACTGACATAAAAATCTGAAAATTCCCAAGATAGGCTATGTTCCAAGTTGGAATGTGACCACGGAGAAATTCAGTGGCCAAACAGCGCGTCTGCAGCCACTCGAGAGAGATCTGTGATTGACTGTAGATGGTGTCTAATGACAAATTGTGCCGGTGGATACATAGACACCAGTCAATTTGCATATAGGGTGTGTCCATAGTGAGATGCTATAAAACCACGGAGTAGCTGTTCTTTCACCCCCTCCTGCTGGCTACTTGGCTCGAGTTTGTGCTATTTTGCTGAGACTTTATTATCGATCTTGCTACGATGTATTGATATCTACCTATAAATCTATCTAGCTATCTTGTCTATCTATCTAATTATCTAAATATCTGTCATCTATTTATCTAACAGTTATTTGTATTATCGAACATATTATTCACCAAGTTGTATTGCACTGCCGTGCCGTAGGCCTACCACCATGCCGTGGTCGCATGCGAAATTCGTGGAAAGACAGTAGCCAATAGCTTCGAATTCATAAAACCACACCTATTTTCGGTTATGATTCAAACTCCCATTGTTATAAAATGTGTTCAGAAAGGGCATGTCAGTCTCTCTTTAAGAGTTCCCTTCACTGGAACTAAGGTACCTCGCCCAACCCCTGAAAAACAACCCCATACCATTATCCCTCCTCCACCAAACCTTACGGCTGGCACAATGCAGTCAGACAGGTAACATTCTCCTGGCAGCCACCAACCTCAGACTCGTCCATCAGACTGCCAGACAGAGAAGTGCGATGCGTCACTACACAGAACACGTTTCCACTGCTCCAGAGTCCAGCGGCAGTGTGTTTTACTCCAGTGTTTTCCAACCCAGTCCTCAAGGACCCCCTATTCTGCAGATTATCTTTGCAACTCTGAATAGGTACCTGTTTGTAGTTATTCAACCAATCAGCAATGAACTATGTCCGATTTTGCACACCTTGCACAATTAACTGCTGTGAGTAAGTACAAGCAGGGCTACCTATACAGGGTTACAATGAAAATCTGCAGGATAGGGGGTCCTTGAGGACTGGGTTGAGAAACATTGCTTTACACCACTCCATCCGACGCTTGGCATTGTTCTTGGTGATGTAAGGCTTGCATGCAGCTGCTCGGCAATGGAAACCCATTCCATGAAGCTCCTGGCACAGGTTTTCTGCTGATGTTAATGCCAGAGAAAGTTTGGAACTCTGCAGTTATTGAGTCAACAGCGCGTTGGTGACTTTTACACACTATGCACCTTAGCACTCGTTGACCCCGCTGTGTGACTTTACGTGGTCTGCCACTTCATGGCTGAGTTGCTGTGGTTCCTAAACGCTTCCACTTTTCAGTAATACCACTTACAGTTGACTGTGGAATATCTAGCAGGGAAGAAATTTCACCAACTGACTTATTGCAAAGGTTGCATCCTATGACAACACCAAGCTTGAATTCACTGAGCTTGAACGCTTGAATTCACTTGCAACCACCATCTGCCCTGTCTCAGTTCGATTCACAAAAGATATTGTGCTAATGATATTACAGTGCAAACACGCCCATTAAGTTTTGCAGCAGAGTGCAATTTCCCCTTGTTTTATGTCTGACTGCAATTATCCATGTAGCAAAGTATAAATGGTGGCTTTTCCCCCCCACTACTTTATTAATCCTTGTGGGGAAAATCTTTCTCTGTATTTAACCCATCCTAGCTGTGTAGCTAGGAGCAGTGAGCAGCCACCATGTAGCGCCTGGGGATCAACTCCAGTTGGTCTTGCCATGCCTCGGTAAGGGGCACAGACAGAAGTATTAACCCTAACATGCATGTCGATCTGATGGTGGGGGAAACCGGAGCACCCGGAGAAAACCCACCACAGACACAGGGATCACATGCAAATTCCATACAGAGGAGAACCTGGGATGACCCCCAAGGTAGGACAACCCCGGGGTTTGAACCCGGGACCTACTTGCTGTGAGGCAACAGCACGAACCATTGGGCTACCGTGCCACTGGCTTTGCACTAAGAACACAGTAGGCAGGCTCAATTTCATCAAGTATAGCAAGAATTGTTTAACCTGGCAACTCTTATCTGCAAATGATTTCGGTCTCAGTTAAATCAAAAAGTTATATTCTCCTTCAAAATAACTGCTCACAAGCACACCTGGCATGACAATGTCTTCGCCTGGCTATCACTGCTGCCATGATCACTGGAAAGTCTGGGTATCAGTTACCACCAACTCTCTGACGATGCTAATAATTTTCACTCAAACTGCATGTGGCCATTAACGCTGCGGTTTATGAATTGGGCTTTTTTTTTGCAATGAGGTTCATTCGCATAGAAAGGGGCCAATTTCGTGTCAAATGTACGCATATTACCTAATTCAAATACATGCAAATAGCACTAGAGCACAAAGACGCTATTTGCGTGGCACCACAGTTAGGGGTACATTTCACCCTTTGCAGGTGATTAGAGAATTACGCGGTTTGTTTTTTTCTTAGTTGTGCAGTTTTAGTGGCCACAAAAGCTGTGCAATCCTTTCATGAATTCACCAATGAGTCTTTTGTCAGAGTGATTGTTAACTATGTGCTCCCCTTCATGCCTCCCAGCATTCGGCCAACCAATAGCGTAAATTCAGTGATGTCGTTGGTCACCTGATCCAGCGGCCCAATCGTGTAACTTGATCACTTGAAACATGAGCACCCATAGTGATCACTCAGTCACTCCAAACATGATCACTCAGTCACGGGAAGTTGCGTTTGTAGGGCTGGCCCGCTGGTCCGGTCCAGCCAAAAACAGCTTGTTGTCCAGTGTACTGAGCTACAAAAAAGCATGTTTAACTTAAGATTGTTCTACTTCCTGATATTATGACTCCTGCTGTACTGGGGGAAAATGTTGATTTTCTGTTGATGTAAAGGTTAGTGGTCAAACAAAGACGAGTAGCAATAGTTCAGAACATCCCACTAAACATACAAGCATTCCCATGATATGGGAAATAGCCATATCAATCAACGTGGTTAGGCCATCCTTCAAAAACAAAGTTCAAGACACTTTCCTCGAACAACTAACACAAAAGAAAACACTTACTTAAACTTTTAGTATAATACTCAGTAGGAATGTAAATACCTCCTCTGACATTATTACAGAGCTGGGCCCAATGAGGGCTAAATCACTCAAAAACTGTACTCCAACAGGTGTCCGATGAGTGCTTGGCTAATGAAAATGCTGGGATTATTTGTTTCATCTAAATGTCTCCCTCAGTCTGGGACACAGTCAGAGTCTGGAATCTGTGTGAAACAATGTGGATGTGCACCGTGTGACAGAAGACTGTATTACACTGTGAGCTAAACTGTCTGCTTAACAGCAGTTTGTGCAGCAGAGGACTACGCAGCGCTTCAGCCGGCCTACCAGCACGGGTTTGGCTTCTGCATTAATGACATGATTTTTCTATATATTCAGTAACCAATAAAATAGAATTCATTCTAAAGTTAAATAAAGAAGCAGAAACATTTTTTATTGAAATATTGGTAAAGCAATTATTTCCCCTTGTACAATGTTCACCTGCATGTAACAGTTTGTGTGTTTGATTAGTTTCCTGAATAAAGAAAGCAGAAGTGGAGAGTCCAACCTAATCTGTAGAGGCTACAGTGTAACATGGTGTGCCATGAGTATGCCGGTTATCCTTTCAATCAATCACTACACCAGGTGATCTCACCTCCAACCACAGAAGACTGAATAATCAGTGAAATCACCTGGTGTAGTGACTGGATGGAAAACCTTCAAACTCCAACTTTTACTATATTGATATCAATGTAGTTAAATAATACACGGAGCACTTAAAAATGTGGAAAGAGTCCATTAAATTACCTGTTTTCTGGAAAGTTTTTTAGCCTGAGGAGCCAGACCCCCTCACAAGCTGATCACACTGACCATGTGTGAGACTGCGTCTGGGCTGATGTAAAAAAGGTGATCCTGCCCAATAAGTGTAAAGTTCAGCGCCCATCTACACTGACATGTAACAAAGCACAATTGTGTACCATAGTGGAAAGACAAAATCATATATCACATAGAGTGGTTTCCATAACAGCCAACACATCACTTTAACAGCATCGAATTAATCTTTTTTAACTCCGGCTGATGTATGCTCTATTGCTTATTGTGTGTTTTATTACTGATTGATGTACGCTCTATTGCTTATCGTGTGTTTTACTACTGATTGATGTATGCTTTATTGCTTATTGTGTGTTTTATTACTGATTGATGTATGCTCTATTGCTTATCTTGTGTTTTACTACTGATTGATGTATGCTCTATTGCTTATCGTGTGTTTTATTACTGATTGATGTATGCTCTATTGCTTATTGTGTGTTTTATTACTGACTGATGTATGCTCTATTACTTATTGTGTGCTTTATTACTGACTGATGTATGCTCTATTGTTAATTGTGTTTTATTATTGACTGATGTAAGCTCTATTGCTTATTGTGTGCTTTATTACTGACTGATGCATGCTCTATTGCTTATTGTGTTTTATTATTGACTGATGTATGCTCTGTTGCTTATTGTTTGTTTTATTACTGATTGATGTATGCTCTATTGCATATTGTGTGTTTTATTACTGATTGATGTATGCTCTATTGCATATTGTGTGTTTTATTGATTGATGTATGCTCTATTGCTTACTGTTTCATTATTGACTGATGTATGCTCTGTTGCTTATTGTTTGTTTTATTACTGATTGATGTATGCTCTATTGCTTATTGTATGTTTTATTACTGATTGATGTATGCTCTATTGCTTAATGGGTTTTATTATTGATTGATGTATGCTCTATTGCTTATTGTATGTTTTATTACTGATTGACGTATGCTCTATGGCTTATTGTATGTTGTATTACTGATTGATGAATGCTCTATTGCTTATTGTGTGTTTTATTACTGATTGATGTATGCTCTATTGCTTAATGGGTTTTATTATTGATTGATTTATGCTCTATTGCTTAATGGGTTTTAAAATTGATTGGTGTATGCTCTATTGCTTATTGTGTGTTTTATTACTGATTGATGTATGCTCTATTGCTTATTGTGTGTTTTATCATTGACTGATATATGCTCTATTGCTTATTGTGTGTTTTATTACTGATTGATGTATGCTCTATTGCTTATTTTGTGTTTTATTACTGATTGATGTACGCTCTATTGCTTATCGTGTGTTTTACTACTGATTGATGTATGCTTTATTGCTTATTGTGTGTTTTATTACTGATTGATGTATGCTCTATTGCTTGTCGTGTGTTTTACTACTGATTGATGTATGCTCTATTGCTTATTGTGTGTTTTATTACTGATTGATGTATGCTCTATTGCTTATTGTGTGTTTTATCATTGAAAGATGTACGCTCTATTGCTTATCGTGTGTTTTATTACTGATTGATGTATGCTCTATTGCTTATTGTGTGTTTTATCATTGACTGATGTATGCTCTATTGCTTATCGTGTGTTTCATTACTGATTGATGTATGCTCTATTGCTTATTGTGTGTTTTATTACTGATTGATGTACGCTCTATTGCTTATTGTGTGTTTTACTACTGATTGATGTATTCTTTATTGCTTATTGTGTGTTTTATTACTGATTGATGTATGCTCTATTGCTTATCGTGTGTTTTACTACTGATTGATGTATGCTCTATTGCGTATCGTGTGTTTTATTACTGATTGATGTACGCTCTATTGCTTATTGTATGTTTTATTACTGATTGATGTATGCTCTATTGCTTAATGGGTTTTATTATTGATTGATGTATGCTCTATTGCTTATTGTATGTTTTATTACTGATTGATGTATGCTCTATGGCTTATTGTATGTTGTATTACTGACTGATGTATGCTCTATTGCTTATTGTGTGTTTTATCATTGACTGATGTACGCTCTATTGCTTATTGTGTGTTTTATTACTGATTGATGTATGCTCTATTGCTTGATGGGTTTTAAAATTGATTGATGTATGCTCTATTGCTTATTGTTTTATTATTGACTGATGTATGCTCTATTGCTTATTGTGTGTTTTATTACTGACTGATGTATGCTCTATTGCTTATTGTGTGTTTTATTATTGATTGATGTATGCTCTATTGCTTATTGTGTGGTTTATTACTGATTGATGTAGGTTCTATTGCTTATGGTGTTTTATTATTGATTGATGTATGCTCTATTGCTTATTGTGTTTTATTATTGACTGATGTATGCTCTATTGCTTATTTTGTGTTTTATTACTGATTGATGTATGCTCTATTGTTTATTGTGTGTTTTATTACTGATTGATGTATGCTCTATTGTTAATTGTGTTTTATTATTGACTGATGTATGCTCTATTGCTTATTGTGTGCTTTATTACTGACTGATGTATGCTCTATTGTTAATTGTGTTTTATTATTGACTGATGTAAGCTCTATTGCTTATTGTGTGTTTTATTACTGACTGATGCATGCTCTATTGCTTATTGTGTTTTATTATTGACTGATGTATGCTCTGTTGCTTATTGTTTGTTTTATTACTGATTGATGTATGCTCTATTGCATATTGTGTGTTTTATTACTGATTGATGTACGCTCTATTGCTTATTGTGTGTTTTACTACTGATTGATGTATGCTTTATTGCTTATTGTGTGTTTTATTACTGATTGATGTATGCTCTATTGCTTATCGTGTGTTTTACTACTGATTGATGTATGCTCTATTGCTTATCGTGTGTTTTATTACTGATTGATGTATGCTCTTTTGCTTATCGTGTGTTTTATTACTGTTTGATGTACGCTCTATTGTTTATCGTGTGTTTTATTATTGACTGATGTATGCTCTATTGCTTATCGTGTGTTTTATTACTGATTGATGTACACTCTATTGCTTATTGTATGTTTTATTACTGATCGATGTATGCTCTATTGCTTATTGTATGTTTTATTACTGATTGATGTATGCTCTATGGCTTATTGTATGTTGTATTACTGACTGATGTATGCTCTATTGCTTATTGTGTGTTTTATCATTGACTGATGTACGCTCTATTGCTTATTGTGTGTTTTATTACTGATTGATGTATGCTCTATTGCTTAATGGGTTTTAAAATTGATTGATGTATGCTCTATTGCTTATTGTTTTATTATTGACTGATGTATGCTCTATTGCTTATTGTGTGTTTTATTACTGACTGATGTATGCTCTATTGCTTATTGTGTGTTTTATTATTGATTGATGTATGCTCTATTGCTTATTGTGTGTTTTATTACTGATTGATGTAGGTTCTATTGCTTATGGTGTTTTATTATTGATTGATGTATGCTCTATTGCTTATTGTGTTTTATTATTGACTGATGTATGCTCTATTGCTTATTGTGTGTTTTATTACTGATTGATGTATGCTCTATTGCTTATTGTGTGTTTTATTACTGATTGATGTATGCTCTATTGTTAATTGTGTTTTATTATTGACTGATGTATGCTCTATTGCTTATTGTGTGCTTTATTATTGACTGATGTATGCTCTGTTGCTTATTTGTTTTATTACTGATTGATGTATGCTCTATTGCATATTGTGTGTTTTTTTACTGATTGATGTATGCTCTATTGCATATTGTGTGTTTTATTGATTGATGTATGCTCTATTGCTCATTGTTTCATTATTGACTGATGTATGCTCTATTGCTTATTGTGTGTTTTATTACTGACTGATGTATGCTCTATTGCTTATTGTGTGTTTTATTATTGACTGATGTACGCTCTATTGCTTATTGTGTGTTTTATTACTGATTGATGTAGGCTCTATTGGTTATTGTTTTATTATTGATTGATGTATGCTCTATTGCATATTGTTTGTTTTATTACTGATTGATGTATGCTCTATTGCATATTGTGTGTTTTATTACTGATTTATGTATGCTCTATTGCATATTGTGTGTTTTATTGATTGATGTATGCTCTATTGCTTATTGTTTCATTATTGACTGATGTATGCTCTATTGCTTATTGTGTGTTTTATTACTGACTGATGTATGCTCTATTGCTTATTGTGTGTTTTATTATTGACTGATGTACGCTCTATTGCTTATTGTGTGCTTTATTACTGACTGATGTATGCTCTATTGTTAATTGTGTTTTATTATTGACTGATGTAAGCTCTATTGCTTATTGTGTGCTTTATTACTGACTGATGCATGCTCTATTGCTTATTGTGTTTTATTATTGACTGATGTATGCTCTGTTGCTTATTGTTTGTTTTATTACTGATTGATGTATGCTCTATTGCATATTGTGTGTTTTATTACTGATTGATGTATGCTCTATTGCTTATTGTGTGTTTTACTACTGATTGATGTATGCTCTATTGCTTATTGTGTGTTTTATTACTGATTGATGTATGCTCTATTGCTTATCGTGTGTTTTACTACTGATTGATGTATGCTCTATTGCTTATCGTGTGTTTTATTACTGATTGATGTATGCTCTTTTGCTTATCGTGTGTTTTATTACTGTTTGATGTACGCTCTATTGTTTATCGTGTGTTTTATTATTGACTGATGTATGCTCTATTGCGTATCGTGTGTTTTATTACTGATTGATGTACGCTCTATTGCTTATTGTATGTTTTATTACTGATTGATGTATGCTCTATTGCTTAATGGGTTTTATTATTGATTGATGTATGCTCTATTGCTTAATGTATGTTTTATTACTGATTGATGTATGCTCTATGGCTTATTGTATGTTGTATTACTGACTGATGTATGCTCTATTGCTCATTGTGTGTTTTATCATTGACTGATGTACGCTCTATTGCTTATTGTGCGTTTTATTACTGATTGATGTATGCTCTATTGTTTAATGGGTTTTAAAATTGATTGATGTATGCTCTATTGCTTATTGTTTTATTATTGACTGATGTATGCTCTATTGCTTATTGTGTGTTTTATTACTGACTGATGTATGCTCTATTGCTTATTGTGTTGTTTTATTATTGATTGATGTATGCTCTATTGCTTATTGTGTGTTTTATTACTGATTGATGTAGGTTCTATTGCTTATGGTGTTTTATTATTGAGTGATGTATGCTCTATTGCTTATTGTGTTTTATTATTGACTGATGTAAGCTCTATTGCTTATTGTGTGCTTTATTACTGACTGATGCATGCTCTATTGCTTATTGTGTTTTATTATTGACTGATGTATGCTCTGTTGCTTATTTGTTTTATTACTGATTGATGTATGCTCTATTGCATATTGTGTGTTTTTTTACTGAATGATGTATGCTCTATTGCATATTGTGTGTTTTATTGATTGATGTATGCTCTATTGCTTATTGTGTCATTATTGACTGATGTATGCTCTATTGCTTATTGTGTCATTATTGACTGATGTATGCTCTATTGCTTATTGTGTGTTTTATTATTGACTGATGTACGCTCTATTGCTTATTGTGTGTTTTATTACTGATTGATGTAGGCTCTATTGGTTATTGTTTTATTATTGATTGATGTATGCTCTATTCTTTATTGTTTGTTTTATTACTGATTGATGTATGCTCTATTGCATATTGTGTGTTTTATTACTGATTGATGTATGCTCTATTGCATATTGTGTGTTTTATTGATTGATGTATGCTCTATTGCTTATTGTTTCATTATTGACTGATGTATGCTCTATTGCTTATTGTGTGTTTTATTACTGACTGATGTACGCTCTATTGCTTATTGTGTGTTTTATTATTGACTGATGTACGCTCTATTGCTTATTGTGTGTTTTATTACTGATTGATGTATGCTCTATTGCTTATTGTTTTATTATTGATTGATGTATGCTCTATTGCTAATTGTGTTTTATTATTGACTGATGTATGCTCTATTGCTTATTGTGTGTTTCATTACTGATTGATGTATGCTCTATTGCATATTTTGTGTTTTATTATTGACTGATGTATGCTCTATGGCTTATTGTATGTTGTATTACTGACTGATGTATGCTCTATTGCTTATTGTGTGTGTTATTACTGATTGATGTATGCTCTATTGCTCATTGTGTGTTTTATTACTGATTGATGTATGCTCTATTGCATATTGTGTGTTTTATTACTGATTGATGTATGCTCTATTGCTTATTGTGTGTTTTATTGATTGATGTATGCTCTATTGCTTATTGTTTCATTATTGACTGATGTATGCTCTATTGCTTATTGTGTGTTTTATTACTGACTGATGTATGCTCTATTGCTTATTGTGTGTTTTATTATTGACTGATGTACGCTCTATTGCTTATTGTGTGTTTTATTACTGATTGATGTAGGCTCTATTGCTTATTGTTTTATTATTGATTGATGTATGCTCTATTGCTTATTGTTTATTACTGATTGATGTATCTTCATTAAATATTGTGTGTTTTATTACTGATTGATGTATGCTCTATTGCATATTGTGTTTTATTGATTGATGTATGCTCTATGGCTTATTGTTTTATTGTTGACGGATGTATGCTCTATTGGTTATTGTGTGTTTTATTACTGACTGATGTATGCTCTATTGCTTATTGTGTGCTTTATTACTGACTGATGTACGCTCTATTGCTTATTGTGTGTTTTATTACTGATTGATGTAGGCTCTATTGCTTATTGTTTTATTATTGATTGATGTATGCTCTATTGCATATTGTGTGTTTTATTATTGACTGATGTATGCTCTATGGCTTATTGTATGTTGTATTACATATTGATGTATGCTCTATTGCTTATTGTGTGTGTTATTACTGATTGATGTATGCTCTATTGCTTATCGTGTGTTTTATTACTGATTGATGTACGCTCTATTGCGTATCGTGTGTTTTATTACTGATTGATGTACGCTCTATTGCTTATTGTATGTTTTATTACTGATTGATGTATGCTCTATTGTTAATTGTGTTTTATTATTGACTGATGTATGCTCTATTGCTTATTGTGTGCTTTATTACTGACTGATGTATGCTCTATTGTTAATTGTGTTTTATCATTGACTGATGTATGCTCTATTGCTTATTGTGTGTTTTATTACTGACTGATGCATGCTCTATTGCTTATTGTGTTTTATTATTGACTGATGTATGCTCTGTTGCTTATTGTTTGTTTTATTACTGATTGATGTATGCTCTATTGCATATTGTGTGTTTTATTACTGATTGATGTACGCTCTATTGCTTATTGTGTGTTTTACTACTGATTGATGTATGCTTTATTGCTTATTGTGTGTTTTATTACTGATTGATGTATGCTCTATTGCTTATCGTGTGTTTTACTACTGATTGATGTATGCTCTATTGCTTATCGTGTGTTTTATTACTGATTGATGTATGCTATTTTGCTTATCGTGTGTTTTATTACTGTTTGATGTACGCTCTATTGTTTATCGTGTGTTTTATTATTGAGTGATGTATGCTCTATTGCTTATCGTGTGTTTTATTACTGATTGATGTACACTCTATTGCTTATTGTATGTTTTATTACTGATTGATGTATGCTCTATGGCTTATTGTATGTTGTATTACTGACTGATGTATGCTCTATTGCTTATTGTGTGTTTTATCATTGACTGATGTACGCTCTATTGCTTATTGTGTGTTTTATTACTGATTGATGTATGCTCTATTGCTTAATGGGTTTTAAAATTGATTGATGTATGCTCTATTGCTTATTGTTTTATTATTGACTGATGTATACTCTATTGCTTATTGTGTGTTTTATTACTGACTGATGTATGCTCTATTGCTTATTGTGTGTTTTATTATTGATTGATGTATGCTCTATTGCTTATTGTGTGTTTTATTACTGATTGATGTAGGTTCTATTGCTTATGGTGTTTTATTATTGATTGATGTATGCTCTATTGCTTATTGTGTTTTATTATTGACTGATGTATGCTCTATTGCTTATTGTGTGTTTTATTACTGATTGATGTATGCTCTATTGCTTATTGTGTGTTTTATTACTGATTGATGTATGCTCTATTGTTAATTGTGTTTTATTATTGACTGATGTATGCTCTATTGCTTATTGTGTGCTTTATTACTGACTGATGTATGCTCTGTTGTTAATTGTGTTTTATTATTGACTGATGTATGCTCTGTTGCTTATTTGTTTTATTACTGATTGATGTATGCTCTATTGCATATTGTGTGTTTTTTTACTGATTGATGTATGCTCTATTGCATATTGTGTGTTTTATTGATTGATGTATGCTCTATTGCTTATTGTTTCATTATTGACTGATGTATGCTCTATTGCTTATTGTGTGTTTTATTACTGACTGATGTATGCTCTATTGCTTATGTGTGTTTTATTATTGACTGATGTACGCTCTATTGCTTATTGTGTGTTTTATGACTGATTGATGTAGGCTCTATTGGTTATTGTTTTATTATTGATTGATATATGCTCTGTTGCTTATTGTTTGTTTTATTACTGATTGATGTATGCTCTATTGCATATTGTGTGTTTTATTACTGATTGATGTATGCTCTATTGCATATTGTGTGTTTTATTGATTGATGTATGCTCTATTGCTTATTGTTTCATTATTGACTGATGTATGCTCTATTGCTTATTGTGTGTTTTATTACTGACTGATGTATGCTCTATTGCTTATTGTGTGTTTTATTATTGACTGATGTACGCTCTATTGCTTATTGTGTGCTTTATTACTGACTGATGCATGCTCTATTGCTTATTGTGTTTTATTATTGACTGATGTATGCTCTGTTGCTTATTGTTTGTTTTATTACTGATTGATGTATGCTCTATTGCATATTGTGTGTTTTATTACTGATTGATGTACGCTCTATTGCTTATTGTGTGTTTTACTACTGATTGATGTATGCTCTATTGCTTATTGTGTGTTTTATTACTGATTGATGTATGCTCTATTGCTTATCGTGTGTTTTACTACTGATTGATGTATGCTCTATTGCTTATCGTGTGTTTTATTACTGATTGATGTATGCTCTTTTGCTTATCGTGTGTTTTATTACTGTTTGATGTACGCTCTATTGTTTATCGTGTGTTTTATTATTGACTGATGTATGCTCTATTGCGTATCGTGTGTTTTATTACTGATTGATGTACGCTCTATTGCTTATTGTATGTTTTATTACTGATTGATGTATGCTCTATTGCTTAATGGGTTTTATTATTGATTGATGTATGCTCTTTTGCTTAATGTATGTTTTATTACTGATTGATGTATGCTCTATGGCTTATTGTATGTTGTATTACTGACTGATGTATGCTCTATTGCTCATTGTGTGTTTTATCATTGACTGATGTACGCTCTATTGCTTATTGTGCGTTTTATTACTGATTGATGTATGCTCTATTGTTTAATGGGTTTTAAAATTGATTGATGTATGCTCTATTGCTTATTGTTTTATTATTGACTGATGTATGCTCTATTGCTTATTGTGTGTTTTATTACTGACTGATGTATGCTCTATTGCTTATTGTGTTGTTTTATTATTGATTGATGTATGCTCTATTGCTTATTGTGTGTTTTATTACTGACTGATGTATGCTCTATTGCTTATTGTGTGTTTTATTATTGACTGATGTACGCTCTATTGCTTATTGTGTGTTTTATGACTGATTGATGTAGGCTCTATTGGTTATTGTTTTATTATTGATTGATGTATGCTCTGTTGCTTATTGTTTGTTTTATTACTGATTGATGTATGCTCTATTGCATATTGTGTGTTTTATTACTGATTGATGTATGCTCTATTGCATATTGTGTGTTTTATTGATTGATGTATGCTCTATTGCTTATTGTTTCATTATTGACTGATGTATGCTCTATTGCTTATTGTGTGTTTTATTACTGACTGATGTATGCTCTATTGCTTATTGTGTGTTTTATTATTGACTGATGTACGCTCTATTGCTTATTGTGTGCTTTATTACTGACTGATGCATGCTCTATTGCTTATTGTGTTTTATTATTGACTGATGTATGCTCTGTTGCTTATTGTTTGTTTTATTACTGATTGATGTATGCTCTATTGCATATTGTGTGTTTTATTACTGATTGATGTACGCTCTATTGCTTATTGTGTGTTTTACTACTGATTGATGTATGCTCTATTGCTTATTGTGTGTTTTATTACTGATTGATGTATGCTCTATTGCTTATCGTGTGTTTTACTACTGATTGATGTATGCTCTATTGCTTATCGTGTGTTTTATTACTGATTGATGTATGCTCTTTTGCTTATCGTGTGTTTTATTACTGTTTGATGTACGCTCTATTGTTTATCGTGTGTTTTATTATTGACTGATGTATGCTCTATTGCGTATCGTGTGTTTTATTACTGATTGATGTACGCTCTACTGCTTATTGTATGTTTTATTACTGATTGATGTATGCTCTATTGCTTAATGGGTTTTATTATTGATTGATGTATGCTCTATTGCTTAATGTATGTTTTATTACTGATTGATGTATGCTCTATGGCTTATTGTATGTTGTATTACTGACTGATGTATGCTCTATTGCTCATTGTGTGTTTTATCATTGACTGATGTACGCTCTATTGCTTATTGTGTGTTTTATTACTGATTGATGTATGCTCTATTGTTTAATGGGTTTTAAAATTGATTGATGTATGCTCTATTGCTTATTGTTTTATTATTGACTGATGTATGCTCTATTGCTTATTGTGTGTTTTATTACTGACTGATGTATGCTCTATTGCTTATTGTGTGTTTTATTATTGATTGATGTATGCTCTATTGCTTATTGTGTGTTTTATTACTGATTGATGTATGCTCTATTGCTTAATGGGTTTTATTATTGATTGATGTATGCTCTATTGCTTAATGTATGTTTTATTACTGATTGATGTATGCTCTATGGCTTATTGTATGTTGTATTACTGACTGATGTATGCTCTATTGCTCATTATGTGTTTTATCATTGACTGATGTACGCTCTATTGCTTATTGTGTGTTTTATTACTGATTGATGTATGCTCTATTGTTTAATGGGTTTTAAAATTGATTGATGTATGCTCTATTGCTTATTGTTTTATTATTGACTGATGTATGCTCTATTGCTTATTGTGTGTTTTATTACTGACTGATGTATGCTCTATTGCTTATTGTGTGTTTTATTATTGATTGATGTATGCTCTATTGCTTATTGTGTGTTTTATTACTGATTGATGTAGGTTCTATTGCTTATGGTGTTTTATTATTGATTGATGTATGCTCTATTGCTTATTATGTTTTATTATTGACTGATGTAAGCTCTATTGCTTATTGTGTGCTTTATTACTGACTGATGCATGCTCTATTGCTTATTGTGTTTTATTATTGACTGATGTATGCTCTGTTGCTTATTTGTTTTATTACTGATTGATGTATGCTCTATTGCATATTGTGTGTTTTTTTACTGATTGATGTATGCTCTATTGCATATTGTGTGTTTTATTGATTGATGTATGCTCTATTGCTTATTGTGTCATTATTGACTGATGTATGCTCTATTGCTTATTGTGTCATTATTGACTGATGTATGCTCTATTGCTTATTGTGTGTTTTATTATTGACTGATGTATGCTCTATTGCTTATTGTGTGTTTTATTACTGATTGATGTAGGCTCTATTGGTTATTGTTTTATTATTGATTGATGTATGCTCTATTGCTTATTGTTTGTTTTATTACTGATTGATGTATGCTCTATTGCATATTGTGTGTTTTATTACTGATTGATGTATGCTCTATTGCATATTGTGTGTTTTATTGATTGATGTATGCTCTATTGCTTATTGTTTCATTATTGACTGATGTATGCTCTATTGCTTATTGTGTGTTTTATTACTGACTGATGTATGCTCTATTGCTTATTGTGTGTTTTATTATTGACTGATGTACGCTCTATTGCTTATTGTGTGTTTTATTACTGATTGATGTATGCTCTATTGCTTATTGTTTTATTATTGATTGATGTATGCTCTATTGCTTATTGTGTTTTATTATTGACTGATGTATGCTCTATTGCTTATTGTGTGTTTTATTACTGATTGATGTATGCTCTATTGCATATTTTGTGTTTTATTATTGACTGATGTATGCTCTATTGCTTATTGTATGTTGTATTACTGATTGATGTATGCTCTATTGCTTATTGTGTGTGTTATTACTGATTGATATATGCTCTATTGCTTATTGTGTGTTTTATTACTGATTGATGTATGCTCTATTGCATATTGTGTGTTTTATTACTGATTGATGTATGCTCTATTGCTTATTGTGTTTTATTGATTGATGTATGCTCTATTGCTTATTGTTTCATTATTGACTGATGTATGCTCTATTGCTTATTGTGTGTTTTATTACTGACTGATGTATGCTCTATTGCTTATTGTGTGTTTTATTATTGACTGATGTACGCTCTATTGCTTATTGTGTGTTTTATTACTGACTGATGTAGGCTCTATTGCTTATTGTTTTATTATTGATTGATGTATGCTCTATTGCTTATTGTTTATTACTGATTGATGTATGCTCTATTGCATATTGTGTGTTTTATTACTGATTGATGTATGCTCTATTGCATATTGTGTTTTATTGATTGATGTATGCTCTATTACTTATTGTTTTATTGTTGACCGATGTATACTCTATTGGTTATTGTGTGTTTTATTACTGACTGATGTATGCTCTATTGCTTATTGTGTGCTTTATTACTGACTGATGTACGCTCTATTGCTTATTGTGTGTTTTATTACTGATTGATGTAGGCTCTATTGCTTATTGTTTTATTTTTGATTGATGTATGCTCTATTGCATATTGTGTGTTTTATTATTGACTGATGTATGCTCAATGGCTTATTGTATGTTGTATTACATATTGATGTATGCTCTATTGCTTATTGTGTGTTATTACTGATTGATGTATGCTCTATTGCTTATCGTGTGTTTTATTACTGATTGATGTATGCTCTATTGCTTAATGGGTTTTATTATTGATTGATGTATGCTCTATTGCTTATTGTGTGTTTTATTACTGATTGATGTATGCTCTATTGCTTATCGTGTGTTTTATTACTGATTGATGTATGCTCTATTGCTTATTGTGTGTTTTATTAATGATTGGTGTACGCTCTATTGCTTATCGTGTGTTTTACTACTGATTGATGTATGCTCTATTGCTTATTGTGTGTTTTATCATTGACTGATGTATGCTCTATTGCTTATCGTGTGTTTTACTACTGATTGATGTATGCTTTATTGCTTATTGTGTGTTTTATTACTGATTGATGTATGCTCTATTGCTTATCGTGTGTTTTACTACTGATTGATGTATGCCTTATTGCTTATCGTGTGTTTTATTACTGATTGATGTATGCTCTATTGCTTATTGTGTGTTTTATTACTGATTGATGTATGCTCTATTGCTTATTGTGTGTTTTATTACTGATTGATGTATGCTCTATTGCTTATTGTGTGTTTTATCATTGACTGATGTATGCTGTATTGCTTAATGGGTTTTATTATTGATTGATGTATGCTCCATTGCTTAATGGGTTTTAAAATTGATTGATGTATGCTCTATTGCTTATTGTTTTATTATTGACTGATGTATGCTCTATTGCTTATTGTGTGTTTTATTACTGACTGATGTATGCTCTATTGCTTATTGTGTGTTTTATTATTGATTGATGTATGCTCTATTGCTTATTGTGTGTTTTATTACTGATTGATGTAGGTTCTATTGCTTATGGTGTATTATTATTGATTGATGTATGCTCTATTGCTTATTGTGTTTTATTATTGACTGATGTATGGTCTATTGCTTATTGTGTGTTTTATTACTGACTGATGTATGCTCTATTGCTTATTGTGCGTTTTATTACTGATTGATGTATGCTCTATTGTTAATTGTGTTTTATTATTGACTGATGTATGCTCTATTGCTTATTGTTTGTTTTATTACTGATTGATGTATGCTCTATTGCATATTGTGTTTTATTACTGATTGATGTATGCTCTATTGCAAATTGTGTGTTTTATTGATAGATGTATGCTCTATTGCTTATTGTTTCATTATTGACTGATGTATGCTCTTTTGCTTATTGTGTGTTTTATTACTGACTGATGTATGCTCCATTGCTTATTGTGTGTTTTATTACTGATTGATGTATGCTCTATTGCATATTGTGTGTTTTACTGATTGATGTATGCTTTATTGCTTATTGTGTTTTATTATTGACTGATGTATGCTCTATTGCTTATTGAGTGTTTTATTACTGATTGATGTATGCTCTATTGCATATTGTGTGTTTTATTGATTGATGTATGCTCTATTGCATATTGTGTTTTATTACTGATTGATGTATGCCCTATTGCTTATTGTGTGTTTTATTACTGATTGATGTATGCTCTATTGCTTATTGTTTTATTATTGATTGATGTATGCTCTATTGCTTATTGTGTGTTTTATTACTGACTGATGTATGCTCTATTGCTTATTGTGTGTTTCATTATTGATTGATGTATGTTCTATTACTTAGTGTTTTATTGATTGATGTATGTTTTATTACTTATTGTGTTTTGTTATTGATGTATGCTCTATTGCTTATTGTGTGTTTCACTATTGATTGATGTATGCTCTATTGCTTATTCTGTGTTTTATTATTGACTGATGTATGCTCTATTGCTTATTGTGTTTTATTATTGATTGATGTAGGTTCTATTGCTTATTGTTTTATTATTGACTGATGTATGCTCTATTGCTCGTTGTTTTATTATTGATTGATGTATGCTCTATTGCTCATTGTTTTATTATTGATTGATGTATGCTCTATTGCTTATTGTGTGTTTTATTATTGACTGATGCATTGACCGATGCATGCTTGTGTTTCATTATCGATTATCGAACGTTTTTTACTGCTTTGTTTTATTGTATTTGATAAAAAAAACAAAAAAAATATGATTATCAGTAGTAGTATTTGATGTAAGGTGACCTTGAGTATCATGAAAGGCACCTTTAAATAAAATGTTTTTTAGTATTATTATTATTATTATTGCTGTCATCATTATTATTATCATTATATGCTTGTACTATATTAGTGTCAGAAGTGGGATGGTGAGACCGTGAGGTCATCGGAAGTGCGTGCGCCCAGAGGCGAGAGAGCTGATATGCTGAAGCGTGGGGACGCGCTTCCCGAAGGGGCAACCACAGGAACTGCCGCAGCCGGGATGCGAACCCGTCTGGCCCGCGGTTAGTGATGTCTCCCGCAGTGCGGGTGAAACAGGTTCACGTCCCGGCTGCGGCAGTTCCTGTGGTTGTCCCCCGAATTCGCTACATTGGTGTCAGAAGTGCGATGCACGCGGACGTACTTCCCGAAGGAGGGGGGTAGTGTAACGTGCATGGATAAGTAGACACGTTAGGCCTTGGCTAACGGGGTCAGACCCTTTAGTCGAGCGTTTAGCAATATCTCCCGCGGTGCGGGACATACCGGTTCACGTCCCGGCTGCGGTGGTTCCTGTGGTTGCCCCCCGAATTCACTACCTTGGTGTCAGAAGTGGGATGGTGAGACCGTAAGGCCATTGGAAGCGTGTGCGCCCAGAGGCGTGAAGGAGCTGATATGCTTAAGCGCGGGGACGCGCTTTCCAAAGGAGAGGGGTAGTGTAACGTGCATGGATAAGTAGACACGTTAGCCCTTGGCTAACAGGTCGGACCCTTTAGTCGACCGGTTAACGTTGTCGCCCGCGGTGCAGGAGATACGGGTTCGCTGTGGCGGTCCCGGGCTGCCCCCCCCCCCCGAATTCGATGCATCTGAGTGCTCGACCTGTCCCCTCCCTCAACTCCCTCCCCAAGCACATCGCACACTGCTGTGGGCTGCCCATATTCAGGTCATTGGTCGGGACTCACCTCTTCAGACTTCATCTGTGACTAATGTGATTTATGATGTTTGTTTGTCTTTCCCTTTTGTATCTGTCCAAATCGGAAAGTACTGCTGGCGTCGTGTGTGGCTGCCGCTTCTCCCTCTCGTAGCCCCCTTTCCCATCCACCTCCTATGTCTGTGTTATGTTTATCTGTCGTCTTGTTTCACCCCGCTTATTGTAAAGCGACTTTTGAGTATTAGAAAAGCGCTTTATAAAATTGATTTATTATTTGTATGCATCATACAATACACTGTGTCTTGTCTTAGACACAATATACTGCCATTCCCCACGAATGTCATTGTTGCCTACAATTCTGCTGTGTAGCATTTTATCTATTTATCTCCCAGTCATTACAGCTGATCTAACTGTCCACTTCATAGACTCTCTTTCAATTCGCTCTAGTTGAGACATGTGTTTTTTCCTCCATTTCCTTACTTACTTACTTAATGTTGTTACTCTTTGAAAAAGGTTGCCACTCTGAAAACATCACTTTTTCTTACATCAACTTTGTTCTTCTAATGAAAACATTTCCATCTATGTATGACTCAGAGGAAGTAATTGATGTATTTATTTCATTTAAGTTGGTTTACTGTTGCTCCATAAGGCGGCAGTGTGCTCAAAACACTGCAGACTCTTGAACAAAAAGAAGTTTCGAACAAGAGATGAACAAAGAGATGCCGTGTGTTCTGTTCATGCAGTTCCGTGTGTACAAGCACCTGGTGTGAATGGCCCACCAGTTTCTGAGTAGTGTGTAGACCTCCCTGTCTGTAACTGGTCCAAATATCAAATGGATGGTTGCATTACAGTTGATCAATGGCGCAGAGGTTACCTCGTAATCATCCTACACCCTCCATGGGGTGGCGGGACACGGTGAAGAACAGAGTTTGTACTGAGTATATCGACAACAGTGTTCAGTGTCATGTTTGCCAGTGTTTCTTTTTCAAAAAGTTCTTTCATTGTTCAAGTATAATGCCAATCTTACAAGCTGCACTTGGTAAAAAAGTATTTACGCATCTGCAGTTAGTTTAGAATGCAGCCACGAGGCTTTTGACTGCAACTTGGAGAAAAAAACCACACTACCCCATTTTAGCTTCCCTCCGCTGCCTTCCAAATGCTTATAGAATTTTAAGGTTTTACTGATTACATATAAGATACTAAATGAGCAAGCACCGCCTCTGTGAACTTTTAATCCTCTATGTACAAGGGCGTACTCTGAGTTCTTCAGACAAAGCACTGCATCAACTGCAACAACACATGTGCGTGAGAGAAAGACGGAAAAAGAAAAGTGGCTAAAGCAGTGGTAGAGGAGCTGAGTAAAACTATGCATGGGGTAAAAAAAAACTTGTCAGGAGTCATGCAGGTATCTTACCCTTATTTCAGCTTGTCTCAAAAGAAATGTTCTCCTTCCTTTCGTTACCCTGTTAGAGAAAGACACATTTTGAATTATCCACTGAACTCATCCACATAGTTTACAAGCATAATTAAAATGTATGACAGTGAATTGGCTAATTACTTAGTCTACTGCCTTGCCAATTCTGCTACCTGCAATAGCTAGCTGAATTGGCAAGGTTTATTGGGCTGCAATTTCCATTTTACTCTTACTATATTTATAGTCTTATACAATGTTGGTTGGCGTTACTTCAGTATTTGCGTAGCATGTATATGCTCTAGTCAAATCCTATTTCATTAAGTCCCATAACCCAGAATCATGTTTATTGGCCATGTAGTTTGCACAAACATAGAATGTAAGTGGTTTCGTGGATCTCTGTGTACTTAACATAGAATAACAACACTACAACACAACAATCTTCACATATATACACAAGGATTGACTTGTACAGGTGAAATAGGTGATAAAGTGCAATAGAGCAGCGAATATATCAGAGATGCTGACATAAATGTTAGCAGGTTACTTGCATACATGCCTGAAATAGATGGACATGACAGAGCGTACCAGTATATTTACAATATACAGCAGAGTATATACAACATGGTTAGATACACTCACCGGCCACTTTATTAGGCAAACCTGTCCAACTGCTCGTTAACGCAAATTTCTAATAAGCCAATCACATGGCAGCAACTCAATGCATTTAGGCATGTAGACATGGTCAAGACGATCTGCTGCAGTTCAAACCGAGCATCAGAATGGGGAAGAAAGGTGATTTAAGTGACTTTGAACGTGGCATGGTTGTTGGTGCCAGACGGGCTGGTCTGAGTATTTCAGAAACTGCTGATCTACTGGGATTTTCACGCACAACCATCTCTAGGGTTTACAGAGAATGGTCCGAAAAAGAGAAAATATCCAGTGAGCAGCAGTTCTGTGGGCGAAAATGCCTTGTTGATGCCAGAGGTCAGAGGAGAATGGCCAGACTGGTTCGAGCTGACAGAAAGGCAACAGTAACTCAAATAACCACTCATTACAACCGAGGTATGCAGAAGAGCATCTCTGAACGCACAACACGTCGAACCTTGAGGCAGATGGGCTACAGCAGCAGAAGACCACACCGGGTGCCACTCCTGTCAGCTAAGAACAGGAAACTGAGGCTACAATTCGCACAGGCTCACCAAAATTGGACAATAGAAGATTGGAAAAACGTTGCCTGGTCTGATGAGTCTCGATTTCTGCTGCGACATTCGGATGGTAGGGTCAGAATTTGACGTCAACAACATGAAAGCATGGATCCATCTTGCCTTGTATCAACGGTTCAGGCTGCTGGTGGTGGTGTAATGATGTGGGGGATATTTTCTTGGCACACTTTGAGCCCCTGAGCACCAATTGAGCATCGTGTCAACGCCACAGCCTACCTGAGTATTGTTGCTGACCATGTCCATCCCTTTATGACCACAGTGTTCCCATCTTCTGATGGCTACTTCCAGCAGGATAACGCGCCATGTCATAAAGCTCGAATCATCTCAGACTGGTTTCTTGAACATGACAATGAGTTCACTGTACTCAAATGGCCTCCACAGTCACCAGATCTCAATCCAATAGAGCACCTTTGGAATGTGGTGGACCGGGAGATTCGCATCATGGATGTGCAGCTGACAAATCTGCAGCAACTGCGTGATGCTATCATGTCAATATGGACCAAACTCTCTGAGGAATGTTTCCAGTACCTTGTTGAATCTATGCCACGAAGGATTAAGGCAGTTCTGAAGGCAAAAGGGGGTCCAACCCGGTACTAGCAAGGTGTACCTAATAAAGTGGCCAGTGAGTGTATGTTAACAGTGTTAAGCGTTCATCAAAATAAAACCAAGCTGAAAAAAGCTTTTTGACTCTCTTTGTGGACGTCACTGCCAGCTGTTGCCAGCTTCCGACTTCGTTAGAGTTGGCTTCGTGAGATAGATAACTGTTTATTCTCTTACTATTTCTTCTCTATATTTTGCCTTAACCTCTTCATTTGTTCTACTGATTTAGCTATTTTCTGTGCTTAGTTCGCTTATCGCTAGATTCTCTAGTTTTCTTTCTCAAAAAACTCTTGTGTTGCTTACTTGACCCCTTACCAGCAGAATTTCAAGACCTCTCTGGCCTTTCCTGGGACCTACAATGCCTGATATTGTTAATTTATCACTTAGTACTGGCATTGTTCCCAGCAGTTTTAAGACCACTGTGGTTAAACCCCTACTATAAAAAAACTGCACCTCGATCCAGGGTCTCTTAATAACTATCAACCAGTCTCTAATCTTCCATTCTTTTCTAAAGTACTAGAGAGAGTTGTGTATCAACAACTTGCAACCCATAAAGAAGAAAACCATCCATATGAACCTTTTCAATCGGCTTCAGGGCCTGTCACCCCACTGAAACTGATCTGACCAGTGGTGAACGATCTTCTACTAGCTATGGACACTGATTCCACTTCTGTGCTTCTACTACTGGACTTCAGTGCAGCTTTTGACACCATTGATCACCATATACTATTAGACAGAATAAATTGTAATTTTTTTGTCTCTGGCTTAGCTCTCTTTTGGCTTAAGCCTTACTGATCTGGAGCACATTGTGTCTGCTATAATAATATTACATTAAAATTCTCTGACGTTAAATATGGTGTACCTCAGGGCCCAATTCTTGGTCCTCTACATAATTTTTCTTTATATTTCACCTCTTGGCCAAATTATACGCAGTCATGGAATAAATTCCCATTGCTATAGGGAAGATATTCAGCTGTATGTGCCTAAAGGGGCTGATGATCATACTCAAATGACTAACTTAGAGGCCTGCTTGGCTACTGTGAAAAACTGGATGTCACTAACTTTTCTGCTTTTAAATACAGATAAAACTGAGATGCTGGTCATTGGCCCTGCTAGACACAGACACCAGTTTGATCAAGTAACAATAACAATCGGCAACGCTGTGATTTCACAAGTGTGGCAGCTAAAAATCTTGGTGTCACGTTTGATCCCAACCTTTAATACTAAAGAAATAACCAAGACTGCCTTTTTTCACTTATATAACATAGCTACAATTCAGTCTTTCCTGTCCATGGCTGACGCAGAGACTCTAATATATGCATTTGTTTCATCCAGACTTGATTACTGTAATGTTCTGTTTTCAGGTCTGCCACATGCTAGTACTAAAAGTCCTCAGATGGTTCAGAATGCTGCAGCTATCGGGTCCTGTTCTTTTGGAATAACCTGCCTGCTGCCATCAGAAAATCTGTTGAGCCCTTTAAATCCAAACTTAAAACTCATCTTTTTGCCTTAGCAAAAATTAACAATTACAACAACCGTCCTGTTTGGTGGCTGACCCAAACCAGACAGTGATGGATGTGCAGTGGACAGAATGGATTATTGCAGTGTACAACTGAATCAACAGTTCCTGAGGCAGGTTGAATTTCTGGCAGAGAAAGTACATCCTCTGCTGGGCCTTTTGATAATTGTGTTTATGTTGGATGCCCACCTTAGGTCCTGGAATTGTGGAACCCAGAAATCTGTAGGTTTTCACTGTAGACACCATGCTGTTGAGTATGGTGAGGGGGGACAGTGATGGGGGGCTTCTCCTGAAGTCCACTGTCATCACCACTGTTTTGAGTGTGTTCAGCTCCAGGTTGTTATGGCCGCACCAGAGGGCCAGCGGATCAACCTCCCGTCTAAATGCAGACTCGTCACCAACCCTGATAAGGCCAATGACGGTTGTGTTGTCCGCAAACTTCAGGAGTTTAACAGACGGGTCACCTGAAGTGCAGTCATTTGTGTAGAGAGAGAAGAGTAGAGGGGCGAGCGCACATCCCTGGGGGGTGCCAGTGCTGATTGTCCAGGTGCTGGATGTGATTTTCTCCAGCCTCACCAGCTGCCTCCTGTCTGTCAAGAAGTTTTTAATCCACTGGCAGATGGGGGCTGGTACAATGAGCCGGGTGAGTTTGGAGTGGAGGATACCTGAGACAATGGTGTTGAACGCTGAGCTGAAGTCCACAAACAGAACCCTTGCGTATGTCCCTGGTGAGTCGAGGTGTTGGAAGATGTAGTGCAATCCCATGTTGACTGCATCCTCCACTGACCTGTTTGATCGGTAGGCAAACTGCAGGGGGTCGAGCAGGTGGCCTGTGATTTCCTTCAGGTGGGCCAATACCAGTCTCTTGAAGGATTTCATGACCACGGATGTTTAGGCAATGGGCCTGTAGTCATTTAATACTGTGATATGGGGCTTCTTGGGGACCGGGATGAAAACATTATAACATTATTTAATATCCTTCTAATACCATCCCATCATACATTTTATACCATTTCTGTCCATTCTTTACACTTCTAATTAAACTCTTTTTCACCTGGCTATATTTAGTTCTTTTGTTGCAATAAATCAATTTCCCCACAGGGATCATTATAGATACGATGTGTAAAATTTTGGCTTTTCTATAGCATAATGAGACTAGTAGGCCAAAGACAACAGATCCTCCAACTCACCAGTCAACTTGAGTTTTCTACTGTTACTTAACGCCTAAAAACTTGGCTCAAACTGTCCTCACAAAGCTATGCAGCGATCACAATAGTTATCTACTGAGGCCCTTTGAAAATCGCGGATTTAGACAAACATGCTATGTATACATGATATCCATTCCATCCATTATCCGAACCACTTATCTGCTCTCAGGGTCACGGGGATGCTGGAGCCTATCCCAGCAGTCATTGGGTGGCTATTTCTTTCGGAAAATGTTTCTCTGACCTATTTTTGGGGATCAAGCAAAGCCGCAGGAAACCAGTATTCCTCTTCCATTACCTTGGCAGGGTGGGGCCCTTGGTAAGGGAAACAGAAACCCACCCAATCTAATCCTGTGCTAAAGGGAAAAAAAAAAACATAGACCTATATGATTAAATAATTATGAAATTAGGGGCGTCCAGGTGGCATGGTGGTCCATTCCGTTTTCTACCAACATGGGGATCGTTGGTTACAATCCCCGTGTTACCTCCGGCTTGGTCGGGCGTCCCTACAGACACAATAGGCCGTGTCAGCAGGTGGGAAGCTGGATGTGGGTCTGTGACCTGGTTGCTGCATTAGTGCCTCCTCTGGTCAGTCGGGGCACCTGTTCAGGGGGGAGGGGGAACTGGGGGAGGGGGGGTAGCATGACCCTCCCACGTGCTACATCCCACTGGTGAAACTCCTCACTGTTAGGTGAAAAGAAGCGCTGGCGACTCCACATGTATCGCAGGGGGAATGTGGTAGTCTGTAGCCCTCCCTGGATCGGCAGAAGGGTGGAGCAGCGACCGGGACAGCTCGGAAGAGTGGGTTAACTGGCCGAATACAGTTGGGGATAAAAAGCATGAAAAAAAAATCAAAAAAGAAAAAGAGAAAAAAGAATGCGCGCTCTGAACAGCTGTTAGCACTCAGGTCCTCTTTCAAAAAGAGGCATGGCATTTAGTCTTATGCTGATTGGCAATCGTATCATATATCAATGATTGAAGGGATGATCTGATGACTGGTTTTTCCTATGCCGATATTAAGGCAACTTTAATTAACTTACTGTCAGAATTCAAACATTATAAAAAATAATCTCTAGACTCTGCCCCCTACTGTGCTTTTAGAGATGTTTCTGGTAGAGTGGCATGTCCATCCGCTCAGCCTTGCTATTCAGCACAAATGACGAGTGAATTTTAAATCCTTAATTACAAACGAGTTCGCCATCTCTTTTCCATGGATCTGACACCCTGCATCTCCATTCTCCATATGCTCATACCCACTAGCCTGCACCTGTGTACCACAATGAAAGGACATAGAGCAGACAGAATCATAGAGAAGGCACAGAATCAACTCCTGAATGAACTGCACTGAGCTATACATAGGAGAAACCAAACAACCACTACACAAACTGATGGCCCATCACAGAAGGCCAAACTCCTCAGGACAAGACTCAGCAGTTTATCTACACCTAAAGGAGAAGTCACACTCCTCCGAGGACAGCAACATACACATTTTGGACAGAGAACATAGATGGTTTGAAAGAGGAGTGAAGGAAGCCATCTATGCAAAACTGGAAAAACCATCCTTCAACAGAGGAGGAGGTCTGCGACACCACCTATCTCCCACTTACAATGCCGTCCTTTCATCTCTACCCAGGAGACTCAAGAAGCTTAACTTCCAAGAACAACAGTCGGTCACTAACGGCTCCAACCAGAGCCCTAGAAAAAGAGAGAGTTACGTCAATGAGGGGTCAGAACGCGAGAGGGTCACGTGGTGCATGTAGCCGCCGAATAGTTCCAAACGAAGCTTGGTGGGTCATTTAAATGAACTGCTTAGTCGCGATTTCTGGTAACTATTAACCAATATTTTCAGATTTTTACATTCATATATAGATAGCCAAGTCAGCTTAGGAGTCTTTGCCAACGTAACATTAAAACCAATATTTTGTTTGAAATTGACAAGCTATCATGCTTTAAATTACATCGTTAATTTGATTCAAACGTGCTTGTAAAATGGTCATCATTAAAATGTCAACTTTAGCTTCTTACCTGTAAATTAACCTTTGATTAATGCAAGAAACATACCTTCACCATAGAAATCCTATTGCCCCGGGTCACACTGTTTGGAACTATCCAGGGCTCCCATGATCCACCATTGCTGTTAAATAATTGGCCCATTGACGTCTATGGAGTTGACGTAACTCTCTCTTTCTAAGGCTCTTGCTCCAACAACTCATGACCACTGAATGGAGCACTAACGAAGTCGAAACTAACACTCCCAACGACCGTCGCTGCTTAACATCAGATCACAAAGAGCTATGCACATCAATAGCTCTGATAACGACAGGCGTGGCTTAACATCGGAACACAAAAGAGCCACGCATATCAATACCTCTGATAACGACGGACGTTTGCTAAACATCGGAACACAAAGAGCCATGGACATCAATACCTCTGATAACTCCAAAAAGGATAAATATCTGAGTTTCATCACCAGCCAGTAAGACTAACTTGGTCTAGTCAGAAAGGCACGAACTGATGAAGCCTCTTGGATGAGAGGCGAAACGTCTTCACAGATATATACCAAGTCCAGTTGCACTCGATTCAATTCCTTTGGAAATCCTCCAAGAGACTGGTGTTGGCCCACCTGAAGGAAATCACAGGCCCCCTGCTCAACCCCCCTTAAGTTTGCCTGCAGAGCTAACAGGTCAGTGGAGGATGCAGTCAACAAGGGATTGCACTACATCTTCCAACACCTCAACTCCCAAGGGACATATGCAAGGGTCCTGTTTGTGGACTTCAGCTCAGCGCTCAACACCAGATATCCTCCACACCAAACTCACCCGGGTCACTGTACGACCCTCCATCTGCCAGTGGATTAAAAACTTCCTAACAAATAAGAGACAGCTGGAGAGGCTGGGGAAAATCACATCCAGCACCTGAAATATCAGCACTGCCCCCCCCCGAAGGGATGTGTGCTCTCCCCTCTACTCTTCTCCCTGTACACAAATGACCGCATTTCAGGTGACCAGTCTGTTAAACTCCTGAAGTTTGCAGACAACACAACCATCATTGGCCTTATGTGGGATGGTGACGAGTCTGCATATAAACGGGAGGTTGATCAGCTGGCCCTCTGGTGCTGCCCTAACAACCTGGAGCTGATCGGCCACCAAACATAGTCCATGGGCCAGAGCCCAAAATTTCCTATTTCGGTACACTCAAGGTGGCAAAACTTACTTATAATTTTTGAAAGGATCCATGTCTGTAGATGATATTTTGGTATGATAACCATTCCTGAGTGGCAGCTGTATCACAGTTATCAGCTCATGAAGTTAACCACCCCCTAAAGTAAATTGCATTTTAGACGCTGGTGCATATCCTGGTTTAGCCTCATGGTCAGGACATTTTTCAACGTTCTATAATATTGTCTTTGGTATCATTTTAAAGGGGACCTTCTTAGCTTTCATTCAAGCCCTGTTGTGGATATTTCTCACAAATATAGAGGTCACTTGAGCTCTTCAACCCGTCAATAACACACATCTTTCTGCAATGTTCGCCTAAACTATATATTTTCTTTTAGCCCTGTGGCATCTAGGAATATCAGGGACACAAAACACAAAAACTGGAATACTCACAGGACTGTAAAGATTCAGGAAATGTATAATATACCCATACTATTTCATTGTGTGAGGTGATTGTGAACCTTAAATTAGAAGGGCATTATTACTAAGAAACTAACTAGACCAAAGACAGTTAGTCCATGGGTCAGACCAGATATCGATATCACCCAAGGTGACACAACTTCACTGGTGCCATTTTATTTGGTACGCTAACAGAAGTAAAATAATACATGATAACCTTTCCAAATGAGCAGCTATTTCATTTTTCTTTCAGGAAACCTGTTTCTGTGCCTCTCACGATTGTGTATTTGCCCAGATTTTTACAAATATAGCATTTCAACACCCCTGGTACTGATTAGCCTAGCTTAAACTCTGGGACAGTTCTTAGTTGGCCAACAACCAAGGATAACCAGTACTGTGTACTTCCATTCATTGTGCTAAGCTAGGCTAACGTGCAGCCAGATAGCTTTCTACTAAACACATATAGAGGAAACTGGTATCTATCTTCTTGTCTCACTCTGGAGAAGATTGTAAGCTAATTTCCCATAATGTTAGCATGTTCTTTTAATGTATATGTTAATATGATTAGTTAAATTGGCTACGAGGAACTTTCATCTTGTGTTGATTTTAGCGGCCTCATGTGGACAAAATACAGCTGTTGCATAGCAACTAGGTAATGTATCTATTTGTGGCTATGTAAGATAAATAATGGTAATATGACGCTGGTGAAGCAAAGTAAACTTTGTTTTAGTAGTGTTCATACACCTAAGTTACATGTATTTGTTTGTATGTGGCAGGTGAAAACTGACTGAATATGGCCACTGGTGAACAAGCAAGTTTTTACCCAATACCAAAGCGCCCACGGGTGGAGTGCATTATCCACTGTTCTGATGATACAGATAAGCTGGTTTCACCACAAAGTGTCGACTCATGGAGAACTCTGCTCAGGGCAGCTCAGATACCAAATCATGCACCAGTTTTGAAACTGGCAAAATACATTCCTGAGGGACAGATTCCAGCAATCTACTACCACAGAAAGTGTCGCAGTATCTTCACTATGAAGCAAATTCTTGATGGCCTCCTTGCAAAAGAAAAGAAAAGTTGTGTCTCTGCTGAAGAGAAACAATCTAAGAGAGTAGCTCGACATGCTCCAAGTACATCTAGGACTTATGATGCAGAGTGCATATTTTGTCAGAAAAACAGCAAATATTCCAAGAGACAGAATACGAGAGAAGTACTGGTGCAGTGTCGAGAACTGCGAGCTGATGCAAAGATCAGGAGTGCAGCCACAAAGAAAAGGGACAGCAGAATCCTTGCCATTGTGAGTAGAGACCTTGTAGCAGCTGAAGGGCACTACCACAGGTCATGCTATAGACTTTACACCAAAGAAGAGGTTTCCAAAGGAGAGGTTGCCAGCAATGAAGATGATGATGCTGCAGCCCAGTATGAAGCTGCTGTGAATAAGGCATACAATGAGCTGTTCCTCTTCATCAGGATGGAGCTTTTTGGCAATCCTCAAGTGATGACAATGACTGATCTCTCTTCTAGACTGGTAGCTTCAATGAACTCCCAAGGCATTGCCCAAGTCAAGGAATCAACCAAGAAGCACATAAGGCGAAACCTGGAGAGTGAGTTTGCTGGAGCCTTGCAGATATTACCTGATGAGAAAGGAAAATTCCTCCTCTATCCCGATAACTTGTCCATGAGGGAACTTGCCAAAGAAAATCAGTCTCTCAAAAGGGAGCTGCAGACCCTGAAAAGTGTCAGTGCACAAGATGTTATAGCCAAAGCAGCCATCAAATTGAGAGCAGACATTAAAAGTCAAGATGTTCCTCAAACCTGGCCGCCTGAAGTCAAACCAGAAGCAGAATGTCCTACCATTCCAGAGTCGCTCATTATCTTCCTGTACTCTCTACTCACAGGCTCAAATGATCCTGATCATGCATCCCAGAGAGTGCAGTGCCTTCTGCAGTCATTTGGCCATGACATAGTATATGCAGTGACATGTGGAAATACCAAGCCTTCCAAGCACATTGTTCTGCCATTCAGTGTCAAATCGTTGACAGGAAATGTAGAGTTGATAAACATCCTCAACCGACTTGGTCACAGTGTGTCCTATTCACAGATGGAAGAGATCAACACTGCCCTGTGTCTCCAGAAACTCTCATCATCAGGGAGTGGCATTGCCCTTCCAGCTAACATCCATCCTGGCATATTCACAACTTTAGCCTGGGACAATATCGACCGTCTTGAAGAAACTGTCAGTGGTGAGGGAACATCTCACAGAGTCAATGGGATTGCTGTGCAAGCAAAGCCAGTCAACCCACTTCCTGTCCAACCCATGCCCACTGTTCCCAAAACAAAGAAGAGAAGCATTGATGGACCCCCACCAATGTTACCAACTTACAATGCTGGACAACGGGTAGGGCCACCACAAAGCAAAAAGTCAGATGCCGATACTGCAGCCAATACTAAGCTTGCCAGAGAGAAAAACCTTCTTTGGGTCCTAGCACGCATGTCACAACAAGAAGAACAGTCAGTCAGCAGCTGGACAGGCTTTAACATCCTGACTCGAGGAGAGATGACGGTCATCCCCGACAATATAGGCTATCTGCCTACCATCAATGCTCCAGCGACACAAATGTCTACTGTCAACGAGGTGCTTAACCAGTCACTGAGCATCATGCAGTGCTTAGGCCTGAGGAAGATTGTCTGTGTCTTTGACCAAGCCCTGTATGCGAAGGCTGTCGAGATCACATGGAAACACCATGACAAGTTCCATGATATCATCGTTAAGCTTGGGGTATTCCACACCATCTGCACACTGCTGGCAATAATAGGAAAGCGTTTCCAAGATGCTGGACTCAAAGACCTCTGCATTGAGTCTGGCATGATTACAGAAGGCTCAATTGCTGGTGTTATGGATGGCCGCAAGTACAACAGGGCAGTGCGACTACACAAGCTCCTGTATGAGGCTCTCATGCGACTGACCTTGAATGGTTTCCTGTCCTGGTTGGAAGAAACTCACAGGAATGACATGGTTCACCTGAATGAGACACTGAAGACCATTGACAGCCTTGGGAAAGAAGTCTCACAACATGCTTTGAAGGAGGTCCTCGAGAACAGCTCTTGTACACGCATCATGGATCTATTTGAAGTCTACCGTGAGTTCCTTAGAGGTGGAAACGGCAGCCTCTCGAACTTCTGGCTGTCCTATTTGGACATGGTTGAAATCTTGTTGGGGCTCATCCGAGCATCCAGAGAGGGAGACTGGATGCTACACTTGGCTAGCATTCGAGCAATGATCCCACGGTGCTTTGCTTATGACAGGATGAATTATGCACGCTACCTCCCCTACTACTATGCCCAGATGTCTGAGCTGCCCATCACACACCCAGATGTGTACACAGAATTCATGGAAGGAGGCTTCTCAGTCCAACTGGGCTCCACCAATCCCTTTGGCCGAATCCCTGTTGACCAAGCTATAGAAGAAACGGTGAACAAAGACACCCAAACAGCTGGAGGGACAAAGGGATTGAGCTTGAAGCCAGGAGCTGTGACCAAATATTATCTCACAGCTGAGTATAGAAGCATGTACCTCAGACAGCTGAGAGACCTGACAGGTCAAGGCAGGTGCAAATGGTCTCATCCAGATCTACAGAGTCCAAGGATCAAGAGAGATGAAGCAGATGTCCAGTCTCTCATGGACCTTATGGAGAATAACTGGCTCAATCCTATGTCACCTATCACCAGACTTCGATCAAAGATGCTGAACGACTGAACCGGGGTGGAGACATCACTCTCCAGTACAAGAATCTTGCAGGGGGACACCACGTCCAGCAGCGGAGAAAATTTCTGTGCAGTTCCTCCAACAAGACCAGTCTCATCAAGTTTCTGGTGGAAGAGTGGAAACTCCCACGATACAGAGCTATGCTGCATGGCAAGGTGTTGTACATGACCTGTGAGGAAACCTGCTACAAGTTGACAGAAGATGGGTGTGAGGAAGCAGCAGAACTGCACTCCACACATGAAGAAGCTGACACCCGTCTGCTCCTGCATGCATTGCATGCAGCAAATGCGGGCTCAAAGTCAGTTATCATCACAGCTGAGGACAATGATGTCATGGGTCTTTGTCTTGGCTTCCAGAAGGACATCACCTGTCCCATCTACCAGAAGTGTGGGACTCAGAACCGCACACGGTTTGTCGACATCACCAAACTGGCAAGTTCACTTGGAGACAGCATCTGTGACAGCCTAATTGGCTTACATGCCTTCACAGGCTGCGACACTGTCAGTGCATTCGCTGGTCGAGGGAAGCTGAATGCCCTGAAGATAGTGAGAAAGCACACTTCCTGCCAAGAGACTTTTAGTCAACTGGGACAGACATGGAATGTGAGTGATGAGCTGTTCCAGAAAATTGAGCAGTTCACCTGTCGGATGTATGTTGCTAATAGCAGCACTGCTGAGGTGAACAAACTGCGTTACCAGCTCTTCTGCACCAAAAGGGGAGAGGTTGAGTCCAGCCAGCTGCCACCATGTAGAGACTGTCTCTTTATGCATGTTCAACGAGCCAACTATCAGGCAGCAATATGGAAGTGCTGTCTGCAGGCTAACCCTGTGGTGCCAAGCCCTACTGAGTATGGATGGACAGACGATGAAGGCAAGCTGGCCATTTACTGGATGCGCTCCCCACCTGCACCAGATGTGGTCTTGGAAATGCTAACATGCAAGTGTGTGCATTCATGCAAAATGCCAAGCTGCATGTGCCTGTCAAATGGACTTCCATGCACAGACATGTGCAGGTTACAGACCTGCAGTAACCAAAAACAGCAGGATGGTCCAGAACTGGACTTTGAACTTGGGGAGTCAGATGATGAGAGAAACGAGCAGTTTGATGAATGACAGTGTGATGATTCTGATGGTATTACTGTGGTAGTAGTCTATTGATGCACAGGATGTTGATTCTGGACTTGGTTACCCAGAGCTTGATAACAATAATGTAACCATATTCACATATACCCATTACCCTACCCATTACCATTACATATACCCACTAATGATATGGGATTACATGTATCATTGACTAAGTATATGTAAATGTCAATGTTGTTTAAAATATTAAAATAGTTCATTACCTCACTATGGTATTCCTTTTTATCATGTATTTTGATTGTGTATTTAAACAAATGTATAGAGACCAGTTTGTGACCTAACTGGCTTTGGTCTAGTTCTCATTTAAGGCTCACAATCACCTCACACAATGAAATAGTATGGATATATTATACATTTTCTGAATCTTTATAGTCCTGTGAGTATTCCAGTTTTTGTGTTTTGTGTCCCTGATATTCCTAGATGCCACAGGGCTAAAAGAAAGTATATAGTTTAGGCGAAAATTGCAGAAAGATGTGTTATTGACGGGTTGAAGAGCTCAAGTGACCTCTATATTTGTGAGAAATATCCACAACAGGGCTTGAATGAAAGCTAAGAAGGTCCCCTTTAAAATGATACCAAAGACAATATTATAGAACATTGAAAAATGTCCTGACCATGAGGCTAAACCAGGATATGCACCAGCGTCTAAAATGCAATTTAGTTTAGCGGGTGGTTAACTTCATGAGCTGATAACTGTGATACAGCTGCCACTCAGGAATGGTTATCATACCAAAATATCATCTACAGACATGGATCCTTTCAAAAATTATAAGTAAGTTTTGCCACCTTGAGTGTACCGAAATATCGTCTGGCCCATGGACTAACAGGGCCGGGACAGACTACAATGGACAGTTAATTCTCATCTTATCATCTGTTGTGTGTGCATAAGCGCATACAACAGTCAGAGCCTTCCCCCCAGCGACTCACCGTTGTATAGACGCAACCATCTCCTTCTCCGGAGAAAACTCCAACACAGCGGCACTCAACCGGGGACTTGTGAGTATCCCCACACCTGCCTGGTGCCTGTCACCTTGGCCAACTCCAGAAAAGTAGAGTCCAGCCCCTCTCTAGGAATTTGGTACCAGAGCCCATGCTATGTGTGGAGCTGAGCCCAACTATATCTAGTTGGTACTGCTCCACCTCCCGCACCAGCTCAGGCTCCTTTCCTGCCAGAGAGGTGACATTCCACATCCAGAGGACCAGTCTGCTATGCCCGAAGTCGGCACACCCCGGTCCCTGCCTTTGCCTGCCACCCGGACCTGCATTGCACCCTACCCCAATGCTCATCCCCGCAGGTGGTGGGTCCACGGGGGGAACAGAATCTTAACGGACTTAACAGACAGTTAAATCTGCAGAGAAAATCATTGGTGCCAACCTGCCCTCCATTCAGGACTTATACACCTCCAGACCCAGGAAACAGGCAGGCAACATCACTGCATCACACCCTGGTCACAATCTGTTCCAACTCCTCCCCTCTGGCAGGCGCTACAGAGCACTCTACCCTAAAACCAGATATAACGGTTCTTTCCACGGGCTGTCATTCAAATTAACACTTAACACTGTCAAACAAATCCAACCATTTTGTATATACAGTACTGTACACTGTAAGTATACTGGTAAGCTCTGTCATGTCCATCTATACCTCAACTATACCTCAGGTCCAGATATACCTCAGCACCAAATCCCCTCACAATCCACCCCTCCCTCACATCGACTCCTGTCTGTCTACAGTTAAAGTCTGGATGCAGCAAAACCTCCTCAAACTCAAGTGACAAAACTGAACTCCTCTTCATTGGCTCCAAGTCCACTCTCAGCCAAATCAACAACCTTGCACTCACCATCGATGGCACTACTGTCTCCCCTTCCCCCCAGGCACGCAACCTTGGTGTGATCCTTGAGCCCAGCCTCTCCCTTGAGCCACATATCCGCCAAATGGTCAAATCCTCCTTCTACCACCTTCGCAACATTGCAAAAATAAGATCCTCTCTCACACGCCCTGCTGCTGAGATACTGATCCATGCCTTCATCTCCTCCCGCCTTGATTACTGCAACTCACTCTTCTATGGTATCAGTGCTAGCTCTATCAAAAGACTCCAATTGGTCCAGAACGCATCCGCCCGACTTTTAACTTTCACCAAATGCTGGCACCACATCACCCCAGTCCTAAAAGACCTCCATTGGCTACCCATCTCCCACCGGATCAATTACAAATTCCCGGTTCTTACTTATAAAGCCCTTCACAAACTGGCTCCCTCATACCTCACCGATCTCCTGTCCCCCTACCAACCCTCTCGGTCCCTCAGATCCACCTCAGCCTCCCTTCTCTCTACCCCCAGGTCCAACCTCCGCGGCTCTCGTGACCGAGCCTTCTCCAGAGCAGCTCCCAGGCTCTGGAACTCACTTCCCCAAATCATTAGAGACTCAGAATCCCTCCCACACTTCCAATCCCGTCTCAAGACACACCTTTTCTCCACTGCCTTCTCGTGCCCCCTCGTCCGCTCATACACCCCTGGTCTGGCGCAGGCTGGGGACTGAGCGCTTGACCTGCATCTGTGATTTATGATGTTTGTTTTTCTTTCCCTTTATATCTGTCCAAGTGGGAGAGTACTGCTGGCATCATCTGTGGCTGCCGCTTCTCCCTCTCGCAGCCCCCCTTCCCATCCACCCCTGTACGTCTGTGTTATGTTCATCTGTCGTCTTGTTTCACTCCATTTATTGTACAGCGACTATGAGTACTAGAAAAGCGCTATATAAGATTATAGTTTTCATACCAAAACTATTACTGTCACCGAATTCACTTCTAAGAAAATTTGTGGTGAGAAATCAACCATGCAGATTTCCAATATTTGTCCTTTTTTGGAAAGTAATGCCAAATTGAAAATTTGCGCTGCCTTTTTCAGAGCTAAGAAGCCCCGCTGGCTCGGGGTATTCTGCAATACCAGCAAGTCCCTCTCATCTCAAACTGCATTGAGCCATCTACATACTGCAATTTCAGATTGTACTTCCAAGTTTAACTTGTCAAACACGTACTTCCCAAGAACACCAATTCGTACTATTAGTATTGAGAAAGGCCAACAGTGTTCCTGGCAGGCATAGATCTACATGATTCACATGGATGGCACATTCTTTACTCATCATCATCATCAGGTCGTGTATCCTCGGATGACTCTGACCCTCTCACGCCACCTGTCTCTATCCTCAAGCCTCAGCGTTTCTGGTTTTTACCGATTTTCACCAAAAAAAATACCCAGATTTTTTAAAAGGAGCAGATCGGTTTAAACTGATTTTCACCCGGATTTCATGTTTCCACGGTTGTTCCTGTTCATGTGAGGTTATGTAACAGTGTCCTCTTGTGGCGAAATTCGGCATGCTGGATGGCTTTGAAAAATAAAAACCAAAAATGCTGAGCCTCGTCTATCCTGCACAGCAGCTGGAACATCCTCAGATGTCTGTGAATGTTCTCATTCATCCAGGTCATGGTTATCCAAAGGAGTTGAATCAAGTGCAACTGGACTTGGTATATATCCGTGAAGACGTTTCGCCTCTCATCCAAGAGGCTTCCTCAATTCGTGCCTTTCTGACTAGACCAAGCTAGTCTGACTGGCTGGTGATGAGACTCAGAATTTATCCTCTTGGAGTCGTTATCAGAGCTATAGATGTCCATGGATCTCTGTGTCCCGATGTTGGACATCCTGTGTTGTCAACAAGTTGATTGATGTAATTTCTTGCAAGCCTTCCCACATATGTCTTTCCACGTTTGGGTGACCAAAGCAGAGTGTCGCTTGCAAATTCTCCTTGCTCCTCCAGCAATGACCAGCAAATCGAACCCTCCGTTCGTTTACTCAAAATGGCGAATCTTACCAAAAGAAGACGAGTTGGCAGCTCTGATTTCATAGTGTGATAAACAGCTCAGAGTGGCTCAGAATCGATGCCAAGAAAGTGTTAGGACACTAACTGATGGGTAACATAAAAGGTAAAATGTTACATGTCAGTTGTAAGTACTGTAAATATTGCCAAAGAATTTGGCAAGTAGGGCTGCAACTAAATTATTTTCATAACTGATTATCGAAAATAACTGATTAATCATGTATTCTGCTAAAAAGTCACTTAAGAATCAATCAAGTTGCATTTTATATAGCGTTTTTCTAGCTGCAACAGCCACTCAAAGCACTTTACATTTCTGGTCAAATCTGAATTTTAGACACCTGTTACAACAGACCACAAGCCGTTTAAGTTTCCAGAGTTCAAAGTGATGTCTTAAAACTGTTTACTCAGTCTGGCCAACACCCAAAACAAAAAACCTCAGTATTAATTTCATAATGATATAAATCAGAGGAAGGCAAGCAAAACTGAGCATTTATGAAACTGAAACCAATAAATGTCCGTTATTTTTATTTGACAAATGACTCAAATGATTGACTACCAAATTGTAATCATTTCATTTTTTAATCAATCGACTTATCGACTAATCGTATCAGCAAAATTGACAAGCACAACAGATGCTTTTAGGCAAGGAAGATAAATACAATTTTACTGTGCATCTAAGCAACAGGTTTACATACAGAACATGTGAATCAGCATTTCCAGTAGATGGATGGCTATAGATGGCTTTTGACTGATAAAAACACAAGCCAGTAAATAAAACTGTTGTCAGTAAAAATGTCTTGAAGAAAAATATGTTAAAAACTATGCCTTTTACGTATGCATTTCATTCATTTATTTATCTCCCTCCCCCCTTTTCTCTCCAATTGTATCTGGCCAATTACCCTACTCTTCTGAGCTGTCCCCGTCACAGCTCCACCCCCTCTGCCGATCCCAGGAGGGTTGCAGACTACCATGTCTCCTCCAATATACGTGGAATCGCCAGCCACTTCTTTTCACCTGACATTTGTTTCTTTTTTTACTGTTTGTTTGGCTCTACAGTTGTTATTTGGCACTAAAATCCAGGAACTGCCTCCAAAATCCTGACCATACTATCCCGATCATACTATCTGCTGACTATACTCCACTAAGCCAAGTATCTTATCGCTGTTTGGATTATGCTCCACTCCTTGCTCACTTGTTGCTCTGCCTGGCCTAGGTCTGCCGCCCTCCCTCGCTGCCGCCTGCCGCTTCTGCCTACCTGCTGCCCTGCTCTTGCTTGCCGCTCTCCCTGACTGTTGCCAGCCCACCTCCGACTAAGGTCAAGCTCTTCCTTTTCCCCTCCCGGCTTCCTTGGCCGACTTACACACACTCACAGGCTTGAACTTGAACTGAACTGAACTATCTTACATGGCCTACCAAACGTTCACTGTGTTGCCCTTTCCCCCTCCCTGCTTTCCGGCTGACATAGCCTACACACATACTCACTCACTCGCTCGTACAAACATGCACGCAAACATACGGGATTGAACTTGAACTGAATAACCTCATATTGCGAACATTCGAACAGGCACATTTCTGGAAATGAATTTCCCTCTTGTGCTGGTTATTGCGCTCTCGCTCTGGGACTATGGGCAAACCGACCTCCGACGGGAGAGTGTACCGGGAAGGTGCACTCTCCACCGGTCGTACCCAGTGCGATTACTAGCACTTCGCCTAAACTGTGTGAGCAGATGCCGGGCAATTCTCACGGAGATTTTGACTCGGGGACTGAGTTGCTCCGCCTCCAGAGTCTCTCTGTTTTAAAAAGCTGTTTTATGATTTCTGAGAATTCTCTCGCTCATTTTGTTAACATGTTACACTCACAGCCAAACCCTGGCCCTGCTGATGCTGACATCAATACTTGTTATACATTACATTAGTCATTTAGCCGACGCTTCTATCCAAAGCGACTTACAATAAGTGCATTTAACATAGGAAATCAGGAGAACTACAAGTCATCAGAGGTCATAAGTGCATCGTCTCTCTAAACAAGCATCTAAGAGCAAAACCAGTGTTAAAGTACAAGCGCAAGAAAGATTTTTTTTTTTTAAATGAGTGAATACAATAAGTGCTAAGAGCAAGTAACAGGGTAGCAGTTCTTGAAGAGGTGAGTTTCCAACCTGCGCTGAAAGATGGGCAGCAACTCCGCTGTCCTGACATCTGTGGGGAGTCCATTCCACCACTGTGGGCCCAGGACAAAAAAAGAGCCGTGACCGGGTCGATCGGCAGCAGGGGCCTCTGCGCGACAGACCAACCAGGCGTCCCGAGGCAGCAGAGAGAAGTGGTCGGGTGGGGGTGTAGGGCTTGACCATGGCTTGGCGATAGGAAAGAGCTGTTCCTTTCACTGCCCTGTAGGCTAGCACCAGAGTCTTAAACTGGATGCAAGCAGCTACTGGGAGCCAGTGTAGGGACATGAGAAGGGGAGTTGTATGGGGGAACTTGGGACGGTTAAACACCAGACGAGCTGCAGCTTTCTGAACAAGCTCCAGAGGTCTGATGGCCGACGCCGGGGTGCCAGCAAGGAGGGAGTTGCCGTAGTCCAGCCGGGAGATGACCAGAGCCTTGATGAGCACCTGTGCCATCTCGTCAGTGAGGAATGGACGAATCCTCCTGATGTTATAGAGGAGAAATCTGCAGGAGTGAGCAACCGATGCAACGTTTGCAGCAAACGACAGTTGGTTGTCCAGGATCACATCCAGATTCCTCGCAGTCCGAGTTGGCGTCACCACGGTGTTGTCAATGGTGATGGCTATGTCTCGGTGCAGGCAACCTTTACCCGGGAGGAACATCAGCTCTCCACTTGAAGCTCCAGCCTGAGCTTCAAGTGGTGTGTCGCCATCCACTCGGAGATGCCAGTCAAGGACGCAGCAATGCTTGTCTCTACTTGTGTGTCAGAGGGAGGAAAGGACAAGATCAGCTGGGTGTCATCAGCATAACAATGATAAGAGAAGTCATGCGAGCAAATAACAGAACCCAGGGATGTCGTGTACAGGGAGCAAAGGAAAGGACCCAGAACCGAACCTTGTATAACGCCTGTAGTCAGTCTGCGAGGCTCCGACACAGATCCCCTCCATGTCACCTGGTAGGAGCGACCTGTCAGGTAGGATGCAAACATTGAGAGTGCAGAGCCTGTGACACCCAGCCCCTCGAGGGTAGAAAGGAGGATCTGGTGGTTCACTGTGTCGAACGCAGCTGACAGGTCCAGGAGTATCAGGAGAGAGGAGAGAGAGAGTTTGCTCTCGCAGCATGCAGCAATTTTGTCACTGCAAGGAGGGCCGTCTCTGTCGAGTGACCCACCTTGAAGCTAGGCTTGCAACGGTTTTCGGTTTAAAACTGAACCGTACGGTCCGCCCTGTACGGTTCAATCCACCCTTATGGACCGTCGGTTTTCGGTTTTTGCAGTTAAAATGTGCGTGAATAGTTGACAGGCGTTTCTTATTGCCGGAGAATGGATTTTTCACTGTGTGCCTGTGTGCAGGCAGGCTGAGACAGCCTGCTGCAGAAAAAACCCCGCCCCACGAGTAAATATCCAGTCACTGTTAGCCCCCCACCCCCCACCCTCCTTGTAACTGGAGCTGACAGTCGAGTTGAAAAGACGGCGGTAGCTCGCCGAAGCAGAAAAAAATGTCATGGCGAGTGGAGGAGTAGAGAGAGAAAAGTTTGAAGTACCGTCTTCATACAAATCTGCGGACATTTCGGGTTTGCTGTTGAATACAACAATGAAGGAGACAAAACAGTGGACAGAAATAACACTGTGTGCTGCAAGCATTGCTTGACCCGTGTCCCGTACTACACAAGTGGAAACACTTCCAATATGAGCCAGCATCTCCGCCGTCACCACCCAGATGTCTCGCTCTCTGGAAGCAGGACAGGTGCACAGGTAACCGCACCAGTGAACAAAACAACCATCTATCGGAGATGCTTTCCAACAAACCTATAGCGCCAACTCAGAGAAACACAAAAAATAACCCGTGCAGTGGAGGTGCTCATCGCTAAAGCCGTTTTCGGTGGTTGGAGATGTGGGCTTTCGTCAGCTAATGCATACGCTCAATCCGCGCTACGTTATTCCCTCCCGAACTTATTTCACCAACAATGTAATTCAAAACTGAACTGAACTGAAACCGTGACCCAAAAACCGAGGTACAAACCGAACCGTGGGCTAACTGAACCGTTGCACCCCTACTTGAAGCCAGACTGGTTGGGGTCCAGGAGGCTGCTCTGGTGGAGGTATAAAGAAACCTGGTTAAAGACAGCACGTTCAAGAGTTTTGGACAGAAAGGGCAGAAGGGAAACCAGTCTGTAGTTTTTGACGTCAGAGGGGTTAAGTGATGGTTTAACCCCACTGACGTCCAGCTGATTTTAAATGTAGGTCTGGTCTGGGTATTATTCACCTAAATGTTCGGAGCTTAATCTCAAAATTGGATATGGTAAAGGTTTGGATAAATTCAACTGACGCTGATGTTGTTGTACTATCTGAAACTTGGCTATCGAAGTCTGTTCTTGACAAGGATATTTGTATTCATGGCTATAATGTGTTTCGCTTTCATTATCCCAAAAAAGGTGGTGGTGTTGCTATCTACATCAAATGCAAATTCAATGTTAAGTTAGTGCTCTCAGAATCATTGCGTAAACAACTTGAGTTCCTGGCCCTAAATCTTGAAGTTTCTAAGTATCACCATGTCATGATGGTTGGGTGTTATAGACCTCCATCTGCAATTAGTAATTCTTTATCTACACTTGTTAACTTGCTGCCTAAGGTGCACTACAATGAGATTGTTGTGGTTGGTGATTTAAACTGGGACTGGTTGTTGCCGGTGTCCGATGCATTTAAAGCAGAATGTGATTCTTTGAATCTGACACAAATACTCTCCTACAAGACCAAATCCCAAATGTCCCGAGAAATCATCCCTCATTGATCTAGTCCTAACTAATGCCCCCTATAAGTACTCTGCTATCGGTGTCTTCCCAAATGATGTGAGTGATCACTGTGTGATAGCTGCAATCAGAGATACTATGGTCCCTAAGTGTAAACCTCATTTTGTCCAAAGACGCAATATGAAGATGTTTGTTGAGCAGGGTTTTCTACATGATTTATCTCATGTTGACTGGAACAGAATTGTCCTTACTGATGATGTTAAAATGGCCTGGACATTTTTCCATGATAGTTTTATGGATATTTTTAAACAAACATGCCCCTATTCGTAAATTTAGCTCTCAAGCCTGCTTCATGAACAAAATGTGGCCTGGGCAAAAACAAGAAAGTCAGGTACTGAGGCTGACTGGCTTCTTTTTAGACAGCTGAGAAACAAATTTACTTCTCTCTTTAGAAAATCCAAAGTTGATTTTTATCTATCCGTCACTACTGAAAACTTGAATGATCCAAGGAATTTTTGGAAAGCTGTTAAATCCTTATCTGCTGCTTGTGATAATTCAACTGACCTTCCTTCATGTATAATCAAAAATGATGTGGCTGTCTCTCATAAGTTTGAAATGTTGAATTGTTTTAATGAGCATTTTATTTCATCGGGTTTCTTGTTTAATGTTGACACCCTTTTTACTAAGGAATCTGTCATTGATGACAATACCTTGGTTGTTGACCACACTTTTAGTTTTGCTCCTTTTACTGTGGCTGAGGTCCACAAAGCCTTAAAACAACTGAACCCTGGAAAACCGGCTGGTCCGGATCATTTGGATCCTGTTTTTTTTTTTTTAAATTAGCAGCAGATATTATCGCTGAACCTTTGACCCATCTTTTTAATCTCACCTTGGTTACAAATGTAATCCCTAAGGTTTGGAAGGCTGCCTATGTTTTACCCCTTTTAAAAGGAGGGGATCCAACCGTGCTAAATAATTACAGACCAATTTCAAAACTTTCTGTAGTATCCAAAGTATTGGAATCCCTAGTTAGTGAACAGGTGACAGAGTATATACACCGAATCAATACTATCCAATCATCAGTCAGGGATCAGGAAGAAGCATAGCACCGTTACCATGAAAGTTGCAAATGACATCAGAAGTGTGTTGGATAAAAAGCAACACTGTGTGTCTCTTTTTATTGACTTGTCCAAAGCCTTTGATAGCGTGGATCACAATATTCTGATACATTGACTTGTTAATACTGGCTTCTCTGAACAGACTGTAGATTGGTTTATCAATTACCTTACGGATAGGACCCAGGCTACCCCGTTTGAGGGGCTTACTTCTGAAGTCCAAACAGACTTTAAGGGGGTCCCTCAGGGTTCTGTCCTGGGTCCACTTTTATTTACTGTGTACATAAACTGCTTTGGAGAAAATGTTCAAAACTCATCTTTTCATTTTTATGTACTAGATGATAGTTATTTATTGTTATGTGGCTATGCTCAGCAAAGCTTTTGAGTATCTGCAAAATGCTTTTAATAGGAGTGCAAGCTCAGCTTTATCAACTGAATCTTGTCTTGAATGCTGAAAAAAACAAATTTATGGTGTTTTCAAACACTAGGAAGTTAGAATTAAATCAGAGCATTGTTACTAATCAAGGTAAACAAATTGAGGCAGTCTCCACCTACAAATACTTGGGATTTTTAATTGATGACCACCTTACTTTTAAGCCCCATATACAGAGTCTGGTGAAAAAGTTGAAATTTAAGTTAGGTTTTTGTTTTAGGAACAAGTCTTGTTTTTCTCTCAATGTCAGGCGAGGACTAGTTGAAGCAACATTCTTGCCTGTTCTTGACTATGGTGACTTACTGTACATGAACGCATCAGCCCATTGTCTCCATATGTTAGACAATGTGTATCATGAAGCATTATGGTTTGTTACAAAACTGTAGAGCCCTCACTCATCACTGTGTCCTTTACTCCAAAGTCAATTGGCCTGCTCTATCAACACGGCGACTTAGTCACTGTTGTGTTTTTATCTATAAGGCCATTCTGGGTACCCTCTCCTGTTATTTATCCATCTTTCTGTCCATAAAACATGGCACTTACGGTCTCAGGGCACCTTGCAAATGACTGTTCCTAAAGTTCGGACAGAGCTGGGCAAGAAGGCCTTTATGTTTTCTGCACCGTCTGCCTGGAATAGCCCACAGAATAGACTTAAACTCCAGGACTTGGTTACTCTATCCGAATTTAAAGGTATGGTTAGGTCTATGGAATCTGAGTCTATTGGAAATTGTAAATGTTTCAACTGATAATAGGTTTGTATCTTTTCCCTTCATTTTTATGCTATTTTGCACTTTGAGCTATTCTAATGTCTTCATATGTGTGTGTGCTGAAACTGATATACTGCTGCCATTCTTGGCCAGGTCTCTCTTGTAAAAGAGATTTTAATCTCAATGGGACTAACCTGGTTAAATAAAGATAAATGAAATGAAATAACAGTGAGAAGTTTCACCAGGGGGACGTAGCACGTGGGAGGATCAAGCTATTACCCCCAGTTACCCCTCCCCCCTGAACAGGCGTCCCGACCAACCAGAGGAGGTGCTAATGCAGTGACCAGGACACACACCCAGATCTGGCTTCCCACCCACAGACATAACCAATTGTCTCTGTAGGGACACCCGACCAAGCCGGAGGTAACACAGGGATTCGAACTAGCGATCCTCATGTTGGTAGGCAACGGAATAGACCGCCACGCTACCACGCTTGTATTTTATAAAATGATGCCATTCAATTTGTACTTTTATTTATGTGCTCCAGTTAAGTCAAATAGAGTACTTGGTGATGATGCAGTGTCTATGATAACTGCATTCCAAGGAAATAATGGAAAACATTTCAGCACAGCTTGCGAGTTCTTAATATGAGACTTTGGCAAAGTGTGCCCTAACTGGGCAAAATTGGCCAAGATGTCTTAATTTTTCCCACTTCCAGTGTGTCAATTGAGAGGGCATTCTCTTTTCAAAACAGAATAAAAACAGCCTCCAAGGAGTTTGAAAGTCTGGCTTTTTCAGCAACTGCAGATTACTTTGACAAGGGCAAAGGTCCAACACAAAACAAAGAAGGCACAAGCTCACAGTGTGTTCATTTTTTAGGGGTCCAAGCAGTGAAACTGCTGGAGCCCTATTGTTTTTGTTCTCATTGCAAATTCCACCTACTAGTGAGGGACATAAATGACAACCATTGACCTCAAGGTGGCGCTGGAAGAATACGTTTTCACAGTTATCTCAATTATATCAATTAAAATTCTTTCATCATTTCAACCTCGAGTCATCTACATCTTTGCTCTATTGACCGGCGCTAAAAACGACAAATTTTGCAACCTTTTCATCGCATCTCATCTCATCATCAGCCGCTTCTCCGGGGTCAGTTCATGGTGGCAGGAAGCCACGTAGGGCACTCCAGACATCCCTCTCCCGAGCAACACCCTCCAGCTCCTCCTGGGGGATCCCAAGGTGTTTCCAGGCCAGATTGGACATGTAGTCCCCCAGCAAGTTCTGAGTCTGCCCTGGGGTCTCTTCACAGTTGGACGTGCCTGGAAAACCTCCAAAGGAAGGCACCCAGGAGGCATCCTAATCAGATGCCCTTACCACCTCAACTGGCTCCTTTTGATACGAAGGAGCAGTGGCTCTATTGCAAGCTCCCTCCGGATGTCCAAGATCCTCACCCTATCTCTAAGGCTGAGCCCAGACACTCCACGGATGAAAATCATTTCAGCCTCTTGTATCCATGACCTCACCCTTTCGGTCACTACCCAAAGTTTTGACCATAGGCGAGGGTTGTAACAAAGATTGACTGGTAAATTGAGAGCTCTGCCTTCTGGCTCAACTCCCTCTTCACCACAACAGTCTGGTACAACATCCACATTACTGCTGATGCTGCACCAATCTGCCTGTCAATCTCCTGCTTCATCCTAACCTCACTCGTGAACAAGAACCCGAGATACTTGAACTCCTTCACTTGAGGCAGCAACTGATCCCCAACCTGGAGGGAGCAACCCACCATTTTCTGGTAGAGAACCACTGCATCAGACTTGGAGGTGCTGACTCTCATCCCGGCTATTTCACACTCAGCTGCAAACCGCCTCAGTGTGCACTGGAGGTCACGTTCTGATGAAACCAACAAAACCACATCATCTGCGAAGAGCTGAGATGCAATTCTGAGGTTCCCAAAATGGACACACTCCTCACCTTTGCTGCGCCTTGAGATCCTGTCCATGAATATCACAAACAGAATCCGAGACAAGGGACAACCTTGGCGGAGTCCGACACCTAATAAAAATGTGTTTGACTTTATGCTGAAAATACAGACACAGCTCCCACTTTGGTTATACAAGGACCAGATGGCTTGTAGCAACTTCCCCGTCACCCCATACTCCTGCAACATTTTCTCCATTTTCTTAAAAACCTTGTGTCGTTAGAAACTACTGCACCAATCATTACAAAACTTATTCACAATCATCTATTGACGTCACTGATTTTAATTTGTTAAAAGAAATCTCAATATGTCATTCCGTTTCATTTATACAAGCCAATTTTTATCAAAATAGCTAATTTTCAAAATGTCTTTGAGGCTCTGATGTCCTATCCAGGGACACTACCTAGCCATTAGTTCAGATTTGTGGACGACACCTGGCTTAAAATTAAATCTCAGGACACACCCCATTTCATCGACCACATTAACTCTGTGGACAACCACATCAAGTTCTACCGGGAGGACGTGAAAAATGACAGGTTAGCCTTCTTAGACTGTGAAATTGCAACTGGTGATTACATTACAGTCATTTAGTTGACACTTTTATCCAAAGTGACTTACAATAAGTGCATTTAACATACGAAATCAGGAGAACTACTAGTCACCAGAGGTCATAAGTGCATCGTCTCTCTAAACAAGCATCTAAGAGCAAAACCAGTGTTAAAGTAAAAGCGCAAGAAAGATCTTTTTTTAAATGAGTGAATACAATAAGTGCTAAAAACAAGTAACAGGGTAGTAGTTCTTGAGGAGGTGAGTTTTCAAACTGCGCTGAAAGATGGGCAGCGACTCCGCTGTCATGACATCAGTGGGGAGTTCATTCCAACACTGTGGGGCCAGGACAGAAAAGAGCCGCGATCGAGTCGACTGGCAGCAGGGGCCTATGAGCAACGGAGCAACCGGGTGTCCCGAGGCAGCAGAGCGAAGTGGTCAGGCGGGGATATAGGACTTGACCATGTCCTGGAGATAAGAAGGAGCTGTTCCTTTCACTGCCCTGTAGGCTAGCACCAGAGTCTTAAACTGGATGCGAGCAGCTACTGGGAGCCAGTAGTAAAAGTGATGGGGGACATTTGATTGTTGATGTTTACTGTAAACCAACACATCCTGATCAATACTTAAGGTTTGACTCTCATCATCCGCTGGAGCACAAACTAGGAGTCATCAGGACGCTGCACCACCGAGATGACAACGTCCCCACCGACACAGCGGCTGGGGAAGGGGAGAAATCCCACATTAAACAGGCCCTTGTTTAATTTGGTTATACCAACTGGGCGTTTGTCAAAGCCAGGAATATGCCCAAATAGTGCACCAGCCGATCTAAATCAAAAAATCAAATCAATTTTATTTGTATAGCCCAATATCACAAATTACAAATTTGCCTCAGCAGGCTTAACAGCAACACAACATCCTGTCCTTAGACCCTCTCACTGGATAAGGAACAACTCCCTAAAAAAAACAGGGAGAAAAAAAATAGTTAGAAACGGACAACGTGCAATGGATGTTGTGTTTACGCAATTTACACAATACAACATTGAAAGAGGGTAACAGAATTACAATGGACTTATAAAATGTATGAAGAATATGATGTGCAGGATGCCAAGCAGTGTCCAGATGCCAGCGGAACAGTCCAGGACCCAAGCCACACGACCGGCATCATCATGTAAAAAAAAAAAAAAAAAAAGAGAGAGAGAGAGAGAGAGAGAGAGAGAGAGAGAAAGAAATCGAAGAGAGAAGGACAACAGCTACCTAAGCGTAAACCAGTGTTGATTCCGTATGTGGCAGGAGTGTCAGAAAAGTTGAGATGCGTAATTTCCCAAACACACTGTACCAGAAATTGGTCCACCTGAAGGATCGGGTCCCCCAGCACAAACAGAGCAATACGTATAGTGTAGCTCAGCGGTCGGGAACCTATGGCTCGCGAGCCATATATGGCTCTTCCGGTGACGGCATATGGCTCCCAGACAATTTTGAGTTGAAAATTATTTTTTTTTCAAAAAAATCAGTTTGGAACTGATTTTAAAATACTTGTGATATTTCTTAATAATACTGTGTCATTTTAAAGTAAACAGAAATTAGTTTTGAAGATAAATTTCACGGGTCACGGGTCACCCGTGGGTCGGGTCGGGAACCAATGGCTCGCGAGCATGTCCGGGTCATTGTAAAGGTGAAGAAATCAATTTTATCAGATAGCCAACTAGTTTATCCGCTTCAACCCTCGTAACGGAAAAGATGGCGAAAAGAAAAAAAGACGATGATTACCGTGCATTCCAGGCTGCGTGGACAGAGGAATTTGCATTTGTGGAGAGAGCAGGATCTGCGGTATGTCTAATATGCAATGATAAAATTGCATCGATGAAACGGTCAAATATAAAGCGGCACTTCGATACGCACCATGCTTCATTTGCATCGAAATATCCAGCGGGGGACAGCAGGAAAAGGGCATGCGAGGAGCTACAGCGGAGAGTGCAGACGAGTCAGCAGCAACTACGTGTGTGGACCAAGCAAGGTGACGGGAATTCCGCTAGCTTTGCGGGGGCTTTGGCAATAGTAAGGAATGGAAAGTCATTCACAGATGGCGAGTATGCCAAAACATTCATGCTTGATGTGGCCAATGAACTGTTTGATGACTTCCCAAATAAAGACAAGATAATATAAACGAATAAAAGACATGCCCCTGTCAGCAAGAACTGTGCACGATCGTAGCATCATGATGGCAAATCAAGTCGAGGGAACACAAATTAAGGACATAAACGCCGGGACATACTTTTCTCTCGCGTTAGATGAGTCAACAGACGTTAGCCATCTATCTCAGTGCAGTATCATTGCCAGGTATGCTGCAGGTGACACACTGCGTGAGGAAAGCTTGGCTGTTTTGCCAATGAAAGGGACAACAAGAGGAGAGGATTTATTCATGTCTTTCATGGAGTTTGCTAAAGAAAAAAAACTACCGATGGATAAACTTATTTCTGTCTGTACTGATGGTGCACCCTGTATGTTGGGGAAGAACAAAGGATTTGTAGCGCTTCTCCGTGAACATGAAAAGAGAGCCATCCTAAGTTTTCATTGCATCCTGCACCAGGAGGCGCTTTGCGCTCAGACGTGTGGCCAGGAGCTTGGCGAGGTGATGTCTCTGGTCATTCGAGTGGTCAACTTTATTGTTGCCCGAGCTTTAAATGATCGCCAGTTTAAAGCTCTGTTAGAAGAAGTTGGGAATCATTATCCCGGTCTGCTTTTACACAGCAACGTGCGTTGGTTGTCAAGGGGGAAGGTGCTCAGCCGTTTTGCAGCTTGCCTGAGTGAAATCCGGACTTTTCTTGAAATGAAAGGCGTCAAGCATCCTGAGCTAGACAACACTGACTGGCTCCTGCAGTTTCACTATCTCGTGGACGTAACTGGCCATCTGAACCAGCTCAATGTGAAAATGCAAGGTATTGGAAATACAATCTCATCCCTTCAACAAGCAGTGTTTGCATTTGAAAGCAAGCTGGAAGTCTTTCTCAGGGACATTGAAACAGGTCGTCTTCTGCACTTTGAAAGACTGCAACAATTTAGAGATGCATGCTTAGCAAGTGACTCCACTCAACATCTGGATCTCCAGCAGCTAGCTGGCTTTACGTTCAATCTCCTGCAGTCATTCAAAGCACGTTTTGGAGAATTTCGTGCGCGCACTGGTCTTTTCAAGTTCATCACTCATCCACATGAGTGTGCAGTGGACAAAATCGACCTGACATGCATCCCCGGGGTCTCTATCGGAGACGTTGAGCTGGAAGTTGCTGACCTGAAGGCATCAGACATGTGGATGAGTAAGTTCAAGTCACTTAATGGAGAGTTGGAAAGTATTGCGCGACAGCGAGCAGAGCTGGCGAGGGAACACAAGTGGACAGAAATTAAAAATCTTCAACCTGAAGACCAGCTGATTCTTAAAACTTGGAACGAGCTTCCTGTGACATACCACACAATGCAGCGTGTGAGTATTGCCGTATTGACCATGTTTGGCTCTACATATGCATGTGAACAGTCTTTCTCGCATATGAGGAACATTAAGACCAACCTACGCTCACGTTTAACTGATGGAAGCCTCAACGCCTGCATGAAGCTCAACCTCACCACGTATGAACCAGACTACAAGGCCATCAGCAAAACCATGCAGCACCAGAAGTCGCATTAAAAGTAAGACATATTTAATTTATTATACGTTAAAAATACTATATGGCTCTCAATGAAATATATTTAGAAATATTTGGCTTTTATGGCTCTCCCAGTCAAAAAGGTTCCCGACCCCTGGTGTAGCTGTTAAGTGCCAGGAGGATTGCCATGACTTGTACATTGGGGAAACCAAACAGACGATGGCCAAGAAGATGGCACAACACAGAAGCGCTAACGCAACAAGCCAGGACTCCGCAGTCAACACCCATCTGCAGGCCAGTGGCCACTCTTTCAAGGATGAGGATGTGCAAATCCTTGGTAGGGAGGAACACTGGTTTGAACGGGGTGTCAAAGAGGCCATCTACATGAAGAGGGAATGACCATCCCTGAACCCAGGGGGGTCTAAGAGTACATCTGTCACCATCTTATAATGCTGTGATTGAAACTATTCCCCAATCATCTGTGAATAGTAAACATGGCCATTGTAACTCTAGTTAATGGTCACGGCAATTTGCATATGAAACCAATTGTTGTTTTTGGTCGTTATGCCACTATATTGTTTATAAGGGTGGGGACACCTGCAGTCAGTTTAGACTGAAGTCACTTAGATTTGAGTGATGAAACATTTCTATCAATAAACGTTGTCTCCAGGTGAAGTGATTCAACTTTTTTTGACGAATTTTTAAAAATGTGCAATAACTCATAAACGTGTTGAGATATCAGCTGGAAATCTGAGACATGTTCATGGGTTTCCAATAAGCTTACATATTGAAGTGCATTGCGCTTCACTTCTAAGGGGTGCCACAAATGTGAAAAAAAGTTTATATCTCAAAATCGGCTACATGGATTCATATGAAATTCGGTTTGCATGAGGGCCATTACTCAGTTAATACATAAAATTTGGTAATGATTGATTTAAGTGTGTGTGGCTTATTACAACAAATATAAATTTCAAGACATTTCACATCCAAAACTTCAAAATAGGGATGCACCGAAAATTCGGCCACCGAAAATTTTCGGCCGAAAGACCTAAATCACCGAAACAACACGGCCGAAACAGAATTGTGATGACGCAAGCAAAAAGCGCAGCCAGCACACGGTTATCTGGATAAGAGCCAACATGTCTGCGGTGTGGATGTATTTCAGTATCTCGGAGAAAGACCCACGGATAGCGATTTGCAAAACATGCAATGCTGAAATTTCAAGAGGGGGTGTGTCTGCAAAGAGTTTCTCCACGTCGGGTTTAATTTATCACCTGAAATCCAAACATCCCGATTGCCATTCTGAATATGAGAAGAATGCGGCGCAGAAAAGAAAAGTCAATCCGAGCACGCCCACTCCGTCTGTAGCGGACTTATTTGAAAAGGCAAGACAGATTTCCAGTGATGGTGCTAAGGCAAAACAAAAAATTATGGAGTTTATTGCCTTAGATGATCAGCCGTTCTCTGTCATAGAAGATGTGGGATTTCGTAAGCTGATTGATCACATTGAGCCCCGTTATGCCATGCCAAGCAGACGGCATTTTTTAGACGTGTGTTTACCTGAGCTGTTTAATGTTGTTGCAACTCATGTCCATGAGCTTATAGCATCAGATATTACAGCTATCAGTTTCACGACCGACATATGGGGTCAAGTTAAACATTTTGTTTTGAATTTTAATTTATATTGTGCATTGTTGTAATGTCAGTGCTAAATAAATATTTAATATTTTGTAATTGATTTATTCTTTGAATTGCAATGCCTTGATTTTAGTGAGGTTAGTACACAGTCATAGCCATAAATGCAATGGTTCTAATAATTGACATAATCATTTCTTTCGGTGTTTCGGTTTTCGGCCTTGGTTTCCTCATTTTTGGTTTTTGGTTTTGGCCAAGAATTTTCATTTCGGTGCATCCCTACTTCAAAACAAAAAATTACCCATACGTCCTTCACACCCGTACACAAAAGTTAGCCTCACTGCAACCTATGTTCAATTCAGAAGTCCATCACTCTATATTTTTCCAAAATTAGCTTGTTCCCTGTTACCCAGGGGTTGCCACAGCAGATTCGATGGTTTCCATCAGTACCATGTGATGGCACAGCACCAATGTCATTCTTGTCAATGATTTGGCCAAATTTTACATTGGATGCCCTTCCTGACACAACCACCAACCCTATGGGGGCACAGGTAAAGCGCTGGATGCCATCCCAATATTCATGGACTTGCACCCATGCCTGCTGCAAAAAAGTCAATTCACATCTATATCTCCACAAGGGTTCATTCAAATGCTACCAAAACTGACAGACTGTGTACTCCATATCACGTGTCAAATTATGTTCAGATATGTCAAAACGACAAGGCTGCAGTGACATTTGTCTTACTGTAATTAGTACTGTATGCACAATATTTTCTATTTCACCAAATATTTGGTATCAGCAGAAATTTGTGTGATTTTTTTTCAGAAGTTTATCACCAGCACTTTTGTTACAACTGGCCCCTCAAAATTTGCTCAAATGCTATGGGCAGGGCTCATATATACATATATATATATATATATATTTTTTTTTTTTTTAAATCACTTCCCCTGAACGCTTTGTGCTACTGAAACCAAATTTGGTGTACATGTGTAGATACGATGTCTGAGTGACCATAACAAATTTGGTGTAATTTGGCCAATAGGTGGCGCTGTAGCAGCATCATAAGTTTAAATAGCCATAATTTGATAATCGCTAGTCCTATTCATTTGAAATGTTGTGTGCTTCTTCATGTATAAAGGTTTAATGATATCTGCAAGGACATCCTCATACTCAAAAAAAAAAAAGAAGAAAAAAAGGCCGCCATCACCCAATCAAATTTCATTTGCCAACACAGACAATTATGTACGACTGATCATCATGAAATTCGGTACGCATTTGCAGGCATACTCCAGATGCAAGCCTAGAATATTTGGGCATAATTGACGTGATAGTGGTTCTGAAACAACCCACTTTACATTTTAACATCTGGCTCAAAAAACATTTGGTGTTGAATCAAAATGTTTGCTCCTCCTGAATCCAAGGGCCATGCAAAATCATGTGCAGGTACACTCAGGATGCGAGCCTATTACATTTGGTCAGAATTTGCCAATAGGTGGTGCATGTTGAGAAACTGCTTGGACCCTGTTAATTGCCGTCTGCAGCTATATTTAATTTTGTTTTACAGTGAATGAAATCAGAGTTGGCCCTGTGATGGCCTGGCAGCCTGTCCAGGGTGTCTCCCCACCTGCCGCCCAATGACTGCTGGGATAGGCTCCAGCATCCTGCAACCCAAATTGGGATAAATGGCTTGGATAATGGATAATGGATGGTTATTAATCAAAGTTTTCTCTAAATGTTTTCTGTATTGCCGTAGCCAGCTGTAGAAACCTGGCTTACTTGCGTGGTTCAATGACATTTTGCTAATGTCACTGTGTGGCAGAATAACTACTGCTGAGAAAAGGACAGTTAAGTTTAAACTTTCTCGATCAATGGGGAGCGAGTCCTCTGTCCTGCAAAGGAACAGCACCCATATTTACAGCAATACACTCAGCCTTTGTACCCAAAATCAACTGTACAGCAAAAAGATTCAGTATCTCCAGTGAAATCTTTTTGGATGACTATGTTGTTGTTTTGAAAGAATCTAGCATTTAGCAATACTTATATGAACAAGAATACAGCGCCTTAGAAATCCAATGAAGAGAGGAGGCGGCTACCACTACGGTGGCCATACAGACAGCTACAGCGAATGGGAGGACCAAGCAGCTGAAGCCACCGAGAGCCTTCAGGAACTAGTGGTGTTTGTTTACAAAATGTCCTACCATACCAACAGAAACTGAGTGCCTGTGTTTCCATGAGTTTCATCTTTAAATAAATTAACCACAACAACGAATGGGAACCATGGGTAAGCAATATTTTCTTTATTCAAGTTGCAGACTACTTTGTTTTTTGAGTAAGAGGGAGTGTGTGGGCATATTAGAAGCACTACGGCTGTAGCGGCGTGTCAATAGGGCTATGCCAAAATTTCCCTTTAAGAGACCTATAGTTAGAGAGATGTCAGACAGTAATGCTAGAGATTCAAAGACACACTGGTTGCCCTGGTGGTTCACCTGATGGAGCACATACCACATGGGGCTGGGTCCTTGTCACGGTGGCCTAGGTTCGGGCCCGGCCTGGACCTTTTGCTGCGCGTCATCCCCTCTCTCTCCCCTTCCTTTCCTGTCTCTCTCTCTCTACTGTCACTATCAAATAAGGGTAGGTAAATGCCTAAAAAATAAAAATTAAAAAAAATCTTAAAAAAACAAAGACATACACTACCAGCTAAACTACTCCTCGTCCCTCCCTTCCTGTCTCTACAGTGGCCAAAGTGTAATAAAGAATGTGCTTACTATCCCTTTTCTGCCACATAATGTTCATATAGAGGACTGAAAAGGGATGCAGATGCAGCTGTATTTCTTGTGGATGTCCAAGTATGCAATTGTTTACTAACATGTAAGCGTAACCGTGTACTCAGACTGCCAGCGACCACTGAGAAAAAGTGGCCAGAAGTCATTCATTTCAAATGAGTGCTGGGAGACCAGGAAATACAGAGGGTGGAGTCACGACTGGCGGAGAGATCTCAGCAACTTGGCGACAACAGAAAGTTGAGCAGATACGCAGTAATGCGATGTAGCGATGGGCAATCGGAGGGTAGATATGTTAACATCATATTCTTCTGCTGTAAAACGTTTTACTGTAGTTCTGTAGACTTTAGTTTCCAACAGAAATGGAGGTAAAGTTTATTGTAACTGTAGCCAGTTTTCCCGTTATGATAGGTCCCCAACTATGTACAAGGACAGTAATAAAAAAATTATGCATGGAGGCAGATATCGGAGATTGGAATGTCTCCTGAGGTTTATTACATTAACAAGAATATAAAACCAAGGGAATCACCATTTGAATGATAACATTAACAATGTTAGCAATTGTCAATGATGCCAGCTAACATTGGCTAGCTACCGTTGAAAATCTTTTGACTGCCAATGGCCATAAATTAATACATCTATTCATCAACAAAAATGTAGGCTGGTTTCTACTTCTTCATACATTTGACAACAACGCTCACAAGCCACAGCTGAAGAGAGGCATGCTGGCCACAAGACACCGACCGCTACATGGGGATTTGGCAACATTCAACGGCAGAGTCACTGCCAGTTGGAGTGTACAGCTAGGTTGGTGGCAACAATATTTATGACAGCGACAACTTTGCACCATACTCAATTCATTTGAATGGCGTTGTTGTGATCAGTGGATTCACTTTCAGTAGCTAAGTAAATCTGTGTGATGCCTTCATGTAGAGTTCCAATTTGGTCACCTTTGACAAGCAAATTCACGCTAATGACCAATAGCAAAAGTGCTTTGACTGTATTGACCTGTGATAGGGCTATGATGCGGGTCAGTAAATAGAGGAAGCTATCATTTTAGCAGTGTATACTCATCCAATTTTAAACAGGACATTATGCTCAGCCAAAACATAAATTGCTACACAAAAAATACACAGTATGGTTAAAAGTCAGTCTGAAGTAGGATTCATTTCATTATTTTGTTTGTGTTTAGTGGTTTTGGTCACCAAGCTCCAGTCCAGGAAGTGTGAAATTTGTGAATAAATCTGTGAATAAAATATGTGAATAAATTTCACACTGCCAATTCCTGGTGTGACTGGGGCCTAAAAACTTGCTAACGTCACAAATATTTCTGTTATCACATTTGCTCCCTCAACTCGCTACAGGTTTCAACCTAGATCACCTTTTCAACTTGTGACTTGTGTGCAGCTTATCCATGGTTTTATGAGGGCTGAGTAGGGGTCCATTGAGAGGACGGACTCAGTCAGAGCGGGAGGTGCTCTTTGACAGACTGGCAAAACAAAACAATAGCTTTAAGTGAAGGGAAACTGTTGAGGTGCTGATTCTCTATGCGATCGGCAGTACTAGCAATCCGTTCAAATCACAGGTAGTCAATTGATTCACTTTTAGAATCAAAAACATTGCTTTAAGGGGTATTAAGCAAAAACAAAACAAAAAAAAACAAAAGTTTCTTGAGCTGGAAAACACATATCAACCATCTATGTGATGAAACCTATCAAACCTATACCTTTGATCAACATTGCTGATAAAACTGAATACCATTAACCACCTTTAAAAAGTGATGCTTTATCACCCTCTCTCGAAAATCTTCCTCTACTGCACTGCTGCAGAGGAAGCACGGTCCCAGACTGACTGATAAAAAAAATACCCAAGTTTTCAGAGTTGCTGGTAGGCAGGTACATTGAACAGAGGTAAACTGACAACGGCAGCCTGTGAGCCTACCCAATTTCAAACTTAATTGCATTTTATGCTGCACTTTCAACCACATCATCCCAGAACACTAATGTAACTGACAAAAAAATAAAATAAAGTTAACCAAATAGTCACTGTGATAATTACCAATCTCAAGCGAGTTTCAAGTCTCTGCAAATTCATTTACATGCTGTACTGAAATGAAGGAAAACCAACAGCTGCCTGTGCCTGAATGTAGGAAAATAAGTGACAAATATGGATATTTATCATCTGTTTATTTGAAAAATATTTCAGGCTCCTGCATCTGGCTTTCCTTTGTTTTTTTTCCTTTTAAATTATATTCATTTATGATTTATGCCTAGGCAGCAGCAACACAGGCATTTTTGGTTTTCCAGTAAAACATCATTAAAACAGGTTATGGCATATCAGTTTAGGATTGGCCTGTTGTCTATGTTAACGCAGTGCGGAATATCGTTAAAAAGTGGACAACTAGTATTCTTCCGTACCTTAGGTCCTCTGTTTTATAAACGTTTGTGGGTATTCTACTAAACGAGTGTGCTTGACTGCAAGATTATCCTCTTACAAGCTACTAACTCTTACTAGCACAATGTACTAACAGGTTACCCAGAGTCAAAGTTAAATTCATTAAAGATCCACCTGACCCTCTAAGGTCACTAAACTTTCATAGCTAATCTCAAACCAACTTGATTTCTACTTACCGTTTCTTGAGTCTGTCTCTACCTAGAGTTACATCACGGGACGAACTACTCCCATCCCCAAAAGAGTTCAGTTGCTGATGTGGATCACTTACAAGAATGCATAGCCAACACAATTACTATCCTCAGCAGTATAACCGTACAGCCCACCTGGCATTCTCAATAGCCCGGTACTATCCATGGCTTGGGATTGTTGCATTAAAAGGCAACTGCGCACGTTATATTTAACTACCTTTCCAACTTGCTAGCAAAACCACAAGGCGTTGCAAAGCTTTTGCCCGCGACCGAACTTGCCATATAAGCGCCTGGCTGGCTGCAAGATGTAAAACACAACGGCAGTCCAAAGCATTTTGGCTGCTAACGTTACTAGCTCGCTAGCCGAGGCTAGCATTGTAGCTAACATGTCACCTCAACACTACATGACGCATGTCGTTTCAACAAACAGCCAACACGCGTTCAGACCACAGCAACATAATCTGCAATTTGACCCTATCTTGATTACCACCACCAACCAACCCACTAGCACCAAAACAGTCTTCAAGAAAACTAAATTAGTAAATCAACCACCGAAGCAGCTGGTAGCTGAAGTGTTGCAGCTAGCTTATGATGGCTAAGATAACGTTAGCTAACTCATTATCAACCAACTTACCTGTGTCGTCTTAACTTTTATGCCACTCTGACTATTCCAGGTGTTTTTGAAAATAAAATCATGGATTTATGTTCGCTTGGATTATACGTTCTGTGCTTTAGAAAACAAGCGACTTGGCCACTGCAGCGATAGACCTCCGTCTCCCACTTCCGAGAGTATTTATAGTTAGCTAGCTAGCTAGCCGCCGAGTGAGGAGAGCGTCTGTCTCCGTGTAAGATGGCAGTCTTTCCTGTGCGGCTCTACCACTGGGCTGCCAGGAGGGGTTCGGACTTGTGGTGTTTAACAACAGTGGCCGAACGAGGAGCTAAAGCTCAATGCCTCATTAAATTCGTCTCACAGTCAACATACTACGTGCTCAATTACATGCTTTTACCAGACAGTTGCTTTCAGAATCCAACTTCACCATTTACAAACCTCGCAGAATACTCTCGTGTAAATAATGGAATGGTATAACCCACAGAGATGCACTGTTAGGTCATTTCCCAAACAGACTCACTTGAGCAGTAGACGGGCACTGTGACGCTGCTGGGACGAAGCTCAGCGAAGGGTTTTTTGGAACTGACTGGGAGCGCCTTAAATTTGAAATTTGTAAATGCTTGAGGAATTATGGCAGCCTGCTAGCTAAATCCAGGCGAATCTCAGAAATCACATCCCTGTCTCATGTCCCACCAGAGAATTTGCCTGGAGAGGAGAGGTTCAAATTAGCTGAGTTACAAAGCAAAGCAGATGACACGTATAACATGAAAGCAGAGCAGCTTTTGTTAGATCTAGGCAGAAATGGCGAGAGCAAGGCGAGCAGATGTCTGCATATTTATTTAATTTAGAAAAATCACAAGCCAAGTATAATTCTGTCTTGCACAGTTGAATATTGCAGGAACGGTTACTGATAATAAGAAGAATATCTCAAAGTGTTGTTATGAACACTACTCTTCTTTATACAAATCTAAGTACAATGGGGATGTTATGTCAACATTTTCTAAATAATTTGATAGTGTAAATTCAATTAGCCAGGAGGATAAATTAATTTGTGATTCTCCAATTACTACTGAAGAAGTTATAGATGCCATAAATCATCTAAAAAATAAGTCACCAGGGAATGATGGCATCAGCTCTGAATTTTATAAGCTTTTTTCCGAGTTGCTAGCACCATTGCTTTTGAATGTATTGTAACGTGCATGGATAAGTAGACACGTTGGTCCTTGACTAACGAGTCGGACCCCTTTAGTCGACTGGTTAACGTTGTCGTCCGTGGTGCGGGAAACCCGAGTTCGCGTCCCGGCTGTGACGGTCCGGCCGGGCTGCCCCCCCCCCCGAATTCGCTACAGTATTTAGGGGGCAGCCCGGGTACCGCCACAGCCAGGACGCGAAACTGTGTCTCCCGCAGCACGGGCTACTATCTTAACCAGCCGACTAAAGGGTTCGACCCGCTAGCCAAGGGCTAGTGAGTCTAGTCATCCGTGGTCGTGGGTATTTTTACCTACATGACACAGGGTGTAGTTTGTCTAATGCCTAAAGTGAAAAGAGATCTGCTTATATGTAAGTGACAACTGGAGGCCCTTTGGTTTGCTCGATAATGATGATGAACTGTTTGCTGTTGTGTTTGCCACGACATTTAAATGTGTTCTGGACTCAATTATAGCTCAAAATCAACCTGGATTTATGAGTAACAGGCATATTTCCAATAACATAAGACTGGTTTTTGATCTTATTGATTATTCTGAACTGATTACTGGCGACAATTTTGTATTTTTTTCTTGACTTTTACAAAGCCTTTGACACAGTTCAGCACCCCTTCATTTTTAATCGTCTAGAAAATTTGGATTTGTCTGTGAATGTTCTCATTCATCCAGGTCATGGTTATCCAAAGGACTTGAATCAAGTGCAACTGGACTTAGTATATATCCGAGAAGACGTTTCGCCTCTCATCAAAGAGGCTTCCTCAGTTCGTGCCTTTCTGACTAGACCAAGCTAGTCTGACTGGCTGCTGATGAGACTCCGAATTTATCCTCTAGGAGTCGTTGTCAGAGCTATTGATATGCGTGGCTCTTTGTGTCCCGATGTTTACCAACGCCCGTCGCCCGTCATCACCAGCCGTCAGACTAGCTTGGTCTAGTCAGAAAGGCACGAACTGAGGAAGCCTCTTGGATGAGAGGCGAAACGTCTTCACGGATATATACCACGTCCAGTTGCACTTGATTCAGCTCCTTTGGATTGGATTTGGAACATACTTTTGCAATGCAATGAAAACCCTCTATGCAAATTGGAACAGCTCTGTGAAATGAAGTGATGGAACTACTCAAAGATTCTGTCTAGAAAGAGGCATATGCCAAGGCTGTCCGGTCTCTGTTTACCTCTTCCTTATTGTTGCACAAGCCTTTTCTCACTACGTAAAATTAGGTAACTTAGGAGGTGTCTCTATTGCAGGTAGAAATATTGTATTAAGCCAGCTGGCAGATGATACAGCTTTGTTCTTGAAAAATGCTCTGCAGGTAAAGCCTGCAATCCAAATTATTGATGTATTTTCAAAAGCTTCAGGTCTCTGTCTGAATTTAATCAAATGTGAGTTGTTTGCTTTAAAAAACTGTGACATGACCTCTATTGATGATATACCTGTCAAGGAAAAGGTTAGTTATTTAGGCATTTTTGTAACCAAGGATCAACAAGACAGATGCATTCTTAATTTTAGTCAAATGATTATTGTTTTACTAGTATATTATTTTCATTGTTGTATGAGTACATTATTTTCATTGTTTGATAAGTATATTATTATTGTTATTATTGTTTTACGAGTATATGTCACAGTCTCTCGCCGTTCGCCCCTGACACCTGCTGACCCCCGCCCCCCCGTCGCAGCCTCTCTCCCTTGACTTCAAAGCAGTCAGCCGCTCTCCCTTGACATCAACGCGATCATCACCCTTAAAAAGCCTCCACTATGGACCAGTCTTCGCTGGAACGTCGCCTTTCATGGACTTCTGCCTCCCTGCCTGCCTACCTGCCACTGAGACAGTACGTTCCAGCCACTATGGACCCAGCAGACCATTCCACCACAGACCTGGCCACGGTCTGCCAGGCTGTAGCCAACCAGGAATCGGTCCTCGGCCAGCACAGCCAGGTGCTACAGGAGATGGCTGACGCCCTCCGTGAGCTCGGCTCAAAGATCTCCGGAATCCAGACCCAACTTGGTGCCTCTGCTAGCCCGGGACCCGCCCCTCCAGCTCCGCCACCCCCAGCGCCATCAACTTCGGCTAAGGAACCATGGGTTGCCCCGCCCGATAAGTATGATGCAGATTTTGGACTTTGTCGCCCTTTTTTGATGCAGTGTGAGATTGTGTTTAACCAGCAGGCCCAGTCATATTCCACAGATGGAGCCAAAGTCACTTACATCATGGGTCTTCTCCGGGGAAGCGCCCTGGATTGGGCTACAGCGGTGGGGGAAATGCGGGCCTCCACTTCCTCATCCTACGCTGAGTTCACCACTGCTTTTCGCCAGGTTTTTGATCATCCCGTGCGGGGAAAGGATGCGTCAAAAAGACTGATCTCTCTCCGCCAGGTTCCCGCAGCGTCGCTGACTACTCAGTTGAGTTCCGTACGCTATCAGCGGAGAGCGGATGGAACAACGAGTCCCTCCAGGCCGGCTTTTCCAACGGTCTCAGCGAATCCATAAAGGACGAATTGGTTTCCTACCCCGAGCCTGGAGGGTCGGAGGAATTGGTTACCCTGGCCATTCGTGTGGACAACCGTCTCCGAGAGAGGAGGCGAGAGAGGACACGCCGCTTTCCTGGTCACAACAACTTACCACGGGCCACACCTCCAAACTCTGGGGGCCGAGCTCGCTCGCCTGAGGCTGACGTCCTCCGAGAAAGTCTGAGGCGTGACTCTTCCCCAGCTTCGGAGCCGATGCAACTCGGCCGCTTCCGGCTCAACCCGGAGGAGCGTCAACGCCGCATCACCGAGAACAGCTGCTTGTATTGTGGTCAGCCTGGTCACTTTCTCGCCTCCTGCCCTCACTGTCCGTCAAACTAGCAGGCTCACGAGGGAGGGGGAGGATCCTCGCGAGCCCAACTGTCTGCCCTCTGTCTCCTCGTCCACGTACCCAGTTGCAAGCTACCATCAGTTTTAAAGGTCAGTCCACTAAACTTTTGGCTTTAATTGACTCTGGAGCTGATGAAAGCTTTTTGGATGCAAGTGTTGTGAAGCAGTTAGGTCTTGCCACTGTGAGTCTGGACCAGCCTCTTGAAGCTAATGCCCTGGATGGACGTCTCCTGGCCCGGATAACCTCTAAGACCGAGCCTGTGTGCCTCCTGTTGTCGGGAAACCATCAAGAGGAGTTAAGTTTTATTGTTATCAATTCTCCATTTGCTCCCATTATACTTGGTCATCCTTGGTTGGTTAAGCATAGTCCCCATATTGATTGGTCATCGGCCAGAATTTGAAGTTGGAGTCCCGTCTGTCATGCCTTATGCCTCCAGTCTGCTCTGCCTCAGTCTGTCCCCTGTCGGGTGTCAAGCCCTGGCTCCAGGAATGCCAAGCCCGATGCTCTGTCTCGTGTGCATGGGAAGGAGTCTGAGCCCAGGCTCCAACCTGACACCATCGTTCCCTCTACCTGTGTGGTTGCGGCTGCGGCTGTCACCTGGAACATTGAAAGGGAGGTCATGGCAGCACAACAGACTCAGCCTGACCCAGGTAACGGTCCCCCTGGGCGCTTGTTTGTTCCAGATGCTGTTAAATCTAGTGTGTTGCAGTGGGCTCACTCTTCCAAACTTACCTGCCATCCTGGAGTAACCCGTGCCTTCCTCCGCAGGCGGTTCTGGTGGCCTTCCATGACGGAGGATACTGGGTCTTTTGTTTCTGCCTGTCCTGTTTGTGCCCAGAATAAGCCCTCCACTGGGGCCAGGATTTCGTCTCTGGTCTGCCCGCCTCCGACGGTAACACCGTTGTACTGACTGTTGTTGATCGCTTCAGTAAATTTGTTCACTTTTTGCCCTTGTCTAAACTGCCTTCGGCCCGAGAGACTGCGGATCTGCTGGTCAGGGAGGTTTTCCGGGTCCACGGTCTTCCCCGTGATATAGTGTCTGACCGTGGCCCCCAGTTCACTTCTGCTGTCTGGAAGGCTTTCTGCTCTGCCATCGGTGCCACCGTCAGCCTGTCATTGGGTTTCCATCCTCAGACCAACTGCTAGGCCGAGAGGGCCAACCAGGCATTGGAGACGGTTCTCCGCTGTCTGGTGTCTGCCAACCCATCCTCTTGGTCCTCACAGCTCCCCTGGGTAGAATATGCCCATAACACCCTGCCATCGTCTGCTACTGGGTTGTCCCCTTTTCAATGCCTTTACGGCTATCAGCCCCCCCTTTTTCCTTCTCAAGAGGTAGACATTCTGGTTCCGTCTGTCCAGGCCCATGTCCGTCGGTGCCGTTGGACCTGGCGGGCGAGCCCGTGCTGCACTGCTCAGGACCTCCGGCTGTTACCAGCGCTTGGCAGATTGTCATCGCACCCCTGCTCCGGACTACTCCCCCGGTGACCAGGTATGGCTCTCTACCAAGGCTCTACCCTTGAAATCGGACGCTAAGAAACTGTCCCCCAGGTATATTGGTCCCTTTCCCATTGTCAAAGTCATTAACCCCTCTGTGGTCCGTCTGAAGCTGCCCCGCGCTCTCCGGGTTCACCCTTCCTTCCATGTGTCCTGCCTCAAACCTGTCTCTACCAGCCCTCTAGTTCCTCCGGTCCTCCCGCCCCCACCTCCTCGTCTGATCAACGATCATCCAGCTTACACCATTCGTCGTCTCCTGGACTCTCGTCGCCGCAGTCGCGGCCTGCAGTATCTCGTGGACTGGGAGGGATATGGCCCGGAGGAGAGATGTTGGGTCCCTCATCGCCTGGTCCTGGACGCGAACCTCATCCGGGATTTCCACAGGACGCACCCTGACGGGTCTGGTAGGTCGCCCGGTGGCGCCCCTCGGAGGGGGGTACTGTCACAGTCTCTCGCCCTTGACATCAAAGCGTTCGCTGTCATAGCCTCTCGCCCTTGACATCAAAGCGTTCGCCCCTGACACCAGCTGGCCATCAAAGCAGTCAGCCGCTCTCCCTCGACATCAACGCGATCATCACCCTTAAAAAGCCCCCACTGTGGTCCAGTCTTCGCTGGAACGTCGCCTTTCATGGACTTCTGCCTCCCTGCCTGCCTACCTGCCACTGAGCCGACTCCTGCTCTACCCCTGAGATCGGTTACTTCAATAAAGACTTGATTCTTCCCTTACCTGGTTGTCCCGTCTGCTTTTGGGTTCTTTCCTGATACGTGACAGTATATTGTTTTCACTGTTGAATGAGTACATTATTTTCATTGTTTTATGAGTATATTATTTTAATTGTTTTATAAGTATATTATTATTGTTATTATTGTTGTATGAGTATATCATTTTCATTGTTGTATGAGTATATTATTTTCATTGTCTCATAAGTATATTATTATTTTTATTGTTTTACGAGTATATTGTTTTCATTGTTGTATGAGTATATTATTTTCATTGTTGTATGAGTATATTATTTTCACTGTTTTATAAGTATATTATTATTATTATTATTATTATTGTTTTACAAGTATATTGTTTTCATTGTATGAGTATATTATTTTCATTGTTTTATGAGTATACTGTTTTAATTGTTTTATGAGTATATTGTTTTCATTGTTTTATGAGTATATTATTTTCATTGTCTTATGAGTATATTATTTTCATTGTCTTATGGGTATGTTATTTTCATTGTTTTATGAGTATATTATTTCCATTGTTTTATGAGTATATTATTTTCATTGTTGTATGAGTATATTATTTTCATTGTTTTATGAGTATATTATTTTCATTGTTTTATGAGTATATTGTTTTCATTGTCTTATGAGTATGTTATTTTCATTGTTTTACGAGTATATTCTTTTCGGATTCTATGCCTATGACAATAAATATGAGGAAGGAGCATACACTCACTGGCCACTTTATTAGGTACACCTTGCTAGTACCGGGTTGGACCCCCTTTTGCCTTCAGAACTGCCTTAATCCTTCGTGGCATAGATTCAACAAGGTACTGGAAACATTCCTCAGAGTGTTTGGTCCATATTGACATGATAGCATCACGCAGTTGCTGCAGATTTGTCGGCTGCACATCCTTGATGCGAATCTCCCGGTCCACCACATCCCAAAAGTGCTCTATTGGATTGAGATCTGGTGACTGTGGAGGCCATTTGAGTACAGTGAACTCATTGTCATGTTCAAGAAACCAGTCTGAGGTGATTCGAGCTTTATGACATGGCGCGTTATCCTGCTGGAAGTAGCCATCAGAAGATGGGAACACTGTGGTCATAAAGGGATGGACATGGTCAGCAACAATACTCAGGTAGGCTGTGGCGTTGACACGATGCTCAATTGGTACTAAGGGGCCCAAAGTGTGCCAAGAAAATATCCCCCACACCATTACACCACCACCACCAGCCTGAACCGTTGATACAAGGCAGGATGGATCCATGCTTTCATGTTGTTGACGCCAAATTCTGACCCTACCATCCGAATGTCGCAGCAGAATTCAAGACTCATCTGACCAGGCAACGTTTTTCCAGTCTTCTATTGTCCAATTTTGGTGAGCCTGTGCGAATTGTAGCCTCAGTTTCCTGTTCTTAGCTGACAGGAGTGGCACCCGGTGTGGTCTTCTGCTGCTGTAGCCCATCTGCCTCAAGGGTCGACGTGTTGTGCGTTCAGAGATGCTCTTCTGCATACCTCGGTTGTAATGAGTGGTTATTTGAGTTACTGTTGCCTTTCTATCAGCTCGAACCAGTCTGGCCATTCTCCTCTGACCTCTGGCATCAACAAGGCATTTTCGCCCACAGAACTGCCGCTCACTGGATATTTTCTCTTTTTCGGACCATTCTCTGTAAACCCTAGAGATGGTTGTGCGTGAAAATCCCAGCAGATCAGCAGTTTCTGAAATACTCAGACCAGCCCGTCTGGCACCAACAACCATGCCACGTTCAAAGTCACTTAAATCGCCTTTCTTCCCCATTCTGATGCTCGGTTTGAACTGCAGCAGATTGTCTTGACCATGTCTACATGCCTAAATGCATTGAGTTGCTGCCATGTGATTTGCTGATTAGAAATTTGCGTTAACGAGCAGTTGGACAGGAGTGCCTAATAAAGTGGCCGGTGAGCGTATATCATAAATCTATTGATTATTCTAGCTAAATTCTATACACGTAAGTGCAAGTTTACAAACCAAAGACTCATTTTTATTGTTTGTTTTTTTTATAAGGGTTTCGAACAGTACATAAAAGTATTAATTCTAGTGCCAATAACAAGGCCCAAAAAACTGTAGTCGCACGTGTTGGCTGTAAAATATGTATGTGAATGAATTGTGATCTTAGCTGTGTCTTAAATGTTTTTGTTTTCTTTTCCTTTTTATGTTTTTATTTGGCCTACCCCCTGGCATGTTTGTTTGATGGAGACCCGGCTACTTGTGGAACTTTTCTCATGCAATGTGATTTAATTTTCACTCACCAACCAACATGTATTCTGATGACAATGAAAGGATAGCCTTCATCGCCAATCTTCTCTCTGGTCATCCGCTTCAGTGTTTCGAAGCCGTGTGGAGGGCTAAAGCAGCCTGTTTTGCGTTTTCCGAACTGTTCTGTGCGGAATTCAGGAAAGTGTTCTTTCATCCCGCCCTTGGTCATAAGTCTGCCACTCGCCTCATGCATATTCAGCAAGGCAACCAAAGTGTAACGTACTATTCCATTGAATTCAGAATCTTGGAGGCTGAAAGTGGCTGGAATGACATATCCTTGCAAATCGCTTTCCAGACGGGGTTATCCGAGATCCTAAAAGATGAACTAGTCAGAGACAACACCACTTCCCCTGCTCAACTCATCGCTCTGGCTATTCAACTCAATGACCGTTTCAGAGAGCGCAGGAAAGAGAGAGGGTTGCGTGCCCTAGGCCCCTCTAGCTGACCAACTACCCAACACCAACCTGGCCAGCTCCAGCCAGCTCACGACCAATTCCCCTCCCAAGCCCCACCATGCTCACTGGCTACCCCTGTCACGCCTCTTGCGGATGAACCCATGCAACTGGGCAGACCCGCTAACGAACGCATCCGCCGTACTGATGAACATTTGTGCTTCTACTGTGGCCAGCCAGGCCATACCCGTATTGCATGTCCCGTTCACCCAAAAGGAACAAGCTCACCCATGAATGTGGGATCGTTGGTGAGTAGAGCTTCTCCCTTCTCCCACAGCTCCCAAGGGCGTATGCACTTAGAAGCAGTTCTCATCCATAACTAACTATCTCTCCCTTTACAAGCCCTGGTGGATTCCTGAGCTGATGACTGTTTTATTGATGCCAGTGTAGTTAGTCAAGCAGGCATCTCCACTCTACCCTGAGACACACCCATAGCTGTCCATGATCTTAGTGGTGGCTTATTTGCTACCGTCACCCATGTCACTGAACCCCTTAGTGTTATCCTGTCTGGTAACCACAGAGAAACCATGTCCTTCCTAGTAATTTCCTCTCCCCAGAGCCCCCTGGTGCTAAGCAAGACCTGGTTGAGACGTCACAACCCCCACATAGACTAGACGACTAACACCATCTCAGCCTGGAGCCCTTACTGTCACAGAACCTGCCTCACTTCAGCTGTGCTGCCAGCTGAGGGCGCTGCTGCTCCCTCCGAACTCCCTGATGTGACCAAGGCGCCCCCGAAGTCTGGTTGCCAAGCAGCTACCATGCTGCCTCCGAGGTCTGTCTGCCCCGTGGCTGCCACGCCGCCTCTGAGGTCCGTTTGTCCCACGCCCGCCCCGCTGCCTGCGAGTTCAGTTTGCCACGCCGGAGCAGGACACAGCCGAACCAGCGCCCATACTCCCTCCTGCATGGGTGGTGGGCACGCTCACCTGGGAGGTTGAAGGACTGGTGAGGGATGCCCAGAGGACTCAACCCGACCCAGGTAATGGCCCTTCTAATCATATCTTTGTGCCTGACCAGGTCCGTTCCCAGGTTTTCCAGTGGGCTCACACCTCCCAGTTTGCCTATCACCCTGGGACCAATCATACCCTGACCCTTCTTAAGCGCTGGTTCTGGTGGCCCACCATGTCTACAGACATCCACATCTCTAGGATAAAGCCTGTCTCTATCAGTCCACCGAGTCCCCCCCAGGCGATGCCCCGCCCCCTGTGCAAATCATCGATGGACGGTCCGGTGGCTGTTGGTGGTCCGTCGGTGGGGTCGAGGCCTCCAGTACCTTGTGGACCAGGAGGGGTACGGTCCTGAGGAACGGAGCTGGGTGACTCGGAGCCTCATCCTGGACCCGTCCCTCATCCGGGACTTCCATCGTGCCCATCCTGATCGGTCTCCAGGAGGCACCCGTAGAGGGGTGGGGGGTCCTGTCACGTCCCTGCCTTGTCAGCCCCGCTCTCGTCAGGCCGCTCACACTGCCTTACCTAGCTCCTCTGGTTCACCAATCTCACCTGGAGCTCTCCAGAGCTCACACTTGACCGGCATCTCCAATCATCCCATCTCAGCCAGGATAAGAAGCTGCTCCGCTCTTCAGACGATGCCAGATCGTTGAACCACTACAAGTGTGTAAGATGACTCTAGCTTGAGCTTTGACCCTTTGTTACCAAGCCTAACCCCTGTTCCCTCTGCCTCTAGTTTGACCTCCCTGCCACTGCGTTGACCACGCCTGTACGAGTACCACGACCCTGCCAAGATCACCTCCTGTACGAGAACCACGCCCCCGCTAAGCCAACCGCCTGTCCGAGAGCCCTGTCCCTGCCTAACCCTGCAAGACAATAAATGTGCCCCTTTGACTTTTCCCCCATTCTGTCTCATGTTCAGCCATTAGGTCCTACACCTGGTAGCCCTGACATCATATCATATAATATCATATCATATCATACCATGTCATGTCATGTCATATCATATCATATATCATATATCATGTCACATCATATATCATATCATATCATACCATGTCATGTCATGTCATGTCTCATATATCATATCATATCATATCATATATCATGTCACATCATATATCATATCATATAATATCATCCATCCATTGTCTTAACCGCTTATCCTGCTCTCAGGGTCGTAGGGATGCTGGTGCCTATTCCAGCAGTCATTGAGCGGCAGGCGGGCGGACACCATGGACAGGCCGCCAGGCCATCACAGGGCCAACACACATTCATTCCTAGGGACAATTTAGTACCGCCAATTCACCTGAATTACACGTCTTTGGACTGTGGAAGGAAACCGGAGCCCCCGGAGGAAACCCACGCAGACACAGGGAGAACATGCAAACTCCACACAGAGGACGACCCGGGACGACCCACAAAGGTTGGACTACCCTGGGGCTCGAACCCAGGACCTTCTTGCTGTGAGGCGACCGCGCTAACCACTGCGCCACCGTGCCTTATCATATCATATCGTATCATATCATATCGTATCATATCAGATCGTATCGTATCATATCGTATCATATCATATCGTATCATATCGTATCATATCATATCGTATCATATCATACCATACCGTATCATATCATATCGTATCATATCACATCATATCATATCATATCGTATCATATCGTATCATATCATATAATATCATATCATACCATACCATACCATATCATATGATACAATATCATATATTTAAATAAAATGTATGATATCGAGCACAGTATTTTACATGTGTTAAAACATGAGTGGACGGGGACTTTAACTTATGTAGGTAATAGAGATACCGATTCTCCAGTCCAGACGGGGGCGGTAAAGCACCATAAAGCCGCTGCCAAACGTCATCAAAGAAGCACCAGCAGCCACAGCAAACTGTCCCAGGCGCAGCGTTGACGTGTTAGTGGTGCGCTGATTAATTAGTTGTATGGATTCATTCGAAGAGGAGTTGGTGGCTGCGTTAAGAGATGTCGTTGAGAGTGGAAGCTGGCAGTGTGTAGGAGACAAAGCTGACTTTGTTTCACCATGTACAAAGTAAGTAACACCAAATGTTTAACGTTACCCTGAAATGGTGTTTGGGCCGTTTCCCGGGGTTGGCAGTTCTTTCTACGTAAGGCTGCCACCGTAACTAACAGGCCCCTTTTCACTAACAATGTGCGGCAAGTTGACGTGTAAATGCTGAAGTTGTGCGTGTACTGTCGTCGTCCCCAGGCTGTTCTCTGACGACGGGGAGCACGTCGTCCTGGTCCACACTGAGGATGACACGTACTGGGCGATGGACTCCGCCTGTCCGCACCAAGGTGTCTGTCTGGATGTTGTCATGGTCACCTCAGTCAAGCCACGAGCTTCCGAGAAAGCACAGCGTTACCTCTGTGTGTGTGTGTGTGTGTGTGAGAGAGAGAGAGGTGTGTGTGTGTGTTGTATAAAATGCAACTTGATTGATTGATCTCTGCTCTAGATTATAGGAGATTGTAAAGGCCCAGTCTTTTTCTTTTTCTTGCCCATATACATTTGAGGCTAATTAACGTGCATAACTGATGAATCAGAATCAGACTTGTTACTGGAAAATGGGCATTTTGCGTCTTTCGCAACCGATTGTAATTGAAAACATGGGCCCGCTTACAATCTGTACAGGCATTAGCGATGTGAACAAACATTTACAGCATCAGACACTCAGATTTGGTTGTTTACCGTTGGCCCTTCGTGTTGGTGCCAGGCTCACTGGAGACCAACGACCCGTCCAGCAACAGCTAACGTCAGTAGCATGCATGACGCGCCGCGCTCGCTCTACTTCTTCTGTACGCGTACCGCAGTCTGCACCTGCTAGCCAGCGTGTCACAGAGCCATCTACTGGTGGTAGAACGTAGTGTCTGTAACTTCTCGTTTCATTCAACTTTTCGTTTCACTTTTCATTCGATAACTTTTTCAGTTCATCTGGAAACGTTGTGCCCAGATGAACTGATTCAACCTTCTTTGATAGTGTCTATAACAGTCCAAAGTACCATAGACCACCTCAGTTGCACATGTGTCTTAACACATCAGAATCAGAATCATGTTTATTGGCCATGTAGGTTTGCACAAACGTGGAGTTTGACTCCGATTTCGTGGCTCTCTCAGTGTACTTAACATAGAGTAACAACACTACAACACAACAATCTTCAGATATGTACACAAGGATTGACTTATACAGGCGAAATAAGAGATGATAAGGTGCAATGGTGCAGAGAATATATCTATATTCTCTGCAACATTGCACCATTAGAGATACTGGAATAAATGTTAGCAGGTTACTTACGTACATACCTGAAGTAGATGAACATGACAGAGCATACCAGTATACGTATAATGTACAGTATATACAACATGGTTGAATTTATTGACAATGTTAAGCATTCATTTTTTTGAACTTTGAATGTTGGCATTATGACTGGTAAAGGGAGAGAGCTGGCTGATATAATTGAGATTCAAGTCAATTTCATTTGTATAGCCCAATATCACAAATTACAATTTTGCCTTTAGGGGCTTTGCAGCAACACAACATTCTGTCCTTAGACCCTCGCATCGAAAAAGGAACAACTCCCTAAAAAAAAAACAACCCCAAAAACAACTCTTAAACAGGGAGAAAAAATAGGAAGAAAGGTAGGCATACTGTGTGTGCAAGAGACCAGGTGGAAGGGGAATAAGGCCAGGAGCATCGGAGGAGGATTCAAACTCCTCTACCATGGTGCAGATGGGAGGAGAAATGGGGTAGGGGTAATTCTGAAGGAAGAGTATGTCAAGAGTGTGCTGGAGGTGAAGAGAGTGTCAGAGTGATGAGTATGAAGCTGGAAATCGAAGGTGTATTGCTGAATGTTATCAGCGCATATGCCCCGCAAGTTGGGTGTGAGATGGAAGAGAAAGAAGAATTCTGGAGTGAGTTGGATGACATGGTGGAGAGGGTACCCAAGGAGGAAAGAGAGTGGTGATTGGAGCGGACTTCAATGGGCATGTTGGTGAAGGGGACAGAGGTGATGAGGAGGTGATGGGAAGGTATGGTGTCAAGGAGAGAAATGTGGAAGGACAGATGGTGGTGGATTTTCTGAAAAGGATGGAAATGGCTGTGGTGAATACATATTTCAAGAAAAGGGAGGAACACAGGCCGACGTATTAGAGTGGAGGAAAGTGCACACAGGTGGACTATATCTTATGGAGGAGGTGCGCTCTGAAAGGGATTGGAGACTGCAAGTTGGTGACAGGGGAGAACGTAGCTAGGCAGCATCGGATGGTGGTCTGTAGGATGACTTTGGAGACCAAGAAGAGGAAGCGAGTGAAGACACAGCCGAAGATCAAATGGTGGAAGATGTAGAAGGAAGACTGTTGTGTGGAGTTCAGGCAGGAGGTAAGACAGGCACTGGGTGGTAGTGAAGAGTTGCCAGATGGCTGGGCAACCACTGCAGAAATAGTGAGGGAGACAGCTAGGAAGGTACTTGGTGTGTCATCAGGACAGAGGAAGGAAGACAAGGAGACTTGGTGGTGGAATGAGGAAGTACAGCAAAGTAGACAGAGGAAGAGGTTGGCAAAGAAGAAGTGGGATAGTCAGAGAGATGAAGAAAGTAGACAGGAGTACAAGGAGATGCAGCGTAAAGCAAAGAGAGAGGTGGCAAAGGTAAAGGAAAAGGTGTATAGTGAGTTGTATGACAGATTAGACACTAAGGAAGGAGAAAAGGACTTGTGCCGATTGGCTAGACAGACGGACCGAGCTGGGAAGGATGTGCAGCAGGTTAGGGTGATGAAGGATAGAGATGGAAATGTGCTGTCAAGCGAGGAAAGTGTGCTGAGAAGGTGAAAGGAATACTTTGAGGAGCTGATGAATTATAGGTCACTGAGTTAATCATACAAACAATAGTTAGTAATGGCACATTCTGTTTATGTATCTCATGTTTATAACGGTGGGACACCTGCAGTCACTGTACTGTTCATAAGGGTGGGGACACCTGCAGTCACTGTATTGTTCATAAGGGTGGGACACCTGCAGTCACTGTACTGTTCATAAGGGTGGGGACACCTGCAGTCACTGTACTGTTCATAAGGGTGGGGACACCTGCAGTCACTGTATTGTTTATAAGGGTGGGGACACCTACAGCCACTGTATTGTTTATAAGGGTGGGGACACCTGCAGTCACTGTATTGTTCATAAGGGTGGGGACACCTGCAGTCACTGTATTGTTTATAAGGGTGGGGACACCTACAGTCACTGTATTGTTCATAAGGGTGGGACACCTGCAGTCACTGTATTGTTTATAAGGGTGGGGACACCTGCAGTCACTGTATTGTTTATAAGGGTGGGGACACCTACAGTCACTGTATTGTTTATAAGGGTGGGGACACCTGCAGTCACTGTACTATTCATAAGGGTGGGGACACCTGCAGTCACTGTACTGTTTATAAGGGTGGGGACACCTGCAGTCACTGTATTGTTTATAAGGGTGGGGACACCTGCAGTCACTGTATTGTTTATAAGGGTGGGGACACCTACAGTCACTGTATTGTTTATAAGGGTGGGGACACCTGCAGTCACTGTATTGTTTATAAGGGTGGGGACACCTGCAGTCACTGTATTGTTTATAAGGGTGGGGACACCTGCAGCCACTGTATTGTTCATAAGGGTGGGAACACCTGCAGTCACTGTATTGTTTATAAAGGTGGGGACACCTGCAGTCACTGTATTGTTCATAAGGGTGGGGACACCTGCAGCCACTGTATTGTTCATAAGGGTGGGGACACCTACAGTCACTGTATTGTTTATAAGGGTGGGACACCTGCAGTCACTGTATTGTTTATAAGGGTGGGGACACCTGCAGTCACTGTATTGTTTATAAAGGTGGGGACACCTGCAGTCACTGTATTGTTCATAAGGGTGGGGACACCTGCAGCCACTGTATTGTTCATAAGGGTGGGGACACCTGCAGCCACTGTATTGTTTATAAGGGTGGGGACACCTGCAGTCACTGTATTGTTCATAAGGGTGGAGACACCTGCAGCCACTGTATTATTTATAAGGGTGGGGACACCTGCAGCCACTGTATTGTTCATAAGGGTGGGGACACCTGCAGCCACTGTATTGTTTATAAGGGTGGGGACACCTGCAGTCACTGTATTGTTCATAAGGGTGGGGACACCTGCAGCCACTGTATTGTTTATAAGGGTGGGGACATCTGCAGCCACTGTATTGTTTATAAGGGTGGGGACACCTGCAGTCACTGTATTGTTTATAAGGGTGGGGACACCTGCAGCCACTGTATGGTTTATAAGGGTGGGGACACCTGGAGTCACTGTATTGTTCATAAGGGTGGGGACACCTGCAGCCACTGTATTGTTTATAAGGGTGGGGACACCTGCAGTCACTGTATTGTTTATAAGGGTGGGGACACCTGCAGTCACTGTATTGTTTATAAGGGTGGGGACACCTGCAGTCACTGTATTGTTTATAAGGGTGGGGACACCTGCAGTCACTGTATTTTTTATAAGGGTGGGGACACCTGCAGTCACTGTATTGTTTATAAGGGTGGGGACACCTGCAGCCACTGTATTGTTTATAAGGGTGGGGACACCTGCAGTCACTGTATTGTTTATAAGGGTTGGGACACCTGCAGCCACTGTATTGTTTATAAGGGTGGGGACACCTGCAGTCACTGTATTGTTTATAAGGGTGGGGACACCTGCAGTCACTGTATTGTTCATAAGGGTGGGGACACCTGCAGTCACTATTGTTTATAAGGGTGGGGACACCTGCAGTCACTGTATTGTTCATAAGGGTGGGACACCTGCAGTCACTGTATTGTTTATAAGGGTGGGGACACCTGCAGTCACTGTATTGTTTATAAGGGTGGGGACACCTGCAGTCACTGTATTGTTTATAAGGGTGGGGACACCTGCAGCCACTGTATTGTTTATAAGGGTGGGGACACCTGCAGTCACTGTATTGTTTATAAGGGTTGGGACACCTGCAGCCACTGTATTGTTTATAAGGGTGGGGACACCTGCAGCCACTGTATTGTTTATAAGGGTGGGGACACCTGCAGTCAGGTGAGACTAAAGAGGTCACTTAGATGATTATGACACATTTCTCTCAATAAGAACTGATTCAACTTTCTGTGATTTCCTTACCTGGATTATTGAGCATGCATAAAGACATGTGTCCTCCTCTCTGCTGCTCTGAGCACCACCCTTTTCTCTCTGGTGACCTCAGTGAGCCATGGACAAGGGAGGTGTTATGAGTAAGTTTGGATGCTACAGGGCAGAGATTGTTAAGCGAGGAGGCTAGTGAGGATCAGAGTGTGTCTGTCTGTAGCCTCACTGACAGGGAGTGAAGAGAATTCATTATGAGGAGGCATGGAAGCCAAGACCTCATTGGACAGCTGGTCAGTGTAAGGGACTGGATGTTTCGGCAGAAGAAGAGCATTTTGGAGGAACGTGAAGATGTTTCAGTAAGGACACCGTGAATTGAACAAAGAAGTGGTCTGACAGATGTAGGGGGGTGACAGTCAGGTTTGTTGTGGAGCATTCCCAAGTCAAGTCAAGTCAGATCAGTTTTATTTGTACCTAGAGCCCAATATCATGAGATCAGGGGACTTTACAGCAACACAACATCCTGTCCTTAGACCCTCGGATCGGATAAGGAACAACTCCCTAAAAACGTTTAACAGGGAGAAAAACCAGGAAGAAACCTCAGGGAGAGCAGCAGAGGAGGATCTCTCTCCCAAGACGGTCGCCTCCTGACTAGATCTTTGCTTGTGTTGTATTAACTCTCAGATGCATGTTGCTTTGGATAATAGCATCTGCTAACTAAAGCTGTAACGTCTGGGAATATCTGCAGTCCTGGGCGTTCTAGACTTGAGTGAGGAAAATATAGACACCCTTGCTTTCTTGGCCAAACATCTAAACAAGGCAAAGGGACTGAGTAACACATGAAAGCAGCCAGCCACGCTAGGTGGCTATATTAGTTGGGCTATTAATGTTGTAATTTTTGTCATAGATCTCATCGTGTTGAACATCATTTCTTATTGGTTTAACATGTACAAATCTGTTTTGAATCGTGACAAAGAAAAGTTGTTCAGAATTAAGATAAAAGCTCAATGGCCGAGTTGAAAATACTTTTCTTGACTGAGAAAAAAAAATTACACAGCCAAGATTTAGGATAGGTTGGAGGGAACTGAACAGTTTGAGATTATGCTGCTATTTTAGTTAACCCGGACTATTGTCATTTTACATTAAATTCCATTTGTAGAACCTGTTTTATACCGTCATTGAGTGCTAACTGGTGTATCCATCCATGTCCAAGAAGAAGGGGGGATTCGCCTGGTGGGGGTCTGCGCTCTTCTAATTTACATTTGGATTACAGATTGTGCCTTTAAATGACAAACTGCACATCGCTAGTAAATGTTGAGACGGTGCCATATAGTGAATTCACCACCACCCTGTACTCTTGCTGGCACGATGCTGGCACTGCTGCCTCACAGTCAGGTTCGATTCCCGCCCCAGGCAGGTTGGCATGTTCTGCCCATCCTCAGCCCCCCTCCCCCGACTAGGGTCCTCTCTGTGTGTACTCTGCATGTTCTGCCCATCCTCAGCCCCCCTCCCCCGACTAGGGTCCTCTCTGTGTGTACTCTGCATGTTCTGCCCATCTTCAGCCCCCTCCCCCGACTAGGGTCCTCTCTGTGTGTACTCTGCATGTTCTGCCCATCCTCAGCCCCCCTCCCTCGACTAGGGTCCTCTCTGTGTGTACTCTGCATGTTCTGCCCATCCTCAGCCCCCCTCCCCGACTAGGGTCCTCTCTGTGTGTACTCTGCGTGTTCTGCCCATCCTCAGCCCCCCTCCCCGACTAGGGGCCTCTCTGTGTGTACTCTGCATGTTCTGCCCATCCTCAGCCCCCCTCCCCGACTAGGGTCCTCTCTGTGTGTACTCTGCATGTTCTGCCCATCCTCAGCCCCCCTCCCCCGACTAGGGTCCTCTCTGTGTGTACTCTGCATGTTCTGCCCATCCTCAGCCCCCCTCCCTCGACTAGGGTCCTCTCTGTGTGTACTCTGCATGTTCTGCCCATCCTCAGCCCCCCTCCCCCGACTAGGGGCCTCTCTGTGTGTACTCTGCATGTTCTGCCCATCCTCAGCCCCCCTCCCTCGACTAGGGGCCTCTCTGTGTGTACTCTGCATGTTCTGCCCATCCTCAGCCCCCCTCCCCGACTAGGGGCCTCTCTGTGTGTACTCTGCATGTTCTGCCCATCTTCAGCCCCCTCCCCCGACTAGGGTCCTCTCTGTGTGTACTCTGCATGTTCTGCCCATCCTCAGCCCCCCTCGCCGACTAGGGTCCTCTCTGTGTGTACTCTGCATGTTCTGCCCATCTTCAGCCCCCTCCCCCGACTAGGGTCCTCTCTGTGTGTACTCTGCATGTTCTGCCCATCCTCAGCCCCCCTCCCCCGACTAGGGGCCTCTCTGTGTGTACTCTGCATGTTCTGCCCATCTTCAGCCCCCTCCCCCGACTAGGGTCCTCTCTGTGTGTACTCTGCATGTTCTGCCCATCTTCAGCCCCCTCCCCCGACTAGGGTCCTCTCTGTGTGTACTCTGCATGTTCTGCCCATCCTCAGCCCCCCTCCCCGACTAGGGTCCTCTCTGTGTGTACTCTGCATGTTCTGCCCATCCTCAGCCCCCCTCCCCGACTAGGGGCCTCTCTGTGTGTACTCTGCATGTTCTGCCCATCCTCAGCCCCCCACCCCCCCCCTCGACTAGGGGCCTCTCTGTGTGTACTCTGCATGTTCTGCCCATCCTCAGCCCCCCTCCCCGACTAGGGGCCTCTCTGTGTGTACTCTGCATGTTCTGCCCATCCTCAGCCCCCCTCCCTCGACTAGGGTCCTCTCTGTGTGTACTCTGCATGTTCTGCCCATCCTCAGCCCCCCTCCCTCGACTAGGGTCCTCTCTGTGTGTACTCTGCATGTTCTGCCCATCCTCAGCCCCCCTCCCCGACTAGGGTCCTCTCTGTGTGTACTCTGCATGTTCTGCCCATCCTCAGCCCCCCTCCCCGACTAGGGTCCTCTCTGTGTGTACTCTGCATGTTCTGCCCATCCTCAGCCCCCCTCCCCCGACTAGGGTCCTCTCTGTGTGTACTCTGCATGTTCTGCCCATCCTCAGCCCCCCTCCCCCGACTAGGGGCCTCTCTGTGTGTACTCTGCATGTTCTGCCCATCCTCAGCCCCCCACCCCCCCCCCTCGACTAGGGGCCTCTCTGTGTGTACTCTGCATGTTCTGCCCATCCTCAGCCCCCCTCCCCGACTAGGGGCCTCTCTGTGTGTACTCTGCATGTTCTGCCCATCCTCAGCCCCCCACCCCCCCCCTCGACTAGGGGCCTCTCTGTGTGTACTCTGCATGTTCTGCCCATCCTCAGCCCCCCTCCCCGACTAGGGGCCTCTCTGTGTGTACTCTGCATGTTCTGCCCATCCTCAGCCCCCCTCCCCCGACTAGGGTCCTCTCTGTGTGTACTCTGCATGTTCTGCCCATCCTCAGCCCCCCTCCCCGACTAGGGGCCTCTCTGTGTGTACTCTGCATGTTCTGCCCATCCTCAGCCCCCCACCCCCCCCTCGACTAGGGGCCTCTCTGTGTGTGGAGTTTGCATGTTCTCCCCGTGCTCAGCCCCTCACCCCACCCCCCAACTAGGGCCCTCTGTGTGTGGAGTTTGCATGTTCTCTCCGTGCTCACATGGGTTTTGTCCAACACCAAAAAGAAGAACCCCAATAAAATCATGCAGAACTCCTCCTTTCCTGTTGGTTCCCTGGGCGCTGAAGGACACGGCTGCCCGCTGCCCCTGGAGGAAGGACAGTAGGATGGGAAAATGCAGGAGGAATGACATTACTTCTTCAGCCACCACTCCCTGTGTGTGTGTGTGTGTGTGTGTGTGTGTGTGTGTGTGTGTGTGTGTGTGTGTGTGTGTGTGTGTGTGTGTGTGTGTGTGTGTGTGTGTGTGTGTGTGTGTGTGTGTGTGTGTGAACTGTAAAACGAATAATTCTCCTGTCCACACAGGTGGTCCTCTAGAGCTGGGGGACATTGAGGATCTGGGAAATGGAAAGGTACTTGTCTGTCCATGGCATCACTTTGATTTCAGTCTGGAAACTGGGACGTCCTCCACTGGCCTTCAGGTAGGTTGCAAATGTTTGCATGGACATTGTAGACCTGTAGTGGTTACGTCACAAAAAATAGAATTTTAACCCACTGGCAGGAAAAAACGACTGCCAGAGCAGTACAATGGACAGCGCCAAGTATATAGCGTTGGAGTACACTTCCAATTTTCAAAGTCACGAAATTGACCTATATTCTAATGTCATATTCTAAAAAGCTTAAAAGATTACAAATGTCTGATCCCTATAACCTTCCTAGCATCCTTTTAAACCAACTGAGGTTACAAATGACGTTCCCGACCTTCAATGTCCTGACATATGTAACTACTTGATTGACTACCCCTCTGTCTACACCGGCAGCTCTTTAAAGGCTTGTAAAAGTCTGGAAGGCGGGGACAACATCGGGATTTGTGTCGGAATATCCTAGCAAAAGGCCTCTCTTTTGTTAAAGGTAAAGTAAGTGTGATGTAATCTCGAAACAAAGCACTTTATTAGAGTACCTTGGTTAGGTTAGCAGTGTGGCTAAAAAGATTAGCCCTTCAGGCTAACCTTAGCTGTAGTAATGAACAATTTAGCAGCCTCCCTCACCCCCTTAAAACTGTTGAACAAACTATATCGTTATTTTCAATGAATGTATTCTACATGAATGTTTCAGTCTAATTCCTACAACAGATGAATCCTTCACAGAGGCTTAATGAAGCACAGCTGAAGCCTTGGCTTGTCCTCCGTAAGGATGGGGTTGTGCTGGGCAGCTGAAGCCTTGGCTTGTCCTCCGTAAGGATGGGGTTGTGCTGGGTAGCTGAAGCCTTGGCTTGTCCTCCGTAAGGATGGGGTTGTGCTGGGCAGCTGAACCCTTGGTTTGTCCTCCGTAAGGATGGGGTTGTGCTGGGCAGCTGAACCCTTGGTTTGTCCTCCGTAAGGATGGGGTTGTGCTGGGCAGATGAAGCCTTGGCTTGTCCTCCGTAAGGATGGGGTTGTGCTGGGCAGCTGAAGCTTTGGCTCATTCTCCGTAAGGATGGGGTTGTGCTGGGCAGCTGAAGCCTTGGCTTGTCCTCCGTAAGGATGGAGTTGTGCTGGACAGCTGAAGCCTTGGTTTGTCCTCCCTAAGGATGGGGTTGTGCTGGGTGTTCACTGTAACTACACAGCTGGTTTACATGAGAGTTGCTCTCATGTTTCAGCTGTGCTGTTTTGGCTTTGGCAGCGCAACCATGCCACAGAAGAGGTAGCAGTCACATCAAAAAAATGCAAATGGTCAATACCAAGCGAGGTATCTGTGAAAAACTGCCTTACCAGCAGGCAAAGGACATGATTTTTAATGACTCTCAACACAGCAAATGCAGATAACCATCAGTGCAGCAAGCAGCTTAGGTTTTCAACCCATGACCAACACTGAAAGAGCTCAGTTGTATGACACCCTTGCAAAGTGCTGTAAAAAAGACAGAAAGGCCATAACACCTGTGGTGTTGTCAACCGTCAGAGAGCACGCAGCATCCTAAGTGCCGAAACGCCTTACATTAGATCTGCCACAGATCATACATCAGATCTGCCACAGTTCTTACATCAGATTTGCCACAGATCATACATCAGATCTGCCACAAATCTTACATCAGATCTGCCACAGATCTTACATCAGATCTGCCACAGTTCTTACATCAGTTCTGCCACGGATCTTACATCAGATCTGCCACAGCCGCTCACAAGTCTGTATGACAAGGAAGCAAGGAACACCAGCTTCGCAGGGCTGCAGGGCCGAGCGGAAATTGCATTTAGGAGAATGTCAGTCACCAGAGAACAGGTAACTAGACAGGTTATATGTTGTGGTTACCAAAAAGATGATGCATGATAACAAGTGCTCGTGCCATTGGCTGCAACTTTCCATTGGCAGTCGGGTCAAATCTTTTGTTTTTATCACTTGCACTCTTCGCCCGTTTGATGGCAGCAATCCATTGACTTCTTCTTTGTGGATGCCTAGGAAAACGACTTCCCGTTGCCTTTAGTACGTCTATTTTTACACCCTGGGGCACCGCAGCTGTCTACCATGTTTATTATACTGTGTTGCTACAAATCAGCGGATTGAACTACAGCTGACAAACTGGCACTCCACGGAACTTTTTCCTGCCAGTATGGCCGCTATAAGGTTTGTGACGTCAACCGCTACATCTCTATTGAATTGCATTTAATGTTTAAAAGGTGTAATGTCTGGACATGTGGGGAGGAGAGATGCTGGGTATACTGGGAGAAAGAAGGATGCTGAATATGGAGCTGCCAGGGAAGAGGAGAAGAGGAAGGCCAAAGAGGAGGTTTATGGATGTGGTGAGGGAGGACATGCAGGTGGCTGGTGTGACAGAGGAAGATGCAGAGGACAGGAAGAGATGGAAACGGATGATCTGCTGTGGCGCCCCCTAACGGGAGCAGCCGAAAGTAGTAGCAGTAGTAGTAGTAGTGGTAGTAGTAGTAGTAGTCATGGTAGTAATAGTAGAAGTGGTGGTAGTAGTAGTGGTAGTAGTAGTAGTAGTAGTAGTGGTAGTAGTAGTGGTGGTAGTGGTAGAAGTAATAGTAGTAGTGGTAGTAATAGTAGTAGTAGTAGTAGAAGTAGCAGTGGTAGTGGTAGTGGTGGTAGTGGCAGTAGTAGTAGGAGTGGTAGTAGAAGTGGTAGTAGTAGTAGTAGTAGTACTGGTAGTAGTAATAGTAGTTTAAAAGAAAAACAACTTACATTCTTGACATAATGTGTTTTTCAGAACCGTGTGTATGATGTCAGAACTGTCCAGGGTAAAGTTTATGTCAACACACAAAATGAACTGTCACTGACACCTATACTACCTGTGACAAATGATGTCACAACAACATGCGCAGCAGGTAAGGACGATGTCATAGATCAGTTACTTAGTTTATGGGACTTGAACAGTTACCAAGGGATCGAACATCCTCAGAAGAGTGACGTACCAAAATGAAAACAGTCACCATGGAGCAACTGTTGTGGGCCCATATGGGCGTTGATCTTCCCATTGAGCTTCCCATCAATCGCTACTCAGCTGGAACGTGTCATCGCGTCCAGCTAGCTCCGCTAGTTGTCCAATGTCCGCTACTCAGCTGGAACGTGTCATCGTGTCCAGCTAGCTCCGCTAGTTGTCCAATGGCCGCTACTCAGCTGGAACGTGTCATCGTGTCCAGCTAGCTCCGCTAGTTGTCCAATGGCCGCTACTCAGATGAAACGTGTCATCGTGTCCAGCTAGCTCCGCTAGTTATCCAATGGCCGCTACTCAGCTGGAACGTGTCATCGTGTCCAGCTAGCTCCGCTAGTTGTCCAATGGCCGCTACTCAGCTGGAACGTGTCATCGTGTCCAGCTAGCTCCGCTAGTTGTCCAATGGCCGCTACTCAGCTGGAACGTGTCATCGTGTCCAGCTAGCTCCGCTAGTTGTCCAATGGCCGCTACTCAGATGAAACGTGTCATCGTGTCCAGCTAGCTCCAATAGTTGTCCAATGGCCGCTACTCAGATGAAACAAACATGTATTTTATAGCTCAAACTTGTTAAAAGGCAGAACAAGCCTGTTTCGTGCTCAGTGCACTCATCAGCTGCCTAACTCATTCTGCCATTTAACATCTTTGAGCTATAAAATATATCTTTGCTTCTGAATTGTTGAGCTCTTTTTTTCTACATCAAAGGTTCATTGCAACATCCTGGGGACACACACACACACACACACACACACACACGTACTATATCAACACAGATACAGGAAAAAAAGTTTTGTACTGCAGTGTATTTAAAAATTTTTTTTCCTGTATCTGTGTTGATATTCTGCTCCTCATTAGCTGAGCACTTATAACACCATTGACAGTTCCGGAAAAAACTATATATATATATATATATATATATATATATATATATATATATATATATACAGTGCATCCGGAAAGTATTCACACCCCTTCACTTTCCCCACATTTTGTTATGATACAGCCTTATTCCAAAATGGATTAAATTCCTTTTTTTTCCCTCATCAATCTACACACAATACCCCATAATGACAAAGCGAAAAAGGTTTTGTAGAAATTTTTGCAAATTTATTAAAAATAAAAATCTGAAATATTGCATGTATATAAGTATTCACACCCTTTACTCAGTACTTGGTTGAGGCACCCTTGGCAGCGATTACAGCCTCAAGTCTTCTTGGGTATGAAGCTACAAGCTTGACACACCTATATTTCGGGTATTTCTCCCATTCTTCTCTGCAGAGCCTCTCGAGCTCTGTAAGGTTAGAGGGGGAGCGTCGCTGCACAGCTATTTTCAGGTCTTTCCAGAGATGTTCAATGGGGTTCAAGTCTGGGCTCTGGCTGGGCCACTCAAGGACATTCACAGACTTGTCCCGAAGCCACTCCTTCATTGTCTTGGCTGTGTGCTTAGGGTCATTGTCGTGTTGAAAGGTAAACCTTCGCCCCAGTCTGAGGTCCTGAGCGCTCTGGAGCAGGTTTTCATCAAGGATCTCTCTGTACTTTGCTCCATTCATCTTTCCCTTGATCCTGACTAGTCTCCCAGTTCCTGCCGCTGGAGAACATCCCCACAGCATGATGCTGCCACCACCATGCTTCACTGTAGGGATGGTATTAGCAAGGTGATGAGAGATGCCTGGTTTCCTCCAGATGTGACGTTTGGCATTCAGGCCAAAGAGTTCAATCTTGGTTTCATCAGACCAGAGAATCTTGTTTCTCGTGGTCTGAGAGTCCTTTAGGTGCTTTCTGGCAAACTCCAAGCGGGCTGTCATGTGCCTTTTACTGAGCAGAGGCTTCCGTCTGGCCACTGTACCATAAAGGCCTGATTGGTGGAGTGCTGCAGAGATGGTTGTCCTTCTGGAAGGTTCGCCCATCTCCACAGAGGAACGCTGGAGCTCTGTCAGAGTGACCATGGGGTTCTTGGTCACCTCCCTGACCAAGGCCCTTCTCCCCCGGTTGCTCAGTTTGGCTGGGCGGCCAGCGCTAGGAAGAGTCCTGGTGGATCCAAACTTCTTCCATTTACGAATGATGGAGACCACTGTGCTCTTCGGGACCTTCAAAGCTGTAGAATTTTTTTTTGTACCCTTACCCAGATCTGTGCCTCGATACAATCCTGTCTCGGAGGTCCACAGACAATTCCTTTGACTTCATGGCTTGGTTTCTGCTCTGACATGCGCTGTCAACAGTGGGACCTTATATAGACAGGTTTGTGCCTTTCCAAATCATGTCCAATCCATTGCATTTACTAGAGGTGGACTCCAATCAAGATGTAGAAACATCTCAAGGATGATCAGCGGAAACAGGATGAACCTGAGCTCAATTTCGAGTGTCATAGCAAAGGGTGTCAATACTTATGTACATGCAATATTTCAGTTTTTTATTTTTAATAAATTTGCTAAAACGTCTACAAAACCTTTTCCACTTTGTCATTATGGGGTATTGTGTGTAGATTGATGAGAAATAAAAGGAATTTAATCCATTTTGGAATAAGGCTGTAACATAACAACATGTGGGGAAAGTGAAGGGGTGTGAAAACTTTCCAGATGCACTGTATACACACACACACACACACACACACACACACACACACAGCGGGTCCATGCTAGGTCAGCAGGCACTTTGTTTAGGGCTGCACTGGCAAAAGGGACAAAGTAGAAAAGATCAGCTGACCCCAGCCCGCAGGCTTCCGGGGAAAAAGAGATCAGCTGACCCCAACCCGCAGGCTTCATGGATAAAGAAATCAGCTGACCCCAGCCCGTAGGCTTCATGGGTAAAGAAATCAGCTGACCCCAGCCCGCAGGCTTCATGGATAAAGAAATCAGCTGACCCCAGCCCGCAGGCTTCATGGGTAAAGAGATCAGCTGACCCCAGCCCGCAGGCTTCATGGATAAAGAAATCAGCTGACCCCAGCCCGCAGGCTTCATGGGTAAAGAGATCAGCTGATCCCAGCCCGCAGGGTTCATGGGTGAAGAGATCAGCTGACCCCAGCCCGCAGGCTTCATGGGTAAAGAGATCAGCTGACTCCCGCCCGCAGGCTTCATGGGTAAAGCATTGTTGTTGTAAAGAGCTGTAAAGGACTGCTATAGGTTGCCTGCTCTGTGTTGGACTGCACCCTTGTAATGCTCTGACTGAAATGGTAGGCTGACTGAAGGCATTCTTCCTTAGTGTGATGATGCAGGGTGGGGATACCTGCAGTCAGTTGAGACTGACGGAGTCACTTAGATGAGTGATGAAACGTTTCCCCACTAAATGTTGTGTCCAGATGAACCGACTCAACTTCCTGGGCTCACAATCCAGTTGTTTGTCCAAAATGTATTTCTTTTGGGCCAAAAGGCTTTCTGTCTCGTGGACACTATTGCACAGCAAAACAAATGGAGGTTGCTAGGGTTTCACTCAAAAATATTTTACTATTAGTGTTAAGAAGATGGAATTAGGTGGCACGTTGGCGCAGTGGTTGGCAAGAAGGTCCTGGGTTTGAACCCCAGGGTTGTCCAACCTTGGGGGTCATCCCAGGTCATCCTCTGTGTGGAGTCTGCATGTTCTCCCTGTGTGTGCGGTGGGTTTCCTCTGGGTGCGCCGGTTTCCCCCACCATCAAAAAGCCATGCATGTTAGGGTTAATACTCCTGTCTGTGCCCCTGAGCAAGGCATGGCAAGACAAACTGGAGTTGGTCCCCGGGTGCTGCACGGAGGCAGCTAAGATGGGTTAAATACAGAGATAGAAATGCCCCGCAGGGATTAATAAAGTAGTAAAAAAAAAATAGCAAAAAAAAAGGATTAAGAATATTTTTCATGTATGTATATATGTATATATGTATATATATATATATATATATATATATATATACTGATATTTTTTTCATATCCTTTCTAGCAGGTCATGTGTGCAGATGTTAGAAGGCAAAAGAACAAGATAATTTCTGTTCTGGAGTAAACTGTAAAAAATAACAGGTTCCAGTCCGCGGTGGCGCAGCGGTCTAAGCATCGGTTTTGTGTCGATGCAGTTGCCCACTGGGGACTGGGGTTCGCGCCCCCATCTCGTCAGATCTGACTATGGCTGGACTCGATGAAGCAGCAGTCATTGGCAACGCTGTCTTGGGGAGGGGGGCGGAGTCGGCTTGTGTTCGTCACGTGAATGCATCGAAAAAGCAGTGGTTCGGCCTGGAGTCGCCTTGTCACGAAAGTGGGGAGGCGGTCTCCTTCGAGACTGCTGGCTGGAGAGATGCAGTTGGCGAACGCATGCAGTACGAGGGTGGGTGTTTGAATTAAAATAGGGATCGATTGGCCACTAAATTGGGAGAAAAAAGGGAAAAATCAAAAATAAATGTGGAAAAATTTACAGGTTCCAGCTATGTTTGTAGTGGAAACAAAGTGATCTCTGGTTTTAACAAAGTGCTGAGAAATGACGGGAGAAGAATGTAATGTAATGTAATGAGCCATGCTTTGTCATGAAGTTTAGATGTAATGCTTTGTGTTTGAGGCACATTAAGTCCAGATGACACCAGTTCATCCCCCTCTGAAGACACGCTGTGTTTCTGGGCTACCAAGATACTCTGTACTGCAGACCCAGACGAGAAGGCAAGTGGACCACATCACCTTTTATCAGCTCTAGAGACACACGAGGCTAAAACTGACAGGTTACATCTAGTGCATAAAATGACAGAACAAGGACATTTATTTTGCCAAACTTTTGTTAACCTGTTATACTTTTGATTATTTTAGGTTAATTTGACATTAGAAGTTCAAGAAAGGTGGAATTCGGGAGAAATAACAGACGTAGGTCAGGCCATTCCTCCTCACCAGCCCAGCAGGAAGGAGAACCTAACAGTTCTTGAACCAGGGAAAATCAAACGTGGCAAAGGAGGCACACAGGTAAGCAAGAAGTAGTCTGAAAAGGCAGCAACAGCTTCCCAACATTAGATTAGATTAGATCAGATTAGGTTAGATCAGATTAGATCTATCGCTTTAAAATCCTATCCTCTGCCTCTAATCCTAAGAAACTCTTTGAAACCTTCTCTACACTTCTTCAACTCCCATCTCCTCCCCCTACTTCCTCCCTTCTCCCTGAGGACTTCGCTAACTTCTTTGACAAGATGGTAAACGACATCAGATCCTCCTTTTCTCACCACCCGGTTAGTGCTGCTTGCACTATCCCACCCTCTGCACCCTCCCTCACCTCTCGACGTCCCACCCTATCCCACCTTGCTCCTCTCTCCCCCGACGAGGTCCTAAACCTCATCACATCCAGTCGCCCCACCACATGCTCCCTTGACCCGGTCCCCTCCCCTCTTCTTCAGTCTATAGCACCTGAACTCCTTCCCTTTCTAACCCACCTCATCAACATCTCCCTCCAGGCAGGATGCTTTCCATCTGCCTTCAAGACTGCTAGAGTCACGCCCCTTCTCAAGAAACCATCACTTGACCCCTCTGACGTCAAAAACTTTCGACTGGTTTCCCTTCTACCCTTTCTATCCAAAACTCTCGAACGTGCTGTCTTTAACCAACTTTCTTTGTACCTCCACCAGAACAACCTCCTGGACCCCAACCAGTCTGGGTTCAGGGTGGGTCAGAAGACAGAGACGGCCCTCCTTGCAGTGACAGAATCGCTGCACTCTGCGAGAGCAAACTCTCTCTCCTCTGTCCTGATACTCCTGGACCTGTCAGCTGCGTTCGACACAGTGAACCACCAGATCCTCCTCTCTACCCTCGAGGGGCTGGGTTTCACAGGCTCTGCACTCTCAATGTTTGCATCCTACCTGATGGGTCGCTCCTACCAGGTGACATGGAGGGGATCTGTGTCGGAGCAGACTGACTACAGGCATTCCACAAGGTTCGGTTCTGGGTCCTTTCCTATTCTCCCTATACACGACATCCCTGGGTTCTGTATTCGCTCGCATGACTTCTCTTACCATTGTTATGCAGATGACACCCAGCTTATCTTGTCCTTTCCTCCCTCTGACACACAAGTAGAGACATGCATTGTTGCGTGCTTGACTGACATCTTGGAGTGGGTGGCGACACACCACCTGAAGCTCAATCTGGACAAGACAGAGCTGATGTTCCTCCCGGGGAAAGGTTGCCCACACCAAGATCTGGCCATCACCATTGACAACACCGTGGTGACGCCAGCTCGAACTGTGAGGAATCTGGGTGTGATCCTGGACGACCAACTGTCATTTGCTGCAAACGTTGCATCGGTTGCTCGCTCCTGCAGATTTCTCCTCTATAACATCAGGAGGATTCGCCCATTCCTCACCGGCGAGACGGCACAGGTGCTCATCCAGGCTCTGGTCATCTCCCGGCTGGACTACAGCAACTCCCTCCTTGCTGGCACCCCGGCGTCGGCCATCAGACCTCTGGAGCTTGTTCAGAAAACTGCAGCTCGTCTGGTGTTCAACCACCCTAAGTTCTCTCACACAACTCCCCTTCTCATGTCCCTGCACTGGCTCCCAGTAGCTGCTCGCATCCAGTTTAAGACTCTGGTGCTAGCCTGCAGGGCAGTGAAAGGAGCAGCTCTTTCCTATCTCCAAGCCATGGTCAAGCCCTACACCCCCGCCCGACCACTTCGCTCTGCTGCCTCGGGACGCCTGGTTGCCCCGTCGCTCAGAGGCCCCTGCTGCTGATCGACCCGGTCACGGCTCTGTTCTGTCCTGGCCCCACAGTGGTGGAATGAACTCCCCACTGATGTCAGGACAGCAGAGTCGCTGCCCATCTTTTAGCGCAGGTTGAAAACTCACCTTGGAGAGGTGAGTTTTCAACTGTTACTTGTTCTTAGCACTTATTGTATTCATTCATTAAAAAAAAATCTCTTTCTTGCGCTTTTACTTTAGCACTGGTTTTGCTCTTAGATGCACTTATGACCTCTGATGGCTAGTAGTTCTACTGATTTCCTATGTTAAATGATGCACTTATTGTAAGTTGCTTTGGATAAAAGCATCGGCTAAATGACTGTAATGTAATGAGATGAGATGAGATGAGATGAGATGAGATGAGATGAGATGAGATGAGATTAGATTAGATTAGATTAGATCAGATGACACGAGATGAGATGAGACGAGACGAGACGAGATGAGATTAGACACCTTTATTGTCCACTCAAGTGGAAATTTGTCTTTGGCTTCACAAACATACATACACTTAAAAACACTTCACAGACATACACACAAAAAACACTTCCTGTGCCATAGGTTGTAGCACATGAGACAAACAATAACTATATCATGATAACGATGCTGGCAGCCATACATACCAACATGTACCTGGCTCTGCCGAATGACAGATGCTAAGCAGGTGTGGGCTTGGCTAGTACTTGGATGGGAGACCTCCTGGGAAATTGAGTTGCTGCTGGATGTGGTGTTGGCAGGCCAGTAGGGGGCAGTCGTCCCCCTGGTCCTAATAAAAACAACAAATATCTAATCCCAATGCCCCAGTGCAGTGACGGGGACACTGTTCTGTGGGAGATGCCGTCCTTCAAATGAAACATTAAACCGAGGTCCTGACTCACTGTGGTTATTAAAGACCCCATGCCACTTATCACAAAGAGTAGGGGGTCTCTGGTGTCCGAGCAACATTCCCAACCTGGCTCTCTCCATCTGGCCACCTGATCATCCCCCATGTAATTCCTCCCTCTCCACCTCAAGCTGATGTGTGGTGAGCATTCTGGTGCAAAATGGCTGCCATGCATCACCCAGGTGGCGCTACACATTGGTGGTGGTTGAAGTTAGTTGCCCCCTTCAATGTGAAGCGCTTTGGGTGTCTAGAAAGGTGCTGTATAAATGTAATGATTATTAATATTAGTATTATAACTAGGTTACAGTTTGACATTACAACCAACAAGCAGGTCACACGTGACAAAGCTTATACTTTACTGTACAGTTGATTTGTGTGTGATTTGAGTGTTTTTTGTTTGGTTTGTGTGGTGTGTGTTTGTGTTTGTGCACAGGCTAGCCGGATAGCCTTACTCCATTCTTTAGCTAACATAGAGCAGTGGGCTATTGACTTGTCCTGGGATGTGATCTCCAGATTCTCAACTGTCCAACTGCACACTGGGAATCCTCTGCCTCGCCAGTTCTTCAGTGATTTTGTTAAAGTAGCTGGAGATGAAGCTAAGGTTTGTATACCTCATGAGGAACTTGTATTATCAGCTGTATTTTTTCAGTTAAAAGTTACAGTGATAAGAATAATAACTATATACTGTGTTTGACAGCATTATCACTTGTTAGAGAAACGGATAACAGACCTTGGGAGCTTCTTTGGAGCTCTTCCTGTACACAATGGTAAGTGTGGGTAAGTGACAAATTACTGAAAGTAATACTAAGTGTCTTAATAGGGCATTTGGCTTTTATAAGCTGTCAGAATAGCTTCATAAGAAGCTGCAAACTGCAAACCAACTTCAGCTCCCTTCGCAGTTGTATGTAAAGATGGTCAGTTCCTTCTACGCTCAGCCCTCTTTCAGCAGGCAAGCTGGTGGTGGGCATGTGAAAGTAGTGGTTTGCTAGTAGGATTACTGTAGGAAAGTCCCCCCCCCCCCTTTTTTTTTCCTTCCCATTTGTACCCAGCCAATCACCCTGCTCTCTGAGCTGTGCCAGTCGCTGCTCCACCCCTTCTACTGATCCGGGGAGGGCTGCAGACTACCACATGCCTCTTCCAATATATGTGGAGTCACCAGCTGCTTCCTTTTACCTGACAGCGAGGAGTTTCACCTGGGGGACGTAGCATGTGGGAGGATCACGCTATTCCCCCCAGTCCCCCCGAACAGGCACCCCGACCTATCGCAGGAGGCGCTAGTGGAGCAACCAGGACACATACCCACATCCGGTTTCCCACCCGCACACACGGCCAGTTGTGTCTGTAGGGACGCCCGACCAAGCCGGAGGTACCACAGGGATTCAAACTGGCAATCCCTGTGTTGGCCGGCAACGGAATAGACTGCTACACCACCTGGACACCCAACTTTAGGAAAGTTTAACGTGGGCCTGCCATATGCACTACCCTACCTTGACTAATAGGTAGCTCAGCTTACGTCACTTTCACATGTCTGCTTTTTATTTCTGAACCAGTCGTGATGTTGATACGTTATTTTTTCTGCTGGTCCGGTTTGGTTTTATGTAGTTAAAATAAATTGAACTAGTTTTTATGAACAAGAGTGATGTGATTGCCAAAATATTTATCGGTCAGAAATGTAGCAGGAAAACGAAAAAAGAAAGACTACCCATACCGGAAATGAAGACCCAGAATCACGGGGCTTATCTTTGCTCTTATGGCAGTCATCCTTCCTTCATATAATCAAAGTTAAAGGAGAATTCATGAAGATTAATGTGAAATACTGTGAGATCTGTAATGATACACACTTACATGATATATACATACTGCTGCCAGTAGGAGGCAGTATGAACAGAGAAAGTTGTGACCGTAATCTGTTTCACTACAAGGAGGACCATATACTCCGGTAGTCTGACAGCAAAGCCAGTGAGAGGAGGTGTAGACTCAGTGTAGGACCATAGCTGCTGCATGTTTTGTAGCTGCTGATGACAAAAGCGGAGCAAACATTACAAAATAACAAAATGACAAAAAGCTAAATGTCTTGCTTTCAGGAAGTGGACATGCCAGTAGGTCATTGGAAGGATCAGCAGTGGCTCCAGACTGGTTGTTTAGCAAGTACTTGAGGCATTCAGTGAAACCGCTCTGCTGAGTAGAACAGCACCGTATAAATGCAGTCCATCCATTGTTGTGTGAGAGAGGATGTCTGAATCATTTCCTCCAGCGGCCAGCAGGGCTTGTCAGCCCTTCTTTCTTCTGAACGTTGTTCCTGGCAGCCCTTTGCATGGGGAAGATTGTTAACTCTCCAGTGAAATTGTTGTGTTGGCTTATGGCTAAATAAAGCAGTATCAGAAAGGAGGAGGACTGAAGAGGTTCAGATAGTGTACGGAGCGACACCAGGCAGGCTCCCAGTGTTGTGATATGTTAATGCTGCAGCCGGCTTGGTAGTGGTAGGAATGCAGTACTGCACTATTGCCTTCTCGTCAACACTTTTTTGGATCCCAGTGATGAAACTGAACATTTAATTGATTAAAGTGAGAACATTCTCAGTTCCTAATGCACGGATATGGTCAGCCATTGTATGGAAACATATTCTTATGAAAAATTACCTGTTTTTGAATTGAACTCCAATTTTAAAACTTATTTCTCATGCATCAAGACCGATTTTAACTTGGGCATTCAGTACATAAGTAGTTTATTGATACAGCACCTTTCACGTACAGTCACAAAGTGCTTCACAATGGGGAAAAAAGATTTAAAAGATAAACGGATTACATTCAGAAGCATATACATCAACCACTGCATTTCCTCACTACAAGTCGCACCGGAGTATAAGTCTTTGCTTTGGTGTATAAGTCGTATTTATGTGGTAGTACAGTATAAAGCCCTGCATGGGACTGTTTTCTTAATCCCGCTCCCACTGGATTTTTGACCATTACCACCCACTCCCAAAATGTGTGTGTCCACTCCCACTCCCACCCGCACCCGCAAACATTCTGACCCTTCAGGCCCACACAGTAGAATTCCATTGATTTGGTGTCTTCTCCTGTCCCGTAGTATTTATTGGCTGCATTTTTTCTTTGTTGTTTAACCACATTGGCAGCTGATGAGTGCATGATGCATGAAACAGGCTTGTACTGGCTCATAAAGAATTTACTTGACTGACTGGATTATATGTATACATGGGTTATTTCCAGTGTCTTAGCTGTTCCTAGGACAGCACTCTTCTGGACAGAGACCTCATATGTTGTTGCTGGAATCTGCTGGAGCCACTCTCCTGGTTTAGGGGTCACAGCCCCTAGTGCTGCTATTACCACGGGGACTACTGTGGAGTTCACCTTGCACAAGCGATCCAGTTCTTTATAATATGAGAGCGAGTGAAAGAGAATCTGTTAATAGAGATTACAGATGCAATGGCTGCACACTATGGATGTCCTCTGAGAGCCTTTCATTTCTACTAAGTAAAAAAAAAAGTGATCAATGGGATTTAAACACTCAATCTCTGGCTGTGAAAGCCATCAACATGACCACCACATTACTGAGGCTGATGAATCCAAAGGTTTCTTACATACTTACACATTTGGTGTAAAAAAAACTACATTTTATAAAATGTGTTATGAAGATGTTAGCGTTATACTTGTGAACTATCTAAATAAACCATCACAGAAATTCTCAAAAGTAATTTTTAGGATTCAAATCAATATATATCATTACATTAACAAAATAATGAAAAGTACTATCGGTATTAGTGATAGGGCATTTAACTTCATCTGACTGAGCACTGAAAACAAGTCTACATCTTGCTAGCAGAGTTAAAGTCTAGTGGTACACCCTACAAGAGGGGCCCAGGACAGACATCTGAAATTGGATCCTTTTTTTCTTTTGACAGTGACTGGTACTTTTTTTTTTAATATAAATCTATTTCTGATTTTTCCCATTTTCTCCCAATTTAGTGGCCAATCGATCCCTGTTTTTAATTCAAACACCCACCCTCATACTGCATGCGTTCGCCAACTGCATCTCTCAGTGACTGGTACTTTTGAAGGAAGAATGCTATTAAGACGATGACTTGCTCACTGTTATTTTTGTAGGCTTATGGCAGTCTGCAGCGGACACATCCCATGACCTGTTGGCAAGGCTCGCCATCGTGCACATGGTTCATGAAGCAAGGTATACCTCTGGACTATCACCCTAGTACTTGTATAGTAGTTTATGAATATTTGTATATTATATTGCAGATATCTGTAGGTCCTTAAAGTCTGAAAAGTACTATAAATTTAACAAGAACTTAGGTTTAAAGTGGTACACCTAAAAAGTCATAAATACGATTGTCACTGATCTTAAATTGTTTGCTTTAAAAATGAGTAGAAGTAGATGTAGTAATTCAGTGGTCATTGATGGTGGAATGAAACAGTACAGCAAAGTATTAGGGCTTGACCCGAATATGTGTTTTTGTCTTTGTGCTGCACTGCTATGGGCTGGGGGAAACGATATGTCATTTCATTTTGTGTACCCAAGTACACGAAATGAAAGGATGGTGTTCCTGAACTTAACTAGAGGCCACCTGTGGCAAACTGAATTGCTTGGACATAGTTTAGAAAGGCACGCAGCTTAAAGTCCCACAGTTCACACTGCGTGTCAGGCCAAAAATCGAAGGAACCCTCTGTAGACCTCTGATGAAATTGTGGCAAGGCATAGATCAGGGCGAGGGTATAAAACCATTTCTAAATCTCCGAGTGTTCCCAGGAGCACAGTGGCCTCACTAATTATGAAATGGAATAAGTTTGGAACCACCAGGACTCTTCTAAGAGCAAATCTCAGTTCCCCTCTTTGTCCCTACCCCTCCATTTTGCTTGCGGTTGCATAGGGTAGGGTGTCCAGTTTCTTTTGAGGATCGAGGGGAAGTGGTAATTTAGCCCTCCAAATGGAGCGTTTTCAGATGCAGTCTCCGAACGGAGTGGTTGAAGAAAATTCCCAGAATGCCTTTCGAACTCAGGCTGTGTAACATGGAATATGGGTACCAGTGCATGCAAAGAAGCTCATAAATTTGTATGTCTTCGCAAATAACTGCAAAATTTTAAAAATCCATTAGAATATCTAAGTTTACTGCAAATGCAAAGGAATATGTAATTGGATCTTTATAAAAAAACTACTACTACTACTTTCGGCTGCACCCGTTAGGGGGCGCCACAGCGGGTCATCCGTTTCCATCTCCTCCTGTCCTCTGCATCTTCTTCTGTCACACCAGCCACCTGCATGTCTTCCCTCACCACATCCATAAACCTCCTCTTTGGCCTTCCTCTTTCCTGGCAGCTCCATATTCAGTATCCTTCTCCCAATATGCCCAGCATCTCTCCTCCACACATGTCCAAACCATCTCCATCTTGCCTCTCTTGCGTTGTCTCCAAACCGTCCAACCTGAGTGGTCCCTTTAATGTAATCGTTCCTAATCCTGTCCTTCTTCATTACTCCCAGTGAAAATCTTATCATCTTCAACTCTGCCACCTCCAGCTCCTCCTCCTGTCTTTTCGTCAGTGCCACTGTCTCCAAACCACACAACATACCTGGTCTCACAACCATCTCGTAAACCTTCCCTTTAACTCTTGCTGGTACCCTTCTGTCACACATCACTCCTGACACTCTTCTCCACCCACTCCACCCTGCCTGCACTCTCTTCTTCACCTCTCTTCTGCACTCCCCGTTACTTTGGACAGTTGACCCCAAGTATTTAAACTCATATGCCTTTGTCACCTCCACTCCTTGCATCCTCACCATTCCACTGTCCTCCCTCTCATTCACACATATGTATTCTGTCTTGCTCCTACTGACTTTCATTCCTCTTCTCTCCAGTGCATACCTCCACCTCTCCAGGCTCTCCTCCACCTGCACCCTACTCTCACTACAGATCACAATGTCATCCGCGAGCATCGTAGTCCACGGAGACTCCTGCCTGATCTCATCCGTCAACCTGTCCATCACCATTGCAAACAAGAAAGGGCTCAGAGCCGATCCTTGATGTAATCCCACCTCCACCTTGAACCCATCTGTCATTCCAACCACATACCTCACCCTTGTCACACTTCCCTCATACATATCTTGCACCACTCCTACATACTTCTCTGTAACTCCCGACTTCCTCATACAATACTACACCTCCTCTCTCGGCACCCTGTCATACGCTTTCTCTAAATCTACAAAGACATAATGCAACTCTTTCTGGCCTTCTCTATACTTCTCCATCAACATTCTCAAAGCAAACATCACATCTGTGGTGCTCTTTCATGGCATGAAACCATACTGCTGCTCGCTGATCATCCCCTCTCCTCTTAACCTAGCTTCTATTACTCTTTCCCATATCTTCATGCTGTGGCTGATCAACTTTATACCTCTGTAGTTGCTACAGTTCTGTACATCACCCTTATTCTTGAAAATCGGTACCAGTATGCTTCTTCTCCACTCCTCAGGCATCCTCTCACTTTCCAAGATTGTTTTAAACAATCTAGTTAAAAACCCCACTGCCATCTCTCCTAAACATCTCCATGCCTCCACAGGTATGTCATCTGGACCAACTGCCTTTCCACTCTTCATCCTCTTCATAGCTGCCCTCACTTCCTCCTTGTTAATCCACTGCACTTCCTGATTCACTATCCCCACATCCTTCAACCTTCTCTCTCTCTCATTTTCTTCATTCATCAGCCCCTCAAAGTATTCCTTCCTCCTTCTCATCACACTCTCCTCGCTTGTCAGCACATTTCCATCTCTATCCTTGATCGCCCTAACCTGCTGCACATCCTTCACAGCTTGGTCCCTCTGTCCAGCCAATCGGTACAAGTCCTTTTCTCCTTCCTTAGTGTCTAACCTCTCATACAACTCACCATACGCCTTTTCCTTTGCCTTTGCCACCTCTCTCTTTGCTTTACGCTGCATCTCCTTGTACTCCTGTCTACTTTCTTCATCTCTCTGACTATCCCACTTCTTCTTTGCCAACTTCTTCCTCTGTATAATTTGCTGTACTTCCTCATTCCACCACCAAGTCTCCTTGTCTTCCTTCCTCTGTCCTGATGACACACCAAGTACCTTCCTAGCTGTCCCCCTCACTATTTCTGCAGTGGTTGCCCAGCCATCTGGCAACTCTTCACTACCACCCAGTGCCTGTCTTACCTCCTGCCTGAACTCCACACAACAGTCTTCCTTCTTCAACTTCCACCATTTGATCTTCGGCTGTGTCTTCACTCGCTTCCTCTTCTTGGTCTCCAAAGTCATCCTACAGACCACCATCCGATGCTGCCTAGCTACGTTCTCCCCTGTCACCACCTTGCAGTCTCCAATCCCTTTTAGATCGCGCCTTCTACATAAGATGTAGTCCACCTGTGTGCACTTTCCTCCACTCTTGTACGTCGGCCTGTGTTCCTCCCTCTTCTTGAAATATGTATTCACCAAGGCCATTTCCATCCTTTTCACAAAATCCACCACCATCTGTCCTTCCACATTTCTCTCCTTGACTCCATACCTTCCCATCACCTCCTCATCACCTCTGTTCCCTTCACCAACATGCCCATTGAAGTCTGCTCCAATCACCACTCTCTCCTCCTTGGGTACCCTCTCCACTATGTCATCCAACTCACTCCAGAATTCTTCTTTCTCTTCCATCTCACACCCAACGTGCGGGGAATATGTGCTGATAACATTCATCAATACACCTTCGATTTCCAGCATCATACTCATCACTCTGTCTGACACTCTCTTCACCTCCAGCACACTCTTGACATACTCTTCCTTCAGAATTACCCCTACCCCATTTCTCCTCCCATTCGCACCATGGTAGAAGAGTTTGAACCCACCTCCGATACTCCTGGCCTTACTCCCCTTCCACCTGGTCTCTTGCACACACAGTATGCCTACCTTTCTTCTCTCCATCATATCAGCAAGCTCTCTCCCTTTACCAGTCATAGTGCCAACATTCAAAGTTCCGACTCTCACCTCCACACTCCTACCCTTCCTCCTCTGTAGCTGCCTCTGGACATGCCTTCCCCCTCTCCTTCTCGTTCGCCCAACAGTAGCATAGTTTCCACCGGCACCCTGCTGGTTAACAGTACCGGTGGCAGTCGTTGGTAAACCGGGCCTTGACCGATCCGGTACGGAAATCTTATTTATGATCCGCATATTTGATTTGGCAAAGATTTTATGCCGAATGCCCTTCCTGACGCAACCCTCCCCATTTGTCTGGGCTTGGGACCGGCACTAAGAATGCACTGGCTTGTGCATCCTCAGTGGCTGGGTTTGGATCGTTATAAAAAACATTTCAGAAAAATCGCTAATCATGACGTCAATAGAACAATTTGTGAGTGACAGTAGTTATTTCCATGTCCCATGCATGAACCTTGAAAAATGATCCGGCACCAAGTTTTCTGCACTTCCCTGCTCATCTGATATCAGTGCAGGCCAGAAATTTCTATGAGCAGGACTACACGGAAATATCCTTTGTGTTAAAGTGCTTCCTGGCTGTTGTCAATAGATTAATTTGTCTCGTTCTGTCCTGTAAATTTGGTCGGATTTGTCACTGTAATAGTTGGTAATAGGAGCAAGCAACAGGCTTCAGTATAAAATGTATAGTACTGTAACGTGCACGGATAAATAGACTCGCTAGCCCTTTGCTAATGGGTTGGACCTTTTAGTTGACTGGCTAAGGTAGTCGCCCGTGGTGCAGGAGACACGGGTTCGCGTCCCACCTGCGGCAGTTCCTGGCTGCCCCCTGAATTCGCCACAGCACTATAACATTATAGCCATGTTGTAACATTCCAGGGACTCCTAAACAAACCAGGCAACTACTAAAATTCTGAGCAGCAAACGTAATGCTGATGGTGATGAGGTGACAAGTGGTGTCCCATTTCCTAGGTAAAGATTACAAACCCTACCCCTTGTAGCTCTGTTCTGAAGGGCCACTACCCAGTAGAGGGTACTCCAAAACTAGGGGTGGGGCCGGGGCCATCCGGCCAAACCTTCTTACAGCTTCTGAAGCCCTCTAAAGAGTTGGGAGAACCTGCCAGAAGGATGACCACCTCAGCAGCACTCCATCAATCAGACCTTTATGGTCGAGTGGCAAGATGGAAGCCACTCTTGAGTGAAAGACATAGGCTATGACCTGTTTGAGTTTGTGAAATGGCATTTAAAGGACTCAGTGAACGAGGAAAAGCATTCTCTGGTGTGATGAGACAAAAACTGAACCTTAGGGCTTTATTCCAAGTACTATGTCTGGTGAACACCAGGCACTGCTCATCACCTGGCTAATACCATCCCTACGGTGAAGCATGGTGGTGGCAGCATCATGCTGTGGGGGTGCTTCTCAGTGGCAGGAACAGGGAGACTAGTCAGAATTGAGGGAAGGATGAATGCAGTCAATTACAGAGAGGTCCTAGAAGAAAACCTGCTCCAGAGTGCACACGACCTCAGACTGGAGTGACTGTTCACCTTTCAGCACGACAATGACTCGAAGCATACAGCTAAGACAGCACTGGAGTGGCTTCGTGATAAGTCCCTGTGTTTGAATGGCCAACCCAATGCCCACACTTAAACCCCATAGAACATTTGTGGAGAGCCCGAAGATGGCAGTTTACAGACATTTCTTATTCAATCTGACGGAGCTCGGGAGGATCTGCCAGGAAGAACGGGATAAACTACCTAGGTCCAGGTGTTCAAAGTGTGCAGAGACTTACCCAAGAAAACTCGAAGCTGTAATTGCTGCCAAAAAGGCTTTTACAAAGTACTGAATTTAGGGTCTGAATACTTATACAAATGAATTTGGTTTTGAATTTTAATAAATTTGAAAAATTTCGAAAAACATGTTTTGTGGATTATTACTGGTGGGCAAAAATGGCAATGTTATCCATTTAAAATTAAATCTACAACACAATGTGCAAAAAGTGAAGGAGTCAGAATACCCAAAGGAATTGAATCAAGTGCAACTGGACTTGGTATATATCCGTGAAGACGTTTCGCCTCTCATCCAAGAGGCTTCCTCAGTTCGTGCCTTTCTGACTAGACCAAGCTAGTCTGACTGGCTGCTGATGAGACTCAGATATTTATCCTCTAGGAGTTGTTGTCAGAGCTATTGATATGCGTGGCTGTTTGTGTCCCGATGTTTACCAACGCCCGTCGCTAACAGAGCCATAGATATGAGTGGCTCTTTTGTGTACCGATGTTTGGCTGCGCCCGTCGTTATCGGAGCTATTGATTTGCGTGGCTGTCCTGTGCTCCGATGTCCAGCCGCACCTGTCGCCATCCGAGCTATTGATTTGCATTTGTTTAGCAGCGACGGGGGTTGGGGGTGTTAGTTTCGACTTCGTTGTTCAGTGGTCATGAGAGTGGTTGGAGCCGTTAGTGAGCGACTGTTGTTCTAGGAGGCTAGGCTTCTTGAGTCTCCTGGGTAGAGATGAAAGGACGGCATTGTAAGTGGGAGATAGGTGGTGTCGCAGACCTCCTCCTCTGTTGAGGGATGGTTTTTCCAGTTTCACATCGATGGCTTCCTTCACCCCTCTTTCAAACCATCTATCTTCTCTGTCCAAAATGTGTACGTTGCTGTCCTGGAAGGAGTGTGTCTTCTCCTTTAGGTAGACTGCTGAGTCTTGTCCTGAGGAGTGTGGCCTTCTGTGTTGGGCCATCTGTTTGTGTAGTGGTTGTTTGGTTTCTCCTATGTACAGGTCAGTGCAATCCTCATTGCATTGTGCAGCATACACCAGACTGCTTTTCCGGGTGTGTGGTACACGGTCTTTGGGATGAACCAGTCTTTGTCGGAGTGTGTTGCTGGGTTTGAAGTATACCGGGATGCGGTGTTTGTTAAAAATTCTCCTGAGTTTCTCGGAGACCCCAGAAACATACGGGATGACTGCTATTCCTTCTGTTCCTTTTCTCATCGCTCACCTGGTTGGTCTTTCTGGAACGTGTTGCAGTTTTCACAAAGGTCCAACTGGGGTAGCCACAGGTTTTTAAAGCTCCCCTCAGGTGTTTGTGTTCTTCCCGTTGGGCCTGAGTGCTGCTGGGCACATTGTCAGCTCTGTGTTGCAGAGTTCTGATGACGCTCAGTTTGTGTTCCAGATGGTGGTGTGAATCGAAAAGTAGATATTGGTCTGTGTGTGTAGGTTTCCTGTAAACCCCAATGTGGAGGCTCCTGTCTTCCCCAATGTGGACGTCACAGTCCAAGAAGGGCAAACTGTTGTTCTTTACGTCTTCCCTTGTGAACTTAAATGTTCTTGTCCAAGAACGCATATCGATAGCTCCGATAATGACTGGCGCGGCCAAACATCGGTACACAAAAGAGCCAGTCATATCTATGGCTCTGTTAGCGACGGGCATTGGTAAACATCTGATCACAAAGAGCCACGCATATCAGTAGCTCTGATAACGACTCCTAGAGGATTAATACTGAGTCTCATCAGCAGCCAGTCAGACTAGCTTGGTCTAGTCAGAAAGGCACGAACTGAGGAAGCCTCTTGGATGAGAGGTGAAACGTCTTCACGGATATATACCAAGTCCAGTTGCACTTGATTCAACTCCTTTGGAGAACCATGACCCGGATGATGAGAACATTCACAGACGAGTCAGAATACTTTATTAATCCACTGTATATTTACATACCTTGAGTTTCACTTCTTGATAAAAAAAAGTCTTCTCAACTGAAAAAATGGGCTCGTTTTGCTCCAGTTTTTACAACCATTAGTGATATGAAGAAACCTTTTGCAGCACCAGAACACATGGGAGACTCAGATGTAGGTGTGTCAGTCTCAAGTCTTTGTATTAATTTGGGATTGGTAGTTTCTAATCCTGTGGTTTGTATTTTGGTAGCGGAGCAACCCTTTGGTTTACATGTGAATTAAGGAGTACCTTTAAAGATGTAACCAGTCAGGGCTACGATGGAACCGGCAGTCCAAACATAGAAATATTTTATCCTCACACCATAAATGGACTTTGGTTATTTCCTGAAACAATCGTCATCTTGCCTTATATAGTTAAAAACTTGTGGACTAAGTAATGTTTATTTCTGATCCCAGCTGGATCCTACATTTCAAAGCGGCACTACATCGGTCAGAAGCAGTATGAATCCTGTAGATTGTTCCATTATAACCATGACTTTTCCTTCCCAGGGGACTGGATGTCCATCCTCAGACTCTGTCCCGTTTTGCTGTGCAGGGTGACCAAGCCTCCGTGGACATTCTGGAGGTTATCTACAGAGATGAGATCACACACGTGGCAGCAGGGCTGCGCTGGTTCACATACGTCTGCTCAGAAGGAGGACGGGTATGGTTGTTAAACACCACTTCCTAAAATAATGATCATCCTAGTTATTCATAGCAAGCGATGGAAAAACACAAAGCTTGTATTTGAATAAATGTTATTTGTAGGATTGCCTGTCGACGTTCCATGACTTGGTAAAACAATACTTCAAAGGGTATCTGAAGCCACCCTTTAACACGGAGGGGAGAACAACAGCAGGGATGACGGAGGAGGTAGACCTGCTCATTATAAGAAGATACCTCTGACGGGAAGTTTGCATGATTTAACGTGTTTCTTTCTCATTTTCCACTAGTGGTATGTTCCGCTTATCAAGCCATCCAGTTGACAATGGCCTCAAGAGGTTCCTCAGGAAATATTGAGACAGAAGAAACTTACTCATGCACCTACACAACATAGCATCACATGAAGGGAAGGAGTAACGACTCCAGTCTCTATCAGAAGATATTGCAGTGGACCACCAACTGCCCCATACCAGTACTGGGAATTGTGTGCTTAAATTTAATTGTTTAATTATGGAAATAAATTGTACTCTTGATGTGTCATGTTCTCCATATCTTACATTAATTTATTGTATAAACCATATACTAGCTACAGTACATCTGATTGAATAGCATTTCATGGCCTACGTGGTACAAGTCATGGGATGGTGTGCTCTCGTGTCAGTGCATTCTGTCATTTGGTACGCTTCAGTTCTGTTACTGAGAAACCGGCACTCCTGATTCTGATGGGAAGGCTTCTTCGTTCTACTTTGGTGCAGGTATCCATTGTAGAAATCTGCTGCTGATAGTCTTTTCTTCAGCACCACTGCCTTAAACCCCACCCAGCCATCCTGAGCCATAGGACATAAACCAACAAAAATGTTTCTGCTCTGTGATAAATATAAAAACATCAAACATTGACACATTAGCCTTAAAGTGTTGCCCTTACGATTCGAATGATCTAATGTCACACACTTTTATCCAGTCTGACTTATAACAAGTGCAACATTTGGAATAGGGTTTAATTTGTGTCACCCCAACAAAAAAGAAGGTAATAAGTGGTAGCCAGGAAAGACTGGGACACATTCAGAATGTGCATGCATGAAGTGTGCAGATGATAAAGAATTCATAAAGAGCATAAAATATGTAAAAGAAAAGAATCAGGCATACCTTACAGCAGACAGCCAAGGTATTTCTCTCTCTCAGATATCTAACTGAGCCTGGGATGGGTGCACTCCCGTGACCTAAAAGGAACACATGAGCTGTTTAGAGCAACTCCATGCTGTGCTGATGACAGTAGGCTTGCAGCTTTGTCTACAGTTACCTGATATAGAAACTTGACAATTCCCAACAAAGTCCATAAGTTTTATTGTCTTGCCCATCCAAATAGTTCTCAGTGGAATCTGATGGCAGAGGAGAGGACAGCAGTCTTTACAGTAAGTATTGACAGTTCTGTACACCCCACAGCAGTCTTTACAGTAACTACTGACAGTTCTGTACACCCCACAGCAGTCTTTACAGTAACTACTGACAGTTCTGTACACCCCACAGCAGTCTTTACAGTAACTACTGACAGTTCTGTACACCCCACAGCAGTCTTTACAGTAACTACTGACAGTTCTGTACACCCCACAGCAGTCTTTACAGTAGGTACTGACAGTTCTGTACACCCCACAGCAGTCTTTACAGTAAGTACTGACAGTTCTGTACACCCCACAGCAGTCTTTACAGTAACTACTGACAGTTCTGTACACCCCACAGCAGTCTTTACAGTAACTACTGACAGTTCTGTACACCCCACAGCAGTCTTTACAGTAACTACTGACAGTTCTGTACACCCCACAGCAGTCTTTACAGTAGGTACTGACAGTTCTGTACACCCCACAGCAGTCTTTACAGTAACTACTGACAGTTCTGTACACCCCACAGCAGTCTTTACAGTAACTACTGACAGTTCTGTACACCCCACAGCAGTCTTTACAGTAGGTACTGACAGTTCTGTACACCCCACAGCAGTCTTTACAGTAGGTACTGACAGTTCTGTACACCCCACAGCAGTCTTTACAGTAGGTACTGACAGTTCTGTACACCCCACAGCAGTCTTTACAGTAAGTACTGACAGTTCTGTACACCCCACAGCAGTCTTTACAGTAGTCTGACTTCTGTACATCCCACAGCAGTCTTTACAGTAAGTACTGACAGTTCTGTACACCCCACAGCAGTCTTTACAGTAACTACTGACAGTTCTGTACATCCTACAGCAGTCTTTACAGTAACTACTGACAGTTCTGTACACCCCACAGCAGTCTTTACAGTAACTACTGACAGTTCTGTACACCCCACAGCAGTCTTTACAGTAACTACTGACAGTTCTGTACACCCCACAGCAGTCTTTACAGTAAGTACTGACAGTTCTGTACACCCCACAGCAGTCTTTACAGTAACTACTGACAGTTCTGTACACCCCACAGCAGTCTTTACAGTAAGTACTGACAGTTCTGTACATCCCACAGCAGTCTTTACAGTAAGTACTGACAGTTCTGTACACCTACAGCAGTCTTTACAGTAGATGCTGACAGGTCTGTACACCTACAGCAGTCTTTACAGTAGATGCTGACAGGTCTGTACATCCTACAGCAGTCTTTACAGTAGATGCTGACAGGTCTGTACATCCTACAGCAGTCTTTACAGTAGATGCTGACAGGTCTGTACACCTACAGCAGTCTTTACAGTAGATGCTGACAGGTCTGTACACCTACAGCAGTCTTTACAGTAGATGCTGACAGGTCTGTACACCTACAGCAGTCTTTACAGTAGGTACTGACAGTTTTGTACATCCCACAGCAGTCTTGACAGTAGGTCAGGGGTCCCCAATTACTTTTCATAGCGGGCCACTTTTAAAACCACGGGCCACTCAACCTCCAGCAGCATGTTGTTCATTAGTTTGTTTTGGTGTCGATACGTTGCAGGTATTATAATTTAAACAGAGATTTTTCATCTATTTTTCGATATATTACTAGTCTTACTTTTACTGAGAAGTTAAAATTTTTTTTTTGGTAGGGAAATAAAAAAAATTCTTCCTTCTGGCATTTCTCCAAAAATTCTCGGGGACCATAAATCAACCCGTCATGGGCCGGACGTGGCCCGCGGGCCGCCTATTGGGGACCCCTGCAGTAGGTACTGACAGTTCCGTACATCCCACAGCAGTCTTTACAGTAAGTACTGACAGTTGTGTACATGCAAGAGAACAACACTTCACATTAGTTATGTTACCCGGGATCCAATAGCACGATAGAGACGACTGATCTGGTCACAAGTCTGCTCCTCCCACACTATCCAGCTCAAAGAACTTCTAATTTTGGGGGCTTTATAAAAAAGAAAATCTGCTGTTATTTATCTTGTGTGTGTTAAAAACAACAACAACATTGAATGTGATTGTTTTGTTTGAAACATACTTACCTAATGTTGCGCCTGTCTCACCTTGCTCCCGTCTGTTTGCGATTCTCTCAGGAAGTGTCTTCAAAGTTTCAATCAGCTATGAGTGAAACAGTCAATAACCAGGTCACATACTGTTACTTGTGTTATTATCATATTCACGTTGCTTGTATAGGTCTGATGCAGCTTGCAATGTATGAAAGTTAAAGCGGTTATCCTTCATTTCTTCAGTTTTGGTGGATTTGGTAGCATGTGGTAGCCAGACTCACAGCAGTCCAGAAGTGCAAAACATGGAAAAAACACAAAACATGAAGAAAACAAACAAAACAAAACAGAGAAAAACAATGTATTCCTGTTTTCAGTGTTGTGCATTATTTCTTTGTGTTTTCTGAATGTTTGTGTTTTTCACTTCTGATACACCTCAAATCCCAGCGTTACCTTAAAAACGAACGTGATGCTGAATAGACAGCATGCACATTCAGTCACAATCTAACAGTCACAGGTTCTGGTGTAACATCAGCAACACAATCCAGGAGAAGTGTGCATATTGTGGAAAAAACTGATCAACAATGACTTCTGACAAAGTAACAGTTAACACATAAATCCACAACAAACATTTAAATAAACCATTGAATTGTAGATTATGCTTATCTTTGCCTTTTAGCACCTATTTTTCTCTTGCATTAAACCAGTTCCTCCTCCTCCTCCTTCTCTTCTATGGAAAAATTGATGCATGTCTTGTGTGGGCCCCATTCCATTTAAATACTTGGCCGGAATGGCGAACCCACCAGCACAATGGTGCTGGTGGGAACTGCATATAGAGGAGCAATTACAGAACACATACTTTGAATGGCTGTTACATAGATATCAAATATGACTTTTTTCCCCATTACAAAACATACAGATGGCTTCTTTAAAGACTCACCAGCTGTGCGCCCTCAGTGGCCAGAGTAGCTCCCAGCTGATCTGCAGTACAGTTCTCTGGAACCTGATAGACAGTCTGGTGGAGAATGGGACCTACATCAAACCTGTGGTGTAAGAACACATTATTTACTATCTTCCACTGTACAGAGTGGTGTGATGCCTCTTTCCATCTGTGCTTTATCTGCCCCTTGACAAGAGAAAAAGACCACAGAAGAAGGGTTTCTTCTTTCTGTTACCTCCTGGGGTGTATCTGCATGATGGTGACTCCTGTTACAGTGTCTCCATGCAGGATAGTGTGGAAAATAGGGGCTGGGCCTCGCCACCTTGGGAGCAGGCTGGGGTGGACATTCAGAATCCCACTGGAGTAAAGGAGCACATGGTTTGCTCTTCACACTGTTTATGACACACACCTTGTACATGAAGACAATTTGCATTCACTATTTTTTACAATCTATATGCAAGAGAAAACTGACAATGTCCCGGTATTGTTGCCTACTGTGGAAGCTGGTTGATTAGACTCTCCCGGAGCAAACAGCCAAAAGACACCACAACTCCAACATCAAACCTCCCATACACATCACCAGGGGGCCATGGGTGCACTGGGAGTTGGTTCTGGTCAGCAAATTTTTTCACTTGGGTGTCACTGGATAGAGAGACAACTTCAAGTGATTCCACTATCCTTTCACTGGAACTCCTGCAAACAGAGAGCAGGAGTTAGTTATCCTGCGTGAACTTTGCTGTTTATATCACAGGAACGTGAAGCCGTTCATCTGGAGAAGAGCCACTCATATCTATGGCTCTGTTAGCGACGGGCGTTGGTAAACATCAGGACACAAAGAGCCATGGACATCTATAGCTCTGACAACGACTCCTGGAGCATATGTGCTGAGTCCCATGACCAGCCAGGCAGACCAGCTTGGTCTAGTCAGAAAGGCAGAACTGACGAAGCCTCTTGGATGAGAGGCGAAACGTCTTCACGGATATATACCAAGGCCCGTTGCACTTGATTCACCTCCTTTGGAGAACCATGACCTGGATGAATGAGAACATTCCCAGACATGGAGACAGAAACCTTTCATCATCATCTAAGTGACCTCTTCAGTCTCACCTGACTGCAGGTGTCCCCACCCTTATAAATAACACAGTGACTGCAGGTGTCCCCACCCTTATAAACAATACAGTGACTGCAGGTGTCCCCACCCTTATAAAGAGTACAGTGACTGCAGGTGTCCCCACCCTTATAAACAACACAGTGACTGCAGGTGTCCCCACCCTTATAAATAACACAGTGACTGCAGGTGTCCCCACCCTTATAAAGAGTACAGTGACTGCAGGTGTCCCCACCCTTATAAAGAGTACAGTGACTGCAGGTGTCCCCACCCTTATAAACAACACAGTGACTGCAGGTGTCCCCACCCTTATAAATAACACAGTGACTGCAGGTGTCCCCACCCTTATAAAGAGTACAGTGACTGCAGGTGTCCCCACCCTTATAAAGAGTACAGTGACTGCAGGTGTCCCCACCCTTATAAACAACACAGTGACTGCAGGTGTCCCCACCCTTATAAATAACACAGTGACTGCAGGTGTCCCCACCCTTATAAACAGTACAGTGACTGCAGGTGTCTCCACCTTTTTAAATAACAGTGGCAAAACGACCCAAACCAAAGACCAGTTTCATCTGCAAATATGGGTGCGAGCGTTAACTAGTTACAAAAATGGGCGTGAGCGTTACCTAGTTACAGTGGCCATGTGCGCTACTCCCAGAGCACTGGCTATTTATACCTTGAGTAAAGAAGACGTAGCAGCCTCATATGAGGGGGGAGACACTTGCCTCCTTTGCAGATATCCTGTCTATGTGTAATCGTGTTGTCATTCGTAATATAATTAGTAACGTGTCAATATCTAGTGCTATTTAAGAAATAGACTATATTCACGTATAACATACACAAATATAGGAGCATACGTAGTAGAACATTAAAGTATGCTCCTCCACAGCTACACGAGCAGCTATAAAGTGAACCAACAGGTTGAGACGAGCTGGAGGTGCGGGCTGTTGACTCGGGAACTAGATGTATTCTCTCCTCACCAGAGGGGGGCGCTGAAAGCCCTACCTGGCAGATGTCAGACGCTTTAGGGATTCCACGGCAAAATGATCTGTGCCAAAAAATAAAACCCTCCAGGGGGGTCCGGGTGTTGACCTCGGGGGGGGTCCGGGTGTTGACCTCCGGGGGGGTCCGGGTGTTGACCTCCGGGGGGGTCCGGGTGTTGAGTAGGGTCTCGTGTACAGCAGACAGCTGTGGTGTGAGGCTGGTCTGCAGCATCTTGGATGCTGGATGTCCACTTCCTTCCTCCGCAGTCCAACAACCACGCGTCTCTTCACACAACAGCTGCGGAGACTGCTGCAGAAGACCTGCAGACAAACCAGACGGGGATCGGTCCACATCTTCAGCACCGTCACGAGTCCGGCGCACACCGGCGGAGGTCACCCATGGCCCACGTGAAGCCGCGGCAGCAGCAGCGCGCGCAGGGGTTCTACAAGCGGCGGTGCTGATTCGGTGAGAAGTAAGCGGGACCAGAGCGCCTCTTAGCTCTTCTGTCCAACACCCACCATGTTCTGACCGTCTCCAAACCCGGACTACGTCCTGGCAACCGGACCTCAGCTCACCGCGTCCTTTTCCTGACACAATACACTTCCGGTTCAAACTAAAACGCCTGCAGTCAAGACGTTGGAGCGCCCTCCTGCGTTCCTTTCAGAACCAGCGCTGGTACTGTGTGATACCGTGTGGTACCGTGTGATACTGTGTGGTACTGTGTGGTACTGTGTGGTACCGTGTGATACTGTGTGGTACTGTGTGGTACCGTGTGGTACTGTGTGGTACTGTCGTACTGTGTGGTACTGTGTGATACTGTCGTACTGTGTGGTACTGTGTGGTACTGTCGTACTGTGTGATACAGTCGTACTGTGTGGTACTGTGTGGTACTGTGTGATACTGTGTGATACTGTGTGGTACTGTCGTACTGTGTGGTACTGTGTGGTACTGTGTGATACTGTGTGCTACTGTCGTACTGTGTGATACAGTCGTACTGTGTGGTACTGTGTGATACTGTGTGGTACTGTGTGGTACTGTGTGATACTGTGTGGTACTGTCGTACTGTGTGGTACTGTGTGGTACTGTGTGCTACTGTCGTACTGTGTGGTACAGTGTGGTACTGTGTGATACTGTGTGGTACTGTCGTACTGTGTGGGTGTGATACTGTGTGGTACTGTGTGGTACTATCGTACTGTGTGGGTGTGATACTGTGTGGTACTGTGTGGTACTGTGTGGTACCGTGTGATACTGTGTGGTACCGTGTCGTACTGTGTTGTACCGTGCGGTACTGTCGTACTGTGTGGGTGTGAAACTGTGTGGTACTGTGGTACTGTGTGGTACCGTGTGGTACCGTGTGATACTGTGTGGTACCGTGTGGTACTGTCGTACTGTGTGATACTGTGTGGTACTGTGTGGTACTCTCGTACTGTGTGGTACTGTGTGATACCGTGTGGTACTGTCGTACTGTGTGGTAATGTGTGATACTGTGTGGTACTGTGTGATACTGTGTGGTACTGTCGTACTGTGTGGTACTGTGTGATACTGAGTGGTACTGTCGTACTGTGTGGTACTGTGTGGTACTGTGGTACTGTGTGGTACTGTGTCATACTGTATGGTACTGTGTGGTACTGTGTGATACTGTGTGGTACTGTCGTACTGTGTGGTACTGTGTGGTACTGTGTGATACTGTCGTACTGTGCGGTACTGTCGTACTGTGTGATACTGTGTGGTACTGTGTGGTACTGTCGTACTGTGTGGTACTGTGTGATACTGTGTGGTACTTTGTGATACTGTGTGATACTGTGTGGTACTGTGTGGTACTTTGTGGTACTGTGTGGCACTGTCGTACTGTGTGGTACTGTGTGATACTGTTTGGTACTGTCGTACTGTGTGGTACTGTGTGGTACTGTGTGGTACTGTCGTACTGTGTGGTACTGTGTGATACTGTGTGGTACTGTGTGATACTGTGTGGTACTGTGTGGTACTGTCGTACTGTGTGATACTGTGTGGTACTGTGTGGCACTGTCGTACTGTGTGATACTGTGTGGTACTTTCTGGTACTGTGTGGCACTGTCGTACTGTGTGGTACTGTGTGATACTGTGTGGTACTGTCGTACTGTGTGGTACTGTGTGGTACTGTGTGGTACTGTGTGGCACTGTCGTACTGTGTGATACTGTGTGATACTTTGTGGTACTGTTTGGCACTGTCGTACTGTGTGATACTGTGTGGTACTGTGTGGTACTGTCGTACTGTGTGATACTGTGTGGTACTGTGTGGTACTGTGTGGCACTGTCGTACTGTGTGATACTGTGTGGTACTGTGTGGTACTGTCGTACTGTGTGATACTGTGTGGTACTGTGTGGTACTGTGTGGCACTGTCGTACTGTGTGATACTGTGTGGTACTGTGTGGTACTGTGTGATACTGTGTGGTACTGTGTGGTACTGTCATACTGTGTGGTACTGTGTGATACTGTGTGGTACTGTATGATACTGTGTGGTACTTTGTGGTACTGTCATACTGTGTGGTACTGTGTGATACTGTGTGGTACTGTGTGATACTGTCGTACTGTGTGATACTGTGTGGTACTGTGTGGCACTGTCGTACTGTGTGATACTGTGTGATACTGTCGTACTGTGTGATACTGTGTGATACTGTGTGGTACTGTGTGATACTGTGTGGTACTGTGTGATACTGTGTGGTACTGTGTGGTACTGTCATACTGTGTGGTACTGTGTGATACTGTGTGGTACTGTGTGATATTGTGTGGTACTGTGTGATACTGTGTGGTACTGTGTGGTACTGTCATACTGTGTGGTACTGTGTGATACTGTGTGGTACTGTGTGATACTGTCGTACTGTGTGATACTGTGTGGTACTGTGTGATACTGTGTTGTACTGTGTGGTACTGTGTGGCACTGTCGTACTGTGTGATACTGTGTGGTACTGTGTGATACTATGGTACTGTGTGGTACTGTGTGATACGGTGTGATACTGTGTGGTACTGTCGTACTGTGTGATACTGTGTGGTACTGTGTGATACTGTGTGGTACTGTGTGATACTATGGTACTGTGTGGTACTGTGTGATACTGTGTGATACTGTGTGGTACTGTCGTACTGTGTGATACTGTGTGGTACTGTGTGGTACTGTGTGATACTGTGTGGTACTGTCGTACTGTGTGATACTGTGTGGTACTGTGTGGTACTGTCGTACTGTGTGATACTGTCGTACTGTGTGGTACTGTCGTACTGTGTGATACTGTGTGGTACTGTGTGATACTGTGTGGTACTGTCGTACTGTGTGGTACAGTGTGATACTGTGTGGTACTGTCGTACTGTGTGATACTTTGTGGTACTGTGTGGTACTGTGTGGTGTGTCGTACTGTGTGATACTGTGTGGTACTGTGTGGTACTGTTTGGCACTGTCGTACTGTGTGATACTGTGTGGTACTGTGTGGTACTGTGTGGTGTGTCGTACTGTGTGATACTGTGTGGTACTGTGTGGTACTGTGTGATACTGTGTGGTACTGTCATACTGTGTGGTACTGTGTGATACTGTGTGGTACTGTCATACTGTGTGGTACTGTGTGGTACTGTGTGATACTGTGTGGTACTGTCATACTGTGTGGTACTGTGTGATACTGTGTGATACTGTGTGATACTGTCGTACTGTGTGATACTGTGTGGTACTGTATGGTACTGTGTGATACTGTGTGGTACTGTGTGGCACTGTCGTACTGTGTGATACTGTGTGATACTGTCGTACTGTGTGATACTGTGTGATACTGTATGGTACTGTGTGATACTGTGTGGTACTGTGTGGTACTGTCATACTGTGTGGTACTGTGTGATACTGTGTGGTACTGTGTGATACTGTCGTACTGTGTGATACTGTGTGGTACTGTGTGATACTGTGTGATACTGTGTGGTACTGTCGTACTGTGTGGTACTGTCGTACTGTGTGATACTGTGTGATACTCTGTGGTACTGTGTGGTACTGTTGTACTGTGTGGTACTGTGTGGTACTGTGTGATACTGTCGTACTGTGTGATACTGTGTGATACTGTATGGTACTGTGTGATACTGTGTGGTACTGTGTGGTACTGTCATACTGTGTGGTACTGTGTGATACTGTGTGGTACTGTGTGATACTGTCGTACTGTGTGATACTGTGTGGTACTGTGTGATACTGTGTGATACTGTGTGGTACTGTCGTACTGTGTGATACTGTCGTACTGTGTGGTACTGTCGTACTGTGTGATACTGTGTGATACTCTGTGGTACTGTGTGGTACTGTTGTACTGTGTGGTACTGTGTGGTACTGTGTGATACTGTCGTACTGTGTGATACTGTGTGGTACTGTGTGATACTGTGTGATACTGTGTGGTACTTTGTGGTACTGTTTGGCACTGTCGTACTGTGTGGTACTGTCGTACTGTGTGATACTGTGTGATACTGTGTGGTACTGTGTGGTACTGTCGTACTGTCGTACTGTGTGATACTGTGTGGTGCTGTCGTACTGTCTGATACTGTGTGATACTGTGTGATGCTGTGTGGTACTGTCGTACTGTGTGATACTGTGTGGTACTGTCTGGTACTGTGTGGTACAGTCGTACTGTGTGATACTGTGTGGTACTGTGTGGTACTGTGTGGTACTGTCGTACTGTGTGATACTGTGTGGTACTGTGTGGTACTGTGTGGTACTGTCGTACTGTGTGATACTGTGTGGTACTGTGTGGTACTGTGTGGTACTGTCGTACTGTGTGATACTGTGTGGTACTGTGTGGTACTGTGTGGCACTGTTGTACTGTGTGATACTGTGTGGTACTGTGTGGTACTGTGTGGTACTGTCGTACTGTGTGATACTGTGTGGTACTGTGTGGTACTGTGTGATACTGTGTGGTACTGTGTGGTACTGTCATACTGTGTGGTACTGTGTGATACTGTCGTACTGTGTGATACTGTGTGGTACTGTGTGGTACTGTGTGATACTGTGTGGTACTGTGTGGTACTGTCATACTGTGTGGTACTGTGTGATACTATGTGGTACTGTGTGATACTGTCGTACTGTGTGATACTGTGTGGTACTGTGTGGCACTGTTGTACTGTGTGATACTGTGTGGTACTGTGTGGTACTGTGTGGTACTGTCGTACTGTGTGATACTGTGTGGTACTGTGTGGTACTGTGTGATACTGTGTGGTACTGTCATACTGTGTGGTACTGTGTGATACTGTCGTACTGTGTGATACTGTGTGGTACTGTGTGGTACTGTGTGATACTGTGTGGTACTGTGTGGTACTGTCATACTGTGTGGTACTGTGTGATACTATGTGGTACTGTGTGATACTGTCGTACTGTGTGATACTGTGTGGTACTGTGTGGCACTGTCGTACTGTGTGATACTGTCGTACTGTGTGATACTGTGTGATACTGTGTGGTACTGTGTGATACTGTGTGGTACTGTGTGGTACTGTGTGATACTGTGTGGTACTGTGTGGTACTGTCATACTGTGTGGTGCTGTGTGATACTGTGTGGTATTGTGTGATACTGTCGTACTGTATGATACTGTGTGATACTGTGTGGTACTGTGTGGTACTGTGTGGCAGTGTCGTACTGTGTGATACTGTGTGGTACTGTGTGGTACTATGGTACTGTGTGGTACTGTGTGATACTGTGTAATACTGTGTGGTACTGTCGTACTGTGTGATACTGTGTGGTACTGTGTGATACTGTAAAACTCTGTGGTACTGTGTGGTACTGTGTGATACTGTGTGGTACTGTGTGATACTGTGTGATACCTTGTGGTACTGTCGTACTGTGTGGTACTGTGTGGTACTGTGGTACTGTGTGGTACTGTGTGGTACTGTCGTACTGTGTAGTACTGTGTGGCACTGTCGTACTGTGTGATACTGTGTGGTACTGTGTGTTACTGTGTGGTACTGTCGTACTGTGTGATACTGTGTGGTACTGTGTGATACTGTGTGATACCTTGTGGTACTGTCGTACTGTGTGGTACTGTGTGGTACTGTGTGATACTGTGTGGTACTGTCGTACTGTGTGGTACTGTCGTACTGTGTGATACTGTGTGGTACTTTCTGGTACTGTGTGGCACTGTCGTACTGTGTGATACTGTGTGGTACTGTGTGATACTGTGTGATACCTTGTGGTACTGTCGTACTGTGTGGTACTGTGTGGTACTATAGTACTGTGTGGTACTGTGTGATACTGTGTGGTACTGTCGTACTGTGTGGTACTGTGTGGTACTGTGTGATACTGTGTGGTACTTTGTGGTACTGTGTGGCACTGTCGTACTGTGTGGTACTGTGTGATATTGTGTGGTACTGTGTGGTACTGTGTGGTACTGTGTGATACTGTGTGGTACTTTGTGGTACTGTGTGGCACTGTCGTACTGTGTGGTACTGTGTGATATTGTGTGGTACTGTCGTACTGTGTGATACTGTGTGGTACTGTGTGGTACTGTGGTACTGTGTGGTACTGTGTGATACTGTGTGGTACTGTCGTACTGTGTGGTACTGTGTGGTACTGTCGCACCGTGTGATACTGTGTGGTACTGTCGTACTGTGTGGTACTGTCGTACTGTGTGGGTGTGATACTGTGTGGTACTGTGTGATACTGTCGTACTGTGTGGGTGTGATACTGTGTGGTACTGTGTGGTACTGTGTGGTACCGTGTGATACTGTGTGGTACCGTGTCGTACTGTGTGGTACCGTGTGGTACTGGCGTACTGTGTGGGTTTGATACTGTGTGGTACTGTGTGGTACTGTGTGGTACCGTGTGACACTGTGTGGTACCGTGTGGTACTGTCTTACTATGTGATACTGTGTGGTACTGTGTGTTACTGTGTGGTACTGTCGTACTGTGTGGTACTGTGTGATACCGTGTGGTACTGTCGTACTGTGTGGTACTGTGTGGTACTGTGTGGTACCGTGTGATACCGTGTCGTACTGTGTGATACTGTGTGGTACCGTGTGATACTGTGTGGTACTGTGTGGTACTGTCGTACTGTGTGATACTGTGTGGTACAGTCGTACTGTGTGGTACTGTGTGGTACTGTCGTACTGTGCGGTACTGTGTGATACTGTGTGGTACTGTCGTACTGTGCGGTACTGTGTGATACTGTGTGGTATTGTCGTACTGTGTGGTACTGTGTGGTACTGTGGTACTGTGTGGTACTGTGTGATACTGTGTGGTACTGTGTGGTACTGTGTGATACTGTGTGGTATTGTCGTACTGTGTGGTATTGTGTGGTACTGTGGTACTGTGTGGTACTGTGTGATACTGTATGGTACTGTGTGGTACTGTGTGATACTGTCTGGTACTGTCGTACTGTGTGGTACTGTGTGGTACTGTGTGATACTGTGTGGTACTGTCGTACTGTGTGGTACTGTGGTACTGTGTGATACTGTGTGGTACTGTGTGGTACTGTGTGATACTGTGTGATACCTTGTGGTACTGTCGTACTGTGTGGTACTGTGTGGTACTGTGGTACTGTGTGGTACTGTGTGATACTGTCTGGTACTGTCGTACTGTGTGGTACTGTGTGGTACTGTGTGATACTGTGTGGTACTGTCGTACTGTGTGGTACTGTGGTACTGTGTGGTACTGTGTGATACTGTGTGGTACTGTGTGATACTGTGTGATACCTTGTGGTACTGTCGTACTGTGTGGTACTGTGTGGTACTGTGGTACTGTGTGGTACTGTGTGGTACTGTCGTACTGTGTAGTACTGTGTGGCACTGTCGTACTGTGTGATACTGTGTGGTACTGTGTGTTACTGTGTGGTACTGTCGTACTGTGTGATACTGTGTGGTACTGTGTGATACTGTGTGATACCTTGTGGTACTGTCGTACTGTGTGGTACTGTGTGGTACTGTGTGATACTGTGTGGTACTGTCGTACTGTGTGGTACTGTCGTACTGTGTGATACTGTGTGGTACTTTCTGGTACTGTGTGGCACTGTCGTACTGTGTGATACTGTGTGGTACTGTGTGATACTGTGTGATACCTTGTGGTACTGTCGTACTGTGTGGTACTGTGTGGTACTATAGTACTGTGTGGTACTGTGTGATACTGTGTGGTACTGTCGTACTGTGTGGTACTGTGTGGTACTGTGTGATACTGTGTGGTACTTTGTGGTACTGTGTGGCACTGTCGTACTGTGTGGTACTGTGTGATATTGTGTGGTACTGTGTGGTACTGTGTGGTACTGTGTGATACTGTGTGATACTGTGTGGTACTTTGTGGTACTGTGTGGCACTGTCGTACTGTGTGGTACTGTGTGATATTGTGTGGTACTGTCGTACTGTGTGATACTGTGTGGTACTGTGTGGTACTGTGGTACTGTGTGGTACTGTGTGATACTGTGTGGTACTGTCGTACTGTGTGGTACTGTGTGGTACTGTCGCACCGTGTGATACTGTGTGGTACTGTCGTACTGTGTGGTACTGTCGTACTGTGTGGGTGTGATACTGTGTGGTACTGTGTGATACTGTCGTACTGTGTGGGTGTGATACTGTGTGGTACTGTGTGGTACTGTGTGGTACCGTGTGATACTGTGTGGTACCGTGTCGTACTGTGTGGTACCGTGTGGTACTGGCGTACTGTGTGGGTTTGATACTGTGTGGTACTGTGTGGTACTGTGTGGTACCGTGTGACACTGTGTGGTACCGTGTGGTACTGTCTTACTATGTGATACTGTGTGGTACTGTGTGTTACTGTGTGGTACTGTCGTACTGTGTGGTACTGTGTGATACCGTGTGGTACTGTCGTACTGTGTGGTACTGTGTGGTACTGTGTGGTACCGTGTGATACCGTGTCGTACTGTGTGATACTGTGTGGTACCGTGTGATACTGTGTGGTACTGTGTGGTACTGTCGTACTGTGTGATACTGTGTGGTACAGTCGTACTGTGTGGTACTGTGTGGTACTGTCGTACTGTGCGGTACTGTGTGATACTGTGTGGTACTGTCGTACTGTGCGGTACTGTGTGATACTGTGTGGTATTGTCGTACTGTGTGGTACTGTGTGGTACTGTGGTACTGTGTGGTACTGTGTGATACTGTGTGGTACTGTGTGGTACTGTGTGATACTGTGTGGTATTGTCGTACTGTGTGGTATTGTGTGGTACTGTGGTACTGTGTGGTACTGTGTGATACTGTATGGTACTGTGTGGTACTGTGTGATACTGTCTGGTACTGTCGTACTGTGTGGTACTGTGTGGTACTGTGTGATACTGTGTGGTACTGTCGTACTGTGTGGTACTGTGGTACTGTGTGATACTGTGTGGTACTGTGTGGTACTGTGTGGTACTGTCGTACTGTGTGATACTGTGTGGTACTGTGTGGTACTGTCGTACTGTGTGGTACTGTCGTACTGTGTGATACTGTGTGGTACTGTGTGGTACTGTGTGGTACTGTCATACTTAGTGGTACTGTGTGATACTGTCGTACTGTGTGATACTGTGTGGTACTGTCATACTGTGTGATACTGTGTGGTACTGTGTGGTACTATGGTACTGTGCGGTACTGTGTGATACTGTGTGATACGGTGTGGTACTGAGTGGCACTGTCGTACTGTGTGATACTGTGTGGTACTGTGTGGTACTGTGTGGTACTGCCGTACTGTCTGATACTGTGTGGTACTGTGTGGTACTGTGTGGTACTGTCGTACTGTGTGATACTGTGTGGTACTGTGTGGCACTGTCGTACTGTGTGATACTGTGTGGTACTTTGTGGTACTGTTTGGCACTGTCGTACTGTGTGGTGCTGTGTGATACTGTGTGGTACTGTGTGGTACTGTGTGGTACCGTGTGATACTGTGTGGTACCGTGTCGTACTGTGTGGTACCGTGTGGTACTGGCGTACTGTGTGAGTTTGATACTGTGTGGTACTGTGTGGTACTGTGTGGTACCGTGTGATACTGTGTGGTACCGTGTGGTACTGTCTTACTATGTGATACTGTGTGGTACTGTGTGTTACTGTGTGGTACTGTCGTACTGTGTGGTACTGTGTGATACCGTGTGGTACTGTCGTACTGTGTGGTACTGTGTGGTACTGTGTGGTACCGTGTGATAACGTGTCGTACTGTGTGATACTGTGTGGTACCGTGTGATACTGTGTGGTACTGTGTGGTACTGTCGTACTGTGTGATACTGTGTGGTACAGTCGTACTGTGTGGTACTGTGTGGTACTGTCGTACTGTGTGATACTGTGTGGTACAGTCGTACTGTGTGGTACTGTGTGGTACTGTCGTACTGTGCGGTACTGTGTGATACTGTGTGGTACTGTCGTACTGTGCGGTACTGTGTGATACTGTGTGGTATTGTCGTACTGTGTGGTACTGTGTGGTACTGTGGTACTGTGTGGTACTGTGTGATACTGTGTGGTACTGTGTGGTACTGTGTGATACTGTGTGGTATTGTCGTACTGTGTGGTATTGTGTGGTACTGTGGTACTGTGTGGTACTGTGTGATACTGTATGGTACTGTGTGGTACTGTGTGACACTGTCCGGTACTGTCGTACTGTGTGGTACTGTGTGGTACTGTGTGATACTGTGTGGTACTGTCGTACTGTGTGGTACTGTGGTACTGTGTGATACTGTGTGGTACTGTGTGGTACTGTGTGGTACTGTCGTACTGTGTGATACTGTGTGGTACTGTGTGATACTGTGTGGTACTGTCGTACTGTGTGATACTGTGTGGTACTGTGTGATACTGTGTGGTACTGTGTGATACTATGGTACTGTGTGGTACTGTGTGATACTGTGTGATACTGTGTGGTACTGTCGTACTGTGTGATACTGTGTGGTACTGTGTGGTACTGTGTGATACTGTGTGGTACTGTGTGGTACTGTGTGATACTGTGTGGTACTGTCGTACTGTGTGATACTGTGTGGTACTGTGTGGTACTGTCGTACTGTGTGATACTGTCGTACTGTGTGGTACTGTCGTACTGTGTGATACTGTGTGGTACTGTGTGATACTGTGTGGTACTGTCGTACTGTGTGGTACAGTGTGATACTGTGTGGTACTGTCGTACTGTGTGATACTTTGTGGTACTGTGTGGTACTGTGTGGTGTGTCGTACTGTGTGATACTGTGTGGTACTGTGTGGTACTGTTTGGCACTGTCGTACTGTGTGATACTGTGTGGTACTGTGTGGTACTGTGTGGTGTGTCGTACTGTGTGATACTGTGTGGTACTGTGTGGTACTGTGTGATACTGTGTGGTACTGTGTGGTGTGTCGTACTGTGTGATACTGTGTGGTACTGTGTGGTACTGTGTGATACTGTGTGGTACTGTCATACTGTGTGGTACTGTGTGATACTGTGTGGTACTGTGTGATACTGTGTGGTACTGTCATACTGTGTGGTACTGTGTGGTACTGTGTGATACTGTGTGGTACTGTCATACTGTGTGGTACTGTGTGATACTGTGTGATACTGTGTGATACTGTCGTACTGTGTGATACTGTGTGGTACTGTATGGTACTGTGTGATACTGTGTGGTACTGTGTGGCACTGTCGTACTGTGTGATACTGTGTGATACTGTCGTACTGTGTGATACTGTGTGATACTGTATGGTACTGTGTGATACTGTGTGGTACTGTGTGGTACTGTCATACTGTGTGGTACTGTGTGATACTGTGTGGTACTGTGTGATACTGTCGTACTGTGTGATACTGTGTGGTACTGTGTGATACTGTGTGATACTGTGTGGTACTGTCGTACTGTGTGGTACTGTCGTACTGTGTGATACTGTGTGATACTCTGTGGTACTGTGTGGTACTGTTGTACTGTGTGGTACTGTGTGGTACTGTGTGATACTGTCGTACTGTGTGATACTGTGTGATACTGTATGGTACTGTGTGATACTGTGTGGTACTGTGTGGTACTGTCATACTGTGTGGTACTGTGTGATACTGTGTGGTACTGTGTGATACTGTCGTACTGTGTGATACTGTGTGGTACTGTGTGATACTGTGTGATACTGTGTGGTACTGTCGTACTGTGTGATACTGTCGTACTGTGTGGTACTGTCGTACTGTGTGATACTGTGTGATACTCTGTGGTACTGTGTGGTACTGTTGTACTGTGTGGTACTGTGTGGTACTGTGTGATACTGTCGTACTGTGTGATACTGTGTGGTACTGTGTGATACTGTGTGATACTGTGTGGTACTTTGTGGTACTGTTTGGCACTGTCGTACTGTGTGGTACTGTCGTACTGTGTGATACTGTGTGATACTGTGTGGTACTGTGTGGTACTGTCGTACTGTCGTACTGTGTGATACTGTGTGGTGCTGTCGTACTGTGTGATACTGTGTGATACTGTGTGATGCTGTGTGGTGCTGTCGTACTGTCTGATACTGTGTGATACTGTGTGATGCTGTGTGGTACTGTGTGGTACTGTCTGGTACTGTGTGGTACAGTCGTACTGTGTGATACTGTGTGGTACTGTCTGGTACTGTGTGGTACAGTCGTACTGTGTGATACTGTGTGGTACTGTGTGGTACTGTGTGGTACTGTCGTACTGTGTGATACTGTGTGGTACTGTGTGGTACTGTGTGGTACTGTCGTACTGTGTGATACTGTGTGGTACTGTGTGGTACTGTGTGGTACTGTCGTACTGTGTGATACTGTGTGGTACTGTGTGGTACTGTGTGGCACTGTTGTACTGTGTGATACTGTGTGGTACTGTGTGGTACTGTGTGGTACTGTCGTACTGTGTGATACTGTGTGGTACTGTGTGGTACTGTGTGATACTGTGTGGTACTGTGTGGTACTGTCATACTGTGTGGTACTGTGTGATACTGTCGTACTGTGTGATACTGTGTGGTACTGTGTGGTACTGTGTGATACTGTGTGGTACTGTGTGGTACTGTCATACTGTGTGGTACTGTGTGATACTATGTGGTACTGTGTGATACTGTCGTACTGTGTGATACTGTGTGGTACTGTGTGGCACTGTTGTACTGTGTGATACTGTGTGGTACTGTGTGGTACTGTGTGGTACTGTCGTACTGTGTGATACTGTGTGGTACTGTGTGGTACTGTGTGATACTGTGTGGTACTGTGTGGTACTGTCATACTGTGTGGTACTGTGTGATACTGTCGTACTGTGTGATACTGTGTGGTACTGTGTGGTACTGTGTGATACTGTGTGGTACTGTGTGGTACTGTCATACTGTGTGGTACTGTGTGATACTATGTGGTACTGTGTGATACTGTCGTACTGTGTGATACTGTGTGGTACTGTGTGGCACTGTCGTACTGTGTGATACTGTCGTACTGTGTGATACTGTGTGATACTGTGTGGTACTGTGTGATACTGTGTGGTACTGTGTGGTACTGTGTGATACTGTGTGGTACTGTGTGGTACTGTCATACTGTGTGGTGCTGTGTGATACTGTGTGGTATTGTGTGATACTGTCGTACTGTATGATACTGTGTGATACTGTGTGGTACTGTGTGGTACTGTGTGGCAGTGTCGTACTGTGTGATACTGTGTGGTACTGTGTGGTACTATGGTACTGTGTGGTACTGTGTGATACTGTGTAATACTGTGTGGTACTGTCGTACTGTGTGATACTGTGTGGTACTGTGTGATACTGTAAAACTCTGTGGTACTGTGTGGTACTGTGTGATACTGTGTGGTACTGTGTGATACTGTGTGATACCTTGTGGTACTGTCGTACTGTGTGGTACTGTGTGGTACTGTGGTACTGTGTGGTACTGTGTGGTACTGTCGTACTGTGTAGTACTGTGTGGCACTGTCGTACTGTGTGATACTGTGTGGTACTGTGTGTTACTGTGTGGTACTGTCGTACTGTGTGATACTGTGTGGTACTGTGTGATACTGTGTGATACCTTGTGGTACTGTCGTACTGTGTGGTACTGTGTGGTACTGTGTGATACTGTGTGGTACTGTCGTACTGTGTGGTACTGTCGTACTGTGTGATACTGTGTGGTACTTTCTGGTACTGTGTGGCACTGTCGTACTGTGTGATACTGTGTGGTACTGTGTGATACTGTGTGATACCTTGTGGTACTGTCGTACTGTGTGGTACTGTGTGGTACTATAGTACTGTGTGGTACTGTGTGATACTGTGTGGTACTGTCGTACTGTGTGGTACTGTGTGGTACTGTGTGATACTGTGTGGTACTTTGTGGTACTGTGTGGCACTGTCGTACTGTGTGGTACTGTGTGATATTGTGTGGTACTGTGTGGTACTGTGTGGTACTGTGTGATACTGTGTGATACTGTGTGGTACTTTGTGGTACTGTGTGGCACTGTCGTACTGTGTGGTACTGTGTGATATTGTGTGGTACTGTCGTACTGTGTGATACTGTGTGGTACTGTGTGGTACTGTGGTACTGTGTGGTACTGTGTGATACTGTGTGGTACTGTCGTACTGTGTGGTACTGTGTGGTACTGTCGTACCGTGTGATACTGTGTGGTACTGTCGTACTGTGTGGTACTGTCGTACTGTGTGGGTGTGATACTGTGTGGTACTGTGTGATACTGTCGTACTGTGTGGGTGTGATACTGTGTGGTACTGTGTGGTACTGTGTGGTACCGTGTGATACTGTGTGGTACCGTGTCGTACTGTGTGGTACCGTGTGGTACTGGCGTACTGTGTGGGTTTGATACTGTGTGGTACTGTGTGGTACTGTGTGGTACCGTGTGACACTGTGTGGTACCGTGTGGTACTGTCTTACTATGTGATACTGTGTGGTACTGTGTGTTACTGTGTGGTACTGTCGTACTGTGTGGTACTGTGTGATACCGTGTGGTACTGTCGTACTGTGTGGTACTGTGTGGTACTGTGTGGTACCGTGTGATACCGTGTCGTACTGTGTGATACTGTGTGGTACCGTGTGATACTGTGTGGTACTGTGTGGTACTGTCGTACTGTGTGATACTGTGTGGTACAGTCGTACTGTGTGGTACTGTGTGGTACTGTCGTACTGTGCGGTACTGTGTGATACTGTGTGGTACTGTCGTACTGTGCGGTACTGTGTGATACTGTGTGGTATTGTCGTACTGTGTGGTACTGTGTGGTACTGTGGTACTGTGTGGTACTGTGTGATACTGTGTGGTACTGTGTGGTACTGTGTGATACTGTGTGGTATTGTCGTACTGTGTGGTATTGTGTGGTACTGTGGTACTGTGTGGTACTGTGTGATACTGTATGGTACTGTGTGGTACTGTGTGATACTGTCTGGTACTGTCGTACTGTGTGGTACTGTGTGGTACTGTGTGATACTGTGTGGTACTGTCGTACTGTGTGGTACTGTGGTACTGTGTGATACTGTGTGGTACTGTGTGGTACTGTGTGGTACTGTCGTACTGTGTGATACTGTGTGGTACTGTGTGGTACTGTCGTACTGTGTGGTACTGTCGTACTGTGTGATACTGTGTGGTACTGTGTGGTACTGTGTGGTACTGTCATACTGTGTGGTACTGTGTGATACTGTCGTACTGTGTGATACTGTGTGGTACTGTCATACTGTGTGATACTGTGTGGTACTGTGTGGTACTATGGTACTGTGCGGTACTGTGTGATACTGTGTGATACGGTGTGGTACTGAGTGGCACTGTCGTACTGTGTGATACTGTGTGGTACTGTGTGGTACTGTGTGGTACTGCCGTACTGTCTGATACTGTGTGGTACTGTGTGGTACTGTGTGGTACTGTCGTACTGTGTGATACTGTGTGGTACTGTGTGGCACTGTCGTACTGTGTGATACTGTGTGGTACTTTGTGGTACTGTTTGGCACTGTCGTACTGTGTGGTGCTGTGTGATACTGTGTGGTACTGTGTGGTACTGTGTGGTACCGTGTGATACTGTGTGGTACCGTGTCGTACTGTGTGGTACCGTGTGGTACTGGCGTACTGTGTGAGTTTGATACTGTGTGGTACTGTGTGGTACTGTGTGGTACCGTGTGATACTGTGTGGTACCGTGTGGTACTGTCTTACTATGTGATACTGTGTGGTACTGTGTGTTACTGTGTGGTACTGTCGTACTGTGTGGTACTGTGTGATACCGTGTGGTACTGTCGTACTGTGTGGTACTGTGTGGTACTGTGTGGTACCGTGTGATAACGTGTCGTACTGTGTGATACTGTGTGGTACCGTGTGATACTGTGTGGTACTGTGTGGTACTGTCGTACTGTGTGATACTGTGTGGTACAGTCGTACTGTGTGGTACTGTGTGGTACTGTCGTACTGTGCGGTACTGTGTGATACTGTGTGGTACTGTCGTACTGTGTGGTACTGTGTGGTACTGTGGTACTGTGCGGTACTGTGTGATACTGTGTGGTACTGTCGTACTGTGCGGTACTGTGTGATACTGTGTGGTACTGTCGTACTGTGCGGTACTGTGTGATACTGTGTGGTACTGTCGTACTGTGCGGTACTGTGTGATACTGTGTGGTATTGTCGTACTGTGTGGTACTGTGTGGTACTGTGGTACTGTGTGGTACTGTGTGATACTGTGTGGTACTGTGTGGTACTGTGTGATACTGTGTGGTATTGTCGTACTGTGTGGTATTGTGTGGTACTGTGGTACTGTGTGGTACTGTGTGATACTGTATGGTACTGTGTGGTACTGTGTGATACTGTCCGGTACTGTCGTACTGTGTGGTACTGTGTGGTACTGTGTGATACTGTGTGGTACTGTCGTACTGTGTGGTACTGTGGTACTGTGTGATACTGTGTGGTACTGTGTGGTACTGTGTGGTACTGTCGTACTGTGTGATACTGTGTGGTACTGTGTGATACTGTGTGGTACTGTCGTACTGTGTGGTACTGTCGTACTGTGTGATACTGTGTGGTACTGTGTGGTACTGTCGTACTGTGTGGTACTGTCGTACTGTGTGATACTGTGTGGTACTGTGTGGTACTGTGTGGTACTGTCATACTGTGTGGTACTGTGTGATACTGTCGTACTGTGTGATACTGTGTGGTACTGTCATACTGTGTGATACTGTGTGGTACTGTGTGGTACTATGGTACTGTGCGGTACTGTGTGATACTGTGTGATACGGTGTGGTACTGAGTGGCACTGTCGTACTGTGTGATACTGTGTGGTACTGTGTGGTACTGTGTGGTACTGCCGTACTGTCTGATACTGTGTGGTACTGTGTGGTACTGTGTGGTACTGTCGTACTGTGTGATACTGTGTGGTACTGTGTGGCACTGTCGTACTGTGTGATACTGTGTGGTACTTTGTGGTACTGTTTGGCACTGTCGTACTGTGTGATACTGTGTGGTACTGTGTGGCACTGTGTGGTACTGTGTGGTACTGTGTGATACTGTGTGGTACTTTGTGGTACTGTGTGGCACTGTCGTACTGTGTGGTACTGTGTGATATTGTGTGGTACTGTGTGGTACTGTGTGATACTGTGTGATACTGTGTGGTACTTTGTGGTACTGTGTGGCACTGTCGTACTGTGTGGTACTGTGTGATATTGTGTGGTACTGTCGTACTGTGTGATACTGTGTGGTACTGTGTGGTACTGTGGTACTGTGTGGTACTGTGTGATACTGTGTGGTACTGTCGTACTGTGTGGTACTGTGTGGTACTGTCGTACCGTGTGATACTGTGTGGTACTGTCGTACTGTGTGGGTGTGATACTGTGTGGTACTGTGTGATACTGTCGTACTGTGTGGGTGTGATACTGTGTGGTACTGTGTGGTACTGTGTGGTACCGTGTGATACTGTGTGGTACCGTGTCGTACTGTGTGGTACCGTGTGGTACTGTCGTACTGTGTGGGTTTGATACTGTGTGGTACTGTGTGGTACTGTGTGGTACCGTGTGATACTGTGTGGTACCGTGTGGTACTGTCTTACTATGTGATACTGTGTGGTACTGTGTGTTACTGTGTGGTACTGTCGTACTGTGTGGTACTGTGTGATACCGTGTGTTACTGTCGTACTGTGTGGTACTGTGTGGTACTGTGTGGTACCGTGTGATACCGTGTCGTACTGTGTGATACTGTGTGGTACCGTGTGATACTGTGTGGTACTGTGTGGTACTGTCGTACTGTGTGATACTGTGTGGTACAGTCGTACTGTGTGGTACTGTGTGGTACTGTCGTACTGTGCGGTACTGTGTGATACTGTGTGGTACTGTCGTACTGTGCGGTACTGTGTGATACTGTGTGGTATTGTCGTACTGTGTGGTACTGTGTGGTACTGTGGTACTGTGTGGTACTGTGTGGTACTGTGTGGTACTGTGTGATACTGTGTGGTATTGTCGTACTGTGTGGTATTGTGTGGTACTGTGGTACTGTGTGGTACTGTGTGATACTGTATGGTACTGTGTGGTACTGTGTGATACTGTCTGGTACTGTCGTACTGTGTGGTACTGTGTGGTACTGTGTGATACTGTGTGGTACTGTCGTACTGTGTGGTACTGTCGTACTGTTTGATACTGTGTGGTACTGTGTGGTACTGTGTGGTACTGTGTGGTACTGTCGTACTGTGTGATACTGTGTGGTACTGTGTGATACTGTGTGGTACTGTCGTACTGTGTGATACTGTGTGGTACTGTGTGGTACTGTCGTACTGTGTGGTACTGTCGTACTGTGTGATACTGTGTGGTACTGTGTGGTACTGTGTGGTACTGTCATACTGTGTGGTACTGTGTGATACTGTCGTACTGTGTGATACTGTGTGGTACTGTCATACTGTGTGATACTGTGTGGTACTGTGTGGTACTATGGTACTGTGCGGTACTGTGTGATACTGTGTGATACGGTGTGGTACTGAGTGGCACTGTCGTACTGTGTGATACTGTGTGGTACTGTGTGGTACTGTGTGGTACTGTCGTACTGTGTGATACTGTGTGGTACTGTGTGATACTGTGTGGTACTGTCGTACTGTGTGATACTGTGTGGTACTGTGTGGTACTGTCGTACTGTGTGGTACTGTCGTACTGTGTGATACTGTGTGGTACTGTGTGGTACTGTGTGGTACTGTCATACTGTGTGGTACTGTGTGATACTGTCGTACTGTGTGATACTGTGTGGTACTGTCATACTGTGTGATACTGTGTGGTACTGTGTGGTACTATGGTACTGTGCGGTACTGTGTGATACTGTGTGATACGGTGTGGTACTGAGTGGCACTGTCGTACTGTGTGATACTGTGTGGTACTGTGTGGTACTGTGTGGTACTGCCGTACTGTCTGATACTGTGTGGTACTGTGTGGTACTGTGTGGTACTGTCGTACTGTGTGATACTGTGTGGTACTGTGTGGCACTGTCGTACTGTGTGATACTGTGTGGTACTTTGTGGTACTGTTTGGCACTGTCGTACTGTGTGATACTGTGTGGTACTGTGTGGTACTGTGTGGTACTGTCGTACTGTGTGATACTGTGTGGTACTGTGTGGTACTGTCGTACTGTGTGGTACTGTGTGATACTTTGTGGTACTGTTTGGCACTGTCGAACTGTGTGATACTGTGTGGTACTGTGTGGTACTGTGTGGCACTGTCGTACTGTGTGATACTGTGTGGTACTGTGTGGTACTGTGTGGTACTGTCGTACTGTGTGATACTGTGTGGTACTGTGTGGCACTGTCGTACTGTGTGATGTGTGGTACTTTGTGGTACCGTTTGGCACTGTCGTACTGTGTGATACTGTGTGGTACTGTGTGGTACTGTCGTACTGTGTGATACTGTGTGGTACTGTGTGGTACTGTCGTACTGTGTGATACTTTTTGGTACTGTGTGGTACTGTGTGGCACTGTTGTACTGTGTGATACTGTGTGGTACTGTGTGGCACTGTGTGGTACTGTCGTACTGTGTGATACTGTGTGGTACTGTGTGATACTGTGTGGTACTGTGTGGTACTGTCATACTGTGTGGTACTGTGTGATACTGTGTGGTACTGTGTGATACTGTCGTACTGTGTGATACTGTGTGGTACTGTTTGATACTGTGTGGTACTGTGTGGTACTGTCATACTGTGTGGTACTGTGTGATACTGTCGTACTGTGTGATACTGTGTGGTACTGTGTGGTACTGTCATACTGTGTGGTACTGTGTGATACTGTGTGGTACTGTGTGATACTGTGTGGTACTGTCATACTGTGTGGTACTGTGTGATACTGTGTGGTACTGTGTGATACTGTCGTACTGTGTGATACTGTGTGGTACTGTCATACTGTGTGGTACTGTGTGATACTGTGTGGTACTGTCATACTGTGTGGTACTGTGTGATACTGTGTGGTACTGTCATACTGTGTGGTACTGTGTGATACTGTCGTACTGTGTGATACTGTGTGGTACTGTGTGATACTGTCGTACTGTGTGATACTGTGTGGTACTGTGTGATACTGTCGTACTGTGTGATACTGTGTGGTACTGTGTGGCACTGTTGTCCATTCCATCCAACAGGGAGCCAGGTCGGTGGCAGAGTATTCCCTGGAGGTAAGGATACTCGCGGCAGACAGTGGGTGGGATGACACTGCGCTCAAGAGCGCGTACAGGAGGGGGCTGAGCGAGCCCATCAAAGATCTTATCGTTCGGGACCGCCCTGCCTCCTTCAACGAGCTCGTCACCCTCGCCCTCCAGATGAACGAACGGCTGCGGGAGCGGCGCCAGGAACGCGCCCCGCGCGCTGGCCCCTCCCATAGACCAACCCCCGTCCGTCCTACCGGTGCCTTCCCTGGGTCAGCGTCCCGTGGGCTCTCTCCACCCTCACACTCCCCCTCGCAACCCTGGGTGGCTTCTGGATCCAGGCCGGAGGAGGAGCCCATGCAGTTGGGTCGGTCACGGCTCCCGCTGGAAGTTAGGGAGCAGAGGATGAGTGGCCACCTCTGCCTCTACTGCGGGAGGTCGGGCCACTATATCAAGGCCTGCCCGACTCGCCCAAAAAGACCCGGCTCACTAGTGAGGGGTGTCCTAGTGAGTCTGACGACCCTTACTCAGCCCCAGCCCAAGAAGGAGCACAACCACCTTTTTCCGGTCACTCTCACCTGGGGTAACCGCTCACTGTCTGTTGGTGCACTCCTGGATTCGGGGGCGGACGAGTGTTTGATGGACATCTCGCTGGCCCGGCAGGCCGGCATTCCACTCGTCCCCCTAGACACACCCCTCACAGCCCAAGCCCTAGATGGTCGTTCACTTGGTAAAATCACACACAGCACTGCTTCCCTCACCCTCACCCTTTCGGGTAATCACGTGGAAGCTATCCGTTTCTTGGTTTTGCGCGCCCCCACAGCGCCCCTGGTGTTAGGAAGACCGTGGTTGGAACGGCACGATCCCTACATCTCTTGGTCTACTGGGCGGATTTTGGGTTGGAGCGTTGCGTGTCATGCCAACTGCCTTCGCTCCGCCCACTCCCCGTCCAGCGGCCTCAGACCCGTGCCTCCTCCCACGGATCTCACTGGTGTTCCTTCCATTTATTACGATTTAGCCCCTGTATTTAGTAAAGAGAGTGCACTTTCCCTCCCCCCTCACCGTCCCTATGATTGTGCCATAGATCTCTTTCCCGGGGCCGCCCTTCCCACCGGTCGGTTGTATAACCTCTCCATCCCAGAGAAGGAGGCTATGCGCAATTATATCAGAGTCCCTGGCCTCAGGAATCATAAGGCCCTCGTCTTCCCCGGTGGCGGCGGGCTTCTTTTTTGTGGCAAAGAAGGAGGGCAGCCTGAGGCCTTGCATAGATTATCGAATGTTAAATAATATCACGGTGAAAAATAAATACCCACTCCCCCTTATGAGTTCCACGTTCGAGCCACTCACTCACGCCACGGTGTTCACGAAGCTGGACCTGCGCAGCGCGTACCACCTGGTGCGCATCCGGGAAGGGGATGAATGGAAGACGGCCTTCAACACCCACCTAAGGCATTTCGAGTACCTCGTTATGCCCTTCGGCCTCACCAACGCCCCGGCCGTCTTCCAGGCATTGGTCAACGACGTGCTCCGGGACATGCTGAACACGTTCGCGGTGTTGTACCTGGATGACATCCTCGTGTTCTCCAGGACTGAGGAGGAACACCACCAGCATGTCCGCCTGGTCCTCCAACGGCTGCTGGAGAACAGGCTCTTCGTGAAAGCCGAGAAGTGCGTGTTCCACTCCGCCTCCATGGAGTTCCTTGGCCACATCGTGGAGAAGGGGCTCGTCCGCACTGACCCCAGGAAGACCCGAGCGGTGGAGGAGTGGGCACGGCCCACCAACAGGACGCAACTCCAGCGCTTCCTGGGGTTTGCAAACTTCTACCGGCGCTTCATCAGGGGGTTCAGCCGTGTGGCCGCCCCCCTCACTGCACTCACCTCCAACCTCCGCCCCTTCTCCTGGACCTCGGAGGCGGAAGCCGCCTTCTTGGCCCTGAAGAGGCTGTTCACAACGGCTCCGGTGCTCGCCCACCCGGACCCGTGCAGACAGTTCATCGTGGAGGTGGACGCATCGGACACGGGCATCGGAGCCGTCCTCTCCCAGCGGTCGGAGGAGGACCAGAAGATCCACCCGTGCGCCTTCTTCTCCCGGCGTTTCAGTCCTGCGGAGAAGAATTATGACATCGGCAACAGGGAGTTGCTGGCCGTCCACGCCGCCCTAGAGGAGTGGAGACATTGGCTGGAGGGAGCAGGGCAGCCGTTCATCGTATGGTCCGATCACAAAAACCTGACCTATGTACGGACGGCTAAGAGGCTCAACCCCAGGCAGGCGCGCTGGGCTCTCTTCTTCAGCCGGTTCGACTTCACCCTCACCTACCGCCCGGGCACCAAGAACGTCAGGGCAGACGCCCTCTCCCGTCTGTTTCCCGAGGGGTCCCCTGACGCCCCAGAAACCATCCTTCCCCCGGCCCGGGTGGTGGGTGCCGTCACCTGGGCCATCGAATCAGTGGTGAGAAGGGCCCAGCGCGCCCATCCCGACCCAGGCAATGGACCCCGGAACCGGCTATTTGTGCCTCCCTCTGTCCGGCCCCAGGTTCTGGACAGAGGGAGACGAGCGCTGCACTGCACCAGGTGTTTGCCATCATCCATCAGGCACACCTGTGGCAATCAGGCAGCCTTCTACAAGAGGCCTCCCAGAACGTCTCTCAGTGCTTCGACGTACTGAACCCTGCGGTAAAGTTCTGACAAGCCCTCCAGCGTTCCTTGCATTCTGTTTATTCCCCAGTGTCTTATCTTCGTGTCTCTGTTTCCTCCCAAGACTCTCCCTCTGCGATTTCCACGGCTCCCCGCGTCTCCCTCGTCCCCAGCGACCTTCACCTTTCTCCCCGGACCTCTCCTGCGATCTCCCCCCTTGTCCCTCTATCTGGACCCCTCCTTTCGGACTCGACTTCCCGGATCTCGGACCTGGACTTTCTCGGACAACCCCTCTTGGATCACGGACTGGACTTTCTCGCCAGGTGCACGCACATTTTTTCAACACCTCCTGGTCATTTACATACCGCACCACACATTGGCTAAAAACACTCACACATAGTTATTCACGCAAACCACGGGACACCACACATAGTTTATTCACACATCCCACTAACAGAACGCCCTTTTTTCACCATACATTTCCCTCCCACAATAAAACCTCCCTTTGTAGCTTTTGAAGTCATCTCGTGTCTGTCTGTCTTGGGTTTCGCCACACGGGTCAGGTTCTGGTGCGTGAGCTTAACACATATCTTTAAGCTCTGTCCACTCTGAAGTGTGTTTTGACCTCTCTGACCTCATATTGGTATCACATTCTGATGTGACCTGCACCTGGGTGAGCGCTTTCTTTGTCTTGTGTTGTGACTGGAACTTCTGAGTCTCTTTTGCAAGGTTTCTAAGCTCTGCTTGCAGCTCCCGGAAACTCCAAAGCCTGGGCTTCATTGGTGCGATCCTTGCATACACCATCTCATCCATAAGCCCTCTTAGAAACTGTCGAGTGAGTTTACTATCACGATCAGGAAATTGCCTGCCCCCTCTCTGACTTTCCTCTACCGCTCTCAGTGTTGCCTCCAGAGCAATAGCATAAGAGCAGGCAGACTCTCCGGACCTCTGGCTGCGCTCATAGAAGTCGGCTAGTGGATCAAGTGAGCCTTGTGTGTCGCTGTATTCAGACCAGACTCCTCATACGCCTTCTGTGGAGTCTGGTCGGGGGGGGGGTAGGTTCAGGACTAGCTTCCTGGCCTCACTGCTCAGGTGTCGCACAACAGTCGAAAAGCGGAGGTGTGTGGGGAGCTCGATTGCCTCCAGAAGGTACTGCATATCACGAACCCAGTCTTCAAGTATTTTGCTGTCTGGATTGCCAGTGAAGATTTGGACATTTTTTACCTGATGAGTTTGCATGAACCCACCATATGCAGCTGGTGGAAGGGTTGTGTTGGCTGCGGCTCTGACGGCAGCATTCATTGGGGGCTCATACGGACGTGGGTGCATGTGCGGGGTGGTGGATGGGTGTTGTGGAAGTGTGTTGTGGTACATGACAGCTCGAGGGTCTGAGGCAGGGGCTGTGTGGTTAGGGGCTACATGTTGCACTGCTAGTGGGGTGGTCACCTCTTGGGGGTAGAGGGCAGCAGGCTGTGACATATGCAGCTGGGGGATTGATCCATGCTGCAAACTTTGAAGGGTCTGGCCAGTAGAAGAGAGGTAGCTCATAATGTTCATCATTGGTGGCATTTGAAAGCTTGGCATGAGGGCCTGGGGCACAGGGGGATTATATGCAGGACCAGTGTAGACCTGGGGTTTAGGCTCGGCAGCAGGGCTTTGGTAAGGAGGGGTGTCTGGGTGAGTCATGGTCGGCCGCTGTACAGTTTGCATTTCCGTGGAGGTGGGGCACGAGAGGCTGTGAATGGGCAAAGGGTGTGTGTGCTGGTTCACACTGGCTTGGGCCGGGGGATTAGGTTCCACTAATATCTGTACAGCTGGAAGGGATGCACTGGGCAGGCTGTAGTCTGGCCTGCTGTTTCGGTGGATTGGTTTGGCAGCTGGGCTGCTGTCAAAACATAGTGAGGGTGCTTGCATTGGAGCTCTAGAGGCTGGCAAGGTGGGTGCATGAGCTGGAGTGGAGTAGTGAATAGGGTAAGGTGACAGTATTGGGGGTGGTGGAGTGAGTGGTGCACTTAGTCCTGGGTATGGGGGCTGCTGACTGCTGTGGTGGTCTTGAGGGAGGATCAGCTGTTGGGTGGTGGTGGGGCTAGTGAAGTAGTTGTTAAGCTTTGGCCTCACTGATTGCTGTTGATTTGCAGCACTGGTGGTTGTTACGCCCTTGCTTGAAAGGTGGGGTTGTGTCTGGGCTGGAGTGTCACAGTTGTGGCTGGCTGTGGGCATCGGGGGCAGTTGGGAACCCGGTGTGGCAGCAGAGGCACCTTCTTGCTTTTAATGATAATCTGCATAGTCACTGAACATTTTGATATATTTTTTTCTAAATCACTATGACTGGTGTAACTGTTGGTGTCAAAACGGATGACTATTAATGATTCACTGTGTTCACAGAATAAGTTTAGCTGTGTATGCAAAATCTCCCCTTTTTTCCAGTAAATATATCAAAAAACAATAATCACTATCAACTCAAAACTCACATTAAACTTGAGTCAAAATCAGATGGTCAATACACAACCCTTAACCAAAACCAAAAAAATATGAATGATATATATCAGCATAATGTTAAACACAGTGTTCCTATAGCAGGATCTCACATAGCACACTTTTACACAACTCAAATAACAGTTAAGTTTATCGAAATATCCTAAAAAGTCCTCAAATGGATATAGCAAGCTTTCAACAGTCTTTAAAGGATATTTGAAGAGGTGAGTATCTTGCCAATGCTGCAGCGCCGATGACAGTAGTTCAGTCCACCACACTGTCCAGTCACTGAAGGTCACGCAGTTCAATGCAGCAGCAAAGGCGAGGACGCGAGTCTCTGTATCTCCTTGGATCTCGAAGCACCACGATCCGGGTCACGGCACCATGATGTCACCCGCACTTTGCGTTCGGCCGTCGTCTCCCGACACGCCCTGGGACTCTGCGTTGTGTTTGTTGTAGTATGTTGTTTGCGTGGAAAAGGAAGGAGGCGGAGGCTTGGGATCGTGGCTGAGACCTGGACACTTTATTGGCACTCGCTTACACTTCACCTCTCATCAATCAGCTGGCCGCTGGCCTCATCATACTAACAGCTTCCGGCAGAAGAATAAAAAAAAAAACATGTGATCAACGTAGCCTTTTGCCCGGGACAAGACTTAGGGGTACGGTGTTGCAAAAGGGACAAACATCGCCATATGCGGCATTCCCAGGGGAACATACAGCGTAACAGTGCCACCCTGTGGCGGATTTGCATTACTACCTTACATATGCATGAAAAGAGGCCAGCAAGCACGTCAGTTGAACGCTGTGGATGACCCGCCGCTAGGGGACCCGGAGGACAACGACCGCGATGAGAGGGATGTGTACACGGCTGAGAGCGTGGGGGCTGTGAACACTCAAAGGAAGAAGTGGTTTGTAAACCTGCCACTGCACAGAGGGGTCCAGAGGTGCCAGCTTGACTCTGGAGCCACCTGCAACGTGATGAGCTTGAAAGACAAGATGAGACTGGCGCCTAGAGTGCCTCTTCAGAAAAGTCTCACCAGGCTGAGACTCTGCAACAGTGAGTGGATGAGCTCAATGGGCGTGTACAGCACACAGTGTGTCATCAGGGGCAAGACGCACAGACTGGACTTTGAGGTCGTGCGCACCAGCCAGAAGCCCTTGCTTTCAGGGGAGACATGCGAGAGACTTGGCTTGATACGCTTCACCATTCCCGAAGAGCTGAATAAAGTGGAGCACTGCAAGACAGGTGAGCTAACCAAAGGCTGTCTCATTAACACTTACAATGACGTGTTCACCAGCCCAGTCGAGTCACTGCCGGGTGATGTTCACTTCGAGTTGGATAGCACTGTGGCCCCTGTCCAGTGCGCACCAAGAAATGTCCCGAAGGCCCTCAAGGCAGCTGTTACGGCGCAGCTGGACCAATATGAAAAGGATGGACACTTAACCACAGTCACTCAGCCCACAGACTGGATTAGCAATCTGGTCATAGTGAAGAAGCCGGACAAATTGAGGCTTTGCATCGACCCCAAGCCACTTAACCGAGCCCTGAAAAGGTCCCATTACCTCATGCCCACTTTAGATGACGTGCTGTACAAGCTGCCTAAGGCACGTATCTTCACCCTGGTGGATGCGCACGACGCATTCTTATAGTGTCGCCTGGATGAGGAGAGCAGCCTGATGACAACGTTCTGGACGCTGTGGGGTAGAAAGCGATGGCTGAAGCTCCCTTTCGGCGTGTCAGTCGCACCAGAGCTGTACCAGAGGAAACAACATGAGCTGCTGGCCCGTTTGAAAGGAATCGAGCCCATAGCCAATGACATCCTCATAGTCGGCTGTGGGGACACGGAGGAGGCCGTTCGCAACCACGACGCAAACCTCATTGCTCTGATGGACAGATGCAGGGAAGTGAAGCTGAGGCTGAGCATAAAAAAGCTACAGTTTCGTGCGAGGGAGGTCCGTGCTGCCTGCTTCAGGGGGGACAGCCGGTCGCGTTCGCCTCCCGCGCGCTGAACCAGACGGAGCAAAACTATGCACAGATTGAGAAGGAGTGCCTGAGCATCGTATTCGCTTGTCAACGCTTCCACTACTACCTATATGGGAGGGGTGATGTGACTGCAGAGACCGACCACCGCCCGCTGGTGTCAATCTTCACCAAGCCCCTTCTCAGTGCACCAAAGCGCCTTCAAAGCATGCTCCTCACACTTCAGAACTACTGCCTCTCGGTGATGTACAAGCCAGGCCCTGAAATGTACATCAGTGACACGCTCAGCAGAGCCACCACCCCGCCACGGAGAATGGACACTCAGTACAGACGTGAAATGGTCTGCAGCATGCAACAGGTGCAGTACGACACGGCAGCCATTCAGCAGGCAGACTATCTAAACGTCACCAGCCAACGCCTCGCACAGATTCAAAAACACACAGAGGAGGATGTGTGTCTTCAAACACTCAAGTCGGTCGTGCTGGAGGGATGGCCAGAACACAAAGAGGAGAGCCCCATAGCCATCAGAGAATACTGGGCCATCAGAGATGAAATAAGCCCACAGGACGGTGTGCTTTTTAGGAGCCAGCGTGTCATCATTCCAAAAGCTATGCGTCCTGGGATGCTGAAACGGATCCACTACAACCACGTGGGGGGTGAGGCTTGTTATAGACAGGCCCGGGATACTCTCTACTGGCCAAATATGCAGGGGGAAATCAAAGACTATGTGCAGCAGTGCTCAGTGTGTAACGAGTATGCACACGAGCAACAAAAAGAGACTATGATGTCACACCCGCTCCCCACACGTCCCTGGCAGCTGGTGAGCAGGGACTTGTTCAGCTACGCAAGGCAGGACTTCCTGCTCATGGTGGATCACTATTCAGACTTCTGGGAGATTGATCTACTCCCAGACCTGTCGGCAGAAACGACCATCTGAAGGTGCAAGGCGCAGTTTGCACGGTACGGTATCCCTGACCGGGTCATTTCCGACTGCGGAGGTCAGTTTGATTGTGGAGAGTTTCGGGCGTTTGCGAGGGAGTGGGGCTTCGAACATGTCATGTCCTCCCCGAGACACCCAAAAGCTAACGGCAAAGCAGAGTCTGCAGTGAAGATTGTGAAAGGCCTATGCAGAAAAGCAGACCGGGCCGACGAGGACCCCTGGAGGGCTTTTCTACACTGGAGAAACACGCCCACTGAGGACATGCGCTGCAGCCCAGCACAACGGCTGATGTCACGGAGGCTGAGAACGCTTCTCCCTGTGGCCGACCAGCTGCTAGCACCTCGGATCATCACTGGGGTCACAGACAAGCTGAGGGTGAAGCATCAGGCAGCGAAGCTGACATATGACAGAACTGCGAGGGATCTGCCAGAGCTAAACGTCGGCCAGCCTGTCAGGATGAAACCAATCCCGGGTGACAGGACGGGCCGATGGAGGAGAGGAGTATGCCTGCAGCAGGTGGGACCGCGGTCCTATCTCGTCAACGTGGAGGGAATCACGTACCGTCGCAACAGGGTTGATCTCCGACCAGCGGAGGTTGCCCCTCCACAGCCGTCAGCCCACACAGAACGGCCACTGGAGCAGCCTGTGGGCGCGTGTGCAGCTGAAGGGGGCCATGTGGGCGGGGGCAGCATGGAGGAAGTCGTCAGCAGCCCTGTAATGTGTCCAAGGTCGTCAGCCCCGAGGTCTCCGCCATCTCCCCCACAGGCTGTGACCACACCATGCCGTGAGTTACAGGGCCGGGCCTTCTCCCGGAGCGGGAGGCAGATTAAGCCTCCAGAAAGACTTGACCTCTAGGTCATACACTGTACTGAGATTGACACACACACTCACACGCACACACACACGCACACGCACACACACACACACACTGGACTGTGGACATTAAAAAAAAACAAAAACGAAACAAAAACTGTGATGGTCACTTCTAATGTTCTTATTCAGTGGTCTTGTGGATGTTCTGATGCTACCATTTTGTCGTTATTGTTCTGCAGAGGTTTTGGTTGATATTGACTTGCTGTTCCTTCTTGATGCACTATTTCCATTGCACTACTTTAATATTGGGATATGAGCACTAATGTTCTAATGGCTAATACTATCCATTATATTATTTGGTATTGTATTCTACGAAAGGAAGGGATATGTTGTAGGGTAATGTTATGCAGCCAACAGCTCCCCCTGGGGGCACTGATTGATGTATACTTGCCTTGTGTAACATGGCTCAGTTGCGTTATGGGCACAGCCGGTGAATACACGTTACTAAGAGACACAGCCCGACTCTGTCTGTTATTTATATGCACCTACACCTGCAACAGCAGCTACTGCGGCTCCCTGTTCAGTGTTGTGTTTTCTTTGTTATTTACAGGTTAGTTTTAAGTTTATTTAAAAGTGTAGGTCCTGCGCTCTTCTACAGCCGCCAGGAATTGATAAACCTCAGAACGGATTACTCACTCCCCTCCACCATCACGGACAACTCCCCCATCCATATTATCCACTCACCGGTCTTGCAGTGGAAACGCTGCCCCCTGTCGGCAGTGTAAACAGAAGAGGGGGAAACGAGGCGGGCTACGTGCTAAGCTAAGTAGCGCTCCCTTCAAAGTTTCCCTTCCCAGCATCTTCATGGCTAATGTCCGATCGTTAGCTAACAAAATGGACGAGATAAGACTCAGGCGGTCCTCTCAGAAAAGGCTGCAGAGCTGCTGTCTGCTGATGTTTACGGAGACTTGGCTCAACAGCAACATAGCCGACTCGGCAGTCGAGCTGGCGGGCCGCACAGCCTTCCGTGCCGACAGGACAGCGGACTCCGGCAGGATCCGCGGAGGAGGTTTGAGTATTTATGTCAGTAACTCTTGGTGCAACAATATAAAGATCGTTGAAAGGCATTGCTCTGCTGATCTGGAGCTCCTTATGATTCAGTGCAGGCCTTTTTACCTGTCCAGGGAGCTAACGGCCATTACCATCGCCGCTGCATACATCCCCCCACATGCTAATGCTAAGGTAGCACTGAAGCAGCTACAATGGGCCATCAGCAGACAACAGACCAAACACCCGGCCAATGCCTTTATCATAGGTGGTGACTTTAATCAGGCTAACCTCAGGGCTGTATTGCCCAAATTCCATCAGCATGTCTCCTGCCCCACTAGGGGACAAAACACCCTGGACCATCTCTATACAAACATTAAGGACTCATACAAAGCTACTCCCTGTCCCCACCTAGGGCATTCTGACCACCTCTGCCTGTTCCTGGTCCCAGCCTACAAACCCTTAATAAAACGGGTCAAGCCAGCAGTAAAGACAATCACTGTCTGGTCAGAAGGAGCAGTCTCTGAACTCCAGGACTGTTTGGCAACACAGACTGGAGTATTTTTGCACATTCAGCTACCCATGGCTCCCCTATAGACATCAATGAACAGACATCTGCCATATCAGCCTACATTAACTTTTGCACTGAGAGTGTCACAACAAAAAAATTCAATCTGCGCCTTTCCAAACCAGAAATGCTGGATGCTTTTGAGGGTACCCGAAGCGTGGAATAAAGTCATAGAAAATCTTCTCCACTGCGGTTTTGCCTGACTTGTTCTTAGTCGGGTAGGGTTGTGCAAATCGTGTGAAGTGATCTACAAGGACTAAGATGTACTCGTAACCTCCTCGTCTTGGTTCAAGATGGAGGTAATCAACAGAAATGAGCTCAAAGGGACTTTTGGTTGTAATTGAGCCCATTGGTGCTTTCTCTGGGATGGTGGGTCGCTTCTGTTTGATACATTGGCACTTGTAAATGACATAATCTTCGATTTCTCGCTGCATGAATGGCCAATAAAACCTCTGCCTCGCCAGGTGGATGACTTTGTGTCCCATGTCATCATGCAGATGTGTTAGTACAGTGGACTTGAGCGTCTTGGGAAGAAGGGGTTGTTTATGTTGTTCTGTCTGCCTGTACAGAATTCCCTTGTCAAGTCTGAGTTTGTTCCACTCATGTATCAGTCTTCGTGTTTCCAGTCCCATCTGTCTCTTGTCTTTATCGTTAGGATTCCATCCTCTTTGTTTTAAGGTTATCAGTTCCCAGATAGACACATCATCTTTCTGCACAGCTCTGATGTCCTCTGGGGTGTACATGAGCGTGCTCGTAGGAGGTGAGTCATCATCAATGGAACCCAGCTGTAATGCTGCCACCCATGGCACATCCTCGTCTCTTTTGGCCTTGTCCCCTTGCCAGATGGCGGAGATGACATCGGGGGGCATGGTCTCTGTGTATTCTTTCATGTGGTTTTGGAGTTTCAATGGATACCGAGAAAGGGTATCAGCATCGATATTTGCCTTGCCTGGCCTGTATTTGATCGTAAAATGGAAGTCGGCCAACTCACCCACCCAGCGGTGTCCGACAGCACTTAACTTCGCCGTGCTTAAAACGTAAGTTAGGGGATTATTATCTGTGTATACATACCGTGAAAGTGGGTGCGTAATACAGGTAGTCCCTAAACGTATCGTAGATTGCCCACTGTAAGGCAAGGAACTCGAGCTTGCTAGAATGGAGGTGGTAATTCTTCTCAGCAGGTGTGAGTGTCCTGGATCCATAAGCAATGACACGGAGTTTATTTCCCTGTTCCTGATAGAGCACTGCCCCCAGACCTGTTTTGGATGCGTCGGTGTGTAAGACGAATGGTAACTTGAAGTCTGGGTATGCCAAGATGGGAGGGTTGGTCAACATGTTGACCAGGTGAGACGCGATAGCACTGTGTTTGGGGGTCCATTGTATGGTTGTCTTGGATGGCAATTGGCCACTCTTTGTGCCCTTCAGTGTAGCCTTGGCAGACGTAGATGTAACAGGGTGCTCACTAGACTCCCCAGGGCCCTCTTGAAGCTTAAACAGCGGCCGTGCTATCCTGGAAAAGTCTTGAATGAAGGATCGATAGTAGCCTAAGAACCCTAGCAGAGTGCGGACTTCTCCCACGTTCTTCGGTTCCTTCTCCTTCAACTGAAGCCCTGCTTCCATGTCCTTAGGGTCTACCTGAACACCTTCACTTAACACCAGGCGTCCAACATACCTCACTTGGCGCTTGAACAACTCACATTTCTTTGGGCGAAACTTCACACCATGCTCCCGTAAGTGACACAGCACTCTTCTCAGATCCTCCACGTGGTCATGAAAGGTTTCGGAAAAGCAAAGCACGTCATCCAGGTATGGGGAGCAGCACTCGTCCCTCAGACCATCAAGAATACCTTCCATACATCTCTGGAAGGTTGCTGGAGCATTGGTCAGGCCGAAGGGGAGGCGGAGCCACTCTTACAGCCCCCAAGGCGTACTAAAAGCCGTCAGATGCCTGGAGCCTTCATCAACAAAGCCCTGGTGGTATGCACTGCCTTGGTCGAGTATTGAAAACCACGAGTAGCCTCCAAGGTTATCCAGCAGTCAGATCCTGGATGCGTGGGAGTGGATGGCGGTCAGGGACTGTTTTGCTGTTCAGCCCACAGACATCAACGCATAGACGTAGGCTCATGTCTTTTTTTCTAACACAGACCACGGGAGAGGAATACGGTGAGGTGGATTTTCTGATCCATCCATGGTCGAGCAGGTTCTGCACATATTCTTTTACCTCTCTGTACAGTGGCTTTGGAATCGCATTGTATGTCTTTTGAACTGGTGTTTTGTCTTTTAGGTGGATTTTGAGTTGTAGGTTTGGGATGCAACCTATATCTGCATCATCCTTGGCGAACACCTCTGACTCGTTGAATAACATGTGGCTAACTATCTTCTGTTCATCTTCTCCGAGATGTGACAAGTCAACAGGTGGATGCCACGTATCTTTTGCCGTGTCTGTCTTTCCCTTTGCTCATATTAGTCTGTTTGTCTGTACTCAACTGAGCTGAGCATGTTTGGGCAGTGGGTTGGGGTGTGGGCTCAGAACTCAAAGTGGGACACTTGACTGGTTTCACATCAATGACTTCTTCGAGAGTTCCAAGGATTGTTCTCTGTGCTAGATATATATCATGCCTAGTGGAGTTCTGAATGGGGACTAGAGTACATTTTGCTGACCCACAAGGACATCTACTAGAGCTGGAAACAGCTCTAAACCTTCAGGGTAGTTATTCTGTGGACTAGGCTGAAACAACCTTGTGCCACCTTCTGGCCACCCCCTAACCCTGCATCTCACTTCTCTGATTTGGCCTGCGGCAATAGTTAGACCTTTCTATCTCACTCTTACATTACACTGGGGTGGTGTCTCCTCAGGGGCCATTACCTGGAGAACAGAAACTAAGGCCTCCACTGTGTTCTCAGTGACACTCAAAGCTTTTTTAAGTATAGCTGTAACATCCAGCCTATCGCGCTGCCCTGTGTTTTCTTTGATAATCTCTGTAAGGACATTGCTATCTAGTAGGGGATGGTTACAGTCCCGACTGATCACTATTGGTACTTGGATAGTCACATGTCCATGATTCACACTACAGATCTAAAGGTCAATTTCTGCCCAACCATCCAGGGCAACCTCTGTACCATTCACCGCTGATACTTCAAGGGGTTGGTTGGTCAATAAGGATGCAAGCGGCTGGATTTTGACACTAGGCAAAGTTTTCTTGAGCCATTCTCTCCCCACTACGGTCACTTGAGCCCCAGAGTCCAACAGCATTTGGAGAGGGACGCCATTGATTGAACAAGAGACCATACATCGCTTTCCAATAAGTTGGGCTACACGTTTTCTTGAGTTTTGCTGACATTGTGTGTTTCGATTAGTTGTTTTGACCTTTACTGGGGGCCTCTTGCTGCTGAAGATCGCTGGCTGCCCCTTTCCAACGACGTTTCCCGACATCCTCTTCTGCAGACAGCCAATGGCCCTATGTCCTGCCTGGCCACAGATAAAACAGTGGGGACAACTCACATTGCCATTTTGGACACAGTCATTGCACCTACCCTTGGACTCAGTTACTGGTGACTGGGGACATTTCATAGTTAAGCCTGGGCCTCTGGAAGTAACATTTTCAGCGGGTTTCGCCATCCGGGCCATGTGCTTGGTTAAAGTGGACACTTGTGCTGTCAGCTCCTGAATAGCAGCACGGTTAGCCTGTAACTCAGAGTCGACTTCAGTCTGTTTAGTCTGGTCAGTCTATTCCTTACTGTCATGTTGAGCTGCACTAACAGTCACTGGTCTGGTTTTGGCTGTTGTACCTAGGCGTTTTACCCTCCCTTCTTCTTCACTGGTAGATTTGGTGACCTGCTCTAAGAGAAAGTCATCACTGACCTGCATGTCTGAAACGAAGGGCTTTAGGTCACGTCTGACATGGCTATTTCTCTCATTTAACCCCAGGTAGAGTGTGTGAAGGAAAGTGCCCTGCACACGCTTTTCAACATAGCTGAAACATGCACCAGGCTGTTGTGACTCAAAACGAACTCGCTGCTTTAACCCTATAACTCTGTGCAAAAACTGTTGTGGGCTCTCTTTGTCTTGCTGTCTGGCATTACTTAACTCTTAGAACAGCTCAGTAACATTTTTATCTCTTATATGGGAGCGGAGAAACTGCTTTAAACCATCCACTGTGAGGTCATCTTTGTTGGTTAACATCTCCCGGAATACACCAGGTTTAGTTATCTTAAGTATGGTTCTTATGACCGCTGTCTCACTAAACCCTTCTCGCAACCCCTCATCAATCTGTTTACCCAGATTACTATATGAGATGTCAGAACCTGCATCAGAGATCTGACCACCATGCACCTTAAACTCTCTGTGTGGAAACAGGGTAGTTATATCACCCAACCTTACCACCTGATCCGTGATAGTGGAGGATGAGTTCACACGACCCAGGGGAGCTCTCCCGGCACCGCTGAGGCTGGACTTGGCTGGCATCGGCATGGCGGGACCTCTGGTTGGTGTGAAGGGATTGGTGGGAATGTCTCTGTCCATGGTGGTTGGGTGTGTGAAAATGTCTCTGTACATGGAGGCTGAATGCGTGTGGATGTCTCTGTCCATGGGAGGATGGGTGTGTGAATGTCCCTGTCCGTCAAGGATGGGTCTGTGTATGGTTCAGTTTCCATCAGGAGGGGTGTGGCCTGGCTAGCTTCAGCCACTCTGGTGTCTTGGGCTAGTATTGCCCCATTGATCATGTCATCAAGGAGGAGGAGGTTAGTCATACCTTCATCTTCCATAGCTTCCAGCTTCTCAAATTAACAATCAAGTCATAGAGTTCTGATTCACATAGGCCTTTAACGTCACAAGTCCCTTTGCCATCATCAATCGCACTTGCAACAGCCTGTAGCTGACTGGTTCTCAAATCTGAGAGTTTCTTCTGGATCTGGAATATCAGCATCCACCGGGGGGGTTACAGTTGACATCATGACCACACCTGTGGCTATGGCTCTCTGGATGACACGTGTTGTAGCAGTCTTCCCTGAAGCTTTGGGCACAGGATCTCGTCGTCACAGTTACTGCTTCCTCACCTGGGCGGTGCTAAATCCCGGACGGGCCCCCAATTGTTACCGGCTCCAGACCTAGGGGATATCCGGAGTGGCAGCAAATGATACACAGGCTAAATAGCACTATGGATCTGTGAATCAAAAAGAGAGGCACGATGAAAATACGTTGTCACTCAAGCTCACGCCAGTTTATTTCTGGTCTCAACAGTTAAATAAATTCTCCACATTGTACCATATTCATCAAAAGTAAAATAAATACAAAATAAAAAGTGTAACAATTTGTAAAATTAATTTGGTTTTTCTCATCACTCAAACATCAATATAGGCTACTGTCAAAATAGCAATTTCACAACAACAGAAATAATTAGCCTATTACAGCATCTGAACCATTTATCTATATCCACCTACACAACTCTTTTATCCCATACACAGGCTTTAATACACTATGTGTGGCTCACACATGCGCACACTTCGTAAGACGCAGTACCAGCAACAGGCATGAAATGGCGACAACTGAACAATTATCTGAACAAGTTAACACAGAATAACTCCTCATAAAATAGCAACATTAACACTTTTCTTACAACATAAACCCACATCTCCATGTATCACCCAAACATTACTATGAGATGTTTACAATCTACTATGACAGGATACCACTTTATTGGGCTAACCTAGACTACTAGCTAGCATGGCGTTTGTTACCCTCAGCAAGTCGAGACAATTAAGTATCAACCCAAAAGATAACATTCTTATCACATTTGTACTGAAACATTACGGAATACTGTCTTGACTATATCTTTTGTCTAAGACGAAATTGGGGAGTCTATAATATCTTTTTGCAGTACCTGTGAATCAAAAAGAGAGGCACGATGAAAATACGTTGTCACTCAAGCTCGCGCCAGTTTATTTCCGGTCTGGCTTAAGGAAGCTTTGCTCTCTTTCGTACTGATCCCAGAAGCGCTGCAGCGCCACCTACTGACTTGGTGGTGTAAACCCACATTGTATTTAATCTAAAAAATAAGGGGGGGGGGGGTTATTCTAAACTTTTAATGAAGGCAAATTCTCAATCTCTTACATCAACAATAATTAAGTTAAAATATTGAACAGCTAATGTTGAGCACATATAAACATAACAGTATTTACTATACCAATGACAGGTAATGCAGTAAATGGAGTGAATTATCAAAAATCTTACCTCCTAACTTATCAACTTACCGCTGAAATGCCTTGATACACAATAGAAAGCAACACTGTGAATATCAGTGTTTGGAACTATTCATGGTTCCCGTAACCCGGAAGCTGGCCGGAAAAGTCTCCGCCATTTGTTACAATGGGCGCCTCTGGGCGTGTGGCCGCTGTTTTTCAGCCGCTCGGGGTTAGGGTTAGGGTTAAGGTTAGGGTTAGGGTTAGCCGAGGCCACGTGTTTGCTCGGGTTAGGGTTAGGGTTAGCCGAGGCCGCGTGTTTGCTCGGGTTAGGGTTAGGGTTAGCCGAGGCCGCGTGTTTGCTCGGGTTAGGGTTAGGGTTAGGGTTAGCCGAGGCCGCGTGTTTGCTCGGGTTAGGGTTAGGGTTAAGGTTAGGGTTAGGGTTAGCCGAGGCCGCGTGTTTGCTCGGGTTAGGGTTAGGGTTAGGGTTAGCCGAGGCCGCGTGTTTGCTCGGGTTAGGGTTAGGGTTAGGGTTAGGGTTAGCCGAGGCCGCGTGTTTGCTCGGGTTAGGGTTAGGGTTAGGGTTAGGGTTAGCCGAGGCCGCGTGTTTGCTTGGGTTTGTTGCTCTGGTACTGGGCTTGCCACTCATCGTGCGGTCTTAAGTGTTAGCCAAATTTTACACCAAACTCTTATAAAAAATGCGCGAGTGTTCGGTTAAAATAAGTCGACGATGTAAGTTATAAAATGAGCAATACGTGAGGAGCGCTTGAGTTTGTCTTGATACCGCCATGACACCGGAACTCCCTCTAGCTTAGCATGTTTAACCTTAGCAAATGAAATCGTCACAAAGTAGTTTGTTTGTAATTTAAATGTATGAATTCCAAATTATTTACATGTACATCCGCACCAAACACAGAAAAAGCAACAAACCATATGAACAGGCTATCCAAGACACTTATGCAAAGGTAAAAGGGAGGGGCGCTTTGTGTCTGACCACAAGCAGAAATGTCCTGGTTGACCTCTAACCTATGAGTCACATGATCTGAACTGACCACTGAGAAAACGCTTTACAGTTATCGCGGGTTTCGCAATAAACTGCCACATGGGGCGCTAAAGAATACGAATTAGAAGGCCACAGAATGTGTGCCGTTGTAGCGGACGCCATACTGGCAGACCCGGGCCCTGTAGGAAAGGGTTTCCGGGTTGGGGGCGGAGCGAAAGGCGTGGTCAAGGGGCGCAGTGGTCCGACTCTACATTCCTGCGGGACAATCTTTCTCCAACGGTGGGTTAGATATGGGCAGCTACAGTGATCTCTGCAGTCTTACATTGGTAAGATTGATCACTGGTCGAGTGGGGAGGACGAGCTTTCAGTGAATGGGAAGATTTTGTGCTAGAGAATTTGTATGATTGTTACAGAAAAAAGGTGCATTTGTGTCAATTCTTCCAACATGTCCAGGAAAACCTGAACATTTGTAGACTAGATTTCCTGTCATGACAAATAGTAAAATGATTGCTGATCAGATGTCCTTCGAAATATTGAGGTCACGGAAAATTGTAAATTTAGGGTATGAAATCGTATTTTTACCACCTAAGATTTTTTTAATGAAATTTTCAGTGTAGTTTTTATGTGAGATGTGATGTTTGTCTCCATACGTGTATGTACTGAGATGTGACACCAGTGTGTGATGTCTGGGCGGTATGTGGAGACTGTTGAGACTGCCACGGGTCGTTAACACTGAAGAATATGACCTTCTGTCAGCAACGCCTGGCATGGACATCCAAGATAAAGTCATGGAAAACGATTTCTTAAAAAGAGTAGGGACCCGGAATAATTGGACCATCCAACGCCATAAGAATAATTTGAACTTTTACACCCAAACTACTACTCCTTTTAAATCAAGGCAATTGATGTGACTAACAAAATGTAAAAGCATTAGGACGTATACACATATACACAAGTCACTGACTAAATGTCTATAGTCATGACACCAGTCCACCAAAGACTGCTTGTTACAAGACATTGTGCAGTTTTAGTGCCGCTCTATCTTTTCCATACACATAAAAGTCTCTTTCACCCATAAAATATTGCAACATTACACATGCAAGGTGTTTGACCGCTGAGTCGCACACTGTTTTCCTTACAAACAGTAAGAGCGAGGTTACAGCAAGGTAGATACTAGATAGTAACCAAGCAACCCAGGTCAAAGACCTCGTCTCTTACAAGGAACGCGCCCTCTGCCACATAATCTGAACCCAGCAGTCTGAACTCAAGTTTAAAAGCTTTAGAAAATTTCTGTAAGGGAAAAGCAAGACTACGGCCGAGAGAAGAAGGGCCATACATTATTGATAAGTATACATAATTTAAAATAAATTGATACTGTAAACAGGTATCGCTCTATGTTGCCTGCATTGATTTCATTATTTTTCATTTGTGAGAGACTACTAAATGCCTCTGCACCTATTTGTCCCAAGCCGTGCCCAGGCTCTGTATCACATAGCATCAGTGTATGCTCAGACTCTGCATCACACAGCACAAGTGCATGCACAGACTATGCATCACATAGCACCAGTGCATGCTCAGACTCTGCATCACATAGCACCAGTGCATGCTTAGATTCTGCATCACACAGCACAAGTGCATGCTCAGACTATGCATCACATAGCACCAGTGCATGCTCAGACTCTGCATCACATGGCACAAGTGCATGCTCAGACTATGCATCACATAGCACCAGTGCATGCTCAGACTCTGCATCACACAGCACAAGTGCATGCACAGACTATGCATCACATAGCACCAGTGCATGCTCAGACTCTGCATCACATGGCACCAGTGCATGCTCAGACTATGCATCACATAGCACCAGTGCATGCTCAGACTCTGCATCACACAGCACAAGTGCATGCACAGACTATGCATCACATAGCACCAGTGCATGCTCAGACTCTGCATCACATAGCACCAGTGCATGCTTAGATTCTGCATCACACAGCACCAGTGCATGCTCAGACTATGCATCACATAGCACCAGTGCATGCTCAGACTCTGCATCACATAGCACCAGTGCATGCTTAGATTCTGCATCACAGCACCAGTGCATGCTCAGACTCTGCATCACATGGCACAAGTGCATGCCCAGACTCTGCATCACACAGCACAAGTGCATGCTCAGACTATGCATCACATAGCACCAGTGCATGCTTAGATTCTGCATCACATAGCACCAGTGCATGCTCAGACTCTGCATCACATAGCACAAGTGCATGCTCAGACTATGCATCACATAGCACAAGTGCATGCTCAGACTATGCATCACATAGCACCAGTGCATGATAATAACGTGAGCTTTTGAAAACACAGAGTTAGAGTGAGGTCATGAAAATGCGACAGGCGTTCCTCCCACTTGAACTTTGGAAGGCTCTCCTGTATCATGTGAAAGGGAAGAGTCGTGTTCTGTCTCTGCTTCCCCTCTCAGCCTACCCGGGCAGGAACACAACCTCCTCTCAGTGAGTCCACCTGTTTTACTTACTTTACATTTTACATTGATGGTTTCTGTTTATATTTCCTGTGGCAGACAATCATGGATTAATTCCAGAACATGAATAATTAAAAAAGGAGCAGCGTGATGATAAAATAATGTGACAAATTGTTTCTTATCGTGTAAAGTTTGGTGTGACTTAATGTATATTCTATGTGTCTTAAATTGTATATTTGAAATTATATTGTTAAATGACATGACACCAGGGAATGCCTTGTTAAGGGATTCCTTAATTGTCATTAATTTCTTGATGAAATATCTTCTAAGTTATTCTTAGTTTTTCCAGTTCATTTTAAATTGAGGTGTAGGCTAATTCTTGGCTCTGCACAGTGACTAGCAGGTTAGCACTGTTCAAGCCCACACTCTGTCAGGGTTTAGAGGCGTCCAGAGACCCATGCCACATCATGAGTGTGAGGAAGACATGTGAGAATGTGAGGAAGATACATTAATATGCTAAGACAGTCCAGCCTGGGTTTTAAAATTTAGTGGGTGGGTATATAAGTCACGTAATGGAAAAAATACAAGGCATGTTTGCCCTTAAGGTTTAGAATTTAGATAGATAGTGGGCTGACTTTTTCATTCCTGAAGGGAGGTTTTATTTGCTGTTCTGGTTCTGTTGCAGCTGTTTAAGGTTAAAGTTTGAGACTAGTTTAAAGGAATAATATTTTCTCATGCATTGTTTATGTGCCTTTACTAAGAGGAATGACATACAAATACAACACTGTTCACAAAGAGTGAGAAATGCAAAATAATACAGCTGCAGCCAGTGGTCAGTATGGACTGACTCAGCTCTTCTCAGTAGAATCACACCTCTGTGTTGTCTGTCATCTGCAGGTACACATGACGGTGACTTTGTGTGTATTATGTTTTTTTAATAACATATTGACAAATATCAAAATCTTTAATTTCATTGCTTCAGATTTAAACAACATATAAAGTAATTTCACACATTATAGAGAACACTGCACACTGATCCTTCAGCTCACTCATGTGTTGAAACTGCCCCTTAACCAACAACCTCTACCCCAGGCCAGCATACAGAGGTTTTCAAACACTTTACTCATGCATTTAATGGAGATCTTGGAAAATTAATAAAACTCGAAAAAAAGTGAAGTCAAATCTATTTCATACTCTACACCACAGTGACACTCTCAGAGGGCTTTACAGTCACACAACCCCCGAGGCTCAGAACCTTGATTAGATGAAGAAAATGCCCTCAGATAAAAAAAAAAGAAAAAAAATTTCAGGAGAAAAAAAAAAGGGGGAGCCATTACTAACATACGTTTTATTGTCCTAACCTACAAGCACTGTTTTGTTGGAGGTCTTTTTGGTCAACCTAAAACTTGCAGCTTGTCAGCTTTTTAATCTGTACGAAGTGTTTTATTATATAATAATAATGCTAATAATAATAATAACAGCAAAAACAACAATAACAATGCTAATGCTAATAATACTAATTATAACAATAAAAACCATATTGATAATCATAAAAACCAGACGAGACAGCAGCAACCGGTGAAGAGGAAGAAGAACAAGCAGAAACCACCATCACGGACCCCCCAGAAGTACAACACCAAGCAGAGGCAGTCCAGGAAGAATACGAGAAAGAAGCAGAGATAACAGTAAGCATCCGGCAGAGATGGGAAACCTTGAAAGAAATCCCCATTGAAGAACGACTAATAATCCCAAAGATAAAAAAGACCACCACTCCAAAGAAGCCATCAGACTCGCCAACGAAGCCATCCAAAACATCAAGGGCAAGATGACAGGACCGTTGCACCTAACAGAAATCAAGCAGCTCATACATGCGGCCGCTTCAGCCATAGCAGACACAGTAGGAAAAAGACCAAGACAACAACAGAAACGGAAGAGGAAACAACCAGTTTGGAAGGAGAAAATAGAGAAGGAGATTAGGAAATTGCGGAGACAACTATCACTCCTGAGTGAAGTCGAGAAAAACTCCAACATCAAAGAGAGAAAAAGGAAACAACTGGAAAGAAAGCTCAGCTTCAAACAGAAGAATGATATACCAATAGTCAAAGAGATGGTGAAACAACAGTTTCAAGCAAAGGCACAAAGACTCAGGAGATTCGACAAGAGGAGAAAGTTCTTTTCGCAAAACAAGATCTTCAAAGAAGATGCCAAAAAAAAATCTATCGTGAGCTGGGCTAAAAGAACATAGACGTCAACAAACCACCTACAATCTAAGAAGTCGAAGAGTTCTGGAGTAAGATCTTGGAGAACAACAAAAGACACAATGAGGGAGCTACATGGCTCCAGCAACAATAGGATCAATAGCAACACATAGAGAAACAAGAATGGTCAGACATCAACACCACTGAGACCACTGCTGCCATCAACAACACCAACAACTGGAAGGCACCAGGGATAGACATAATTGCCAACTTCTGGATCAAGAACCTGCCCAGCATCCACGAAGACTTCGCATGGGCCTACAATGACATCATCAAGAATCAAAAGAAATGCCCAAAATGGCTCACATGGGGAACCACGTACCTGCTCCCGAAGACAGAGGAGACATAGAACCCAAAGAATTACAGACCCATCACCTGCCTACCAACAATGTACAAGATCATTACCTCCATCATCACAGAGAGGACCTATAGCTTCCTCAACAAAAACAACAACAAGGACCAGCTACTCATCAATAAAGCCATATTGCAAGAGGTCAAATCAAAGAAAAAGAACTTGTCAACATCATGGATTGACTACAGGAAGGCATTTAACAGCATGCCAGACTCCTGGATAGAGAAGAGCCTCAAGATCTACAGAGTCTGCCCAACAACTGTCAAATTCATCACGGAGAGCATGAAGACCTGGAAGACCATCCTGAATCTCCATCATGCATCGAGACCGGTCAACTTCAGAACCGGAATCTTCCAAGGGGACTCACTATCACCACTGCTCTTTTGCCTTGCACTAGCGCCACTCAGCAATCTACTGAACAGCAGCAGCTATGGGTACAAATCACAGAATGGTAAACTGGCCCACCTGTCCTACACTGACGACCTCAAGACGTTTACCAAGGACGACAATCAGCAGAAGGGTCTACTCACCATCGTCAAGACCCTCAGCGACGACATCAAGATGGAATTCGGAATCGACGAGTGTACCAAAGCCACTTTCAAGAAAGGAAGACTTACCAAGACTGCAGACTTAGACCTTGACACTGACACCGTAATCAAAGAGCTGGACCAAGACGGCACATACAAGTACCTAGGAGTAAACGAAGGAGATGGTATACAACACTCAACCATGAAGGAGAAGATCCGGAAAGAGTACCAAAGGAGAGTGCGTATGGTACTGAAGAGCGAACTCAACACGGCTAACAGAATTGAAGCTATCAACACTAGCGATACCTGTAGTGATGTACAGCTTCAACATCATCAATTGGAAACTGAACGACATCAATGATAATAATAAATTAAACTTATATAGCGCTTTTCTAACACTCAAAATCGCTTTACAATAAATGGGGTGAAACAAGACAACAGATAAACATAACAGACATACAGGGGTGGCTGGGAAGGGGGCTATGAGCGGGAGAAGCGGCAGCCACACAAGAAGCCAGCAGTACTCTCCGATTTAGACAGATTCCAAAGGGGGAAGAAAAACAAACATCATAAATCACATAAATCACAGATGAAAGCAAGTCTGAAGAGGTGAGTCCTCATTAATGACTTGAATGTGGGCAGATCGCAGCAGTGTCTGATGTGCTTGGGGAGGGAGTTCCAAGAGGAGGGGGCAGCAGGTCCAGCGCTCGGTCCTTAGTCTGCCTCAGATTAAGGGTGGATGAGAGGACGGGGGGGGGGGGCACGAGAAGGCAATGGAGAAGAGGTGTGTCTTGAGACGGGATTGGAACAGTGGGAGGGATTCTGGGTCTCTAATGATTTGAGGGAGTGAGTTCCAGAGCCTGGGAGCTGCCCTGGAGAAGGCTCGGTCACCAAAGCCGCGGAGGTTGGACCTGGGGGTACAGAGAAGGGAGGCTGAGGTGGATCTGAGGGACCGAGAGGGTTGGTAGGGGGAGAGGAGGTCGGTGAGGTATGGGGGGGGGGTTGTGAAGGGCTTTATATGTAAGAACCAGACATCAAGCGACTAGACACCAAGACAAGAAAGATGCTGACCATAGAGAAGATGCACCACCCGAAAGCAGATGTCGACAGGCTTTACCTGTGTTGTAATGACACTATTTTATAAGCGCGCAGAGCGCATTGATATGTTGTGTGACGTTTCAAGTAAGGAGTTCCAGTCGAGGGAGGAGTAACGGGGTTTTAGTCAGTTTGAAGCGCCATGTTGATGCGCCGGATTAGTCAATAAATTCTCCTCAGACAGCGGAAGTTTATGTGTGTTCATAGCGCCACCTGGTGTCAGAAGTTAAAAGACAATGGCGAAGTTTCCACCTCCTGAAAACTGATTTCTCTCACCCACAACTTAGGCCAGAATGGCGCCAACAATTCCAGCGCTACAGAATCGAAACGAAGTTGAACAAGGAGGAAGGAGAGGTACAGGTCTGTACACTGCTCTATTCTTCGTGGAAGGAATCTGAACAAGTTTTCAAGACCTTTAGTTTTGCTGCAGGGGAGGATGAGGAAGATTATAAAACTGCGTTAGCCAAATTGGACAATTACTTTGTACCGGAAGTTAACGTCATCCACGAACGAGCCCGTTTTCAGCAGCGAGTTGAAAAGCCCGGTGAGAGCGCAGAGGAGCCTATCAGAAGCCCGCGCGAGACGTCGGATACATGCTCCTTTGCTGAAGCCAAGAAGGAAAACATCTGCGCGCGGTTAGTAATGGGCATACTAGATAAAAAAAAACGGTGTGAGAAGCTACAGCTAACATCTGGTGTAACTCCTGACATAGCGGTGGGGTTAGTGCGGCAGTCCGAACAAGGTAAGGGACATGTCAGTGAGTAAAGGAGCACATGCTAACAGTAGCCCACAGCTCAGCGGAGTTGCCAGGCGTGTGCAGCATGCAGCGGAGCGGGAGCGCAGCGATGCTCAGCGGAACGGGAGCGAGGCGAACCCAGCAAGACCCTGGCAAGGGAAAGGAAAGACATGCTACAGATGCGGAAACCACATGTGTAACCAGGTTAAAATTAATGTTTTTATTTTATTTTGTTTGAGTATGAAATATCACCAAATCCTGTCTGTGTGCTGTTATTTGTGTTTACTACATTTTATTTTATGTCATTATTTACTTTTATGTATGTTTTACAACGACCGTCATATACGTGTACTGTCGCTTTAAGAGAGAGGTCTTGTGGGTACACGGAAGAGGGAACGCGGGAGAGGCCATTTTGTTTTGTGGGAGGAGTCTCAAGCAGCAATCGAGCCGAGCCACACGTGTTTCTTACCGTAGGACAGTTTTTTTTTTGCTGGTTGAGGAGAACGTAACCTTGAGTATCCCTGTAAGAAGATACTGCAAGCTGTGGGATAAAATACTTGTTTAACCTTTCTTACATCGGAGTCCCGTGGACGGTTTCTCCCTCTAACGCACACGAGTGAAGTCCGGGTAATGGTTGAACTTCGACCCCCACGTCCGTAAGAAACACCGCTCCCGCTGGAGGACTGGACGTTTGTCGAAGAGTTTGAAACCAAAATAAATGGCAAGGTGGGCCAAATAGAGTCCTGTGTGTCCCCCCTCCTTCTTTGATCATGATGATGATGATGATGATGAGAAACTGAGGGCCCCCACAACACCTGGGACCCCACCGAAAATAGAACACAACGCAGAGCTACTGATGAGAGTGACGGGCGTGCAGCAGGCTGACCAGCATAGAACAGCATAGGGCTGCCCCCGTTACATTGGTGCCGTGACCCGGATGGATCCTGAGAGCGACATCAGTTGCTCGCCGCGGGAGGCTGCTGTCGTCATCAAGCCCCAGACGTCCTCAGGTATTTCTATAGACTGTACGCTCATGTTACAGTGGACTGGAGTTGAGCTGTGTGGACACTGGACAGTCATAGCTGTGGTTACCATGGACTGGGCTTGTGAACAGGACATTTGTATATATTGAAGGAAGAAAAACACGAGAAAAAAAGGAAAAAAAGGTTAATGTTGATGTGATTGAAGGACTCGTGTGAATAATCTATTGATCTAAACTACTGGATATGTGCATATGTGATTAATCTATTGGCGAATTTGTTGATTGTTTCAATCTCTTAGTGATTTCTAGATTCAATTATTTAAATGAATTGGAGCTTTTCACTTTATTTTATTTTATCTGAGTGTTAGAGGTAGGAACATGGCAGAGGGTGGTTCGTACGTAGGTGGGGGTAACATTGCTGATCAGGATCTTTTGGATCGCCAGTGTGGTATGGAGAGGGGGTACCAGTTAGATGTGGGTGGAGGTTTACGGCTAGGTGTAGGTAGGAGTTTCGGGCAGCTCTTAGAGGGCGGGGAACCAGACACCAGAGCACCAGGACCTAGAGACCCGACCACATTTGGCACTCCTCAGTTCACCTCCACACGCTACGTAGAACGGGCCAGGCCAGGTATCAGCGAAGGGGCTGTGCTAGGTAACAGCGAGCAGCCAGTGGGTGAGTTAGCCATGCTCATTACTCGGTTAGCAGAGAAGATAGGAGAGTCAATCACTGCTAAGCTGCAGGAAACACAAGTGCTTAGAAACACACACACAGACAGTGCTAGGTCTGCTGAACAGTGTTTGGAGACAGTGCCTAGTGTTAGAGTAGTAATGCAGACAGACGCTAGGGAGCCTCCTATTTTCAGGGGCGATAGCTCTGATAAGTTTACAGTTCATGAGTGGGAGAGCCTTATGACTTTGTATTTGAGGAAGCGAGCCATTCCAGTTAGTGAGCAGTCACATGAGATTCTAGCTAAGCTTATGGGGAAAGCAGGGGACGTGGTGAGGATAAAGCTGCGCAACACATCTGTCGACCACATAGCGAACCCCCACATTATTTTTGATGTACTGAAGCAACACTTTAGTGACCTCACATACTCGAGCATGCCCCTGGTGGACTTTTACAGTACGCTGCCCAAGCCAGGTGAGGACGCTATGGAGTATTGGATTAGGCTTAATAAAACAGTGGAGGTGGCTGACGAATGCTTGAAGTGGCAGGGCCGTAGTATTGAAGAGCCAAGCCACGAGGTAGGCATGATGTTTATCAAACACTGTCCAGATCAGTCTCTTGCCAATGTTTTTAAGTTCAAGTCCGCAGGGAAATGGTCTGCTAGCGAGATCCAGGAGAGGCTTGATGAGCACATGCTGGAGAGGAAGTCCCGTGTTGCTGCAGGTGGACAACGTGAAGCAGGCGCGGTAGAGCGTAGGTTCCATTCACAGGTTCATGTCCCTGTAGTCGACATGGCTCCCGACTTGAACACGACCGTGCCGGTGGTGCCATCTCCCGTCCCGGCTCATGCGTCATCTCCTATACCATTTTGTGCAGGGTCTCCTACACCGTCTCCCGCACCTGTCTCTGGCGGTGATGACTATATGAGGAGTTTGGTGAGCTTGCTAGACCGTTTGGTCACAATGCAGACTCAGGTTCCAGTTAGCGCTGCAGTCCGGACACCGACGCTGACTCAACCGCCAGCTAACGCCGCAGGGCGGGTGCCAGATGCACCACAGAGGTTGTGCAGGGTTTGTAAGTCTCCGGATCACTCCACATTTTCCCACTGCAGCCGGGAGAACCGATGTATAAACTGTTTGTCTCCTGGTCATTGGAAGAGGGACTGTCCTCACCCTCAGCCGCCCAACCAGCTCCGTTCTCAGCCTGGTGGAAGAGCTGGTCATCAGTCTCGTCCGTTAAACTACTAAACCCACACCTAGAGAGGGATGTTGTGGGTAATGTAGATGTATCCCTCACTGATGTCTCCGACCTGGCTCACTTGTATGAAGACAAGTGTGCCAAAGCACCTCAGGGTTCGCGTATGGTCATTCAGGCGACACTGTTATGCTCGCGCACCAGAACCTGACCCGTGTGGCGAAACCCAAGACAGACAGACAGACACGAGATGACTTCTAAGTCTACAAAGGGGGGGTTTTATTGTGGGAGGGAAATGTATGGTGAAAAAAGGCGTTCTGTTAGTGGGATGTGTGAATAAACTATGTGTGGTGTCCCGTGGTTTGCGTGTATAACTATGTGTGGTGCGGTATGTAAATGACCAGGAGGTGTTGAAGAAATGTGCGAGCATCTGGCGAGAAAGTCCAGTCCGTGATCCAAGAGGGGTTGTCCGAGAAAGTCCAGGTCCGAGAAGTCGAGTCCGAAAGGAGGGGTCCAGGTAGAGGGACAAGGGGGGAGATCGCAGGAGAGGTCCGGGGAGAAACGTGAAGGTCGCTGGGGACGAGGGAGCCGTGGAAATCGCGGAGGGAGAGTCTTGGGAGGAAACAGACACGAAGATAAGACACTGGGGAATAAACAGAAAGCAAGGAACGGTGGAGGGCTTATCAGAACTTCACCGCAGGGTTCAGTACGTCGAAGCACTGAGAGACGTTCTGGGAGGCTTCTTGTAGAAGACTGCCTGATTGCCACAGGTGTGCCTGATGGATGATGGCAAACACCTGGTGCAGTGCAGCGCTCGTCTCCTCAGAGCGCGAGCCGAGCGCTCGGATGTTTCCGGCACGTCCGAGCTGGGGGAGTGGCTTGAACGTGCCGGGGAGGCAGCTCGGGGCGGTGTAACCACAACAGGACCCCCCCTCCTACGGGAGACACCGGGCGACCGTCCGATGGCGTTGGGGTGGGCCCGATAGAACTCCTCCACGAGTGCGGGGTCGGCCAGGTAGGACCGGAGAACCCAGCTGCGGTCCTCGGGCCCATAGCCAACCCAGTCCACCAGGTATTGGTACCCACGCCCCCGGCGGCGTACGGCGAGCAGCTGGTCGGCATCCCAGACCATGTCACCACCGTCGAGGACCCTGGGGGGTGGAGGAGCTTGGACAGGGGGCTGGTGGCTACCGGTTTGAGGCGCGAGACATGGAAGACGGGATGGATCTTGAGTGAGGTAGGGAGATGGAGACGCACCGCCGAAGGGTTGACGATGCGGTCGATGGTGTAGGGACCGACGTAGCGGGGAGCCAGCTTCCGGTTGAGGGCAGGGAGGGGCAGGTCCCGGGCCAGGAGCCATACCCTCTGGCCAGGTCGATAAGCTGGGGCCGGCACTCTCCGCCGGTTGGCGCTGCGCCGGGCCCGCTCTGTAGCTCGCAACATAGCGGCCCGGGCGGTCTTCCAAACGCGCCGGCATCGGCGGAGATGGGCCCTCGTGGACGGGACCGCTACCTCCAACTCCTGATGGGGGAACAGAGGGGGTTGATAGCCCAGGGAACACTCGAAGGGGGACAAACCGGTAGCCGAACTCTCCATGGAGTTGAGCGAGTACTCCACCCAGGGCAGGTACTTGCTCCAGGAGGCGGGGTTGCTGGTGGTAACGCAACGCAAAGCCGCCTCCAGGGCTTGATTGGCCCGCTCTGCCTGCCCATTGGTCTGGGGGTGATACCCGGAGGAGAGGCTGACCGTGGCCCCAATCCCCTTACAGAAGGCCTGCCCTACCTTCGAAGTGAACTGGGGACCACGGTCAGAGACAATGTCCAGGGGAATCCCATGAGGTCGGACGACGTGGGAGACGAGAAGGTCCGCCGTCTCGGCTGCAGAGGGGAGTTTGGTGAGGGCAACAAAATGGACGGCCTTGGAAAACCGGTCGACAATGGTCAGGATGGTGTCATTGCCTTGGGACACGGGGAGGCCAGTTACAAAGTCCAAGGCAATGTGGGACCAAGGTCGGCCGGGGACAGGAAGGGGGCGCAGGAGACCTGCTGGAGAGCCTTGCTGCGGGCGCAGGTGGTGCAGGCTGCCACGAACTCTGGTGTCTGCCTCCATGGTGGGCCACCAGAAACCCCTGCGGATGAAGGCCGCCGTTCGGTAGACACCTGGGTGGCAGGCAAGATGGCTGGAGTGGCCCCACTCCAGCACCTGGGGCCGGACAGAGGGAGGCACAAATAGCCGGTTCCGGGGTCCATTGCCTGGGTCGGGATGGGCGCGCTGGGCCCTTCTCACCACTGATTCGATGGCCCAGGTGACGGCGCCCACCACCCGGGCCGGGGGAAGGATGGTGTCTGGAGCGTCAGGGGACCCCTCGGGAAACAGACGGGAGAGGGCGTCTGCCCTGACGTTCTTGGTGCCCGGGTGGTAGGTGAGGGTGAAGTCGAACCGGCTGAAGAAGAGCCCAGCGCGCCTGCCTGGGGTTGAGCCTCTTAGCCGTCCGTACGTAGGTCAGGTTTTTGTGATCGGACCATACGATGAACGGCTGCCCTGCTCCCTCCAGTCAGTGTCTCCACTCCTCTAGGGCGGCGTGGACGGCCAGCAACTCCCTGTTGCCGATGTCATAATTCTTCTCCGCAGGACTGAAACGCCGGGAGAAGGCGCACGGGTGGATCTTCTGGTCCTCCTCCGACCGCTGGGAGAGGACGGCTCCGATGCGTCCACCTCCACGATGAACTGTCTGCACGGGTCCGGGTGGGCGAGCACCGGAGCCGTTGTGAACAGCCTCTTCAGGGCCAAGAAGGCGGCTTCCGCCTCCGAGGTCCAGGAGAAGGGGCGGAGGTTGGAGGTGAGTGCAGTGAGGGGGGCGGCCACACGGCTGAACCCCCTGATGAAGCGCCGGTAGAAGTTTGCAAACCCCAGGAAGCGCTGGAGTTGCGTCCTGTTGGTGGGCCGTGCCCACTCCTCCACCGCTCGGGTCTTCCTGGGGTCAGTGCGGACGAGCCCCTTCTCCACGATGTGGCCAAGGAACTCCACGGAGGCGGAGTGGAACACGCACTTCTCGGCTTTCACGAAGAGCCTGTTCTCCAGCAGCCGTTGGAGGACCAGGCGGACATGCTGGTGGTGTTCCTCAGTCCTGGAGAACACGAGTATGTCATCCAGGTACACCACCGCGAACATATTCAGCATGTCCCGGAGCACGTCGTTGACCAATGCCTGGAAGACGGCCGGGGCGTTGGTGAGGCCGAAGGGCATAACGAGGTACTCGAAATGCCCTAGGTGGGTGTTGAAGGCCGTCTTCCATTCATCCCCTTCCCGGATGCGCACCAGGTGGTACGCGCTGCGCAGGTCCAGCTTCGTGAACACCGTGGCGTGAGTGAGTGGCTCGAACGTGGAACTCATAAGGGGGAGTGGGTATTTATTTTTCACCGTGATATTATTTAACATTCGATAATCTATGCAAGGCCTCAGGCTGCCCTCCTTCTTTGCCACAAAAAAGAAGCCCGCCGCCACCGAGGAAGACGAGGGCCTTATGATTCCTGAGGCCAGGGACTCTGATATAATTGCGCATAGCCTCCTTCTCTGGGATGGAGAGGTTATACAACCGACCGGTGGGAAGGGCGGCCCCGGGAAAGAGATCTATGGCACAATCATAGGGACGGTGAGGGGGGAGGGAAAGTGCACTCTCTTTACTAAATACAGGGGCTAAATCGTGATAAATGGAAGGAACACCAGTGAGATCCGTGGGAGGAGGCACGGGTCTGAGGCCGCTGGACGGGGAGTGGGCGGAGCGAAGGCAGTTGGCATGACACGCAACGCTCCAACCCAAAATCCGCCCAGTAGACCAAGAGATGTAGGGATCGTGCCGTTCCAACCACGGTCTTCCTAACACCAGGGGCGCGCAAAACCAAGAAACGGATAGCTTCCACGTGATTACCCGAAAGAGTGAGGGAAGCAGTGCTGTGTGTGATTTTACAGTGAACGTCCATCTAGGGCTTGGGCTGTGAGGGGTGTGTCTAGGGGGACGAGTGGAATGCCGGCCTGCCGGGCCAGCGAGGTGTCCATCAAACACTCGTCCGCCCCCGAATCCAGGAGTGCACCAACAGACAGTGAGCGGTTACCCCAGGTGAGAGTGACCGGAAAAAGGTGGTTGTGCTCCTTCTTGGGCTGGGGCTGAGGAAGGGTCGTCAGACTCACTAGTGAGCCGGGTCTTTTTGGGCGAGTCGGGCAGGCCTTGATATAGTGGCCCGACCTCCCGCAGTAGAGGCAGAGGTGGCCATGCATCCTCTGCTCCCTAACTTCCAGCGGGAGCCGTGACCGACCCAACTGCATGGGCTCCTCCTCCGGCCTGGATCCAGAAGCCACCCAGGGTTGCGAGGGGGAGTGTGAGGGTGGAGAGAGCCCACGGGACGCGTTCCTGGCGCCGCTCCCGCAGCCGTTCGTCCATCTGGAGGGCGACGAGCTCGTTGAAGGAGGCAGGGCGGTCCCGAACGATAAGATCTTTGATGGGCTCGCTCAGCCCCCTCCTGTACGCGCTCTTGAGCGCAGTGTCATCCCACCCACTGTCTGCCGCGAGTATCCTTACCTCCAGGGAATACTCTGCCACCGACCTGGCTCCCTGTTGGATGGAATGGAGGCGGCCGGCAGCGTCCTGCCCGTCAGCTGGGTGGTCGAACACCAGATTGAACTCGCGGCGGAAGGCACCATAGTCCGAGGCGAGCTGCTCGGTATGGCCTACCGCCGCTATGGCCCAGCTGAGGGCTTTGCCGGTGAGGAGGGACATGACAAGGGCTACCTTGGTCTCTCCTGTCCTATACCTAGCTGGTGTTTGAACAGGAGCTCACACTGACCAAGGAAACCCCTGCACAGCTCGAACTCCCCACCGAAGGCCTTGGGGCAGGGGAGGTTAGGCTCGCACCGGGGGTCCAGTGGGGGTTGACTCGGAGGGGGAACGTCGGGACCAGGAACGGGGAAACCGGAGGCCGAGCTGGGGGCAGAGACCGAGGCCAGGGCAGTCGCTCATCCTGGAGACCGCTGTGGAGAGTGCAGCGATCTGCGCGGTGAGGGCATCTAACGTGCTCGTCGCGGCCTGGGAGCCGGACTGAAGATCGCTGATCTCTCCGGTGACACGGGTGAAGGCAGTAGTAAGCTCTGAGCAGAGAGAGGCAAGTTGGCAACTGTGACTTCTTACTACTGCCTCTAGGGGGACGGGGCTCAGGGGCGTCACAGGGACCGTCCGCTCCTTGGGTTTGCCTGGGTCCATAATGGCTTCGACGTTCTGTTATGCTCGCGCACCAGAACCTGACCCGTGTGGCGAAACCCAAGACAGACAGACACGAGATGACTTCCAAGTCTACAAAGGGGGGTTTTATTGTGGGGGGGAAATGTATGGTGAAAAAAGGCGTTCTGTTAGTGGGATGTGTGAATAAACTATGTGTGGTGTCCCGTGGTTTGCGTGTCTAACTATGTGTGAGTGTTTTTAGCCAATGTGTGGTGCGGTATGTAAATGACCAGGAGGTGTTGAAGAAATGTGCGAGCACCTGGCGAGAAAGTCCAGTCCGTGATCCAAGAGGGGTTGTCCGAGAAAGTCCAGGTTCGAGATCCGGGAAGTCGAGTCCGAAAGGAGGGGTCCAGGTAGAGGGACAAGGGGGGAGATCGCAGGAGAGGTCCGGGGAGAAACGTGAAGGTCGCTGGGGACGAGGGAGACGCGGGGAGCCGTGGAAATCGCGGAGGGAGAGTCTTGGGAGGAAACAGAGACACGAAGATAAGACACTGGGGAATAAACAGAAAGCAAGGAACGCTGGAGGGCTTATCAGAACTTCACCGCAGGGTTCAGTACGTCGAAGCACTGAGAGACGTTCTGGGAGGCTTCTTGTAGAAGACTGCCTGATTGCCACAGGTGTGCCTGATGGATGATGGCAAACACCTGGTGCAGTGCAGCGCTCGTCTCCTCAGAGCGCGAGCCGAGCGCTCGGATGTTTCCGGCACGTCCGAGCTGGGGGAGTGGCTTGAACGTGCCGGGGAGGCAGCTCGGGGCGGTGTAACCACAACAGACACAGAGGATTCAGGCTTTCAGTGACTTGTTCTATGCTCCTGTTCTTGTCAACCAGATTGTGCAGCTTAATGGCATGTTGGATACTGGCTCTATGTCATGCAGTATCAGTGAAAATGCAGTAGAGAAGCTCCGCTCTGGGGGTGTTTTACCTGAGAAGCAGCAGCCTGAAGAGAACATTGTCTTGATTGGCTGCGGTGGTCTGGAGACTAGGCCTGATGGTTTTTATGACCTCAACATGCAGCTTTATGGTATTTCCTTTGTCATACCCACTCTGGTCGTGCCCGGTCAGCATGATGATCTGATAGTCGGCACAAACGTCATTAAACATGTGGCCCATGTACTCAAGAGTGGTACTGAGTACTGGGACATCGCGTCCAGACAGGAACATCCGTCTAGTCCTGACGTTGAACAGTTCTTGTCCATGTTCACGAATGTAGAGCGCTGGAGGGGTGGTGCAGTTCCTGAGAAGATAGGTACTGTTAAGCTCACCCAGGACGTGACACTCTTACCGAGGCACGAGCACTTAGTCTGGGGCAGACTTCCTGCTAAGGTGCCTATGTCAGCTGGAAGCACTGTTGTTGTGGAGCCGACAGACTCCAAGGCCATGCCACGCAGTGTCCTCGTAGGTCGACTTGTCACACCGCTCTGGGGTGATAGGTGGGTACCCATGACTGTTGTCAATCCATCTGACAAAGCCATCACACTGAAAAGGAACTGCAAATTGGCTGATGTGTTTCCATGCTTGGCGATTGAGGACTTTAATGTTTTCCAGGGACTGCAATCAGTTGCAGGGAGGCATGAGTCCAACGCCACAGATAGTGCCTGTCCCCCTGTCCAGCCGGCTAGGAGTTTGTCAGAGCTCGGACTCAGTGACATTGACCTCAGCTCCTGTCAGGTTAGTGAGGCATGCAAGTCCCAGCTCACTCAGCTGCTCACCGAGTACCATGACATCTTCTCCAGGGACTCTCTGGACTGTGGCGAGGTCACAGGATACACACATTGCATCCAGACTTTGAGGTGCCTTTCATTTTGTCGGTCGATGCGTCTTTGGACGGACTCGGCGCGGTGCTGTCTCAAGTGCCCCGAGGAGAGTCCAAGGCCAGACCTGTTGGTTTTGCAAGCAAGTCCCTCAGTGCCTCACAGCGGAAGTATCCAGCTCATAGACTGGAGTTCATGGCGCTGAAGTGGAGTGTTTGTGAAAAGTTCAGCCACTGGCTGAAGGGTCAAAGCTTCACCGTTTGGACAGATAATAATCCGCTGACTTATCTCCTAACGAAGCCGAAGCTTGACGCGTGTGAGATCCGCTGGGTGTCTAAGTTGGCGTCTTACACTTTCGATCTCAAACACCTGCCAGGGAAGAAAAACGTGGTGGCGGATGCCTTGAGTCGCGACCCTTTTTCCAAGCCCGTCAGTCAGAGGCTACTTAGGGAGCCCTACCCGGCCCTTGTTCAGGAAGCCGACGGGGTTGAGGGGGACTCTGTGCAGGATGTTTTCAGACTCAGTTGCCAGTCCCAAACAGTGAGTAGTGCGCGATCTGGGTTTGCTTGTGATGCAGCTGAGGTCAGGGCTTTTTGTCAAGCCAAATGTGACTGGCCTGATGCATCAGTATTCACAGCACTCAGTTTGGTCCAGCACGTTCAGCATCTGTCGGGTGGTCAGGATACACTGCCAATGTTATCCACCGAGGAGCTCAGGTTGAGTCAGGAGCAGGACCCCTGCATCTCCAAGGTGTTGCCCTTTGTCGCTGTTCGGAAGCGGCCATCGAGACGTGAGAGGCATGGTGCTGACCAGAAGGTCCTCAGGCTGCTGAAACAGTGGGAGAAGTTGGAAGTCAATGATGGTGTCTTGTACAGGGTGACAAAGGACCCAGTGTCCAAGCAGAGGAGGTCTCAGTATGTTTTACCTCTGAGTCTGAAAGACAAGGCACTGTCTGGCATCCACGATCACGCTGGTCATCAGGGCCAGGACCGTACTCTCTCTCTTGCAAGGCAGCGTTTTTATTGGCCTGACATGGAGAGGGATATCAGAGCATATGTCAGATGCTGTCGGAGATGTGTGTTTGGGAAGACCCCAGAGCCAGCTGCTTGCGCGCCCCTGGAGAGCATTAAAACCTCCGCACCGATGCAGCTTGTGTGTATGGATTTCTGGTCCGCTGAGGACAGTAAGCAGCGGTCGGTCGATGTCCTAGTGGCTACTGACCACTTCACTAAGCTTGCTCACGCGTTCCCCTGCGCCAATCAGACAGCGAAGCAGGTCGCCAAGAAACTCTGGGATCATGTATTCTGTGTTTACGGGTTTCCGGAGAGAATACATTCTGACCAGGGCACAAACTTTGAGAGCAACCTGACTGCAGAGCTTCTCAGGTTGGCGGGTGTAGCGAAGTCCCACACGACGGCCTACCATCCTATGGGTAATGGCGGGACAGAGCGGTTTAATCGCACGATGGGGAATATGCTCCGTTCCCTTCCGCTTCAGCAGAAGCAACAGTGGCCTCAGCAGATCCATTCTCTCACGCTCGCGTACAATGCCACTGTTCACGAGACCACGGGTTACGCGCCTTTCTTCCTGATGTATGGGCGTGTCCCAAGACTGCCGGTGGATGTTATGTTCAGGCAGGTTTTGCATGACCCTCACGTTGTTGATTATGACTCTTATGCTCAGTCTCTGCTTTCCTGTCTAAGGAGTGCAATGGAGATCGCTCAGAAGCACTCCACGGCTGAGCAGCAGCATCAGGCGCGACAGTATAACAGACATGCCAAGGGCACTGTCCTGTCTGTCGGGGATCGTGTTTTGGTTGCGAACTAGAGTGAGCGAGGGAAGAGAAAGTTGGCTGACAAATGGGAGAACGGAGTGTACACGGTTGTCGGTGTCAACCCCAATATCCACGTCTACAAGATTCAGGATGCAGAGGGGCACACCAGGGTGGTGCACAGGAACCGTTTGTTGGAGGTCAACTTCTTGCCCCTTCCTGAGTTAGATCAGGGTGAGGAGTCCAGTATAACCAGTCAGTTGTTTGACTGCGCAGAGTCCGATGAGGAGGACAGTGCAGATGTCCTGACGGTCTCAGGGGATGCAGTGGGGCTAGCAGTCTCATCACTTGGAGACTCGCCTAGATCTGAGTGGGCAGAAGCGGAAGAGTTCATTCCGTCTAGTCTGGTAGTCAGTCCTGTGGGGGCCACTGCTCAGTCTCCACCCAACACACACGCACCACACAACACACATGCACCACACATAGAGGCATCACACTCACTCGATGTAGGTGTTATATCTCACACTGATTCGCACACAGAAGCACCACACCCACTCGATACAGATGTTGCAGCTCGCACTGTCTCACGCACACAAGTAGAGAGCGATGGTCGGGTTAGGACACGCACAGGGAGGGTGGTGAGGTCAGTGAACAGGTTAATAGAATCTATGGCTCAGATGCCATTTCTACGGAGTGTGAGGGTTTGAACTTTGATGGAGGTTGGAGTCATTCAAACTAGTTTAATGTGAGTTATTAGGTGTCTATCAGACAGGGTTGTTTTGGGCCAAGTGCATGGTGTGGCGTATCAGGCGTCACATTGATCTAAGGGAATTCTGAGACTTGATCAACCTCATTATTTTCTGAACCTCGTAACCGAGGTAGCTCCTAAGTTGACTGGAGGACTAGGTCCTTCTTTTCACTTGTGCCAGTAGTCAGTGATGGGCTTTTCCTTTCCTCTTTCTCTTTTTATCCTGCTGTCAGGATGTTGGTGAATTTCAGGAGGGGTGAATGTAACCAGGTTAAAATTAATGTTTTTATTTTATTTTGTTTGAGTATGAAATATCACCAAATCCTGTCTGTGTGCTGTTATTTGTGTTTACTACATTTTATTTTATGTCATTATTTACTTTTATGTATGTTTTACAACGACCGTCATATACGTGTACTGTCGCTTTAAGAGAGAGGTCTTGTGGGTACACGGAAGAGGGAACGCGGGAGAGGCCATTTTGTTTTGTGGGAGGAGTCTCAAGCAGCAATCGAGCCGAGCCACACGTGTTTCTTACCGTAGGACAGTTTTTTTTTTGCTGGTTGAGGAGAACGTAACTTTGAGTATCCCTGTAAGAAGATACTGCAAGCTGTGGGATAAAATACTTGTTTATCCTTTCTTACATCGGAGTCCCGTGGACGGTTTCTCCTTCTAACGCACACGAGTGAAGTCCGGGTAATGGTTGAACTTCGACCCCCACGTCCGTAAGAAACACCGCTCCCGCTGGAGGACTGGACGTTTGTCGAAGAGTTTGAAACCAAAATAAATGGCAAGGTGGGCCAAATAGAGTCCTGTGTGTCCCCTCCTCCTTCTTTGATCATGATGATGATGATGATGATGAGAAACTGAGGGCCCCCACAACACCTGGGACCCCACCGAAAATAGAACACAACGCAGAGCTACTGATGAGAGTGACGGGCGTGCAGCAGGCTGACCAGCATAGAACAGCATAGGGCTGCCCCCGTTACGCATGCAAAAGGAGACAGACGCCCTGCGACGAATGCTGAACGGCACGCTTGTAAAAAGATGGGACATTTTGCTGCAGTGTGCCGTTCACGCATCGTCAACGAGGTCAGTGCGCGGACAGACGGTGACCAGCAGCGCAGGCTCCATTTCTCGGATAAATCACTCCGGTGAATGATTCCAATGACGCATGGACAGTAAAACTGCCATTACATGGTATCCTTGTGAACTTTAAAATTGATACATGGGCATGATTCACTACCTAGGCAGGTCACTCTCACACCTGTCTGATGTCACAAAGCCCTTAACTGACCTGCTTAAGACTGAATTAATGTGGACTTGGGGTGCAGTGCAGGAGGAGGCCTGTAAGAAAGCAAAAAAAGCTCGTTACGAAGGCCCCTGAGTTAGCATTCTTTGATGTAAAAAACACACTATTGTCAGTGCTGATGTCAGTAGCTATGGTTGGGTGGGGTTCTACTGCAGACATGATGGACAATAAGACCAGTAGTGTTATATTCTTTGGTAGAATAACCACACGACGTATTGCTTAATAAACTTCACCAAAAGAATTGCAAGGCAGACCGTCAGCTTCCAACATGCTCCGACAGGTTCTCAGCAGCAACTAACAACAACATTCAAAGAGTCAACCTAACCTGCTGTTACTAGTGACCTAAGAATACAGCGCCCTCTAGCGGTTGGTAGTATAAAACTCAATGTAATACAGGGTAACTGGATAACTGAACACAACAAGTAGCACACTGTTCCAGAACACTGACTAATGCGGAAAAGCGTTATGCGCAAATAGAAAAAGAATGTCTTGCTGCAGTCTGGGCATGTGAAAAATTTACAAGATATTTGTATGGTCTAGATTAATTCACATTACAGAGTGATCACAAACCACTCATTCCACTCATCAACAACAAAGACCGATGAGATGTCAGAGACTGTTACTTCGTATGATGCAGTATAACCCTACTGCTGAGTATGTTCCAGGGAAACAGCTTATCATTGCGGACACCCTGTCCAGACACCCTCAGACTACGGCTCCGCAGGAAATCGCAGAGTTGACCAGTGAGCTTGAGGCTTACAAGGAAGCTGTCCGGGAGGCGTGGCCCATCACACCCAGCAAGCTTGCAGTTGGTCAAACACTACGTGACTGATGGGCGGCCTAAGTTCTCTGCTGATTCACTGCTAAAGGTAAAAGCCTTCTATTCACACCGAGATCACCTGACAATTTCACAAGGGCTAGTGTTGTACAACATCAGGATTGTGGTGCCCCAGAGCATGAGAACTTAGATATTGGAACATGTACATGACGGCCACCAAGGTATTGTTAAGTGCCGTGAGAGAGCATTCAAGGATTAGTCAATAAATGCTCCTCAGACAGCGGATGTTTATGTTTGTTCCTAACACTTCAGTACCTACCAAGAGCTTCAGGAGGACGAGGCCTAGTTCAACTCGAACTGACCTTCAAGACTACCATTATCGGGCTGGATGCATACCTGACAAAAACAGATGACCCACTCCTCCGAATAGTAAAACATCAGATCTACTCCATCAATAAAGAAACTGCACAATTCAAGAAAGAGCTTGATGTCCTAGAAACCCCACCAACAGAAAATGAGGCAACTACCATCTATGCCAAACGAGTGAAGCAGAAGGCAAAACACCATGGCCAGCAGCAACTGCAAAAAACCTGGGAGGACAAAGCAATGCACGGGAACCCAAAAAGAATGAAAGACGCAGACGTGGACCAACAAAAGACACACCAGTGGCTGAGGAGCACCGGACTGAAAGCAGAGATGGGGGGGGGGGGGCTAATAATCGCTGCACAAGACCAGAGCCTGGCAACCAGATTCTATCACCATCGCATCATCAAAGATGGAAAAGACCCAAAATGCAGAATCTGTGGAATGTACGAAGAAACCATCGACCACATTGTGTCAGGCTGCCCGGAACTGGCAAAGACCGAGTACATGTACCGGCACAACAAGGCAGCAGCATACATGCACTGGAAGATCTGCAGGAGTTACAAGATCAAGATGAATGAGAAGTGGTCCGAACATCAGCCAAAAATGGTCACTGAGAACAACGATGTCACTATCCTTTGGGACACGCTCATCCACACTGATAAAGCCAACAAGCCTGACATCGTTATCAAGGACAGGAAGGAAAAGAGGTGCATGCTCATCGACATGGCAATACCATGCGAAAAAAAACAAAACAAAAACACATCAGTGAAAGTCACAGAGAAGCTGACCAAGTACAAAGACCTGGAGATTGAAATCAACAGGATGTGGGGTATGAAGACCAAAATAACACCAGTGGTCATCGGAGTTCTAGGACTCATTAAGAAGGGAATGGAAAAGTTAACCAACTGTATCCCAGGCAACATCAACATCTATGCAGTCCAGAAGATCGCCCTACTTGGAACAGCCCACATATTACGACGAGTACTGTCAATCAAGTGACATCTGCCCTATAGTGCCTCAGGTCCATAGTTTGGACCCGGCTCTACAGGATGAGGGAACATGAAATAAATAATAATAATAATTATTATTATAATAATAACTATACACACGAAAGAAATAATAACTATAATAATTATAATAATAATTATAAACAAGAAATAATAATAATAATAATAATAAGAATACATTTTATTTTGGGTGCCTTTCAGAGCACTCAAGGACACCTTATAGAACACAGTAAAACAAACAGCACTGTATCAGACAGCATAAAATCAAAACAAAGCAGGGTAGACAATAACAAGTTAACACAACAGATAAGTATAAAATCATCATCTGCACAAAACTCAATGAAGTGTGGATCAGACTGAATATGCCAGTTTGAAAAGATGCATTTTGAGATGGGATTTGAAGGTTGAAAGAGAGTCAATGTTGTGAATGTCTTGTGGGAGAGACTGCCATAGGCGGGGGGCAGAATGACTGAAGGCTCTAGACCCCATGGTAGTCAAGCGGGCCAGTGGGGTAGTGAGTTGGAGAACTGAAGAGGATCTGAGAGTGCGGGAGGGCATGTGGATATGAAGGAGTTCAGAAAGATATGGAGTGAGGTGATTAAGGGCCTTAAAGGTCAGGAGCAGGAGATATAACCTCATACTGCTGAGCTGGTCCTGTACAGGCCCAGACTGAACCTAATGCTGTGCTCTTTTAAGTTGACTTCATGTTTTCGTGTTCACATTGCAGCAACAGCTTGAAATTTACTCTCTTCAGAGATGTTTTGTGCCTGGATCATACTGTGTGTCCTCCTCACAGGTAGAGTTAACACTTCACTCAGATAAGCTGAAGCTGATTCCTGGTTATTTATCAATGCACCTAGCTTACACGTGCACATTCTGAAATACAATCCAACTCTGCTAATGATTTAAAGGGACCAGCAGCTTCTTGGTTCACAACACACATCACAGCCTGTGCTTGGAAGACACAGTTGTGGAAGGTCCACTTCTGCTGAAGAAGTGCAGTCTGGACTCTGTGTTCCAACAGTGGATATGGTGGAACCAGAGACTTATGAAGTGCGTGGGCACATCCAGGTGTCTGTCAGCCCACCACAGAGACCCCGTCCAGACCATCTCCTGTGAGGGAACCAAAGATGGGACAGGCTGGCTCCTGTGGGACTGTGAGGGAGACCGACTGATTGGCCAGAATTCTTCGCTGGAGCTGTCAACAAATGGGAAGCGAGTGATTCTGTCTCACAAGAGCAAACGCTCAAAATGGAGGTCTCTGGATGCAGGGGACATTTGCCAGGAAAGGCTGAGTAAGTCAACAAGATTTTATCTTATCTGATGACATGTACAGTTTGAGATGCTATATAACCCCCTCTGAATACTCTGACATTATCACTTGAATTCAACATGGCTTGAGTAAATCACATTATTTTGTCATGAATCAACACACAATGTCATATCATGTCAGCTATACAAACTTGTTCAAGTTAATAGAAAGATCTGTGCTGAATGTTTTGACTGAATGAATATGCAGTCCCTTCTCAATGTTATTCAAACTAAGCTGAAGTGCATCCATATTCCCTTAGATATCCTTGATATACATGTAAAACCTCACTGGGGTCCAGCAAGTTCAGGTGATTGGACATGATAGGCTACAACACACATGTGCTAGCTGATTTGAAGAAGAAGAAGAAGAAGTTTATTGATTTCAATATAAAACCCCACACCTGCAGAGACCAGTAGTCGATGCGTCTACTTGATGTCCTGCTGCTCAGAACACTGTTTAAATGTCCAGCAGTGATCTGGAGAAATTTGAAATCACAATCTTCATGGGGAAAACTGATTGAAAGTTGTCCATTCACACAAACATCTTCAGTTAGTTTTGGAAAAGTTTGTCGTTCGCATTGGACGCCAAAACAATCTCAAACTGCTGAAGTGCGCACAACTTGAGCCAGCAGCTTCATCTGGGATCACATGACAATCACATATCAGTATCTTCAAAAGCTCAGTTTTTGCCATACAAACCATATGGTGGCCTTTTCAAATCAAAACTTTGTAGAGCATTTTCAAGAAGATATTTTCGGCCGTCAAAAATGTTGGCTTAGTGTGGATGGAATGCCAAAACTGAGAAAAAAAGATGCGTTTTCAAAAGTACTCATGTTAGTGTGGACACTGTGGACAAGTGGGAGCTCAGAGTAGAGCCGCTGCTCCTTCACGTCGAAAGGAGCCAGTTGGGTGTTTGCGGGCATCTGATTAGGATGCCTCCTGGGTGCCTTCCTTTGGAGGTTTTCCGGGCTTGTCCAACTGGGAGGAGACCCCGGGGTAGACCCAGAACTTGCTGGAGGGACTACATGTCCAATCTGGTCTGGGAATGCCTTGGGATCCCCCAAGAGGAGCAGGAGGGCGTTGTTGGGGGGAGAGGGACTGGAGTGCTCCACTTAGTTTGCTGCGACCGTGACCTGACCCCGGAGAAGCAGCTGATGATGAGATGAGATGAGATGAGATGAGATGAGATAGTGTGGACATAGACTTAGCCTCCATTTATACATGTATGAGGATGAACAGTCCATAATCCTTTCCTTTCATACTCCAAGTGTACCAGTGTGTATCAAAAGCCTACATTTCCCTCAGTCTTTGTGTGCCATTGTTTATGTGATACTGCCAAATGCATACATGCATGCACATACACCGACCAGCCAAAACATTAAAACCACTGACAGGTAGGTGAATAACATTGATTATCTCGTTACAATTGCACCTGTCAAGGGGTGGTATATATTAGGCAGCAAGTAAACAGTCACTTCTTGAAGTTGATGTGTTGGAAGCAGGAGAAATGGGCAAGTCTAAGGATCTGAGTGACTTTGACAAGGGCCAAATTGTGATGGCTAGATGACTGGGTCAGAGCATCACCAAAACGACAGGTCTTGTGGGGTGTTGCCGGTATGCAGTGGTCAGTACCTACCAACAGTGGTCCAAGGAAGGACAACCAGTGAACCAGAAGAAGGCTCATGAGCGCCCAAGGCTCACTGATGCACATGGGGAGCGATGCTAGCTCATCTGATCTGATCTCACAGAAGAGCTACTGTGGCTCAAATTGCTGAAAAAGTTAATGTTGGCTATGATAGACAGGTGTCAGAACACGGTGCATCACAGCTTGCTGTGTATGGCACTGTGTAGCTGCAGACTGGTCAGTGTCCATGATGACCCATCCCCCACCAAAAGTACCTACAATAGGCACATGAGCAGCAGAACTGGCGCATGGAGCAGTGGAAGAAGGTGGCCTGGTCTGATGAATCATGTTTTATTTTACATCATGTGGATGGCCGGGTGCGTTTGCATCATTTACCTGGGGAAGAGATGGCACCAGGATGCACTATGAGAAGAAGGCAAGCCAGCGGAGGCAGTGTGACGCTCTGGGCAATGTCTTAGTGGGAAACTTTGGGTCCTGGCATTCATGTGGATGTTATGTTAACACATTCTACCTACCTCAACATCATTGCAGACCAAGCACACCCTTTCATGGCAACGCTATTCCCTGATGGCAGTGGCCTCTTTCAGCAGGATAATGCACCCTGTCACACTGTTCAGGAATGGTTTGAGGAAAATGACAAAGAGTTCAAGGTGTTGCCTTGGCTTCCAAATTTCTCAGATCTCAGTCCAATCAAACATCTGTGGGATGTGCTGGAAAAACAAGTCTGATCCATGGAGGCCCCACCTTACAACTTACAGGACTTAAAGGATCTGCTGCTAACGTCTTGGTGCCAGATACCAGAAGACACCTTCAGAGGTCTTTTGGAGTCCATGCATCGATGGTTCAGAACTGTTTTGGCAGCATGAGGGGGACCTACACAATATTAGGCAGGTGGTTTTGATGTTTTGGCTGATCAGTGTAAATGTGTCATGGACACCAAATCTGCTGAGGTCTACTTTGGTCCAGGCAGACCAGAGCAGATGTTCATCTGTTAATGTTACATGTGGACTATGAAATGACCATTATATCACCATTTTTTTTATGATCTCTGACACTGAGTGTTGAAAGTGTTGGTATGCATGACAGATGATCTGCAACCCTTGACGTTATTGCTGCCGGTCCCTTCACAAAACAGGTATACTTGCCAATGTCTTTGACGTGTATCTAATTGTATTTGCTTCTCACAGGATCCAGAAGGGCCTCTCATGAGCCAGATGAGTTTGAAGTATTGAAGGATGATGAGGAACGGAGAGCAGGGCTTGATTCCATGACAGAAGAGCAGAGAGAGTACTTTCACTGGTACTATCGCACCGAGGACGGTCAGTGCTGAATTGTCAGGCCTTCAAAGACATTTTATTTTGGACAAATCTGTTTTTTTATCTCTTATTATTTAAGAAGGCCAGGATTGATTAGGCATGAGATAAGGAAGGGGCTCGTTCACAGTTGGACACAGAATGTGAAGACAGATGTCTGTGTAAAAACCTTCACTCAGGTATTACTATACTTGTAATATTTAGGATCCTTGTATATAATGACCATACAAATTTAGTTTGATGAAAATACTTCTTTTTTTATTAACATGGTGATTTTTGTTCTTCCTTGTTCAGTCTTCTGAAAGGTAGTGGGGGCGTGTGATGCACAGAGTGCGATTTTCAGGATAAAAGCTGTTGTGTCTCCTTCCACCTCTTCTTGTTGGTTTTTATTGGCGGTTGGCATCCGAAATCTTGCATTAAGTCAATTTTATTTGTATAGCTCATTATCAAAATTTACAAATTTGCCTCAGTGGGTTTAAACCGCCATTACCGCCATCTTCTGGCATGTAGGAACTTCACAATAGTATTTACATTGTCCACCTAGTGATCCTATTCAAGACATTGTCCATTCTCGACCCAGTTGTCTGAGTTGATGCAAATCCTAACCGCAGTGTAACATCTGGACCTTCTCCAGATACTATGTCCACAGCGTTTACGTGTCTCCTGGCAGTGTGCAGCACCATCTTTATTCTTCCCCAACTTCCCCTTTATTTCAGCAGTGCAATGTATGACCATGGCAATGCATATCAAAAAGCTTTTGTCCGGGACTTCCGGTTGGACGATGTAGTGGAAAGAAAGACATGTGGTGTTCGCCTCTCGTACAATGTCAGCGATTTTTGTTAATTACGGCTGTATTTAAAGTCTACCTTTAGTGCAACGGTTTGATTTAATCAGCTAATTTGCATCAAAATGACCACATCAACCCGAGCGAGCGGAAAAAGTCAGGCGCAGCGGACTACACTGTTCTCCGAAGACGAGGCTAACGTTAGCAAGAAGGCGACCGGGCCGGGCCGGGCCGAACCGGGCCGGGCCGAACCGGGCCGGGCCGAGCCGGGCCGGGCCGAGCCGGGCCGGGCCGGGCGCCCTCTCAGGCTGGAGACGCTGATCACTGAGCTGGAAAAGTCCAGGAAAAGCAGGACTGCTGAACTCACAGCCAAGACGAACGAGGCTCTCGCCCCGATTCATTCAGATCTTGAGTCCATTAGCACAACCGTGGCCCAACACGCCTCTGCTCCTCTATCGGGGACGGAAACTCGCCTCTCGACTCCCTCGGACAACATTACGAGCCTGGAGCAAGGAGTCGTGCAGCTGCGCTCCAAGGTGGCTTCGATGACAGAAGAGCAAACTACACTTCAAGCGGCTGTGGAGGATCGGACTTGTCGTTCAAAGTGTAAACTACTAATAAGACCCCTTAGTCCCCTAGCTAACGGGTCTGAGCTTTTAGTCGAGCGGTTAGTGACGTCGCCTTGTGGCGCAGTTCACGTCGTATCGAATCCCGCACCGGGCAAGAACATAAGCGGTTACAAAAGCGTCAGAACTCAAGAGTTACTGGTCTGCCCGAGGGTATTGAAGGCAAGGATTCGAGAAAATTCACGACAGATTTATTCAAGGAAGCCGTTGGGGGGGGGGGCGCTGCCGGAATCCGGCCCTGGTCTTGACCGGGCCCATCGCAGCGTCGGACCGAAGCCTCGCCAAGGGTCTCGCCCTGTGATGGTGCGCTCTCATCGATACACCGAAAAGAGAAGAGAGTGCTGCAGTGGGCAAAGGAACACCGCGGTGTGGTCTGTCGAGGCCACAACACCAAGCTTTATGAGCACTTCAGCGCTGCAGTGGCGAGGAAGCGAGCCGCTTTTACCGCGGTGACACCCTCGCTCTGTCGGAAAGGCGTACGTCTCAGCAAGCTGTAGCCTGCCCGGCTGTGCGTCACCTTCAACGGCGTGGATCAGTTCTTTGACTCCCCGGAGCAAGCTGAGCAGTTCTACCAAAAACACACACATACTAACTCGTGTACGACTGAAGCTAAGTAAGCGTCATGGCCACGGATTTACTTGACTTTATATGGGTCTTTGTTTTCTCTCTCCTTGCTGGTAAGACACGAACATAATGGTGGTAAGACACGAACAGGCTGAGGACGTTAGTTCTAGTATGTTGCCTCTTAGGTGAATATGAGCAGTAACCTAAGGCATGCCCTGTTTGAACGACATGTTATATATGATAGTGTTTTATTGTCCTTGCTTTATCATCTTCTCCATTGTTTTATATCACCGACGTTCTTGATCCGAGGCTTTGCTTAAATTGTGCAGCCTTTGTGCAGCTTACAAGGGTTCAGCTTACTTCTGCTTCCATCTAGCCTGCACGGCCCACCCACGGCGTTCACTGTTTCTGCGTTGCTGCATTTCCGCATTGTTTCATAGCAAATTGTCCATGTAAGGCGTGTGTATGTGGCTATGCTGAAATCCATCGCTTTCTTTGCGTGAACTGTAGCACCCCTAGTGGGCTAATTTAATTCATTTCATTTTTTTTAAATTTCTCGATTTTTTTTCAAAAAGTTCCAGTTGTTAATTGCTATTATTTTTAATTGTTCTGCTACTTTTACTACGTACAATCTAGCCAGAGTATATATCTAGTCTGATACAGAGGTAACTCCTGAGCTGTTTCATGCTGTAACGTGCATGGATAAGTAGACACGCTGGCCGCCGGGCTGGCGAGTCCGACCCTTTAGTCGAGCGGTTAGCGATGTCTCCTGCAGTGCGGGCGATACGGGTTCGCTTCCCGGCCGCGGCAGTTCCTGCGGTTGCCCCCCCGAATTCGCTACATACTAACAACTTGCACTGTTTTTTGTCTCTTCACTGATTTTATTTCCTTTTTCCTCTTCTCTACTTTGATTTTATTTTTTCTCTCTTCTCTCTTCCCTAAAACATCATCAGTTTGGCTGGCGCGCTATCTCTGTCTGCTCTTCAATTCCTGTTACAATGTCTCTAGTTAACCGTTAAAAGTGTTCATATGGCGTACATTCTGGACTGTCGAGAGAGGAAATCCGCTGCATAGCAAATCTGTTGTGTACTATCCTATCCTGCAACTCGTCTGGTTCTGTTATGGCGCGCTTAGGAAATGATTTGTTGATTGATTTCAAATTAATTCACTGTGTAAATTTATGTTTTTGTTTTTGAGGGAGAATATTGATTACTGCAATGCACTGGGAGGTTTTTCATGTTTTTTATCCTATGTTAATGTCCCTAGGATGCTTCCAGGATGGTCACCTCATTCCTGCTTCTATCTTAAATGCTTTAGATGTGATCAATGGCTAATCCAAGTACACCTCAGAGAGGAACAGATGGGTCTTCTATGAGGCTGGTGAGTTGGAATGTCCGTGGATTGGGGGGGGGCAGTAAAGCGATGCAGAGTGTTTTCACACCTTAAGGGGCTTAACACTGACATCGCTTTCCTTCAAGAGACTCATCTACATGTAAGTGATCATAACAGAATGCGCAAACCCTGGATTGGGCAAATATTCTATTCAGCTCTTAACAGCAAATCCAGGGGCGCTGCTATTTTGATTAACAAACGTGTCCAGTTCTCCCCCACACAGATTATTTCTGACCCCGGAGGGCATTTTATCACAGTAAGTGGTACATTATATCAGACTTCAGTGGTGTTGGCCAGCGTTTATGCCCCTAACTGGGACAACCCACATTTTATGACTTCCCTTTTTTCCCATATTCTAAATTTGGATACCCACTGTCTTATTTTAGGGGGGGACATGAATTTAGTGATAGACCCTAAACTTGACTGCTCACACTCTAGAACACTCACACCCTCCGCCATGTCAAAGACACTGTCATCCCTCATGAGTCAGTTGGGCTGCATAGATCCCTGGCATTTTTTTCACCCGGTTACAGAGGAATTCTCTTATTTCTCAAAGGTACACCAAGTTTATTCTCGTATTGACTATTTTTGTGTAGACAAGGCTCTTCTCTCTGCTGTGAAATCTACTGAGTATTCTGCTATTATTATTTCTGATCACGCTCCACTTATTTTGGATTTAGCACTCGCACCCAATGCTAAGAGCCAATGGAGATTTGATACAGGACTACTAGCTAGTGAGGAGTTCTGTGATTTTATCTCAAAAAGAATCAATGCCTTCCTTGAGATTAACAAGACTGAGTCAACTTCATCCTCTTTATTATGGGAAACTTTAAAAGCAGCAACAAGGGGAGAAATTATCTCGTACAGCATACGTCTAGCCAGGAAAAATAAACAAAAACATCAGGAGCTAATTGATGCAATTCTCAGCATAGATAGAGTATTCCAACTCTCCCAGTCCAGACCTGTATATCAAAAGGGTTAAACTACAGTCTGAATTTGATTTGCTCTCTACAAGCAAAGCAGAATACCTCTTGAGACGTACTGAAGGGACATATTATGAATATGGCAACAAGGCTAGTCGCCTTTTTAGCACTCCAACTTAAACGTCAGTCAGCCCCCCGCTTCATATCTCAAGTCTATGACTCCTCTCAATCCCTAACTGCCGATCCAACTGAAATACACTCTGTCTTCTCTTTTTTTTTTTACTCTAATCTCTATAAATCGGAACCCCCTTTAAATCAGACTATAATGGATGATTTTTTAGATTTCCCTACTATAGATGACAATAATAAGAGGGATCTGGACAATCCTATACAGCTAGAGGAAATAGTCAATTGTCTTGGATTTATACAAAATAACAAAACACCAAGTCCAGACGGATTTCCAGTTGACTTTTACAAGAAGTTTTCCCACCTTATTGCCCCTTTATTATTAGACATGTTCAACAATTCGATGGAAAGAGGATCCCTCCCCCCTACCTTAAACCAAGCTTCAATTTCGCTTATTCTTAAGAAAGACAAGAACACCGAAGAATGTGGCAGCTGGAGACCAATAAGTTTGTTAAACTCGGATGTAAAGCTTCTAGCCAAGGTCTTGGCACGCCGGTTGGATCCTTGCCTGGCAGACATACAGTGCATCCGGAAAGTATTCACACCCCTTCACTTTCCCCACATGTTGTTATGTTACAGCCTTATTCCAAAATGGATTAAATTCCTTTTTTTCCCCTCATCAATCTACACACAATACCCCATATTGACAAAGCGAAAAAGGTTTTGTAGAAATTTTTGCAAATTTATTTAAAATAAAAAAACTGAAATATTGCATGTACATAAGTATTCACACCCTTTGCTATGACACTCAAAATTGAGCTCAGGTTCATCCTGTTTCCACTGATCATCCTTGAGATGTTTCTACATCTTGATTGGAGTCCACCTGTAGTAAATTCAATTGATTGGACATGATTTGGAAAGGCACACACCTGTCTATATAAGGTCCCACTGTTGACAGTGCATGTCAGAGCAGAAACCAAGCCATGAAGTCAAAGGAATTGTCTGTGGACCTCCGAGACAGGATTGTAGTGAGGCACAGATCTGGGGAAGGGTACAAAAAAATGTCTACAGCTTTGAAGGTCCCGAAGAGCACAGTGGTCTCCGTCATTCGTAAATGGAAGAAGTTTGGATCCACCAGGACTCTTACTAAAGCTGGCCGCCCAGCCAAACTGAGCAATCGGGGGAGAAGGGCCTTGGTCAGGGAGGTGACCAAGAACCCCATGGTCACTCTGACAGAGCTCCAGCGTTCCTCTGTGGAGATGGGAGAACCTTCCAGAAGGACAACCATCTCTGCAGCACTCCACCAATCAGGCCTTTATGGTAGAGTGGCCAGACGGAAGCCTCTGCTCAGTAAAAGGCACATGACAGCCCGCTTGGAGTTTGCCAGAAAGCACCTAAAGGACTCTCAGACCATGAGAAACAAGATTCTCTGGTCTGATAAAACCAAGATTGAACTCTTTGGCCTGAATGCCAAACGTCACGTCTGGAGGAAACCAGGCACCTCTCATCACCTTGCTAATACCATCCCTACAGTGAAGCATGGTGGTGGCAGCATAATGCTGTGGGGATGTTTTTCAGCGGCAGGAACTGGGAGACTAGTCAGGATCGAGGGAAAGAAATCAGTCGAGGCCCGGGTTGCCAACGACTGCCACCGGTACTGTTAACCAGCAGGGTGCCGGTGGAAACTATAGGCGATTTTCCGTAGGAAGAACTACACGAACTCCTAGGCTGGCGCGAACTACAAGCGGAACTACCCCGTAGTCGGCCCTCTCGAGTGTCGTGTTTCCATCGCGATGTAGGAACCACCGGGGTCATGAGTTGACGTCAACATTTTGCGACAGTCCAAAGGAGTTGAATCAAGTGCAACTGGACTTGGTATACGTATATCCGTGAAGACGTTCCGCCTCTCATCCAAGAGGCTTCCTCAGTTCTTGCCTTTCTGACTAGACCAAGCTAGTCTGACTGGCTGGTGATGAGACTCAGAATTTATCCTCTAGGAGTCGTTGTCAGGGCTACTGATATGCGTGGCTCTTTGTGATCCGATGTTTACCAACACCCGTCGTAAACATCGATCCGCATATTTGATTTGGCAAAGATTTTGCCCTCCCTGATGCAGCCCTCCCCATTTATCCGGGCTTGGGACCGGCACTAAGAATGCACTGGCTTGTGCATCCTCAGTGGCTGGGTTAATTATTATTATTTTATTATTTTATTGAGTTAAACAATAACTACAATTACCACAACATATAACAATAAAACCGTAACAGCAAGAAGCCATTAATGATAATAAAGATAATAACTTAGTTAACAGTAACCACAGCAGTGCACACACACAACACATATACACACAAGCACACCCACACAACGCACACACACACCAGCACACACGCACACAACACACACACACACAACACACACACACAAAAACACACGCACACAACATGTACACACACCAATGTTTTTATAATCTTTTTTTAACAACATCCTTTATTTCTTCCATTATGTACCCCCATTCTCTTCTTCCTCTTCTCCATTTGGCCCCTGTCAATATTCTGCCCCTGCTCTGCATCCTCCTCCTTATCATATTCTTTATAGTATCTTATAATTCCATTATGATTGTGTAGTCCTGTCTCAGTGTTGTACTGTGTAAATTGTGTAAGCACAGCATCATGGCACATTGTGCGTCTTGGGAGAGAGATCTTCCTTTGTTGCTCTGCCTGAGCTTTCTTCCTGGTTTCCTCCCCGTTAAAGGTTTTAGGGAGTTGTTCCGTATCTGATGTGAGGGTCTAAGCACAGGATGTTGTGTTGCTGTAAAGCCCCTGAGGCACATTTGTAATTTGTGATATTGGGCGACACAAATAAAACTGACTTGACTTGACACCCCCCCTCCCAAAAAAATTGTCACAAAGTGTCACAAAAGTGTCACACCCCCGCCCGACCACTTGGCTCTGCTGCCTCGGGATGCCTGGTTGCCCCGTCGCTCAGAGGCCCTTGCTGCCGATCGACCCGGCCCCGGCTCTGTTCTGTCCTGGCCCCACGGTGGTGGAATGAACTCCCCACTGATGTCAGGACAGCGGAGTCGCGACCCATCTTTCGGCGCAGGTTGAAAACTCACCTCTTCAAGAACTACTACCCTGTTACTTGCGAGCGCTTTTACTTTACCATTGGTTTTGCTCTTAGAAGCTTGTTTAGAGAGAAGATGTACTTATGACCTCTGATGACTAGTAGCTTTCCTGATTTCCTACGTTAAATGATGCACTTATTGTAAGTCGCGTTGGATAAAAGCATCAGCTAAATGATTGTAATGTAATGTATTGTAATGTAGTGTAATGTAATGTGAAATTACAAGGGTGATGACCTTAAACACTGCGTGGGGTGAGGGATATGAATGGTGAAGTTTGAAGAGCAACTGAACTCACTGTTTCAGCTCGTACCTGCTGCTTTCAGAGACCAAAAAAAAAAAAAAAAACGTTTGAACCTGGGAAAAGTGGGTGGGTGTGGGCAGTGAGCGGGCATTAAGGTAGATACCATGGCCAAGACCTCACTCCAATCATGATTGAAAAAAGAAATACCCCTGCAACCCATTCAGTCATACATGCATAATGCTCGGGACTCAGCAGAAGTCCTGTGTGTCAGTCTGGAGGAGGGTTAGGAGCTAGGACTCAGTAGAAGTCCTGTGTGTGTCAGCCTGGAGGAGGGTTAGGGGGTAGGACTCAGTAGAAGTCCTGTGTGTCAGTCTGGAGGAGGGTTAGGAGCTAGGACTCAGTAGAAGTCCTGTGTGTGTCAGCCTGGAGGAGGGTTAGGGGGTAGGACTCAGTAGAAGTCCTGTGTGTGTCAGCCTGGAGGAGCGTTAGTGGGTAGGACTCAACAGAAGTCCCGTGTGTCAGTCTGGAGGACGGTTAGGGGGTTGGACACAGCAGAAGTCCTGTGTGTCAGTCTGGAGGAAGGTTAGGGGGTAGGACTCAGCAGAAGTCCTATGTGCCACCCTGGAGGAGGGTTAGGGGGTAGGACTCAGTAGAAGTCCTTTTTGTGTCAGTCTGGAGGAGGGTTAAGGGGTAGGACTCAGCAGAAGTCCCGTGTGTCAGTCTGGAGTAGGGTTAAGGGGTAGGACTCAGTAGAAGTCCTGTGTGTTTCAGTCTGGTGGAGGGTTAGGGGGTAGGACTCAGCAGAAGTCCTGTGTGTGTCCATCTGGAGGAGGGTTAGGGGGTAGGACTCAGTAGAAGGCCTGTGTGTGCCAGCCTGGAGGAGGGTTAGGAGCTACGACTCAGTAGAAGTCCTGTGTGTGTCAGTCTGGAGGAGGGTTAGGGGGTAGGACTCAGCAGAAGTCCTTTTTGTGTCAGTCTGGAGGAGGGTTAAGGGGTAGGACTCAGTAGAAGTCCTGTGTGTGTCAGTCTGGTGGAGGGTTAGGGGGTAGGACTCAGCAGAAGTCCTGTGTGTGTCCATCTGGAGGAGGGTTAGGGGGTAGGACTCAGTAGAAGTCCTGTGTGTGTCAGCCTGGAGGAGGGTTAGGGGGTAGGACTCAGTAGAAGTCCTGTGTGTGTCCATCTGGAGGAGGGTTAGGGGGTAGGACTCAGCAGAAGTCCTGTGTGTGTCTGTCTGGAGGAGGGTTAGGGGGTAGGACTCAGTAGAAGTCCTGTGTGTGTCAGCCTGGAGGAGGGTTAGGGGGTAGGACTCAGCAGAAGTCCTGTGTGTGTCCATCTGGAGGAGGGTTAGGGGGTAGGACTCAGTAGAAGTCCTTTGTGTGTCAGCCTGGAGGAGGGTTAGGGGGTAGGACTCAGTAGAAGTCCTGTGTGTGTCAGCCTGGAGGAGGGTTACGGGTAGGACTCAGCAGAAGTCCTGTGTGTGTCAGTCTGGAGGAGGGTTAGGGGGTAGGACTCAGCAGAAGTCCCGTGTGTCAGTCTGGAGGAGGGTTAGGGGGTAGGACTCAGTAGAAGTCCTTTTTGTGTCAGTCTGGAGGAGGGTTAAGGGGTAGGACTCAGCAGAAGTCCCGTGTGTCAGTCTGGAGTAGGGTTAAGGGGTAGGACTCAGTAGAAGTCCTGTGTGTTTCAGTCTGGTGGAGGGTTAGGGGGTAGGACTCAGCAGAAGTCCTGTGTGTGTCCATCTGGAGGAGGGTTAGGGGGTAGGACTCAGTAGAAGGCCTGTGTGTGCCAGCCTGGAGGAGGGTTAGGAGCTACGACTCAGTAGAAGTCCTGTGTGTGTCAGTCTGGTGGAGGGTTAGGGGGTAGGACTCAGCAGAAGTCCTTTTTGTGTCAGTCTGGAGGAGGGTTAAGGGGTAGGACTCAGTAGAAGTCCTGTGTGTGTCAGTCTGGTGGAGGGTTAGGGGGTAGGACTCAGCAGAAGTCCTGTGTGTGTCCATCTGGAGGAGGGTTAGGGGGTAGGACTCAGTAGAAGTCCTGTGTGTGTCAGCCTGGAGGAGGGTTAGGGGGTAGGACTCAGTAGAAGTCCTGTGTGTGTCCATCTGGAGGAGGGTTAGGGGGTAGGACTCAGCAGAAGTCCTGTGTGTGTCTGTCTGGAGGAGGGTTAGGGGGTAGGACTCAGTAGAAGTCCTGTGTGTGTCAGCCTGGAGGAGGGTTAGGGTGTAGGACTCAGCAGAAGTCCTGTGTGTGTCCATCTGGAGGAGGGTTAGGGGGTAGGACTCAGCAGAAGTCCTGTGTGTGTTAGTCTGGAGGAAGGTTAGGGGGTAGGACTCAGTAGAAGTCCTGTGTGTGTCAGCCTGGAGGAGGGTTAGGGGGTAGGACTCAGCAGAAGTCCTGTGTGTGTCCATCTGGAGGAGGGTTAGGGGGTAGGACTCAGTAGAAGTCCTTTGTGTGTCAGCCTGGAGGAGGGTTAGGGGGTAGGACTCAGTAGAAGTCCTGTGTGTGTCAGCCTGGAGGAGGGTTACGGGTAGGACTCAGCAGAAGTCCTGTGTGTGTCAGTCTGGAGGAGGGTTAGGAGCTAGGACTCAGTAGAAGTCCTGTGTGTGTCAGCCTGGAGGAGGGTTAGGGGGTAGGACTCAGTAGAAGTCCTGTGTGTCAGTCTGGAGGAGGGTTAGGAGCTAGGACTCAGTAGAAGTCCTGTGTGTGTCAGCCTGGAGGAGGGTTAGGGGGTAGGACTCAGTAGAAGTCCTGTGTGTGTCAGCCTGGAGGAGCGTTAGTGGGTAGGACTCAACAGAAGTCCCGTGTGTCAGTCTGGAGGACGGTTAGGGGGTTGGACACAGCAGAAGTCCTGTGTGTCAGTCTGGAGGAAGGTTAGGGGGTAGGACTCAGCAGAAGTCCTATGTGCCACCCTGGAGGAGGGTTAGGGGGTAGGACTCAGTAGAAGTCCTTTTTGTGTCAGTCTGGAGGAGGGTTAAGGGGTAGGACTCAGCAGAAGTCCCGTGTGTCAGTCTGGAGTAGGGTTAAGGGGTAGGACTCAGTAGAAGTCCTGTGTGTTTCAGTCTGGTGGAGGGTTAGGGGGTAGGACTCAGCAGAAGTCCTGTGTGTGTCCATCTGGAGGAGGGTTAGGGGGTAGGACTCAGTAGAAGGCCTGTGTGTGCCAGCCTGGAGGAGGGTTAGGAGCTACGACTCAGTAGAAGTCCTGTGTGTGTCAGTCTGGAGGACGGTTAGGGGGTAGGACTCAGCAGAAGTCCTTTTTGTGTCAGTCTGGAGGAGGGTTAAGGGGTAGGACTCAGTAGAAGTCCTGTGTGTGTCAGTCTGGTGGAGGGTTAGGGGGTAGGACTCAGCAGAAGTCCTGTGTGTGTCCATCTGGAGGAGGGTTAGGGGGTAGGACTCAGTAGGAGTCCTGTGTGTGTCAGCCTGGAGGAGGGTTAGGGGGTAGGACTCAGTAGAAGTCCTGTGTGTGTCCATCTGGAGGAGGGTTAGGGGGTAGGACTCAGCAGAAGTCCTGTGTGTGTCTGTCTGGAGGAGGGTTAGGGGGTAGGACTCAGTAGAAGTCCTGTGTGTGTCAGCCTGGAGGAGGGTTAGGGTGTAGGACTCAGCAGAAGTCCTGTGTGTGTCCATCTGGAGGAGGGTTAGGGGGTAGGACTCAGCAGAAGTCCTGTGTGTGTTAGTCTGGAGGAAGGTTAGGGGGTAGGACTCAGTAGAAGTCCTGTGTGTGTCAGCCTGGAGGAGGGTTAGGGGGTAGGACTCAGCAGAAGTCCTGTGTGTGTCCATCTGGAGAAGGGTTAGGGGGTAGGACTCAGTAGAAGTCCTTTGTGTGTCAGCCTGGAGGAGGGTTAGGGGGTAGGACTCAGTAGAAGTCCTGTGTGTGTCAGCCTGGAGGAGGGTTACGGGTAGGACTCAGCAGAAGTCCTGTGTGTGTCAGTCTGGAGGAGGGTTAGGGGGTAGGACTCAGCAGAAGTCCCGTGTGTCAGTCTGGAGGAGGGTTAGGGGGTAGGACTCAGTAGAAGTCCTTTTTGTGTCAGTCTGGAGGAGGGTTAAGGGGTAGGACTCAGCAGAAGTCCCGTGTGTCAGTCTGGAGTAGGGTTAAGGGGTAGGACTCAGTAGAAGTCCTGTGTGTTTCAGTCTGGTGGAGGGTTAGGGGGTAGGACTCAGCAGAAGTCCTGTGTGTGTCCATCTGGAGGAGGGTTAGGGGGTAGGACTCAGTAGAAGGCCTGTGTGTGCCAGCCTGGAGGAGGGTTAGGAGCTACGACTCAGTAGAAGTCCTGTGTGTGTCAGTCTGGTGGAGGGTTAGGGGGTAGGACTCAGCAGAAGTCCTTTTTGTGTCAGTCTGGAGGAGGGTTAAGGGGTAGGACTCAGTAGAAGTCCTGTGTGTGTCAGTCTGGTGGAGGGTTAGGGGGTAGGACTCAGCAGAAGTCCTGTGTGTGTCCATCTGGAGGAGGGTTAGGGGGTAGGACTCGGTAGAAGTCCTGTGTGTGTCAGCCTGGAGGAGGGTTAGGGGGTAGGACTCAGTAGAAGTCCTGTGTGTGTCCATCTGGAGGAGGGTTAGGGGGTAGGACTCAGCAGAAGTCCTGTGTGTGTCTGTCTGGAGGAGGGTTAGGGGGTAGGACTCAGTAGAAGTCCTGTGTGTGTCAGCCTGGAGGAGGGTTAGGGTGTAGGACTCAGCAGAAGTCCTGTGTGTGTCCATCTGGAGGAGGGTTAGGGGGTAGGACTCAGCAGAAGTCCTGTGTGTGTTAGTCTGGAGGAAGGTTAGGGGTTAGGACTCAGTAGAAGTCCTGTGTGTGTCAGCCTGGAGGAGGGTTAGGGGGTAGGACTCAGCAGAAGTCCTGTGTGTGTCCATCTGGAGGAGGGTTAGGGGGTAGGACTCAGTAGAAGTCCTTTGTGTGTCAGCCTGGAGGAGGGTTAGGGGGTAGGACTCAGTAGAAGTCCTGTGTGTGTCAGCCTGGAGGAGGGTTACGGGTAGGACTCAGCAGAAGTCCTGTGTGTGTCAGTCTGGAGGAGGGTTAGGGGGTAGGACTCAGCAGAAGTCCCGTGTGTCAGTCTGGAGGAGGGTTAGGGGGTAGGACTCAGTAGAAGTCCTGTGTGTCCATCTGGAGGAGGGTTAGGGGGTAGGACTTAGCAGAAGTCCTGTGTGTGTCAGACTAGAGGAGATTTAGGGGGTAGGACTCAGCAGAAGTCCTGTGTGTGTTAGTCTGGAGGAGGGTTAGGGGGTAGGACTCAGCAGAAGTCCTGTGTGTGTCTGTCTGGAGGAGGGTTAGGGGGTAGAACTCAGTAGAAGTCCTGTGTGTGTCAGCCTGGAGGAGGGTTAGGCTGTAGGACTCAGCAGAAGTCCTGTGTGTGTCAGCCTGGAGGAGGGTTAGGGTGTAGGACTCAGCAGAAGTCCTGTGTGTCCATCTGGAGGAGGGTTAGGGGGTAGGACTCAGCAGAAGTCCTGTGTGTGTCCATCTGGAGGGGGTTAGGGGGTAGGACTCAGTAGAAGTCCTGTGTGTGTCAGCCTGGAGGAGGGTTAGGGTGTAGGACTCAGCAGAAGTCCTGTGTGTGTCCATCTGGAGGAGGGTTAGGGGGTAGGACTCAGCAGAAGTTCTGTGTGTGTTAGTCTGGAGGAAGGTTAGGGGGTAGGACTCAGTAGAAGTCCTGTGTGTGTCAGCCTGGAGGAGGGTTAGGGGGTAGGACTCAGCAGAAGTCCTGTGTGTGTCCATCTGGAGGAGGGTTAGGGGGTAGGACTCAGCAGAAGTCCTGTGTGTGTCTATCTGGAGGAGGGTTAGGGGGTAGGACTCAGCAGAAGTCCTGTGTGTGTCCATCTGGAGGAGGGTTAGGGGGTAGAACTCAGTAGAAGTCCTGTGTGTGTCAGCCTGGAGGAGGATTAGGGGGTAGGACTCAGCAGAAGTCCTGTGTGTGTCAGTCGGGAGGAGGGTTAGGAGGTAGGACTCAGCAGAAGTCCTGTGTGTGTCAGTCGGGAGGAGGGTTAGGGGGTAGGGCTCAGCAGAAGTCCTGTGTGTGTCCATCTGGAGGAGGGTTAAGGGGTAGGACTCAGCAGAAGTCCTGTGTGTGTTAGTCTGGAGGAGGGTTAGGGGGTAGGACTCAGCAGAAGTCTCGTGTGTGTCCATCTGGAGGAGGGTTAGGGGGTAGGACTCAGCAGAAGTCCTGTGTGTGTGAGACTAGAGGAGATTTAGGGGGTAGGACTCAGCAGAAGTCCTGTGTGTGTCAGACTAGAGGATATTTAGGGGGTAGGACTCAGCAGAAGTCCTGTGTGTGTCAGTCTGGAGGAGGGTTGGGGTGTAGGACTCAGTAGAAGTCCTGTGTGTGTCAGTCTGGAGGAGGGTTTGGGGGTAGGACTCAGTAGAAGTCCTCTGTGTGTCCACATCTGGAGGAGGGTTAGGGGGTAGGACTCAGTAGAAGTCCTGTGTATGTCAGTCTGGAGGAGGGTTAGGGGGTAGGACTCAGTAGAAGTCCTCTGTGTGTCCACATCTGGAGGAGGGTTAGGGGGTAGGACTCAGTAGAAGTCCCGTGTGTCAGTCTGGAGGAGGGTTAGGGGGTAGGACTCAGCAGAAGTCCTGTGTGTGCAAGCCTGGAGGAGGGTTAGGGGGTAGAACTCAGTAGAAGTCCTTTGTGTCAGTCTGGAGGAGGGTTAGGGGGTAGGACTCAGCAGAAGTCCTGTGTGTGTCAGCCTGGAGGAGGGTTAGGGGGTAGGACTCAGTAGAAGTCCTGTGTGTGTCATTTTGGTGGAGGGTTAGGGGGTAGGACTCAGCAGAAGTCCTGTGTGTGTCAGTGTGGAGGAGGGTTAAGGGGTAGGACTCAGTAGAAGTCCTGTGTGTGTCAGCCTGGAGGAGGGTTAGGGGGTAAGACTCAGTAGAAGTCCTGTGTGTGTCCATCTGGAGGAGGGTCAGGGGGTAGGACTCAGTAGAAGTCCTGTGTGTGTCAGCCTGGAGGAGGGTTAGGGGGTAGGACTCAGCAGAAGTCCTGTGTGTGTCCATCTGGAGGAGGGTTAGGGGGTAGGACTCAGTAGAAGTCCTGTGTGTGTCAGCCTGGAGGAGGGTTAGGGGGTAGGACTCAGTAGAAGTCCTGTGTGTCAGCCTGGAGGAGGGTTAGGAGGTAGGACTCAGTAGAAGTCCTGTGTGTGTCAGTCTGGAGGAGGGTTAGGGGGTAGGACTCAGCAGAAGTCCTGTTTGTGTCAGTGTGGAGGAGGGTTAGGTGGTAGGACTCAGCAGAAGTCCTGTGTGTCAGTCTGGAGGAGGGTTAGGGGGTAGGACTCAGTAGAAGTCCTGTGTGTCTGCCTGGAGGAGGGTTAGGGGGTAGGACTCAGTAGAAGTCCTGTGTGTCAGTCTGGAGGAGGGTTAGGGGGTAGGACTCAGCAGAAGTCCTGTGTGTGTCAACCTGGAGGAGGGTTAGGGGGTAGGACTCAGTAGAAGTCCTGTGTGTGTCAGCCTGGAGGAGGGTTAGGGGGTAGGACTCAGTAGAAGTCCTCTGTGTGTTAGTCTGGAGGAGGGTTAGGGGGTAGGACTCAGTAGAAGTCCTGTGTGTGTCATCCTGGAGGAGGGTTAGGCTGTAGGACTCAGAAGAAGTCCTGTGTGTGTCAGTCGGGAGGAGGGTTAGGAGGTAGTACTCAGCAGAAGTCCTGTGTGTGTCAGTCGGGAGGAGGGTTAGGGGGTAGGGCTCAGCAGAAGTCCTGTGTGTGTCCATCTGGAGGAGGGTTAAGGGGTAGGACTCAGCAGAAGTCCTGTGTGTGTTAGTCTGGAGGAGGGTTAGGGGGTAGGACTCAGCAGAAGTCTCGTGTGTGTCCATCTGGAGGAGGGTTAGGGGGTAGGACTCAGCAGAAGTCCTGTGTGTGTGAGACTAGAGGAGATTTAGGGGGTAGGACTCAGCAGAAGTCCTGTGTGTGTCAGACTAGAGGATATTTAGGGGGTAGGACTCAGCAGAAGTCCTGTGTGTGTCAGTCTGGAGGAGGGTTGGGGTGTAGGACTCAGTAGAAGTCCTGTGTGTGTCAGTCTGGAGGAGGGTTTGGGGGTAGGACTCAGTAGAAGTCCTCTGTGTGTCCACATCTGGAGGAGGGTTAGGGGGTAGGACTCAGTAGAAGTCCTGTGTATGTCAGTCTGGAGGATGGTTAGGGGGTAGGACTCAGTAGAAGTCCTCTGTGTGTCCACATCTGGAGGAGGGTTAGGGGGTAGGACTCAGTAGAAGTCCCGTGTGTCAGTCTGGAGGAGGGTTAGGGGGTAGGACTCAGCAGAAGTCCTGTGTGTGCAAGCCTGGAGGAGGGTTAGGGGGTAGAACTCAGTAGAAGTCCTGTGTGTCAGTCTGGAGGAGGGTTAGGGGGTAGGACTCAGCAGAAGTCCTGTGTGTGTCAGCCTGGAGGAGGGTTAGGGGGTAGGACTCAGTAGAAGTCCTGTGTGTGTCATTTTGGTGGAGGGTTAGGGGGTAGGACTCAGCAGAAGTCCTGTGTGTGTCAGTGTGGAGGAGGGTTAAGGGGTAGGACTCAGTAGAAGTCCTGTGTGTGTCAGCCTGGAGGAGGGTTAGGGGGTAAGACTCAGTAGAAGTCCTGTGTGTGTCCATCTGGAGGAGGGTCAGGGGGTAGGACTCAGTAGAAGTCCTGTGTGTGTCAGCCTGGAGGAGGGTTAGGGGGTAGGACTCAGCAGAAGTCCTGTGTGTGTCCATCTGGAGGAGGGTTAGGGGGTAGGACTCAGTAGAAGTCCTGTGTGTGTCAGCCTGGAGGAGGGTTAGGGGGTAGGACTCAGTAGAAGTCCTGTGTGTCAGCCTGGAGGAGGGTTAGGAGGTAGGACTCAGTAGAAGTCCTGTGTGTCAGTCTTGAGGAGGGTTAGGGGGTAGGACTCAGCAGAAGTCCTGTTTGTGTCAGTGTGGAGGAGGGTTAGGTGGTAGGACTCAGCAGAAGTCCTGTGTGTCAGTCTGGAGGAGGGTTAGGGGGTAGGACTCAGTAGAAGTCCTGTGTGTCTGCCTGGAGGAGGGTTAGGGGGTAGGACTCAGTAGAAGTCCTGTGTGTCAGTCTGGAGGAGGGTTAGGGGGTAGGACTCAGCAGAAGTCCTGTGTGTGTCAGCCTGGAGGAGGGTTAGGGGGTAGGACTCAGTAGAAGTCCTGTGTGTGTCAGCCTGGAGGAGGGTTAGGGGGTAGGACTCAGTAGAAGTCCTCTGTGTGTTAGTCTGGAGGAGGGTTAGGGGGTAGGACTCAGTAGAAGTCCTGTGTGTGTCATCCTGGAGGAGGGTTAGGCTGTAGGACTCAGAAGAAGTCCTGTGTTTGTCAGCCTGGAGGAGGGTTAGGGTGTAGGACTCAGCAGAAGTCCTGTGTGTCCATCTGGAGGAGGGTTAGGGGGTAGGACTCAGCAGAAGTCCTGTGTGTGTCCATCTGGAGGAGGGTTAAGGGGTAGGACTCAGCAGAAGTCCTGTGTGTGTTAGTCTGGAGGAGGGTTAGGGGGTAGGACTCAGCAGAAGTCTCGTGTGTGTCCATCTGGAGGAGGGTTAGGGGGTAGGACTCAGCAGAAGTCCTGTGTGTGTGAGACTAGAGGAGATTTAGGGGGTAGGACTCAGCAGAAGTCCTGTGTGTGTCAGACTAGAGGATATTTAGGGGGTAGGACTCAGCAGAAGTCCTGTGTGTGTCAGTCTGGAGGAGGGTTAGGGTGTAGGACTCAGTAGAAGTCCTGTGTGTGTCAGTCTGGAGGAGGGTTTGGGGGTAGGACTCAGTAGAAGTCCTCTGTGTGTCCACATCTGGAGGAGGGTTAGGGGGTAGGACTCAGTAGAAGTCCTGTGTATGTCAGTCTGGAGGAGGGTTAGGGGGTAGGAGTCAGTAGAAGTCCTCTGTGTGTCCACATCTGGAGGAGGGTTAGGGGGTAGGACTCAGTAGAAGTCCCGTGTGTCAGTCTGGAGGAGGGTTAGGGGGTAGGACTCAGCAGAAGTCCTGTGTGTGCAAGCCTGGAGGAGGGTTAGGGGGTAGAACTCAGTAGAAGTCCTGTGTGTCAGTCTGGAGGAGGGTTAGGGGGTAGGACTCAGCAGAAGTCCTGTGTGTGTCAGCCTGGAGGAGGGTTAGGGTGTAGGACTCAGTAGAAGTCCTGTGTGTGTCATTTTGGTGGAGGGTTAGGGGGTAGGACTCAGCAGAAGTCCTGTGTGTGTCAGTGTGGAGGAGGGTTAAGGGGTAGGACTCAGTAGAAGTCCTGTGTGTGTCAGCCTGGAGGAGGGTTAGGGGGTAGGACTCAGTAGAAGTCCTGTGTGTGTCCATCTGGAGGAGGGTCAGGGGGTAGGACTCAGTAGAAGTCCTGTGTGTGTCAGCCTGGAGGAGGGTTAGGGGGTAGGACTCAGCAGAAGTCCTGTGTGTGTCCATCTGGAGGAGGGTTAGGGGGTAGAACTCAGTAGAAGTCCTGTGTGTGTCAGCCTGGAGGAGGGTTAGGGGGTAGGACTCAGTAGAAGTCCTGTTTGTCAGTCTGGAGGAGGGTTAGGGGGTAGGACTCAGCAGAAGTCCTGTTTGTGTCAGTGTGGAGGAGGGTTAGGTGGTAGGACTCAGCAGAAGTCCTGTGTGTCAGTCTGGAGGAGGGTTAGGGGGTAGGACTCAGTAGAAGTCCTGTGTGTCTGCCTGGAGGAGGGTTAGGGGGTAGGACTCAGTAGAAGTCCTGTGTGTCAGTCTGGAGGAGGGTTAAGGGGTAGGACTCAGTAGAAGTCCTGTGTGTGTCAGCCTGGAGGAGGGTTAGGGGGTAAGACTCAGTAGAAGTCCTGTGTGTGTCCATCTGGAGGAGGGTCAGGGGGTAGGACTCAGTAGAAGTCCTGTGTGTGTCAGCCTGGAGGAGGGTTAGGGGGTAGGACTCAGCAGAAGTCCTGTGTGTGTCCATCTGGAGGAGGGTTAGGGGGTAGGACTCAGTAGAAGTCCTGTGTGTGTCAGCCTGGAGGAGGGTTAGGGGGTAGGACTCAGTAGAAGTCCTGTGTGTCAGCCTGGAGGAGGGTTAGGAGGTAGGACTCAGTAGAAGTCCTGTGTGTCAGTCTTGAGGAGGGTTAGGGGGTAGGACTCAGCAGAAGTCCTGTTTGTGTCAGTGTGGAGGAGGGTTAGGTGGTAGGACTCAGCAGAAGTCCTGTGTGTCAGTCTGGAGGAGGGTTAGGGGGTAGGACTCAGTAGAAGTCCTGTGTGTCTGCCTGGAGGAGGGTTAGGGGGTAGGACTCAGTAGAAGTCCTGTGTGTCAGTCTGGAGGAGGGTTAGGGGGTAGGACTCAGCAGAAGTCCTGTGTGTGTCAGCCTGGAGGAGGGTTAGGGGGTAGGACTCAGTAGAAGTCCTGTGTGTGTCAGCCTGGAGGAGGGTTAGGGGGTAGGACTCAGTAGAAGTCCTCTGTGTGTTAGTCTGGAGGAGGGTTAGGGGGTAGGACTCAGTAGAAGTCCTGTGTGTGTCATCCTGGAGGAGGGTTAGGCTGTAGGACTCAGAAGAAGTCCTGTGTTTGTCAGCCTGGAGGAGGGTTAGGGTGTAGGACTCAGCAGAAGTCCTGTGTGTCCATCTGGAGGAGGGTTAGGGGGTAGGACTCAGCAGAAGTCCTGTGTGTGTCCATCTGGAGGAGGGTTAAGGGGTAGGACTCAGCAGAAGTCCTGTGTGTGTTAGTCTGGAGGAGGGTTAGGGGGTAGGACTCAGCAGAAGTCTCGTGTGTGTCCATCTGGAGGAGGGTTAGGGGGTAGGACTCAGCAGAAGTCCTGTGTGTGTGAGACTAGAGGAGATTTAGGGGGTAGGACTCAGCAGAAGTCCTGTGTGTGTCAGACTAGAGGATATTTAGGGGGTAGGACTCAGCAGAAGTCCTGTGTGTGTCAGTCTGGAGGAGGGTTAGGGTGTAGGACTCAGTAGAAGTCCTGTGTGTGTCAGTCTGGAGGAGGGTTTGGGGGTAGGACTCAGTAGAAGTCCTCTGTGTGTCCACATCTGGAGGAGGGTTAGGGGGTAGGACTCAGTAGAAGTCCTGTGTATGTCAGTCTGGAGGAGGGTTAGGGGGTAGGACTCAGTAGAAGTCCTCTGTGTGTCCACATCTGGAGGAGGTTTAGGGGGTAGGACTCAGTAGAAGTCCCGTGTGTCAGTCTGGAGGAGGGTTAGGGGGTAGGACTCAGCAGAAGTCCTGTGTGTGCAAGCCTGGAGGAGGGTTAGGGGGTAGAACTCAGTAGAAGTCCTGTGTGTCAGTCTGGAGGAGGGTTAGGGGGTAGGACTCAGCAGAAGTCCTGTGTGTGTCAGCCTGGAGGAGGGTTAGGGTGTAGGACTCAGTAGAAGTCCTGTGTGTGTCATTTTGGTGGAGGGTTAGGGGGTAGGACTCAGCAGAAGTCCTGTGTGTGTCAGTGTGGAGGAGGGTTAAGGGGTAGGACTCAGTAGAAGTCCTGTGTGTGTCAGCCTGGAGGAGGGTTAGGGGGTAGGACTCAGTAGAAGTCCTGTGTGTGTCCATCTGGGGGAGGGTCAGGGGGTAGGACTCAGTAGAAGTCCTGTGTGTGTCAGCCTGGAGGAGGGTTAGGGGGTAGGACTCAGCAGAAGTCCTGTGTGTGTCCATCTGGAGGAGGGTTAGGGGGTAGAACTCAGTAGAAGTCCTGTGTGTGTCAGCCTGGAGGAGGGTTAGGGGGTAGGACTCAGTAGAAGTCCTGTTTGTCAGTCTGGAGGAGGGTTAGGGGGTAGGACTCAGCAGAAGTCCTGTTTGTGTCAGTGTGGAGGAGGGTTAGGTGGTAGGACTCAGCAGAAGTCCTGTGTGTCAGTCTGGAGGAGGGTTAGGGGGTAGGACTCAGTAGAAGTCCTGTGTGTCTGCCTGGAGGAGGGTTAGGGGGTAGGACTCAGTAGAAGTCCTGTGTGTCAGTCTGGAGGAGGGTTAGGGGGTAGGACTCAGCAGAAGTCCTGTGTGTGTCAGCCTGGAGGAGGGTTAGGGGGTAGGACTCAGTAGAAGTCCTGTGTGTGTTAGTCTGGAGGAGGGTTAGGGGGTAGGACTCAGTAGAAGTCCTGTGTGTGTCATCCTGGAGGAGGGTTAGGCTGTAGGACTCAGAAGAAGTCCTGTGTTTGTCAGCCTGGAGGAGGGTTAGGGTGTAGGACTCAGCAGAAGTCCTGTGTGTCCATCTGGAGGAGGGTTAGGGGGTAGGACTCAGCAGAAGTCCTGTGTGTGTCCATCTGGAGGGGGTTAGGGGGTAGGACTCAGTAGAAGTCCTGTGTGTGTCCATCTGGAGGAGGGTTAGGGGGTAGGACTCAGTAGAAGTCCTGTGTGTGTCCATCTGGAGGGGGTTAGGGGGTAGGACTCAGTAGAAGTCCTGTGTGTGTCAGCCTGGAGGAGGGTTAGGGTGTAGGACTCAGCAGAAGTCCTGTGTGTGTCCACCTGGAGGAGGGTTAGGGGGTATGACTCAGCAGAAGTTCTGTGTGTGTTAGTCTGGAGGAAGATTAGGGGGTAGGACTCAGTAGAAGTCCTGTGTGTGTCAGCCTGGAGGAGGGTTAGGGGGTAGGACTCAGTAGAAGTCCTGTGTGTGTCATTTTGGTGGAGGGTTAGGGGGTAGGACTCAGCAGAAGTCCTGTGTGTGTCAGTGTGGAGGAGGGTTAAGGGGTAGGACTCAGTAGAAGTCCTGTGTGTGTCAGCCTGGAGGAGGGTTAGGGGGTAGGACTCAGTAGAAGTCCTGTGTGTGTCCATCTGGAGGAGGGTCAGGGGGTAGGACTCAGTAGAAGTCCTGTGTGTGTCAGCCTGGAGGAGGGTTAGGGGGTAGGACTCAGCAGAAGTCCTGTGTGTGTCCATCTGGAGGAGGGTTAGGGGGTAGGACTCAGTAGAAGTCCTGTGTGTGTCAGCCTGGAGGAGGGTTAGGGGGTAGGACTCAGTAGAAGTCCTGTTTGTCAGTCTGGAGGAGGGTTAGGGGGTAGGACTCAGCAGAAGTCCTGTTTGTGTCAGTGTGGAGGAGGGTTAGGTGGTAGGACTCAGCAGAAGTCCTGTGTGTCAGTCTGGAGGAGGGTTAGGGGGTAGGACTCAGTAGAAGTCCTGTGTGTCTGCCTGGAGGAGGGTTAGGGGGTAGGACTCAGTAGAAGTCCTGTGTATGTCAGTCTGGAGGAGGGTTAGGGGGTAGGACTCAGTAGAAGTCCTCTGTGTGTCCACATCTGGAGGAGGGTTAGGGGGTAGGACTCAGTAGAAGTCCCGTGTGTCAGTCTGGAGGAGGGTTAGGGGGTAGGACCCAGCAGAAGTCCTGTGTGTGCAAGCCTGGAGGAGGGTTAGGGGGTAGAACTCAGTAGAAGTCCTGTGTGTCAGTCTGGAGGAGGGTTAGGGGGTAGGACTCAGCAGAAGTCCTGTGTGTGTCAGCCTGGAGGAGGGTTAGGGTGTAGGACTCAGTAGAAGTCCTGTGTGTCATTTTGGTGGAGGGTTAGGGGGTAGGACTCAGCAGAAGTCCTGTGTGTGTCAGTGTGGAGGAGGGTTAAGGGGTAGGACTCAGTAGAAGTCCTGTGTGTGTCAGCCTGGAGGAGGGTTAGGGGGTAGGACTCAGTAGAAGTCCTGTGTGTGTCCATCTGGAGGAGGGTCAGGGGGTAGGACTCAGTAGAAGTCCTGTGTGTGTCAGCCTGGAGGAGGGTTAGGGGGTAGGACTCAGCAGAAGTCCTGTGTGTGTCCATCTGGAGGAGGGTTAGGGGGTAGGACTCAGTAGAAGTCCTGTGTGTGTCAGCCTGGAGGAGGGTTAGGGGGTAGGACTCAGTAGAAGTCCTGTTTGTCAGTCTGGAGGAGGGTTAGGGGGTAGGACTCAGCAGAAGTCCTGTTTGTGTCAGTGTGGAGGAGGGTTAGGTGGTAGGACTCAGCAGAAGTCCTGTGTGTCAGTCTGGAGGAGGGTTAGGGGGTAGGACTCAGTAGAAGTCCTGTGTGTCTGCCTGGAGGAGGGTTAGGGGGTAGGACTCAGTAGAAGTCCTGTGTGTCAGTCTGGAGGAGGGTTAGGGGGTAGGACTCAGCAGAAGTCCTGTGTGTGTCAGCCTGGAGGAGGGTTAGGGGGTAGGACTCAGTAGAAGTCCTGTGTGTGTTAGTCTGGAGGAGGGTTAGGGGGTAGGACTCAGTAGAAGTCCTGTGTGTGTCATCCTGGAGGAGGGTTAGGCTGTAGGACTCAGAAGAAGTCCTGTGTTTGTCAGCCTGGAGGAGGGTTAGGGTGTAGGACTCAGCAGAAGTCCTGTGTGTCCATCTGGAGGAGGGTTAGGGGGTAGGACTCAGCAGAAGTCCTGTGTGTGTCCATCTGGAGGGGGTTAGGGGGTAGGACTCAGTAGAAGTCCTGTGTGTGTCCATCTGGAGGAGGGTTAGGGGGTAGGACTCAGTAGAAGTCCTGTGTGTGTCCATCTGGAGGGGGTTAGGGGGTAGGACTCAGTAGAAGTCCTGTGTGTGTCAGCCTGGAGGAGGGTTAGGGTGTAGGACTCAGCAGAAGTCCTGTGTGTGTCCATCTGGAGGAGGGTTAGGGGGTAGGACTCAGCAGAAGTCCTGTGTGTGTTAGTCTGGAGGAAGATTAGGGGGTAGGACTCAGTAGAAGTCCTGTGTGTGTCAGCCTGGAGGAGGGTTAGGGGGTAGGACTCAGCAGAAGTCCTGTGTGTGTCAGTCTGGAGGAGGGTTAGGGGGTAGGACTCAGCAGAAGTCCTGTGTGTGTTAGTCTGGAGGAGGGTTAGGCTGTAGGACTCAGAAGAAGTCCTGTGTTTGTCAGCCTGGAGGAGGGTTAGGGTGTAGGACTCAGCAGAAGTCCTGTGTGTCCATCTGGAGGAGGGTTAGGGGGTAGGACTCAGCAGAAGTCCTGTGTGTGTCCATCTGGAGGAGGGTTAAGGGGTAGGACTCAGCAGAAGTCCTGTGTGTGTTAGTCTGGAGGAGGGTTAGGGGGTAGGACTCAGCAGAAGTCTCGTGTGTGTCCATCTGGAGGAGGGTTAGGGGGTAGGACTCAGCAGAAGTCCTGTGTGTGTGAGACTAGAGGAGATTTAGGGGGTAGGACTCAGCAGAAGTCCTGTGTGTGTCAGACTAGAGGATATTTAGGGGGTAGGACTCAGCAGAAGTCCTGTGTGTGTCAGTCTGGAGGAGGGTTAGGGTGTAGGACTCAGTAGAAGTCCTGTGTGTGTCAGTCTGGAGGAGGGTTTGGGGGTAGGACTCAGTAGAAGTCCTCTGTGTGTCCACATCTGGAGGAGGGTTAGGGGGTAGGACTCATTAGAAGTCCTGTGTATGTCAGTCTGGAGGAGGGTTAGGGGGTAGGACTCAGTAGAAGTCCTCTGTGTGTCCACATCTGGAGGAGGGTTAGGGGGTAGGACTCAGTAGAAGTCCCGTGTGTCAGTCTGGAGGAGGGTTAGGGGGTAGGACTCAGCAGAAGTCCTGTGTGTGCAAGCCTGGAGGAGGGTTAGGGGGTAGAACTCAGTAGAAGTCCTGTGTGTCAGTCTGGAGGAGGGTTAGGGGGTAGGACTCAGCAGAAGTCCTGTGTGTGTCAGCCTGGAGGAGGGTTAGGGTGTAGGACTCAGTAGAAGTCCTGTGTGTGTCATTTTGGTGGAGGGTTAGGGGGTAGGACTCAGCAGAAGTCCTGTGTGTGTCAGTGTGGAGGAGGGTTAAGGGGTAGGACTCAGTAGAAGTCCTGTGTGTGTCAGCCTGGAGGAGGGTTAGGGGGTAGGACTCAGTAGAAGTCCTGTGTGTGTCCATCTGGAGGAGGGTCAGGGGGTAGGACTCAGTAGAAGTCCTGTGTGTGTCAGCCTGGAGGAGGGTTAGGGGGTAGGACTCAGCAGAAGTCCTGTGTGTGTCCATCTGGAGGAGGGTTAGGGGGTAGGACTCAGTAGAAGTCCTGTGTGTGTCAGCCTGGAGGAGGGTTAGGGGGTAGGACTCAGTAGAAGTCCTGTTTGTCAGTCTGGAGGAGGGTTAGGGGGTAGGACTCAGCAGAAGTCCTGTTTGTGTCAGTGTGGAGGAGGGTTAGGTGGTAGGACTCAGCAGAAGTCCTGTGTGTCAGTCTGGAGGAGGGTTAGGGGGTAGGACTCAGTAGAAGTCCTGTGTGTCTGCCTGGAGGAGGGTTAGGGGGTAGGACTCAGTAGAAGTCCTGTGTGTCAGTCTGGAGGAGGGTTAGGGGGTAGGACTCAGCAGAAGTCCTGTGTGTGTCAGCCTGGAGGAGGGTTAGGGGGTAGGACTCAGTAGAAGTCCTGTGTGTGTTAGTCTGGAGGAGGGTTAGGGGGTAGGACTCAGTAGAAGTCCTGTGTGTGTCAGCCTGGAGGAGGGTTAGGGGGTAGGACTCAGCAGAAGTCCTCTGTGTGTCCATCTGGAGGAGGGTTAGGGGGTAGGACTCAGTAGAAGTCCTGTGTGTGTCAGCCTGGAGGAGGGTTAGGGGGTAGGACTCAGTAGAAGTCCTGTTTGTCAGTCTGGAGGAGGGTTAGGGGGTAGGACTCAGCAGAAGTCCTGTTTGTGTCAGTGTGGAGGAGGGTTAGGTGGTAGGACTCAGCAGAAGTCCTGTGTGTCAGTCTGGAGGAGGGTTAGGGGGTAGGACTCAGTAGAAGTCCTGTGTGTCTGCCTGGAGGAGGGTTAGGGGGTAGGACTCAGTAGAAGTCCTGTGTGTCAGTCTGGAGGAGGGTTAGGGGGTAGGACTCAGCAGAAGTCCTGTGTGTGTCAGCCTGGAGGAGGGTTAGGGGGTAGGACTCAGTAGAAGTCCTGTGTGTGTTAGTCTGGAGGAGGGTTAGGGGGTAGGACTCAGTAGAAGTCCTGTGTGTGTCATCCTGGAGGAGGGTTAGGCTGTAGGACTCAGAAGAAGTCCTGTGTTTGTCAGCCTGGAGGAGGGTTAGGGTGTAGGACTCAGCAGAAGTCCTGTGTGTCCATCTGGAGGAGGGTTAGGGGGTAGGACTCAGCAGAAGTCCTGTGTGTGTCCATCTGGAGGGGGTTAGGGGGTAGGACTCAGTAGAAGTCCTGTGTGTGTCCATCTGGAGGAGGGTTAGGGGGTAGGACTCAGTAGAAGTCCTGTGTGTGTCCATCTGGAGGGGGTTAGGGGGTAGGACTCAGTAGAAGTCCTGTGTGTGTCAGCCTGGAGGAGGGTTAGGGTGTAGGACTCAGCAGAAGTCCTGTGTGTGTCCATCTGGAGGAGGGTTAGGGGGTAGGACTCAGCAGAAGTCCTGTGTGTGTTAGTCTGGAGGAAGATTAGGGGGTAGGACTCAGTAGAAGTCCTGTGTGTGTCAGCCTGGAGGAGGGTTAGGGGGTAGGACTCAGCAGAAGTCCTGTGTGTGTCAGTCTGGAGGAGGGTTAGGGGGTAGGACTCAGCAGAAGTCCTGTGTGTGTTAGTCTGGAGGAGGGTTAGGCTGTAGGACTCAGAAGAAGTCCTGTGTTTGTCAGCCTGGAGGAGGGTTAGGGTGTAGGACTCAGCAGAAGTCCTGTGTGTCCATCTGGAGGAGGGTTAGGGGGTAGGACTCAGCAGAAGTCCTGTGTGTGTCCATCTGGAGGAGGGTTAAGGGGTAGGACTCAGCAGAAGTCCTGTGTGTGTTAGTCTGGAGGAGGGTTAGGGGGTAGGACTCAGCAGAAGTCTCGTGTGTGTCCATCTGGAGGAGGGTTAGGGGGTAGGACTCAGCAGAAGTCCTGTGTGTGTGAGACTAGAGGAGATTTAGGGGGTAGGACTCAGCAGAAGTCCTGTGTGTGTCAGACTAGAGGATATTTAGGGGGTAGGACTCAGCAGAAGTCCTGTGTGTGTCAGTCTGGAGGAGGGTTAGGGTGTAGGACTCAGTAGAAGTCCTGTGTGTGTCAGTCTGGAGGAGGGTTTGGGGGTAGGACTCAGTAGAAGTCCTCTGTGTGTCCACATCTGGAGGAGGGTTAGGGGGTAGGACTCATTAGAAGTCCTGTGTATGTCAGTCTGGAGGAGGGTTAGGGGGTAGGACTCAGTAGAAGTCCTCTGTGTGTCCACATCTGGAGGAGGGTTAGGGGGTAGGACTCAGTAGAAGTCCCGTGTGTCAGTCTGGAGGAGGGTTAGGGGGTAGGACTCAGCAGAAGTCCTGTGTGTGCAAGCCTGGAGGAGGGTTAGGGGGTAGAACTCAGTAGAAGTCCTGTGTGTCAGTCTGGAGGAGGGTTAGGGGGTAGGACTCAGCAGAAGTCCTGTGTGTGTCAGCCTGGAGGAGGGTTAGGGTGTAGGACTCAGTAGAAGTCCTGTGTGTGTCATTTTGGTGGAGGGTTAGGGGGTAGGACTCAGCAGAAGTCCTGTGTGTGTCAGTGTGGAGGAGGGTTAAGGGGTAGGACTCAGTAGAAGTCCTGTGTGTGTCAGCCTGGAGGAGGGTTAGGGGGTAGGACTCAGTAGAAGTCCTGTGTGTGTCCATCTGGAGGAGGGTCAGGGGGTAGGACTCAGTAGAAGTCCTGTGTGTGTCAGCCTGGAGGAGGGTTAGGGGGTAGGACTCAGCAGAAGTCCTGTGTGTGTCCATCTGGAGGAGGGTTAGGGGGTAGGACTCAGTAGAAGTCCTGTGTGTGTCAGCCTGGAGGAGGGTTAGGGGGTAGGACTCAGTAGAAGTCCTGTTTGTCAGTCTGGAGGAGGGTTAGGGGGTAGGACTCAGCAGAAGTCCTGTTTGTGTCAGTGTGGAGGAGGGTTAGGTGGTAGGACTCAGCAGAAGTCCTGTGTGTCAGTCTGGAGGAGGGTTAGGGGGTAGGACTCAGTAGAAGTCCTGTGTGTCTGCCTGGAGGAGGGTTAGGGGGTAGGACTCAGTAGAAGTCCTGTGTGTCAGTCTGGAGGAGGGTTAGGGGGTAGGACTCAGCAGAAGTCCTGTGTGTGTCAGCCTGGAGGAGGGTTAGGGGGTAGGACTCAGTAGAAGTCCTGTGTGTGTTAGTCTGGAGGAGGGTTAGGGGGTAGGACTCAGTAGAAGTCCTGTGTGTGTCATCCTGGAGGAGGGTTAGGCTGTAGGACTCAGAAGAAGTCCTGTGTTTGTCAGCCTGGAGGAGGGTTAGGGTGTAGGACTCAGCAGAAGTCCTGTGTGTCCATCTGGAGGAGGGTTAGGGGGTAGGACTCAGCAGAAGTCCTGTGTGTGTCCATCTGGAGGGGGTTAGGGGGTAGGACTCAGTAGAAGTCCTGTGTGTGTCCATCTGGAGGAGGGTTAGGGGGTAGGACTCAGTAGAAGTCCTGTGTGTGTCCATCTGGAGGGGGTTAGGGGGTAGGACTCAGTAGAAGTCCTGTGTGTGTCAGCCTGGAGGAGGGTTAGGGTGTAGGACTCAGCAGAAGTCCTGTGTGTGTCCATCTGGAGGAGGGTTAGGGGGTAGGACTCAGCAGAAGTCCTGTGTGTGTTAGTCTGGAGGAAGATTAGGGGGTAGGACTCAGTAGAAGTCCTGTGTGTGTCAGCCTGGAGGAGGGTTAGGGGGTAGGACTCAGCAGAAGTCCTGTGTGTGTCAGTCTGGAGGAGGGTTAGGGGGTAGGACTCAGCAGAAGTCCTGTGTGTGTTAGTCTGGAGGAGGGTTAGGGGGTAGGCCTCAGCAGAAGTCCTGTCTGTGTCAGCCTGGAGGAGGGTTAGGGGGTAGGATTCAGTAGAAGTCCTGTGTGTCCATCTGGAGGAGGATTAGGGGGTAGGACTCAGTAGAAGTCCTTTGTGTGTCAGTCTGGAGGAGGGTTAGGGGGTAGGACTCAGTAGAAGTCCTCTGTGTCCATCTGGAGGAGGGTTAGGGGGTAGGACTCAGTAGAAGTCCTGTGTGTGTCCATCTGGAGGAGGGTTAGGGGGTAGGACTCAGCAGAAGTCCTGTGTGTGTTAGTCTGGAGGAGGGTTAGGGGGTAGGACTCAGCAGAAGTCTCGTGTGTGTCCATCTGGAGGAGGGTTAGGGGGTAGGACTCAGCAGAAGTCCTGTGTGTGTGAGACTAGAGGAGATTTAGGGGGTAGGACTCAGCAGAAGTCCTGTGTGTGTCAGACTAGAGGATATTTAGGGGGTAGGACTCAGCAGAAGTCCTGTGTGTGTCAGTCTGGAGGAGGGTTAGGGTGTAGGACTCAGTAGAAGTCCTGTGTGTGTCAGTCTGGAGGAGGGTTTGGGGGTAGGACTCAGTAGAAGTCCTCTGTGTGTCCACATCTGGAGGAGGGTTAGGGGGTAGGACTCATTAGAAGTCCTGTGTATGTCAGTCTGGAGGAGGGTTAGGGGGTAGGACTCAGTAGAAGTCCTCTGTGTGTCCACATCTGGAGGAGGGTTAGGGGGTAGGACTCAGTAGAAGTCCCGTGTGTCAGTCTGGAGGAGGGTTAGGGGGTAGGACTCAGCAGAAGTCCTGTGTGTGCAAGCCTGGAGGAGGGTTAGGGGGTAGAACTCAGTAGAAGTCCTGTGTGTCAGTCTGGAGGAGGGTTAGGGGGTAGGACTCAGCAGAAGTCCTGTGTGTGTCAGCCTGGAGGAGGGTTAGGGTGTAGGACTCAGTAGAAGTCCTGTGTGTGTCATTTTGGTGGAGGGTTAGGGGGTAGGACTCAGCAGAAGTCCTGTGTGTGTCAGTGTGGAGGACGGTTAAGGGGTAGGACTCAGTAGAAGTCCTGTGTGTGTCAGCCTGGAGGAGGGTTAGGGGGTAGGACTCAGTAGAAGTCCTGTGTGTGTCCATCTGGAGGAGGGTCAGGGGGTAGGACTCAGTAGAAGTCCTGTGTGTGTCAGCCTGGAGGAGGGTTAGGGGGTAGGACTCAGCAGAAGTCCTGTGTGTGTCCATCTGGAGGAGGGTTAGGGGGTAGGACTCAGTAGAAGTCCTGTGTGTGTCAGCCTGGAGGAGGGTTAGGGGGTAGGACTCAGTAGAAGTCCTGTTTGTCAGTCTGGAGGAGGGTTAGGGGGTAGGACTCAGCAGAAGTCCTGTTTGTGTCAGTGTGGAGGAGGGTTAGGTGGTAGGACTCAGCAGAAGTCCTGTGTGTCAGTCTGGAGGAGGGTTAGGGGGTAGGACTCAGTAGAAGTCCTGTGTGTCTGCCTGGAGGAGGGTTAGGGGGTAGGACTCAGTAGAAGTCCTGTGTGTCAGTCTGGAGGAGGGTTAGGGGGTAGGACTCAGCAGAAGTCCTGTGTGTGTCAGCCTGGAGGAGGGTTAGGGGGTAGGACTCAGTAGAAGTCCTGTGTGTGTTAGTCTGGAGGAGGGTTAGGGGGTAGGCCTCAGCAGAAGTCCTGTCTGTGTCAGCCTGGAGGAGGGTTAGGGGGTAGGATTCAGTAGAAGTCCTGTGTGTCCATCTGGAGGAGGATTAGGGGGTAGGACTCAGTAGAAGTCCTTTGTGTGTCAGTCTGGAGGAGGGTTAGGGGGTAGGACTCAGTAGAAGTCCTCTGTGTCCATCTGGAGGAGGGTTAGGGGGTAGGACTCAGTAGAAGTCCTGTGTGTGTCCATCTGGAGGAGGGTTAGGGGGTAGGACTCAGCAGAAGTCCTGTGTGTGTTAGTCTGGAGGAGGGTTAGGGGGTAGGACTCAGCAGAAGTCTCGTGTGTGTCCATCTGGAGGAGGGTTAGGGGGTAGGACTCAGCAGAAGTCCTGTGTGTGTGAGACTAGAGGAGATTTAGGGGGTAGGACTCAGCAGAAGTCCTGTGTGTGTCAGACTAGAGGATATTTAGGGGGTAGGACTCAGCAGAAGTCCTGTGTGTGTCAGTCTGGAGGAGGGTTAGGGTGTAGGACTCAGTAGAAGTCCTGTGTGTGTCAGTCTGGAGGAGGGTTTGGGGGTAGGACTCAGTAGAAGTCCTCTGTGTGTCCACATCTGGAGGAGGGTTAGGGGGTAGGACTCATTAGAAGTCCTGTGTATGTCAGTCTGGAGGAGGGTTAGGGGGTAGGACTCAGTAGAAGTCCTCTGTGTGTCCACATCTGGAGGAGGGTTAGGGGGTAGGACTCAGTAGAAGTCCCGTGTGTCAGTCTGGAGGAGGGTTAGGGGGTAGGACTCAGCAGAAGTCCTGTGTGTGCAAGCCTGGAGGAGGGTTAGGGGGTAGAACTCAGTAGAAGTCCTGTGTGTCAGTCTGGAGGAGGGTTAGGGGGTAGGACTCAGCAGAAGTCCTGTGTGTGTCAGCCTGGAGGAGGGTTAGGGTGTAGGACTAAGTAGAAGTCCTGTGTGTGTCATTTTGGTGGAGGGTTAGGGGGTAGGACTCAGCAGAAGTCCTGTGTGTGTCAGTGTGGAGGAGGGTTAAGGGGTAGGACTCAGTAGAAGTCCTGTGTGTGTCAGCCTGGAGGAGGGTTAGGGGGTAGGACTCAGCAGAAGTCCTGTGTGTGTCCATCTGGAGGAGGGTCAGGGGGTAGGACTCAGTAGAAGTCCTGTGTGTGTCAGCCTGGAGGAGGGTTAGGGGGTAGGACTCAGCAGAAGTCCTGTGTGTGTCCATCTGGAGGAGGGTTAGGGGGTAGGACTCAGTAGAAGTCCTGTGTGTGTCAGCCTGGAGGAGGGTTAGGGGGTAGGACTCAGTAGAAGTCCTGTTTGTCAGTCTGGAGGAGGGTTAGGGGGTAGGACTCAGCAGAAGTCCTGTTTGTGTCAGTGTGGAGGAGGGTTAGGTGGTAGGACTCAGCAGAAGTCCTGTGTGTCAGTCTGGAGGAGGGTTAGGGGGTAGGACTCAGTAGAAGTCCTGTGTGTCTGCCTGGAGGAGGGTTAGGGGGTAGGACTCAGTAGAAGTCCTGTGTGTCAGTCTGGAGGAGGGTTAGGGGGTAGGACTCAGCAGAAGTCCTGTGTGTGTCAGCCTGGAGGAGGGTTAGGGGGTAGGACTCAGTAGAAGTCCTGTGTGTGTTAGTCTGGAGGAGGGTTAGGGGGTAGGACTCAGTAGAAGTCCTGTGTGTCATCCTGGAGGAGGGTTAGGCTGTAGGACTCAGAAGAAGTCCTGTGTTTGTCAGCCTGGAGGAGGGTTAGGGTGTAGGACTCAGCAGAAGTCCTGTGTGTCCATCTGGAGGAGGGTTAGGGGGTAGGACTCAGCAGAAGTCCTGTGTGTGTCCATCTGGAGGGGGTTAGGGGGTAGGACTCAGTAGAAGTCCTGTGTGTGTCCATCTGGAGGAGGGTTAGGGGGTAGGACTCAGTAGAAGTCCTGTGTGTGTCCATCTGGAGGGGGTTAGGGGGTAGGACTCAGTAGAAGTCCTGTGTGTGTCAGCCTGGAGGAGGGTTAGGGTGTAGGACTCAGCAGAAGTCCTGTGTGTGTCCATCTGGAGGAGGGTTAGGGGGTAGGACTCAGCAGAAGTCCTGTGTGTGTTAGTCTGGAGGAAGATTAGGGGGTAGGACTCAGTAGAAGTCCTGTGTGTGTCAGCCTGGAGGAGGGTTAGGGGGTAGGACTCAGCAGAAGTCCTGTGTGTGTCAGTCTGGAGGAGGGTTAGGGGGTAGGACTCAGCAGAAGTCCTGTGTGTGTTAGTCTGGAGGAGGGTTAGGGGGTAGGCCTCAGCAGAAGTCCTGTCTGTGTCAGCCTGGAGGAGGGTTAGGGGGTAGGATTCAGTAGAAGTCCTGTGTGTCCATCTGGAGGAGGATTAGGGGGTAGGACTCAGTAGAAGTCCTTTGTGTGTCAGTCTGGAGGAGGGTTAGGGGGTAGGACTCAGTAGAAGTCCTCTGTGTCCATCTGGAGGAGGGTTAGGGGGTAGGACTCAGTAGAAGTCCTGTGTGTGTCCATCTGGAGGAGGGTTAGGGGGTAGGACTCAGCAGAAGTCCTGTGTGTTTTAGTCTGGGCGAGGGTTACGGGGTAAGACTCAGCAGAAGTCCTGTGTGTGTTAGTCTGGAGGAAGGTTAGGGGGTAGGACTCAGTAGAAGTCCTGTGTGTCCATCTGGAGGAGGGTTAGGGGGTAGGACTTAGCAGAAGTCCTGTGTGTGTCAGACTAGAGGGGATTTAGGGGTAGGACTCAGCAGAAGTCCTGTGTGTGTTAGTCTGGAGGAGGGTTAGGGGGTAGGACTCAGCAGAAGTCCTGTTTGTGTCTGTCTGGAGGAGGGTTAGGGGGTAGAACTCAGTAGAAGTCCTGTGTGTGTCAGCCTGGAGGAGGGTTAGGCTGTAGGACTCAGCAGAAGTCCTGTGTGTGTCAGCCTGGAGGAGGGTTAGGGTGTAGGACTCAGCAGAAGTCCTGTGTGTCCATCTGGAGGAGGGTTAGGGGGTAGGACTCAGCAGAAGTCCTGTGTGTGTCCATCTGGAGGGGGTTAGGGGGTAGGACTCAGTAGAAGTCCTGTGTGTGTCAGCCTGGAGGAGGGTTAGGGTGTAGGACTCAGCAGAAGTCCTGTGTGTGTCCATCTGGAGGAGGGTTAGGGGGTAGGACTCAGCAGAAGTCCTGTGTGTGTTAGTCTGGAGGAAGGTTAGGGGGTAGGACTCAGTAGAAGTCCTGTGTGTGTCAGCCTGGAGGAGGGTTAGGGGGTAGGACTCAGCAGAAGTCCTGTGTGTGTCCATCTGGAGGAGGGTTAGGGGGTAGGACTCAGCAGAAGTCCTGTGTGTGTCTATCTGGAGGAGGGTTAGGGGGTAGGACTCAGCAGAAGTCCTGTGTGTGTCCATCTGGAGGAGGGTTAGGGGGTAGGACTCAGTAGAAGTCCTGTGTGTGTCAGCCTGGAGGAGGATTAGGGGGTAGCACTCAGTAGAAGTCTTGTGTGTGTCAGCCTGGAGGAGGGTTAGGGGGTAGGACTCAGCAGAAGTCCTGTGTGTGTCCATCTGGAGGAGGGTTAGGGGGTAGGACTCAGCAGAAGTCCTGTGTGTGTTAGTCTGGAGGAAGGTTAGGGGGTAGGACTCAGTAGAAGTCCTGTGTGTGTCAGCCTGGAGGAGGGTTAGGGGGTAGGACTCAGTAGAAGTCCTTTGTGTGTCAGCCTGGAGGAGGGTTAGGGGGTAGGACTCAGTAGAAGTCCTGTGTGTGTCAGCCTGGAGGAGGGTTACGGGTAGGACTCAGCAGAAGTCCTGTGTGTGTCAGTCTGGAGGAGGGTTAGGGGGTAGGACTCAGCAGAAGTCCCGTGTGTCAGTCTGGAGGAGGGTTAGGGGGTAGGACTCAGTAGAAGTCCTGTGTGTCCATCTGGAGGAGGGTTAGGGGGTAGGACTTAGCAGAAGTCCTGTGTGTGTCAGACTAGAGGAGATTTAGGGGGTAGGACTCAGCAGAAGTCCTGTGTGTGTTAGTCTGGAGGAGGGTTAGGGGGTAGGACTCAGCAGAAGTCCTGTGTGTGTCTGTCTGGAGGAGGGTTAGGGGGTAGAACTCAGTAGAAGTCCTGTGTGTGTCAGCCTGGAGGAGGGTTAGGGTGTAGGACTCAGCAGAAGTCCTGTGTGTCAGCCTGGAGGAGGGTTAGGGGGTAGGACTCAGCAGAAGTCCTGTGTGTGTCCATCTGGAGGAGGGTTAGGGGGTAGGACTCAGCAGAAGTCCTGTGTGTGTCTATCTGGAGGAGGGTTAGGGGGTAGGACTCAGCAGAAGTCCTGTGTGTGTCCATCTGGAGGAGGGTTAGGGGGTAGGACTCAGTAGAAGTCCTGTGTGTGTCAGCCTGGAGGAGGATTAGGGGGTAGCACTCAGTAGAAGTCTTGTGTGTGTCAGCCAGGAGGAGGGTTAGGGGGTAGGACTCAGCAGAAGTCCTGTGTGTGTCCATCTGGAGGAGGGTTAGGGGGTAGGACTCAGCAGAAGTCCTGTGTGTGTTAGTCTGGAGGAAGGTTAAGGGGTAGGACTCAGTAGAAGTCCTGTGTGTGTCAGCCTGGAGGAGGGTTAGGGGGTAGGACTCAGCAGAAGTCCTGTGTGTGTCCATCTGGAGGAGGGTTAGGGGGTAGGACTCAGTAGAAGTCCTTTGTGTGTCAGCCTGGAGGAGGGTTAGGGGGTAGGACTCAGTAGAAGTCCTGTGTGTGTCAGCCTGGAGGAGGGTTACGGGTAGGACTCAGCAGAAGTCCTGTGTGTGTCAGTCTGGAGGAGGGTTAGGGGGTAGGACTCAGCAGAAGTCCCGTGTGTCAGTCTGGAGGAGGGTTAGGGGGTAGGACTCAGTAGAAGTCCTGTGTGTCCATCTGGAGGAGGGTTAGGGGGTAGGACTTAGCAGAAGTCCTGTGTGTGTCAGACTAGAGGAGATTTAGGGGGTAGGACTCAGCAGAAGTCCTGTGTGTGTTAGTCTGGAGGAGGGTTAGGGGGTAGGACTCAGCAGAAGTCCTGTGTGTGTCTGTCTGGAGGAGGGTTAGGGGGTAGAACTCATTAGAAGTCCTGTTTGTGTCAGCCTGGAGGAGGGTTAGGCTGTAGGACTCAGCAGAAGTCCTGTGTGTGTCAGCCTGGAGGAGGGTTAGGGTGTAGCACTCAGCAGAAGTCCTGTGTGTCCATCTGGAGGAGGGTTAGGGGGTAGGACTCAGCAGAAGTCCTGTGTGTGTCCATCTGGAGGGGGTTAGGGGGTAGGACTCAGTAGAAGTCCTGTGTGTGTCAGCCTGGAGGAGGGTTAGGGTGTAGGACTCAGCAGAAGTCCTGTGTGTGTCCATCTGGAGGAGGGTTAGGGGGTAGGACTCAGCAGAAGTTCTGTGTGTGTTAGTTTGGAGGAAGGTTAGGGGGTAGGACTCAGTAGAAGTCCTGTGTGTGTCAGCCTGGAGGAGGGTTAGGGGGTAGGACTCAGCAGAAGTCCTGTGTGTGTCCATCTGGAGGAGGGTTAGGGGGTAGGACTCAGCAGAAGTCCTGTGTGTGTCTATCTGGAGGAGGGTTAGGGGGTAGGACTCAGCAGAAGTCCTGTGTGTGTCCATCTGGAGGAGGGTTAGGGGGTAGAACTCAGTAGAAGTCCTGTGTGTGTCAGCCTGGAGGAGGATTAGGGGGTAGGACTCAGCAGAAGTCCTGTGTGTGTCCATCTGGAGGAGGGTTAGGGGGTAGAACTCAGTAGAAGTCCTGTGTGTGTCAGCCTGGAGGAGGATTAGGGGGTCGGACTCAGCAGAAGTCCTGTGTGTGTCAGTCGGGAGGATATTTAGGGGGTAGGACTCAGCAGAAGTCCTGTGTGTGTCAGTCTGGAGGAGGGTTGGGGTGTAGGACTCAGTAGAAGTCCTGTCTGTGTCAGTCTGGAGGAGGGTTTGGGGGTAGGACTCAGTAGAAGTCCTCTGTGTGTCCACATCTGGAGGAGGGTTAGGGGGTAGGACTCAGTAGAAGTCCTGTGTGTGTCAGTCTGGAGGAGGGTTAGGGGTAGGACTCAGTAGAAGTCCTCTGTGTGTCCACATCTGGAGGAGGGTTAGGGGGTAGGACTCAGTAGAAGTCCCGTGTGTCAGTCTGGAGGAGGGTTAGGGGGTAGGACTCAGCAGAAGTCCTGTGTGTGCAAGCCTGGAGGAGGGTTAGGGGGTAGAACTCAGTAGAAGTCCTGTGTGTCAGTCTGGAGGAGGGTTAGGGGGTAGGACTCAGCAGAAGTCCTGTGTGTGTCAGCCTGGAGGAGGGTTAGGGGGTAGGACTCAGTAGAAGTCCTGTGTGTGTCATTTTGGTGGAGGGTTAGGGGGTAGGACTCAGCAGAAGTCCTGTGTGTGTCAGTGTGGAGGAGGGTTAAGGGGTAGGACTCAGTAGAAGTCCTGTGTGTGTCAGCCTGGAGGAGGGTTAGGGGGTAGGACTCAGTAGAAGTCCTGTGTGTGTCCATCTGGAGGAGGGTCAGGGGGTAGGACTCAGTAGAAGTCCTGTGTGTGTCAGCCTGGAGGAGGGTTAGGGGGTAGGACTCAGCAGAAGTCCTGTGTGTGTCCATCTGGAGGAGGGTTAGGGGGTAGGACTCAGTAGAAGTCCTGTGTGTGTCAGCCTGGAGGAGGGTTAGGGGGTAGGACTCAGTAGAAGTCCTGTGTGTCAGCCTGGAGGAGGGTTAGGAGGTAGGACTCAGTAGAAGTCCTGTGTGTCAGTCTGGAGGAGGGTTAGGTGGTAGGACTCAGCAGAAGTCCTGTGTGTCAGTCTGGAGGAGGGTTAGGGGGTAGGACTCAGTGGAAGTCCTGTGTGTCTGCCTGGAGGAGGGTTAGGGGGTAGGACTCAGTAGAAGTCCTGTGTGTCAGTCTGGAGGAGGGTTAGGGGGTAGGACTCAGCAGAAGTCCTGTGTGTGTCAGCCTGGAGGAGGGTTAGGGGGTAGGACTCAGTAGGAGTCCTGTGTGTGTCAGCCTGGAGGAGGGTTAGGGGGTAGGACTCAGTAGAAGTCCTGTGTGTGTCAGCCTGGAGGAGGGTTAGGGGGTAGGACTCAGCAGAAGTCCTGTGTGTGTCCATCTGGAGGAGGGTTAGGGGGTAGGACTCAGCAGAAGTCCTGTGTGTGTCTATCTGGAGGAGGGTTAGGGGGTAGGACTCAGCAGAAGTCCTGTGTGTGTCCATCTGGAGGAGGGTTAGGGGGTAGGACTCAGTAGAAGTCCTGTGTGTGTCAGCCTGGAGGAGGATTAGGGGGTAGCACTCAGTAGAAGTCTTGTGTGTGTCAGCCTGGAGGAGGGTTAGGGGGTAGGACTCAGCAGAAGTCCTGTGTGTGTCCATCTGGAGGAGGGTTAGGGGGTAGGACTCAGCAGAAGTCCTGTGTGTGTTAGTCTGGAGGAAGGTTAGGGGGTAGGACTCAGTAGAAGTCCTGTGTGTGTCAGCCTGGAGGAGGGTTAGGGGGTAGGACTCAGCAGAAGTCCTGTGTGTGTCTGTCTGGAGGAGGGTTAGGGGGTAGGACTCAGTAGAAGTCCTGTGTGTGTCAGCCTGGAGGAGGGTTAGGGTGTAGGACTCAGCAGAAGTCCTGTGTGTGTCCATCTGGAGGAGGGTTAGGGGGTAGGACTCAGCAGAAGTCCTGTGTGTGTTAGTCTGGAGGAAGGTTAGGGGGTAGGACTCAGTAGAAGTCCTGTGTGTGTCAGCCTGGAGGAGGGTTAGGGGGTAGGACTCAGCAGAAGTCCTGTGTGTGTCCATCTGGAGAAGGGTTAGGGGGTAGGACTCAGTAGAAGTCCTTTGTGTGTCAGTCTGGAGGAGGGTTAGGGGGTAGGACTCAGCAGAAGTCCCGTGTGTCAGTCTGGAGGAGGGTTAGGGGGTAGGACTCAGTAGAAGTCCTGTGTGTCCATCTGGAGGAGGGTTAGGGGGTAGGACTTAGCAGAAGTCCTGTGTGTGTCAGACTAGAGGAGATTTAGGGGGTAGGACTCAGCAGAAGTCCTGTGTGTGTTAGTCTGGAGGAGGGTTAGGGGGTAGGACTCAGCAGAAGTCCTGTGTGTGTCTGTCTGGAGGAGGGTTAGGGGGTAGAACTCAGTAGAAGTCCTGTGTGTGTCAGCCTGGAGGAGGGTTAGGCTGTAGGACTCAGCAGAAGTCCTGTGTGTGTCAGCCTGGAGGAGGGTTAGGGTGTAGCACTCAGCAGAAGTCCTGTGTGTCCATCTGGAGGAGGGTTAGGGGGTAGGACTCAGCAGAAGTCCTGTGTGTGTCCATCTGGAGGGGGTTAGGGGGTAGGACTCAGTAGAAGTCCTGTGTGTGTCAGCCTGGAGGAGGGTTAGGGTGTAGGACTCAGCAGAAGTCCTGTGTGTGTCCATCTGGAGGAGGGTTAGGGGGTAGGACTCAGCAGAAGTTCTGTGTGTGTTAGTTTGGAGGAAGGTTAGGGGGTAGGACTCAGTAGAAGTCCTGTGTGTGTCAGCCTGGAGGAGGGTTAGGGGGTAGGACTCAGCAGAAGTCCTGTGTGTGTCCATCTGGAGGAGGGTTAGGGGGTAGGACTCAGCAGAAGTCCTGTGTGTGTCTATCTGGAGGAGGGTTAGGGGGTAGGACTCAGCAGAAGTCCTGTGTGTGTCCATCTGGAGGAGGGTTAGGGGGTAGAACTCAGTAGAAGTCCTGTGTGTGTCAGCCTGGAGGAGGATTAGGGGGTAGGACTCAGCAGAAGTCCTGTGTGTGTCCATCTGGAGGAGGGTTAGGGGGTAGAACTCAGTAGAAGTCCTGTGTGTGTCAGCCTGGAGGAGGATTAGGGGGTAGGACTCAGCAGAAGTCCTGTGTGTGTCAGTCGGGAGGATATTTAGGGGGTAGGACTCAGCAGAAGTCCTGTGTGTGTCAGTCTGGAGGAGGGTTGGGGTGTAGGACTCAGTAGAAGTCCTGTCTGTGTCAGTCTGGAGGAGGGTTTGGGGGTAGGACTCAGTAGAAGTCCTCTGTGTGTCCACATCTGGAGGAGGGTTAGGGGGTAGGACTCAGTAGAAGTCCTGTGTGTGTCAGTCTGGAGGAGGGTTAGGGGTAGGACTCAGTAGAAGTCCTCTGTGTGTCCACATCTGGAGGAGGGTTAGGGGGTAGGACTCAGTAGAAGTCCCGTGTGTCAGTCTGGAGGAGGGTTAGGGGGTAGGACTCAGCAGAAGTCCTGTGTGTGCAAGCCTGGAGGAGGGTTAGGGGGTAGAACTCAGTAGAAGTCCTGTGTGTCAGTCTGGAGGAGGGTTAGGGGGTAGGACTCAGCAGAAGTCCTGTGTGTGTCAGCCTGGAGGAGGGTTAGGGGGTAGGACTCAGTAGAAGTCCTGTGTGTGTCATTTTGGTGGAGGGTTAGGGGGTAGGACTCAGCAGAAGTCCTGTGTGTGTCAGTGTGGAGGAGGGTTAAGGGGTAGGACTCAGTAGAAGTCCTGTGTGTGTCAGCCTGGAGGAGGGTTAGGGGGTAGGACTCAGTAGAAGTCCTGTGTGTGTCCATCTGGAGGAGGGTCAGGGGGTAGGACTCAGTAGAAGTCCTGTGTGTGTCAGCCTGGAGGAGGGTTAGGGGGTAGGACTCAGCAGAAGTCCTGTGTGTGTCCATCTGGAGGAGGGTTAGGGGGTAGGACTCAGTAGAAGTCCTGTGTGTGTCAGCCTGGAGGAGGGTTAGGGGGTAGGACTCAGTAGAAGTCCTGTGTGTCAGCCTGGAGGAGGGTTAGGAGGTAGGACTCAGTAGAAGTCCTGTGTGTCAGTCTGGAGGAGGGTTAGGTGGTAGGACTCAGCAGAAGTCCTGTGTGTCAGTCTGGAGGAGGGTTAGGGGGTAGGACTCAGTAGAAGTCCTGTGTGTCTGCCTGGAGGAGGGTTAGGGGGTAGGACTCAGTAGAAGTCCTGTGTGTCAGTCTGGAGGAGGGTTAGGGGGTAGGACTCAGCAGAAGTCCTGTGTGTGTCAGCCTGGAGGAGGGTTAGGGGGTAGGACTCAGTAGGAGTCCTGTGTGTGTCAGCCTGGAGGAGGGTTAGGGGGTAGGACTCAGTAGAAGTCCTGTGTGTGTCAGCCTGGAGGAGGGTTAGGGGGTAGGACTCAGCAGAAGTCCTGTGTGTGTCCATCTGGAGGAGGGTTAGGGGGTAGGACTCAGCAGAAGTCCTGTGTGTGTCTATCTGGAGGAGGGTTAGGGGGTAGGACTCAGCAGAAGTCCTGTGTGTGTCCATCTGGAGGAGGGTTAGGGGGTAGGACTCAGTAGAAGTCCTGTGTGTGTCAGCCTGGAGGAGGATTAGGGGGTAGCACTCAGTAGAAGTCTTGTGTGTGTCAGCCTGGAGGAGGGTTAGGGGGTAGGACTCAGCAGAAGTCCTGTGTGTGTCCATCTGGAGGAGGGTTAGGGGGTAGGACTCAGCAGAAGTCCTGTGTGTGTTAGTCTGGAGGAAGGTTAGGGGGTAGGACTCAGTAGAAGTCCTGTGTGTGTCAGCCTGGAGGAGGGTTAGGGGGTAGGACTCAGCAGAAGTCCTGTGTGTGTCCATCTGGAGGAGGGTTAGGGGGTAGGACTCAGTAGAAGTCCTTTGTGTGTCAGCCTGGAGGAGGGTTAGGGGGTAGGACTCAGTAGAAGTCCTGTGTGTGTCAGCCTGGAGGAGGGTTACGGGTAGGACTCAGCAGAAGTCCTGTGTGTGTCAGTCTGGAGGAGGGTTAGGGGGTAGGACTCAGCAGAAGTCCCGTGTGTCAGTCTGGAGGAGGGTTAGGGGGTAGGACTCAGTAGAAGTCCTGTGTGTCCATCTGGAGGAGGGTTAGGGGGTAGGACTTAGCAGAAGTCCTGTGTGTGTCAGACTAGAGGAGATTTAGGGGGTAGGACTCAGCAGAAGTCCTGTGTGTGTTAGTCTGGAGGAGGGTTAGGGGGTAGGACTCAGCAGAAGTCCTGTGTGTGTCTGTCTGGAGGAGGGTTAGGGGGTAGAACTCAGTAGAAGTCCTGTGTGTGTCAGCCTGGAGGAGGGTTAGGCTGTAGGACTCAGCAGAAGTCCTGTGTGTGTCAGCCTGGAGGAGGGTTAGGGTGTAGGACTCAGCAGAAGTCCTGTGTGTCCATCTGGAGGAGGGTTAGGGGGTAGGACTCAGCAGAAGTCCTGTGTGTGTCCATCTGGAGGGGGTTAGGGGGTAGGACTCAGTAGAAGTCCTGTGTGTGTCAGCCTGGAGGAGGGTTAGGGTGTAGGACTCAGCAGAAGTCCTGTGTGTGTCCATCTGGAGGAGGGTTAGGGGGTAGGACTCAGCAGAAGTTCTGTGTGTGTTAGTTTGGAGGAAGGTTAGGGGGTAGGACTCAGTAGAAGTCCTGTGTGTGTCAGCCTGGAGGAGGGTTAGGGGGTAGGACTCAGCAGAAGTCCTGTATGTGTCCATCTGGAGGAGGGTTAGGGGGTAGGACTCAGCAGAAGTCCTGTGTGTGTCTATCTGGAGGAGGGTTAGGGGGTAGGACTCAGCAGAAGTCCTGTGTGTGTCCATCTGGAGGAGGGTTAGGGGGTAGAACTCAGTAGAAGTCCTGTGTGTGTCAGCCTGGAGGAGGATTAGGGGGTAGGACTCAGCAGAAGTCCTGTGTGTGTCCATCTGGAGGAGGGTTAGGGGGTAGAACTCAGTAGAAGTCCTGTGTGTGTCAGCCTGGAGGAGGATTAGGGGGTAGGACTCAGCAGAAGTCCTGTGTGTGTCAGTCGGGAGGATATTTAGGGGGTAGGACTCAGCAGAAGTCCTGTGTGTGTCAGTCTGGAGGAGGGTTGGGGTGTAGGACTCAGTAGAAGTCCTGTCTGTGTCAGTCTGGAGGAGGGTTTGGGGGTAGGACTCAGTAGAAGTCCTCTGTGTGTCCACATCTGGAGGAGGGTTAGGGGGTAGGACTCAGTAGAAGTCCTGTGTGTGTCAGTCTGGAGGAGGGTTAGGGGTAGGACTCAGTAGAAGTCCTCTGTGTGTCCACATCTGGAGGAGGGTTAGGGGGTAGGACTCAGTAGAAGTCCCGTGTGTCAGTCTGGAGGAGGGTTAGGGGGTAGGACTCAGCAGAAGTCCTGTGTGTGCAAGCCTGGAGGAGGGTTAGGGGGTAGAACTCAGTAGAAGTCCTGTGTGTCAGTCTGGAGGAGGGTTAGGGGGTAGGACTCAGCAGAAGTCCTGTGTGTGTCAGCCTGGAGGAGGGTTAGGGGGTAGGACTCAGTAGAAGTCCTGTGTGTGTCATTTTGGTGGAGGGTTAGGGGGTAGGACTCAGCAGAAGTCCTGTGTGTGTCAGTGTGGAGGAGGGTTAAGGGGTAGGACTCAGTAGAAGTCCTGTGTGTGTCAGCCTGGAGGAGGGTTAGGGGGTAGGACTCAGTAGAAGTCCTGTGTGTGTCCATCTGGAGGAGGGTCAGGGGGTAGGACTCAGTAGAAGTCCTGTGTGTGTCAGCCTGGAGGAGGGTTAGGGGGTAGGACTCAGCAGAAGTCCTGTGTGTGTCCATCTGGAGGAGGGTTAGGGGGTAGGACTCAGTAGAAGTCCTGTGTGTGTCAGCCTGGAGGAGGGTTAGGGGGTAGGACTCAGTAGAAGTCCTGTGTGTCAGCCTGGAGGAGGGTTAGGAGGTAGGACTCAGTAGAAGTCCTGTGTGTCAGTCTGGAGGAGGGTTAGGTGGTAGGACTCAGCAGAAGTCCTGTGTGTCAGTCTGGAGGAGGGTTAGGGGGTAGGACTCAGCAGAAGTCCTGTGTGTGCAAGCCTGGAGGAGGGTTAGGGGGTAGAACTCAGTAGAAGTCCTGTGTGTCAGTCTGGAGGAGGGTTAGGGGGTAGGACTCAGCAGAAGTCCTGTGTGTGTCAGCCTGGAGGAGGGTTAGGGGGTAGGACTCAGTAGAAGTCCTGTGTGTGTCATTTTGGTGGAGGGTTAGGGGGTAGGACTCAGCAGAAGTCCTGTGTGTGTCAGTGTGGAGGAGGGTTAAGGGGTAGGACTCAGTAGAAGTCCTGTGTGTGTCAGCCTGGAGGAGGGTTAGGGGGTAGGACTCAGTAGAAGTCCTGTGTGTGTCCATCTGGAGGAGGGTCAGGGGGTAGGACTCAGTAGAAGTCCTGTGTGTGTCAGCCTGGAGGAGGGTTAGGGGGTAGGACTCAGCAGAAGTCCTGTGTGTGTCCATCTGGAGGAGGGTTAGGGGGTAGGACTCAGTAGAAGTCCTGTGTGTGTCAGCCTGGAGGAGGGTTAGGGGGTAGGACTCAGTAGAAGTCCTGTGTGTCAGCCTGGAGGAGGGTTAGGAGGTAGGACTCAGTAGAAGTCCTGTGTGTCAGTCTGGAGGAGGGTTAGGTGGTAGGACTCAGCAGAAGTCCTGTGTGTCAGTCTGGAGGAGGGTTAGGGGGTAGGACTCAGTAGAAGACCTGTGTGTCTGCCTGGAGGAGGGTTAGGGGGTAGGACTCAGTAGAAGTCCTGTGTGTCAGTCTGGAGGAGGGTTAGGGGGTAGGACTCAGCAGAAGTCCTGTGTGTGTCAGCCTGGAGGAGGGTTAGGGGGTAGGACTCAGTAGAAGTCCTGTGTGTGTCAGCCTGGAGGAGGGTTAGGGGGTAGGACTCAGTAGAAGTCCTGTGTGTGTTAGTCTGGAGGAGGGTTAGGGGGTAGGACTCAGTAGAAGTCCTGTGTGTGTCATCCTGGAGGAGGGTTAGGCTGTAGGACTCAGAAGAAGTCCTGTGTTTGTCAGCCTGGAGGAGGGTTAGGGTGTAGGACTCAGCAGAAGTCCTGTGTGTCCATCTGGAGGAGGGTTAGGGGGTAGGACTCAGCAGAAGTCCTGTGTGTGTCCATCTGGAGGAGGGTTAAGGGGTAGGACTCAGCAGAAGTCCTGTGTGTGTTAGTCTGGAGGAGGGTTAGGGGGTAGGACTCAGCAGAAGTCTCGTGTGTGTCCATCTGGAGGAGGGTTAGGGGGTAGGACTCAGCAGAAGTCCTGTGTGTGTGAGACTAGAGGAGATTTAGGGGGTAGGACTCAGCAGAAGTCCTGTGTGTGTGTCAGACTAGAGGATATTTAGGGGGTAGGACTCAGCAGAAGTCCTGTGTGTGTCAGTCTGGAGGAGGGTTAGTGTGTAGGACTCAGTAGAAGTCCTATGTGTGTCAGTCTGGAGGAGGGTTTGGGGGTAGGACTCAGTAGAAGTCCTCTGTGTGTCCACATCTGGAGGAGGGTTAGGGGGTAAGACTCAGTAGAAGTCCTGTGTATGTCAGTCTGGAGGAGGGTTAGGGGGTAGGACTCAGTAGAAGTCCTCTGTGTGTCCACATCTGGAGGAGGGTTAGGGGGTAGGACTCAGTAGAAGTCCCGTGTGTCAGTCTGGAGGAGGGTTAGGGGGTAGGACTCAGCAGAAGTCCTGTGTGTGCAAGTCTGGAGGAGGGTTAGGGGGTAGAACTCAGTAGAAGTCCTGTGTGTCAGTCTGGAGGAGGGTTAGGGGGTAGGACTCAGCAGAAGTCCTTTGTGTGTCAGCCTGGAGGAGGGTTAGGGTGTAGGACTCAGTAGAAGTCCTGTGTGTGTCATTTTGGTGGAGGGTTAGGGGGTAGGACTCAGCAGAAGTCCTGTGTGTGTCAGTGTGGAGGAGGGTTAAGGGGTAGGACTCAGTAGAAGTCCTGTGTGTGTCAGCCTGGAGGAGGGTTAGGGGGTAGGACTCAGTAGAAGTCCTGTGTGTGTCCATCTGGAGGAGGGTCAGGGGGTAGGACTCAGTAGAAGTCCTGTGTGTGTCAGCCTGGAGGAGGGTTAGGGGGTAGGACTCAGCAGAAGTCCTGTGTGTGTCCATCTGGAGGAGGGTTAGGGGGTAGGACTCAGTAGAAGTCCTGTGTGTGTCAGCCTGGAGGAGGGTTAGGGGGTAGGACTCAGTAGAAGTCCTGTGTGTCAGCCTGGAGGAGGGTTAGGAGGTAGGACTCAGTAGAAGTCCTGTGTGTCAGTCTGGAGGAGGGTTAGGGGGTAGGACTCAGCAGAAGTCCTGTTTGTGTCAGTGTGGAGGAGGGTTAGGTGGTAGGACTCAGCAGAAGTCCTGTGTGTCAGTCTGGAGGGGGGTTAGGGGGTAGGACTCAGTAGAAGTCCTGTGTGTCTGCCTGGAGGAGGGTTAGGGGGTAGGACTCAGTAGAAGTCCTGTGTGTCAGTCTGGAGGAGGGTTAGGGGGTAGGACTCAGCAGAAGTCCTGTGTGTGTCAGCCTGGAGGAGGGTTAGGGGGTAGGACTCAGTAGAAGTCCTGTGTGTGTTAGTCTGGAGGAGGGCTAGGGGGTAGGACTCAGTAGAAGTCTTGTGTGTGTCATCCTGGAGGAGGGTTAGGCTGTAGGACTCAGAAGAAGTCCTGTGTTTGTCAGCCTGGAGGAGGGTTAGGGTGTAGGACTCAGCAGAAGTCCTGTGTGTCCATCTGGAGGAGGGTTAGGGGGTAGGACTCAGCAGAAGTCCTGTGTGTGTCCATTTGGAGGGGATTAGGGGGTAGGACTCAGTAGAAGTCCTGTGTGTGTCCATCTGGAGGAGGGTTAGGGGGTAGGACTCAGTAGAAGTCCTGTGTGTGTCCATCTGGAGGGGGTTAGGGGGTAGGACTCAGTAGAAGTCCTGTGTGTGTCAGCCTGGAGGAGGGTTAGGGTGTAGGACTCAGCAGAAGTCCTGTGTGTGTCCATCTGGAGGAGGGTTAGGGGGTAGGACTCAGCAGAAGTCCTGTGTGTGTTAGTCTGGAGGAAGATTAGGGGGTAGGACTCAGTAGAAGTCCTGTGTGTGTCAGCCTGGAGGAGGGTTAGGGGGTAGGACTCAGCAGAAGTCCTGTGTGTGTCAGTCTGGAGGAGGGTTAGGGGGTAGGACTCAGCAGAAGTCCTGTGTGTGTCAGTCTGGAGGAGGGTTAGGGGGTAGGCCTCAGCAGAAGTCCTGTCTGTGTCAGCCTGGAGGAGGGTTAGGGGGTAGGACTCAGTAGAAGTCCTGTGTGTCCATCTGGAGGAGGATTAGGGGGTAGGACTCAGTAGAAGTCCTTTGTGTGTCAGTCTGGAGGAGGGTTAGGGGGTAGGACTCAGTAGAAGTCCTCTGTGTCCATCTGGAGGAGGGTTAGGGGGTAGGACTCAGTAGAAGTCCTGTGTGTGTCCATCTGGAGGAGGGTTAGGGGGTAGGACTCAGCAGAAGTCCTGTGTGTTTTAGTCTGGGGGAGGGTTACGGGGTAAGACTCAGCAGAAGTCCTGTGTGTGTTAGTCTGGAGGAAGGTTAGGGGGTAGGACTCAGTAGAAGTCCTGTGTGTCCATCTGGAGGAGGGTTAGGGGTAGGACTTAGCAGAAGTCCTGTGTGTGTCAGACTAGAGGGGATTTAGGGGGTAGGACTCAGCAGAAGTCCTGTGTGTGTTAGTCTGGAGGAGGGTTAGGGGGTAGGACTCAGCAGAAGTCCTGTGTGTGTCTGTCTGGAGGAGGGTTAGGGGGTAGAACTCAGTAGAAGTCCTGTGTGTGTCAGCCTGGAGGAGGGTTAGGCTGTAGGACTCAGCAGAAGTCCTGTGTGTGTCAGCCTGGAGGAGGGTTAGGGGGTAGGACTCAGCAGAAGCCCTGTGTGTCCATCTGGAGGAGGGTTAGGGGGTAGGACTCAGCAGAAGTCCTGTGTGTGTCCATCTGGAGGGGGTTAGGGGGTAGGACTCAGTAGAAGTCCTGTGTGTGTCAGCCTGGAGGAGGGTTAGGGTGTAGGACTCAGCAGAAGTCCTGTGTGTGTCCATCTGGAGGAGGGTTAGGGGGTAGGACTCAGCAGAAGTCCTGTGTGTGTTAGTCTGGAGGAAGGTTAGGGGGTAGGACTCAGTAGAAGTCCTGTGTGTGTCAGCCTGGAGGAGGGTTAGGGGGTAGGACTCAGCAGAAGTCCTGTGTGTGTCCATCTGGAGGAGGGTTAGGGGGTAGGACTCAGCAGAAGTCCTGTGTGTGTCTATCTGGAGGAGGGTTAGGGGGTAGGACTCAGCAGAAGTCCTGTGTGTGTCCATCTGGAGGAGGGTTAGGGGGTAGGACTCAGTAGAAGTCCTGTGTGTGTCAGCCTGGAGGAGGATTAGGGGGTAGCACTCAGTAGAAGTCCTGTGTGTGTCAGCCTGGAGGAGGGTTAGGGGGTAGGACTCAGCAGAAGTCCTGTGTGTGTCCATCTGGAGGAGGGTTAGGGGGTAGGACTCAGTAGAAGTCCTGTGTGTGTCAGCCTGGAGGAGGGTTAGGGGGTAGGACTCAGTAGAAGTCCTGTGTGTCAGCCTGGAGGAGGGTTAGGAGGTAGGACTCAGTAGAAGTCCTGTGTGTCAGTCTGGAGGAGGGTTAGGTGGTAGGACTCAGCAGAAGTCCTGTGTGTCAGTCTGGAGGAGGGTTAGGGGGTAGGACTCAGCAGAAGTCCTGTGTGTGCAAGCCTGGAGGAGGGTTAGGGGGTAGAACTCAGTAGAAGTCCTGTGTGTCAGTCTGGAGGAGGGTTAGGGGGTAGGACTCAGCAGAAGTCCTGTGTGTGTCAGCCTGGAGGAGGGTTAGGGGGTAGGACTCAGTAGAAGTCCTGTTTGTGTCATTTTGGTGGAGGGTTAGGGGGTAGGACTCAGCAGAAGTCCTGTGTGTGTCAGTGTGGAGGAGGGTTAAGGGGTAGGACTCAGTAGAAGTCCTGTGTGTGTCAGCCTGGAGGAGGGTTAGGGGGTAGGACTCAGTAGAAGTCCTGTGTGTGTCCATCTGGAGGAGGGTCAGGGGGTAGGACTCAGTAGAAGTCCTGTGTGTGTCAGCCTGGAGGAGGGTTAGGGGGTAGGACTCAGCAGAAGTCCTGTGTGTGTCCATCTGGAGGAGGGTTAGGGGGTAGGACTCAGTAGAAGTCCTGTGTGTGTCAGCCTGGAGGAGGGTTAGGGGGTAGGACTCAGTAGAAGTCCTGTGTGTCAGCCTGGAGGAGGGTTAGGAGGTAGGACTCAGTAGAAGTCCTGTGTGTCAGTCTGGAGGAGGGTTAGGTGGTAGGACTCAGCAGAAGTCCTGTGTGTCAGTCTGGAGGAGGGTTAGGGGGTAGGACTCAGTAGAAGACCTGTGTGTCTGCCTGGAGGAGGGTTAGGGGGTAGGACTCAGTAGAAGTCCTGTGTGTCAGTCTGGAGGAGGGTTAGGGGGTAGGACTCAGCAGAAGTCCTGTGTGTGTCAGCCTGGAGGAGGGTTAGGGGGTAGGACTCAGTAGAAGTCCTGTGTGTGTCAGCCTGGAGGAGGGTTAGGGGGTAGGACTCAGTAGAAGTCCTGTGTGTGTTAGTCTGGAGGAGGGTTAGGGGGTAGGACTCAGTAGAAGTCCTGTGTGTGTCATCCTGGAGGAGGGTTAGGCTGTAGGACTCAGAAGAAGTCCTGTGTTTGTCAGCCTGGAGGAGGGTTAGGGTGTAGGACTCAGCAGAAGTCCTGTGTGTCCATCTGGAGGAGGGTTAGGGGGTAGGACTCAGCAGAAGTCCTGTGTGTGTCCATCTGGAGGAGGGTTAAGGGGTAGGACTCAGCAGAAGTCCTGTGTGTGTTAGTCTGGAGGAGGGTTAGGGGGTAGGACTCAGCAGAAGTCTCGTGTGTGTCCATCTGGAGGAGGGTTAGGGGGTAGGACTCAGCAGAAGTCCTGTGTGTGTGAGACTAGAGGAGATTTAGGGGGTAGGACTCAGCAGAAGTCCTGTGTGTGTGTCAGACTAGAGGATATTTAGGGGGTAGGACTCAGCAGAAGTCCTGTGTGTGTCAGTCTGGAGGAGGGTTAGTGTGTAGGACTCAGTAGAAGTCCTATGTGTGTCAGTCTGGAGGAGGGTTTGGGGGTAGGACTCAGTAGAAGTCCTCTGTGTGTCCACATCTGGAGGAGGGTTAGGGGGTAGGACTCAGTAGAAGTCCTGTGTATGTCAGTCTGGAGGAGGGTTAGGGGGTAGGACTCAGTAGAAGTCCTCTGTGTGTCCACATCTGGAGGAGGGTTAGGGGGTAGGACTCAGTAGAAGTCCCGTGTGTCAGTCTGGAGGAGGGTTAGGGGGTAGGACTCAGCAGAAGTCCTGTGTGTGCAAGTCTGGAGGAGGGTTAGGGGGTAGAACTCAGTAGAAGTCCTGTGTGTCAGTCTGGAGGAGGGTTAGGGGGTAGGACTCAGCAGAAGTCCTGTGTGTGTCAGCCTGGAGGAGGGTTAGGGTGTAGGACTCAGTAGAAGTCCTGTGTGTCATTTTGGTGGAGGGTTAGGGGGTAGGACTCAGCAGAAGTCCTGTGTGTGTCAGTGTGGAGGAGGGTTAAGGGGTAGGACTCAGTAGAAGTCCTGTGTGTGTCAGCCTGGAGGAGGGTTAGGGGGTAGGACTCAGTAGAAGTCCTATGTGTGTCCATCTGGAGGAGGGTCAGGGGGTAGGACTCAGTAGAAGTCCTGTGTGTGTCAGCCTGGAGGAGGGTTAGGGGGTAGGACTCAGCAGAAGTCCTGTGTGTGTCCATCTGGAGGAGGGTTAGGGGGTAGGACTCAGTAGAAGTCCTGTGTGTGTCAGCCTGGAGGAGGGTTAGGGGGTAGGACTCAGTAGAAGTCCTGTGTGTCAGCCTGGAGGAGGGTTAGGAGGTAGGACTCAGTAGAAGTCCTGTGTGTCAGTCTGGAGGAGGGTTAGGGGGTAGGACTCAGCAGAAGTCCTGTTTGTGTCAGTGTGGAGGAGGGTTAGGTGGTAGGACTCAGCAGAAGTCCTGTGTGTCAGTCTGGAGGGGGGTTAGGGGGTAGGACTCAGTAGAAGTCCTGTGTGTCTGCCTGGAGGAGGGTTAGGGGGTAGGACTCAGTAGAAGTCCTGTGTGTCAGTCTGGAGGAGGGTTAGGGGGTAGGACTCAGCAGAAGTCCTGTGTGTGTCAGCCTGGAGGAGGGTTAGGGGGTAGGACTCAGTAGAAGTCCTGTGTGTGTTAGTCTGGAGGAGGGCTAGGGGGTAGGACTCAGTAGAAGTCTTGTGTGTGTCATCCTGGAGGAGGGTTAGGCTGTAGGACTCAGAAGAAGTCCTGTGTTTGTCAGCCTGGAGGAGGGTTAGGGTGTAGGACTCAGCAGAAGTCCTGTGTGTCCATCTGGAGGAGGGTTAGGGGGTAGGACTCAGCAGAAGTCCTGTGTGTGTCCATTTGGAGGGGATTAGGGGGTAGGACTCAGTAGAAGTCCTGTGTGTGTCCATCTGGAGGAGGGTTAGGGGGTAGGACTCAGTAGAAGTCCTGTGTGTGTCCATCTGGAGGGGGTTAGGGGGTAGGACTCAGTAGAAGTCCTGTGTGTGTCAGCCTGGAGGAGGGTTAGGGTGTAGGACTCAGCAGAAGTCCTGTGTGTGTCCATCTGGAGGAGGGTTAGGGGGTAGGACTCAGCAGAAGTCCTGTGTGTGTTAGTCTGGAGGAAGATTAGGGGGTAGGACTCAGTAGAAGTCCTGTGTGTGTCAGCCTGGAGGAGGGTTAGGGGGTAGGACTCAGCAGAAGTCCTGTGTGTGTCAGTCTGGAGGAGGGTTAGGGGGTAGGACTCAGCAGAAGTCCTGTGTGTGTCAGTCTGGAGGAGGGTTAGGGGGTAGGCCTCAGCAGAAGTCCTGTCTGTGTCAGCCTGGAGGAGGGTTAGGGGGTAGGACTCAGTAGAAGTCCTGTGTGTCCATCTGGAGGAGGATTAGGGGGTAGGACTCAGTAGAAGTCCTTTGTGTGTCAGTCTGGAGGAGGGTTAGGGGGTAGGACTCAGTAGAAGTCCTCTGTGTCCATCTGGAGGAGGGTTAGGGGGTAGGACTCAGTAGAAGTCCTGTGTGTGTCCATCTGGAGGAGGGTTAGGGGGTAGGACTCAGCAGAAGTCCTGTGTGTTTTAGTCTGGGGGAGGGTTACGGGGTAAGACTCAGCAGAAGTCCTGTGTGTGTTAGTCTGGAGGAAGGTTAGGGGGTAGGACTCAGTAGAAGTCCTGTGTGTCCATCTGGAGGAGGGTTAGGGGTAGGACTTAGCAGAAGTCCTGTGTGTGTCAGACTAGAGGGGATTTAGGGGGTAGGACTCAGCAGAAGTCCTGTGTGTGTTAGTCTGGAGGAGGGTTAGGGGGTAGGACTCAGCAGAAGTCCTGTGTGTGTCTGTCTGGAGGAGGGTTAGGGGGTAGAACTCAGTAGAAGTCCTGTGTGTGTCAGCCTGGAGGAGGGTTAGGCTGTAGGACTCAGCAGAAGTCCTGTGTGTGTCAGCCTGGAGGAGGGTTAGGGGGTAGGACTCAGCAGAAGCCCTGTGTGTCCATCTGGAGGAGGGTTAGGGGGTAGGACTCAGCAGAAGTCCTGTGTGTGTCCATCTGGAGGGGGTTAGGGGGTAGGACTCAGTAGAAGTCCTGTGTGTGTCAGCCTGGAGGAGGGTTAGGGTGTAGGACTCAGCAGAAGTCCTGTGTGTGTCCATCTGGAGGAGGGTTAGGGGGTAGGACTCAGCAGAAGTCCTGTGTGTGTTAGTCTGGAGGAAGGTTAGGGGGTAGGACTCAGTAGAAGTCCTGTGTGTGTCAGCCTGGAGGAGGGTTAGGGGGTAGGACTCAGCAGAAGTCCTGTGTGTGTCCATCTGGAGGAGGGTTAGGGGGTAGGACTCAGCAGAAGTCCTGTGTGTGTCTATCTGGAGGAGGGTTAGGGGGTAGGACTCAGCAGAAGTCCTGTGTGTGTCCATCTGGAGGAGGGTTAGGGGGTAGGACTCAGTAGAAGTCCTGTGTGTGTCAGCCTGGAGGAGGATTAGGGGGTAGCACTCAGTAGAAGTCTTGTGTGTGTCAGCCTGGAGGAGGGTTAGGGGGTAGGACTCAGCAGAAGTCCTGTGTGTGTCAGTCGGGAGGAGGGTTAGGAGGTAGGACTCAGCAGAAGTCCTGTTTGTGTCAGTCGGGAGGAGGGTTAGGGGGTAGGACTCAGCAGATGTCCTGTGTGTGTCCATCTGGAGGAGGGTTAAGGGGTAGGACTCAGCAGAAGTCCTGTGTGTGTTAGTCTGGAGGAGGGTTAGGGGGTAGGACTCAGCAGAAGTCTCGTGTGTGTCCATCTGGAGGAGGGTTAGGGGGTAGGACTCAGCAGAAGTCCTGTGTGTGTGAGACTAGAGGAGATTTAGGGGGTAGGACTCAGCAGAAGTCCTGTGTGTGTCAGACTAGAGGATATTTAGGGGGTAGGACTCAGCAGAAGTCCTGTGTGTGTCAGTCTGGAGGAGGGTTAGGGTGTAGGACTCAGTAGAAGTCCTGTGTGTGTCAGTCTGGAGGAGGGTTTGGGGGTAGGACTCAGTAGAAGTCCTCTGTGTGTCCACATCTGGAGGAGGGTTAGGGGGTAGGACTCAGTAGAAGTCCCGTGTGTCAGTCTGGAGGAGGGTTAGGGAGTAGAACTCAGTAGAAGTCCTGTGTGTGCAAGCCTGGAGGAGGGTTAGGGGGTAGAACTCAGTAGAAGTCCTGTGTGTCAGTCTGGAGGAGGGTTAGGGGGTAGGACTCAGCAGATGTCCTGTGTGTGTCAGCCTGGAGGAGGGTTAGGGGGTAGGACTCAGTAGAAGTCCTGTGTGTGTCATTTTGGTGGAGGGTTAGGGGGTAGGACTCAGCAGAAGTCCTGTGTGTGTCAGTGTGGAGGAGGGTTAAGGGGTAGGACTCAGTAGAAGTCCTGTGTGTGTCAGCCTGGAGGAGGGTTAGGGGGTAGGACTCAGCAGAAGTCCTGTGTGTGTCCATCTGGAGGAGGGTTAGGGGGTAGGACTCAGTAGAAGTCCTGTGTGTGTCAGCCTGGAGGAGGGCTAGGGGGTAGGACTCAGTAGAAGTCCTGTGTGTCAGCCTGGAGGAGGGTTAGGAGGTAGGACTCAGTAGAAGTCCTGTGTGTCAGTCTGGAGGAGGGTTAGGGGGTAGGACTCAGTAGAAGTCCTGTGTGTCTGCCTGGAGGAGGGTTAGGGGGTAGGACTCAGTAGAAGTCCTGTGTGTCAGTCTGGAGGAGGGTTAGGGGGTAGGACTCAGCAGAAGTCCTGTGTGTGTCAGCCTGGAGGAGGGTTAGGGGGTAGGACTCAGTAGAAGTCCTGTGTGTGTCAGCCTGGAGGAGGGTTAGGGGGTAGGACTCAGTAGAAGTCCTGTGTGTCAGCCTGGAGGAGGGTTAGGGGGTAGGACTCAGTAGAAGTCCTGTGTGTCAGTCTGGAGGAGGGTTAGGGGGTAGGACTCAGCAGAAGTCCTGTTTGTGTCAGTGTGGAGGAGGGTTAGGGGGTAGGACTCAGTAGAAGTCCTGTGTGTCAGTCTGGAGGAGGGTTAGGGGGTAGGTTATTTTCTTGTCATCTTGTGTCTTGTTAATTCTTAGTTTTATTTACTTATCAAATCAATTGAATTCAATTTTATTTGTGTAGCCCAATATCACAAATTACAAATGTGCCTCAGTGGGCTTAACAGCAACACAACATCCTGTCCTTAGACCCTCTCATGGGATAAGGAACAACTCCCTAAACCCCTTTAACAGGGAGAAACAATAGGAAGAAACCTCAGGGAGAGCAGCAGGGAGGAGCTCTCTCCCAAGACGGACAGCGTGCAATGGATGTTGTGTTCACGCAATTTACATAACACAACATTGAAAGAGGATGACAGAATTGTAATGGACACAACATTTATGAAGAACATGATGCACAGGATGCCAAGCAGTGTCCACATGCCAACGGAGCAGTCCAGGACCCAAGCCACGCGACCAGCATCATCTTGTAATAAAAGAGAAACTAGCACTTGAGAGTTTGTAATAGGACCCAATGTCCCCTCGGGGATGAATAAAGTATCCTGATTCTGATTCTGATTCTGAAATAAAATGAGTTCTGAGATTAATTTCATCATTTCTGACTTTTGGGTGTCTGGGTGGCGTGGCCGTCTATTCCGCTGCCTACCCACACGGGGATCACCTGTTCGAATCTCCGTGTTACTTCCGGGTTGGTTGGGAGTCCCTACAGACACAATTGGCCATGTCTGCAGGTGGGTATTTGTCCTGATCACTACACTAACGCCTCCCCTGGTCAGTTGGAGCACCTGTTCGGGGGGGAGGGAATGGGGAAATAGTGTGATCCTCCTATGCGGTACGTCCTCCTGGTGAAACTCCTCCATGTCAGGTGAAAAGAAGCGGCAGGTGACTCCACATATATGGGAGGAGGCATGTGGTAGTCTGCAGCCCTTCCCGGATCAGCAGAGGGGGTGGAGCAGCGACCGGGATGGCTCGGAAGAGTGGGGTAATTGGCCGGGTTATCCCACAATTGGGGAAGAAAAGGGGAAGAAAAATCCAAAAAAATATTAGAGGAAAAAAAAGAAAGAATTCCTGACTTTTTCCGGGCCCTGTGATGGCCTGGCGGCCTGTCCAGGGTGTCTCCCCGCCTGCCTCCCAGTGACTGCTGGGATAGGCTCTAGCATCCCCGCCACCCTGGGAGCAGGAGAAGCGGCTTGGATAATGGATGGATGGATGGATGGATGAGATTAGTGAGGTTTAGAGCAACTAAAGAGATTTAAGTGTGAGATCAAAGTGGTAATTCTGACTTTAATCTCATTTCATTTCTGATCCCAAGTCGTTTTTTTCATGCGGCCCCAATCCTCTTCCTGTGCTTCTGCATGTGGTTAGTCCAACTCAGCCACACCGAGGAATGTGCTCAAGCTGCACTCCTAGCACACAGAAGGGTAGAGGATAGAAGAGAAGAGATGAGACAAGAAAAGAGGAGAGCAAATCAGAGAGGACAGGAGAAAAAGGAGACAGGAGATGAGAGGAAAGGAAAGGAGGTGATTAAAGAATAGAGAGGAAAAGAGCAGAGGAAAGGGGAGAAAAGAGGGAAAGACAGCGAAGAGCAAAGGACATCCATCCATCCATTCTCCAAACAGTTTATCCTGCTCTCAGGGCCGTGGGGATGCTGGAGCCTATCCCAGCAGTCATTGGGAGGCAGGCGGGGAGACAGACCATCACAGGGACGACACACACACACACACACACACACACAATGTAGTACGGCTGATCCACCTGACCTCCATGTGTTTGGACTGTGGGAGGAAACCAGAGCCCCCGGAGGAAACCCACGCAGACACGGGGAGAACATGCAAACTCCACACAGAGGACTACCCGGGACCACCCCCAAGGTTGGACTACCCCGGGACTCGAACCCAGGACCTTCTTGCTGTGAGGCTACTGCACTAACCACTGCACCGCTACACCACTAACCACTGCACCACCGAGCAAAGGACAGAAAGGAAGAAAGGAGAAGAGAGGAGAGAGAGAAGAAAGGGAAATGAGAGGAAGAAAAAGAGGGAAGAGAGGGAGTAGACTGATGTAGACAAGTAAACCCACCTTTGTCTGATGTAAAAGCTCAGTTAAAAGCTGGCTGGTGAGGCCCTTCTTCTTCCTAAAGAGGTCTGTCAGGCTTGGAGAGAAACCGTCAAGCGCATCGAAGAAGTTCTCGGAGCTCTTCCTCACCACCCTGTTGAACTCGTAACAAACCTGAAACATCAAACATAGCAAGCCATGTTCAGCCCATGGTCAGGTGGCCCTATCTGTGAACCTCAACACTACATGATTTGGGTCACACAGCAGTAACTGCTCGCGGGTGGTCAAATATACCCATTTTCCAGTTGCATGTTGCATTTTCCTACTATGTGTATGTTTATGGTATGCATGGGTGTCTAACGTAATTCTGGGGGCTTAACAGAATCACCCAGGGCGAAACAAATGAGCAAATTCTTTATGTATACAACTTGAAGATATTAACATCACCTCGGATGCCAGTACCCCAAGTGGCTGTCCCGCCGCCTGCGTTGCAGGTACCCGAAGCAGCTGCCCGCCTCTGATACCGGTTCCCCGAGCGGTCCCGCTGCATCTGATGCCTGTACCCCGAGCGGTCCCGCCGCCTCCGATTCCGGTACCCTGAGCAGTCCCACCTACGACGCTGGCACCTTGAGCAGTCCAGCTTCTGTCCTGTCTACGTCGCCAGCTCCCCGAGCAACTGTCCTGTCCATGGCGCTGGCTTCCCGAGCGGCTTTCCTGTCTATGCCGCCAATCCCCCGAGCGGCTGACCCATCCATGTCACCAGTCTCTAAGTCATCCACCTGCCTGTCCGCTGGGGCAGCTCCGCCCTTCAGTCCTGCATCCTGGTTGCCCTCCAGATCAGTTGAATCCATCGGTCCAGTCTTTGAGCCATCTGCTTGAGATCTCTGGCCCCATTCATCCACTCTCGGATCACTTGGTCCTGGAGCCCTCCCCCAGACCCCTTTTGCCCACCCTGCTTGGTGCTCCTGGTCTGTTCATTTGGGAAGTCTGGAATCCGTCACTTGGGGGGTGTGTGTCCTGTCATGGCTGTGTGGTCTCGGTCATCAAGGCTCACCTGTCCACCATTACATGAATGGCTTGCGTTGTCTGTTCTTGCACCTGCGTTGCTCTCATGATCCTTCCATCTTTTTTCTGAACCTCTTATCCTGCTGCGAGGATCGCAGGGATGCTGGAGCCTATCCCAGTAGTAATTTGGCGGCAGGCGGGGAGACACCCTGGACAGGCCGCCAGACTATCACACAGAGCCGACATACACACACATACGCACATTCATACCTAGGGACAATTTAGTATGGCTGATTCACCTGACCTACATGTCTTTAGACTGTGGGAGGAAACCGGAGCACCCGGAGCAAACCCACGCAGACATGGGGAGAACATGCAAACTCCACACAGAGGACGACCTGGGATGACCCATCAAGGTTGGGCTACCCCGGGGCTCGAACCCAGGACCTTCTTGCTGTGAGGCGACTGCACTAACCACTGCGCCGTCCGCTCTCATGATCCTCATTTCCTTATTTGGCTTGCCATCTCTGTTGCTGGCCCTGCTTTACTCACCTGTTCCCTTTCCCTGATTGGCCTCCCAACAGTATATATTCCCCCAGGTTGCCCCGACTTTGTCTGATCGTCAGCTTGACTCTTGGTAACAGGATGCTGCATGCCTTGTCCCATACCTTCCGTGCTGTCTGTAACTTCTGTCCCTGTTTATGTGAGTTTGCTTGTGTTGATAAAACCTTGTTCTAGCCCAGTCTGTCTTTGCTGTCCTCATTTGGGTCCTCAACTCCTGCTTCCAGCACGACATTATTATCCATCAGCTAACACTTAATACATGTACTTATCATAAAGCGTTACCAAATATTCTTCTAACTCCTGTCTTTCAAATGTCTTCATCAAACGATTGAAGTATGGTCATTTTATACACAGATCCACAGGTTGAAATGCTGAATGAGACCATGTCAGAATTTCCCTTGTGTAGTTTTTCTGTAATGATGTGGTAACAAGATGCTTGTTTCACCTTGTTTTCATTGTGTCATAGCAACTCCATGGAAGTTTGCGATGCTGGCGCTATCCTTTGTCTGCCTCCTCGTGGGCTTCATGTTGCTTGGAATGGGCTCAATGGCTAGCAAGTATGGTTTCTCTTGGTGCCAGTTAAAATGTTCATGTCAAGATGTACAGTGTGAAGATATGCACCTTGAAATGTGTTGTGTATGTGTTCGTTTCTACAATAAATGTAATTGTTTTCTTCTACTATTTTCCATAGGAACAGAAAGAAGATAGCCAAGTACAAGGCCGCAGCTACCCTGGCTAAGAAACCTGAGGCTGAAGAACTTCAAGTCATTAGAGAGGCTGAGCTGGAATCCACCTTTCAGAACAGCAGCCTACTCAAGAACCCGGTACAAGGGACTAAGTTCTCTTCATTGAACGGGGAGGTTGAGGGGCAAAAACCAGGGGGCATTGTGGTGACTTGCAAAGATGGCAATGTGTTTGCCTTGTATCCAGATCCTGCAGTGGAGGTTGAGCAGCTAGAAAAAGAGGAGGAAGAAGGTAGGACTGATTTGATGGCGTGTGAACATTTAAGTTAAGATTTAAAAGATACTGCTGCATCAAAAGTTCCAGGTATATCCAGCATGAGACAACATACGTTCTCTGTTAATCCTGCTCCTTCAGTTCAGAGGTGACAGACCTGTAACACCTGACATCACCCACATGTGGTGACGTAGCTTAGAATCATGGAAGAGTTGCTGTATTGTTTTGTAACAGTCTTAATTGTCTTCAGATAATTTCCAGATCATTTATTTGAATGTTTTATTAAATCAACAACAATTACACATGTGCAGAATTAAACATATGGCATGACACAGTGATTATCTTATTTTAGTATTAAAATGCTAGACATATTTCTTTTCCCTTTACTTATCTAACGTTATACAATCTTGTTTTTCTTGATATGATTATGTACAAAGGGTGATTATGTACAAAACAGGGCAGACCAGGGCCCATATTCATAAAGTATGTCGGAGCAGAGAAATGTCTTTAGTATCAGGACAGTCAGTGATGTAAAGTGGCTTCTTTACACCTCAGAGTAAGAGAATTTTAGTAAACATTCTAACATATGGTGCTTCTGAGCCGTTGGTGCTCCTGAGCTGGAGAACCTTTGGGACACCTCAAGGTATCTAGTTAGCAGTAGAAAATGGTAAATCATTGTGGCCAGCGTGTGTGCACATTTTGTGACAGGAAAGATATATGTGTATTTAAAAAGATATATGTGTTTGGCAGAGAGTTAGCATGCATGATCAACTCACCAGGGAAGGAATCATGTTTAGTAGAAAGTTAGTATGCATGATCAACTCAACAGGGAAGAAATCATGTTTGGTAGAGAGTTAACATGCATGAGCAACTCAACAGGGAAGGAATCATGTTTGGTAGAAAGTTAGTATGCATGATCAACTCAACAGGGAAGAAATCATGTTTGGTAGAGAGTTAACATGCATGAGCAACTCAACAGGGAAGAAATCATGTTTGGCCGAGAGTTAACATGCATGATCAACTCAACGGAAGGAATCATGATTGGCAGAGTGTTAGCATGCATGATCAACTCAACAGGGAAGGAATCAGTTTGGTAGAGAGTTAGTATGCATCATCAACTTAGCAGGGAAGCAATCAGTTTGGTAGAGAGTTAGCATGCATGATCAACTCAACAGGGAAGGAATCAGTTTGGTAGAGAGTTAGCATGCAAGATCAACTCAACAGGGAATGAATCAGTTTGGTAGAGAGTTAGCATGCATGATCAACTCAGCAGGGAAGGAATCATGTTTGGTAGAGAGTTGCATGCATGATCAACTCAATAGGGAAGGAATCAGTTTGGTAGAGAGTTAGCATGCATGATAAACTCAGCAGGGAAGGAATCATGTTTGGTAGAGAGTTAGCATGCATGATCAACTCAACAGGGAAGGAATCAGTTTGGTAGAGAGTTAGCATGCATGATAAACTCAGCAGGGAAGGAATCATGTTTGGTAGAGAGTTAGCATGCATGATCAACTCAACAGGGAAGGAATCATGTTTGGTAGAGAGTTAATATGCATGATCAACTCAATAGGGAAGGAATAGGTTTGGTAGACAGTTAGCAGGCATGATCAACTCAACAGGGAAGGAATCATATTTGGTAGGGAGTTAGCATGCATGATCAACTCAACAGGGAAGGAATCATGTTTGGCAGAGAGTTAGCATGCATGATCAACTCAACAGGGAAGGAATCATGTTTAGTAGAGAGTTAGTATGCATGATCAACTCAACAGGGAAGAAATCATGTTTGATAGAAAGTTAGCATGCATGATCAACTCAACAGGGAAGGAATCAGTTTGGTAGAGAGTTAGTATGCATCATCAACTTAGCAGGGAAGCAATCAGTTTGGTAGAGTTAGCATGCATGATCAACTCAACAGGGAAGGAATCATGTTTGGTAGAGAGTTAGCATGCATGATCAACTCAACAGGAAAGGAATCATGTTTGGTAGAGAGTTAGCATGCATGATCAACTCAACAGGGAAGGAATCATGTTTGGTAGAGAGTTAGTATGCATCATCAACTTAGCAGGGAAGCAATCAGTTTGGTAGAGAGTTAGCATGCATGATCAACTCAACAGGGAATGAATCAGTTTGGTAGAGAGTTAGCATGCAAGATCAACTCAACAGGGAATGAATCAGTTTGGTAGAGAGTTAGCATGCACGATCAACTCAGCAGGGAAGGAATCATGTTTGGTAGAGAGTTAGCATGCATGATCAACTCAATAGGGAAGGAATCAGTTTGGTAGAGAGTTAGCATGCATGATAAACTCAGCAGGGAAGGAATCATGTTTGGTAGAGAGTTAGCATGCATGATCAACTCAACAGGGAAGGAATCAGTTTGGTAGAGAGTTAGCATGCATGATAAACTCAGCAGGGAAGGAATCATGTTTGGTAGAGAGTTAGCATGCATGATCAACTCAACAGGGAAGGAATCATGTTTGGTAGAGAGTTAATATGCATGATCAACTCAATAGGGAAGGAATAGGTTTGGTAGACAGTTAGCAGGCATGATCAACTCAACAGGGAAGGAATCATATTTGGTAGGGAGTTAGCATGCATGATCAACTCAACAGGGAAGGAATCATGTTTGGCAGAGAGTTAGCATGCATGATCAACTCAACAGGGAAGGAATCATGTTTAGTAGAGAGTTAGTATGCATGATCAACTCAACAGGGAAGAAATCATGTTTGATAGAAAGTTAGCATGCATGATCAACTCAACAGGGAAGGAATCAGTTTGGTAGAGAGTTAGTATGCATCATCAACTTAGCAGGGAAGCAATCAGTTTGGTAGAGTTAGCATACATGATCAACTCAACAGGGAAGGAAACATGTTTGGTAGAGAGTTAGCATGCATGATCAATTCAACAGGAAAGGAATCATGTTTGGTAGTGAGTTAGCATGCATGATCAACTCAACAGGGAAGGAATCATGTTTGGTAGAGAGTTAGTATGCATGATCAACTCAACAGGGAAGGAATCATGTTTAGTAGAGAGTTAGTATGCATGATCAACTCAACAGGGAAGAAATCATGTTTGATAGAAAGTTAGCATGCATGATCAACTCAACAGGGAAGGAATCAGTTTGGTAGAGAGTTAGTATGCATGATCAACTCAACAGGGAAGGAATCCTGTTTGGTAAAGTTAGTAAGCATGATCAACTCAACAGGGAAGGAATCATGTTTGGTAGAGAGTTAGCATGCATGATCAACTCAACAGGAAAGGAATCATGTTTGGTAGAGAGTTAGCATGCATGATCAACTCAACAGGGAAGGAATCATGTTTGGTAGAGAGTTAGTATGCATGATCAACTCAACAGGGAAGGAATCCTGTTTGGTAAAGTTAGTAAGCATGATCATCTCAACAGGGAAGGAATCATGTTTGGTAGAGAGATAGCATGCATGATCAACTCAACAGGGAAGGAATCATGTTTGGTAGATAGTTAGCATGCATGATCAACTCAACATGGAAGGAATCATGTTTGGTAGAAAGTTAGCATGCATGATCAACTCAACAGGGAAGGAATCATTTTTGGTAGAGAGTTAGTATGCATGATCAACTCAACAGGGAAGGAATCTTGTTTGGTAAAGTTAGTAAGCATGATCATCTCAACAGGGAAGGAATCATGTTTGGTAGAGAGTTAGCATGCATGATCAACTCAACAGGGGAGTAATCATTTTTGGTAGAGAGTTAGTATGCATGATCAACTCAACAGGGAAGGAATCTTGTTTGGTAAAGTTAGTAAGCATGATCATCTCAACAGGGAAGGAATCATGTTTGGTAGAGAGTTAGCATGCATGATCAACTCAACAGGGGAGTAATCATGTTTGGTAGAGAGTTAGTATGCATGATCAACTTAGAAGGGAAGCAATCAGTTTGGTAGATAGTTAGCATGCATGATCAACTCAACAGGGAAGGAATCATTTTTGGTAGAGAGTTAGTATGCATGAGCAACTCAACAGGGAAGGAATCATGTTTGTAACCAACCTTGTTCATGAGCACATTAGTCCCCGGACAGACTGAAATGGATCATTCAGTGTCAAGATAAAAATGATAATAACCCTGTGGTTTCTAGCAACTGGGAAGATGCAGCGATGTAGCAGAGGTGATGTAGGACCATCACAACCATCCACAAGCCGCTCCATCCCTTCATCCCTGACAGCACTGACAGCACCTCAACGTATTCAGCCCATCATTGAATTCCCAGCAAGTTAGCATGAAGTCAGTGCCAACTAAGCTGCATTTATGCAGATAGCCGGCTCTCTGTGTGTTGTAGGTGTCACTGAGGGACACACACATGCACCATTGCACCCACACAGAATGAGGGTGTAAATGGTACCACAGTATCAACGGGCTGCACATGTAGTGTTTGACAGAGACTACAACATACGAGGGGTCTGCACATGATGCACAAGGACCTGACCTCAGTGGCCTCAAACTACTTTTCAACACAATGTGCAAGGTTACCACAAGGCTGTCACCTTCTTGGCGATCAAGGGGACCCCCAATAATGTTGGTTAATGACCCCATCCCTCTGTGCTGTTGCAACTTATTGACAACACCATCAACTATGTTTATTTTTCATATAGACGCTGGGTCACTGGTCAAATACAAAAAAAGTATTTCATCATATTCTATATTTATAGGCTCAAGAAATCATCAAATTATAATGCCATTGGACATGCACAAGGCTATTTTAGCCTTTTTGTGTTTTTGACAGTGTTTTTGAGTGCACACAAAACCAACTGCAGTGTTGCAGAGAGGAAACGGCACTGGAGGGTGTAAGCTGTAGAGACAACATGTGGGCTGTTAGCTGGGAATAGCACAGTAGAAACATATGAGGTCAAATACATTTTCAAATGTTAAGTTGTTGTTTAGCAGGCAGGGAATCCTGTGAATCCTTCAGTCATCAAACAAACAAACAAAGTGAGCAGATTAGGATGTCATGATGCTGGGCAAGTGTTTTCCCACTACATTTAGTGTCCAGATGAACTGATACAACTTCTCTGGAATAAGCTGATAAGGAGTGATTTTTTTCCTAAACGCACTCCGAGTGTCATTTCTGAGAGTAATTCTGAGATATTTTATGAATATGGGCCCGGTTGTGTTTCTTATCATGTAAGAAATTGTTTTAAACTATGACTTTGTTAAAGAAAAAATAAAAGTAAAACTATAAAATGAGTAAGGTCTATGTTGAAACATTATTTTGCCTCTGTAAAAGACCCCCACTGCAGTGGAGGGTACAATGTAAAAGACCCCCACTGCAGTGAATGTAAAAGACCCCCATGGCAGGAGTTGGTACAATGTAAAAGACCCCGCAGATGGTACAATTAAAAGACCCCCGCGGTTGTGGATGGTACAATGCATTGGTAATTCCCCTGCAACATTCACTCTTACAAAATGCTTTATCAATTAACATTCAGTTTGCATTTAGTCCACCAATCACAAGAGAATACAAAGTATTTAACAGCAAATGGTGCCCCCCACCCCCAATGGTAACAGCCATTTTAGCTCATAAGACAACACATTCTCAGGCACAAAGTCTTATCCTTCACCTTCCACTGTGTAGCTCTCCTCACATCCTCGCTTTGTATTTCTCTCACTGATCTTTGAACTTGCCCTTCTACCTCGGTAGCAGCAGTTGGATCAGAAGATCTTAAAGCCTCTGAGCAGTGTGAGTGTCGGGGCCCTGCGTTTGCTCTGGGCCCTGGACGACTTGACTGTGACCAGCTTAGCGGTGGCAGGAGCTGGCAGCTCCTTGTAGCACGGTGTGGTGAAGGGAGGCACAGTGGAGATGCTGACCAGAGGTTTGTCCTCATTGATGTAGAAGGGTTGTAGTGGAAGGCTCCTCTCCCCTTCCCGCCTGGCGCCCCTCACGGCCTCATGAAAAACATGTTGAACTGACAGGAAATCTAGACAGGCCGACACCTCAAAGAACAAACAGCCAAAACGAGCTGCGAGGGCTGAGCCATCAGATGTACTAACTTGCCTGAGGAAGAGAAAAGGGTTGAACAGTCCTGCGTGTAGAAAACACATGCAGTCCATCAACACATGATGAACCAAATAGTAATGATTAAGTAAAGTGCAGGGTCTCCTTTACAGGACTTATGACTTCACAGCTTATCAGAGACGTGAGTGTGGGGTGTTTCTCAAAGGTTTCAGGACACCTTACCTTGTCCACTAGAAAAACCTTTACTTCTCAACACTACTTTTACAGACCGACGTTTTTCAATAGAAAGTGCTTTAAATCTTGCCATTTGTCTTTGCAGAGTGAAAGAATGTCTTGATGCTGCGCAATAATCCAGGTAAGAAAATCAAACAGGGTGGAGTCAGTTCATGTGGACACAACGTGTATTGACAGAAACTTTTCATCATCATCTCAGTGACTTCTTCGGTCTCACCTGACTGCAGGTGTCCCCACCCATATAAACAACACAGTGACTGCAGGTGTCCCCACCCTTATTCACAATACAGTGACTGCAGGTGTCCCCACCCTTATAAACAATACAGTGACTGCAGGTGTCCCACCCTTATAAACAATACAGTGACTGCAGGTGTCCCCACCCTTATAAACAATACAGTGACTGCAGGTGTCCCCACCCTTATAAACAATACAGTGACTGCAGGTCTCCCCACCCTTATAAACAATACAGTGGCATAACGACCCAAACCAATGATCAGTTTCATCATTACTCTGACCACTAACTAGAGTTACAATGGTCATGTGTACTATTCACAGAGGATTGGGGAATAGTTGCAGTCACAGCATTGTAAGATGGTGACAGATGTACTCCTAGCCCCCCCCCCCGGTTCAGGGATGGTCATTTTCTCAAAGCACAGATGGCCTCTTTGACTCCCTGTCCAAACCAGCGTTCCTCCCTATCAAGGATGTGCATATCCTCATCCCTGAAAGAGCGGCCACTGGTCTGTAGATGGTGTAGACTTTGTAGGTTGTGTAGACTGTGGAGTCCTGGCCTGACATGGTAGCTCTTCTGCGTTGTGTCATCCTCCTGGCCAGCATCTGTTTGGTTTCCCAGATGTACAAGTCACGGCAATCCTCCTGGTGCTTAACAGCTACACTATATTGCTCTGTTTGTGCCGGGGGACCTGATCCTTGGGGTGGATCAATTTCTGCCGCAGCGTGTTTTGGGGTTTGAAAGCAACCAAGATGCAGTGTTTTGAAAATCCACATCTCAGCTTCTCTGACACTCCCACCACATACAGAATCACCACTGGTTTACACTTGGACAGCTGTCGTCCTTCTCCTCTCTTGTATTGGCTGGTGCACTGTTTGGCCGTCTTCCTGGTTTGACGAACGCCCAGTTAGGATAACCACACTTAACCAGGGCCTGTTTAATGTGGGATTTCTCCCCTTCCTCAGCCGCTGTGTCGGTGGGGACGTTGTCAGCTCGGTGGTCCAGCGTCCTGATGACTCCTAGTTTGTGCTCCAGTGGATGATGAGAATCAAACCTTAAGTACTGATCAGTATGTGTGGTTTGTGGTAAACATCAACAATCAACAACAGCCAGACATACACCAGCGAACTCACCCAGGTGGCGAAAGACATTCTTGCTAAGGGGCTGAATTTTGCAGTCACGCCATGGCAAGTCCCACTAGTGGAACTGATCACAGCCACGGAATCAGCCATCCGAAGAAACAACATTGTGGACCCGGAAGCGGAGCAACTGTGGATGAAAGTTTCAGCCTGCCTCAGCAACGTGAAGACATCACCGTCCAACATCAGTAGAGATGAGAGGAATGTCCTCATGACTCTCAGTAAGGACAAAAACATCTCATCCTTCCAGCGGACGAAGGCAGACGCCCTGGTGTATTAAACCAGACAGACTATCATGAGAGTGTTATGATGTCACTTAGCAAGATGAACACTTACGAGCCCCTGAAACCAGATCCAGGCAGTGGTTCCAAGAAAAAGGTGGTAGACTGTCTGAAGCTGTTAGAACAGGACAATGCTACTGACAGACTGTTGTACCACAGATTATACCCAGGGGGCGCTACACCTACTCTGTATGGGTTACCTAAGATACATAAACAGGATGTGCCATTATGGCCTGTTGTTAGTATGATTAACTCAGTGACCTATAACCTCTCTACGTTTCTGGCATCTGTTCTGAACCCGTTGGTAGGCAGTAATGAACATCACATTCACAACACTGTGGATGTTGTGGATAAGGTGAGGGACGTCATCATGGAGGAGGATGAAACAATGGTCTCTTATGATGTTATGTCTCTCTTCTCCTGCGTTCCTGTTGATGAAGCAGTGGAGGTAGTCTGTATGAAATTACAAAACGACCCCACCCTTAGCAATAGCACCACCCTTAACACTGACCAAGTGTGTCTGTTCCTGAAGCTGTGTCTTCAGTCCACGTACTTCACATACAGGGGGCAGTACTATAGGTAGAGGCGTGGGTGTGCTATGGGTCCCCCAGTCTCACCTGTAGTGGCCAACTTGTAAGTGGAGGAAGTGGAAAAGAGGCTCTGGTGTCCTATCCAGGGATACCACCTAGCCACTGGTTCAGATTTGTGGACGACACCTGGGTTAAAATTAAATCTCAGGATGTACCACGTTTCACCAACCACATTAACTCTGTGGACACCACATCAAATTCATAAGGGAGGATGTGGAACATGACAGGGTAGTCTTCTTACACTGTGAAATTGCAACTGGTGATGGAGGACATTTGATTGTTGATGTTTACCGTGAACCAACACATACTGATCAGTACTTAAGGTCTGACTCTCATCATCCACTGGAGCACAATGGGTTAGGGTTAGGATTAGGGTTAGGGGCTTGGAGTACATCTGTCACCATTTTACAGTGCTTTATTGCAACGATTCCCCAATCCTCTGTGAATAGTACACATGACCATTGTAACTCTAGTTAATGCTCACACCCATATCTGCATATGAAACTGGTCGTTGGTTTGGGCCGTTATGCCACTGTGTTGTTTATAAGGGTGGAGACACCTGCAGTCACTGTATTGTTTATAAGGGTGGGACACCTACAGTCACTGTATTGTTTATAAGGGTGGGGACACCTGCAGTCACTGTATTGTTTATAAGGGTGGGGACACCTGCAGCCACTGTATTGTTTATAAGGGTGGGGACACCTGCAGTCACTGTATTGTTTATAAGGGTGGGGACACCTGCAGCCACTGTATTGTTTATAAGGGTGGGGACACCTGCAGTCACTGTATTGTGAATAAGGATGGGGACACCTGCAGTCACTGTATTGTGCATAAGGGTGGGGACACCTGCAGTCACTGTATTGTGAATAAGGGTGGGGACACCTGCAGTCACTGTATTGTTTATAAGGGTGGGGACACCTGCAGTTACTGTTTTGTGCATAAGGGTGGGACACCTGCAGTCACTGTATTGTTTATAAGGGTGGGGACACCTGCAGTCACTGTATTGTGAATAAGGGTGGGGACACCTGCAGTCACTGTATTGTGCATAAGGGTGGGGACACCTGCAGTCACTGTATTGTTTATAAGGGTGGGGACACCTGCAGTCACTGTATTGGTTATAAGGGTGGGGACACCTGCAGTCACTGTCTTGTTTATAAGGGTGGGGACACCTGCAGTCACTGTATTGGTTATAAGGGTGGGGACACCTGCAGTCACTGTATTGTTTATAAGGGTGAGGACACCTGCAGCCACTGTATTGTGAATAAGGGTGGGGACACCTGCAGCCACTGTATTGTGCATAAGGGTGGGGACACCTGCAGTCACTGTATTGTTTATAAGGGTGGGGACACCTGCAGTCACTGTATTGTTTATAAGGGTGGGGACACCTGCAGTCACTGTATTGTTTATAAGGGTGGGGACACCTGCAGTCACTGTATTGTTTATAAGGGTGGGGACACCTGCAGTCACTGTATTGTTTATAAGGGTGGGGACACCTGCAGTCACTGTATTGTTTGTAAGGGTGGGGACACCTGCAGACACTGTATTGTTTATAAGGGTGGGGACACCTGCAGTCACTGTGTTGTTTATAAGGGTGGGGTACCTGCAGGCACTGTATTGTGAATAAGGGTGGGGACACCTGCAGTCACTGTATTGTTTATAAGGGTGGGGACACCTGCAGTCACTGTATTGTTTATAAGGGTGGGGACACCTGCAGTCACTGTATTGTTTATAAGGGTGGGGACACCTGCAGTCACTGTATTGTTTATAAGGGTGGGGACACCTGCAGTCACTGTATTGTGAATAAGGGTGGGGACACCTGCAGTCACTGTATTGTGCATAAGGGTGGGGACACCTGCAGTCACTGTATTGTTTATAAGGGTGGGGACACCTGCAGTCACTGTATTGTGCATAAGGGTGGGGACACCTGCAGTCACTGTATTGTTTATAAGGGTGGGGACACCTGCAGTTACTGTTTTGTGCATAAGGGTGGGGACACCTGCAGTCACTGTATTGTTTATAAGGGTGGGGACACCTGCAGTTACTGTTTTGTGCATAAGGGTGGGGACACCTGCAGTCACTGTATTGTTTATAAGGGTGAGGACACCTGCAGCCACTGTATTGTTTATAAGGGTGGGGACACCTGCAGTCACTGTATTGTTTATAAGGGTGGGGACACCTGCAGCCACTGTATTGTTTATAAGGATGGGGACACCTGCAGTCACTGTATTGTGCATAAGGGTGGGGACACCTGCAGTCACTGTATTGTGAATAAGGGTGGGGACACCTGCAGTCACTGTATTGTTTATAAGGGTGGGGACACCTGCAGTTACTGTTTTGTGCATAAGGGTGGGACACCTGCAGTCACTGTATTGTTTATAAGGGTGGGGACACCTGCAGTCACTGTATTGTGAATAAGGGTGGGGACACCTGCAGTCACTGTATTGTGCATAAGGGTGGGGACACCTGCAGTCACTGTATTGTTTATAAGGGTGGGGACACCTGCAGTCACTGTATTGGTTATAAGGGTGGGGACACCTGCAGTCACTGTCTTGTTTATAAGGGTAGGGACACCTGCAGTCACTGTATTGGTTATAAGGGTGGGGACACCTGCAGTCACTGTATTGTTTATAAGGGTGAGGACACCTGCAGCCACTGTATTGTGAATAAGGGTGGGGACACCTGCAGCCACTGTATTGTGCATAAGGGTGGGGACACCTGCAGTCAGGTGAGACTGAAGCGGTCACTTAGATGACGATGAAACCTTTCTGTCGATAAACGTTGTGTCCAGATGAACTGACTGCACCTTGTTTGAAAACTGAAAGAACAACAGACAAGAGTACTATGTGGGAATGGTGACATGCTACACCCATTCAGTAGTCTTATTGTGACATTAGGTATGCACCGTTGGCTCCTTTCAGGTGTTTACACCAACTGTGGGGATTTTCTACATGTGCTTTTAATAATCATGTGGTGAAAGAAAAGTGTGTAGTCATTGTTTAGTGAAAACCTGCTTTTGGTACCAAGGAAAGACACTTTGAACATGAAGCTGAGTGCTGCATGAAACTACCCAGAGTACTGTCAGTTTGCTGTTTTACGTTGACCAAACCCTTGAAGGCTTTTCTTTTTCCTTAACTGAATAGTGACAGAAAATGAAAAATTACTCACCAGTAAAAAAAAAAGGCAAATATCTTGAACATTTAGTGAGGACACATCAGCACAACCAGCACCACACATCCTGCCCGGACAAACCTGTATCTCTCCATGTCCAGCTTGGTGCCCAGCAGGATGATGGGAGCGTCCTCCTGAAGGCCTTTATTATGACGGGCCACTGTCTCCAGGTACTGCTGAGAGCCCTCAAAGCTCTGTCTGTTATCGATGCTGTAGACCACCAGGAAGGCGTTGGCCCAGGACAAGTAGCGCTGGGTATTCACAGGACCGTCCTGGATGTAGACAGAAACACCAGACTGAGCAAGTCTTCTGAGCTGTGTCTGGTTTCTTTGTCAACTCGTGTGTGTGTGTGACGGCAGAAAGCTACCTGGTCAGCAGTGTCCATCACCTTCACCACCACCGCCTGCTGGTCCACCATCTCCTCTGAGGAGTAGATGTCCTCTAGATGGCAGCCAGGGCATGAAAACCAACAGAACCTGGTTATTTTCACAAACACATCCTGATCCACATAAGAGCTCGTACTGCCTGAGTAAAGGAAGAGCGGTGTTCATAAAGGACAAGGCAGAAGTTACCCAGGTGGGGGTCATATTCACTGATGAAGCGCTTCGTAAGAAACTTCACCGTCAGTGCTGCAAAAGAGGAAAGAAGGAAGCAAGTGTTTTCTTTCTCATGCCTACAGATGCAGGATCACATCAGGCCATGAGAGAGGTTCTGCATGAACCTGACGTCATGCTGTTGATATTCTGGCAAACAGGGAAAATAAAAACATTTACAGTCCAAATAAAACTGAATATGAGAATTGTAGAATTACAAATGGTTACTAAGACACTGCAATAAACAACTGTGTGCAGAAGACAGGGTTGTCAGCATACGGCTTAAGCAGATTATACTGTCCCATAAATACACCGACCTGACTTTCCAGAGCCCATCACACCAAGAACCACCACATGACACTCAGTCTGACTCCTCTCAGTCTGACTCCGCTCAGCCACAGGGGCCGAGACACTCGTCCTGCTTTTTCCAAACATCACAGACATGTCCTGTCCTTGAAGCAGACACACTGCCGGATTTCGAGCTTTCCTTTTCTGGGTATCTGCAGTTGTGGCCTACAACGTCTGCGCATGTTCAAGGTAACGTTGAAAAATCACAACTTCCACCATGTCTGGAAAACCTGAAGAACCACGTCTGTGTGGAGGTGCAGCATACAGACCTCCCAGGCTGGAGTGTTTTTCAAAAAGAAATATCGGCCTTGTCATCTTAAAAATGAAAGAGAAACATTGCAGAGAGGGTGCAGAAGCTGGTCCGACATGGATGCTCACACCAGGCAGAGCGGAGTCACTGCTGGAACACGATGGGAAAAAAGAAAAGGAAAAAAAAAACAAACCAAGCCTCTGCTGCCTGCCACGCGTGATTGACTTTCCATTCCCATTTAAGGGAATGGACGTAATGTGCAGACTTGGTTGAAACTAAGTGCTTTGGGAACTTGCATGCAGAGCTGCAGGGAGCCTGCTCTGACACCCTCCGGGGCTTTTATTTCCAGGAGAAGTGAAACAGGTCGGCCACCAGCGCCCACTTTACAATGAGCTGCATGCAACCTTCACTGAATTCCAATGTAAGGAGAAAACATGATGTGAATGAAATCCTAGAAGAAGGTGTGGACGTCAGCAGAGCTCCTCTGACAGCTCCACACTGACCCACACCTAGGGTCAACTAGAAGGCCAACCTGCCGTCTCTACCAAAGCATCTAGAACATTGACTTCACAACCACAAATATAGGAGAGTCTACAGCTCTGTTTAGCACCACACAATCCATCAGCCGTCTCTGTCATTTTTACCATCATTGGTTTTACATGCTCGTGAAATTCTTATTTGATATGGTATTGTTGTCGTTCATGCACTGGGACTACAGATGCACATTAACTAATGCACAACGAACCCTGCACATCTGACTTATAAACCTGACTCATAAATCTGCACATCTGACTTATAAACCTGTCTTATAAACCTGCACATCTGACTTATAAACCTGCACATCTGACTTATAAACCTGTCTTATAAACCTGCACATCTGACTTATAAACCTGCACATCTGACTTATAAACCTGACGTATAAACCTGCACATCTGACTTATAAACCTGCACATCTGACTTATAAACCTGCACATCTGACTTATAAACCTGCACATCTGACTTATAAACCTGACTTATAAACCTGACGTATAAACCTGCACATCTGACTTATAAACCTGTCTTATAAACCTGCACATCTGACTTATAAACCTGCACATCTGACTTATAAACCTGACGTATAAACCTGCACATCTGACTTATAAACCTGCACATCTGACTTATAAACCTGCACATCTGACTTATAAACCTGCACATCTGACTTATAAACCTGACGTATAAACCTGCACATCTGACTTATAAACCTGCACATCTGACTTATAAACCTGCACACCTGACTTATAAACCTGACTTATAAACCTGATGTATAAACCTGCACATCTGACTTATAAACCTGCACATCTGACTTATAAACCTGACTTATAAACCTGTCTTATAAACCTGCACATCTGACTTATAAACCTGCACATCTGACTTATAAACCTGCACATCTGACTTATAAACCTGACGTATAAACCTGCACATCTGACTTATAAACCTGCACATCTGACTTATAAACCTGACTTATAAACCTGCACATCTGACTTATAAACCTGCACATCTGACTTATAAACCTGCACACCTGACTTATAAACCTGACTTATAAACCTGATGTATAAACCTGCACATCTGACTTATAAACCTGCACATCTGACTTATAAACCTGACTTTTAAACCTGACTTATAAACCTGACGTATAAACCTGCACATCTGACTTATAAACCTGTCTTATAAACCTGCACATCTGACTTATAAACCTGCACATCTGACTTATAAACCTGACTTATAAACCTGCACTTCTGACTTATAAACCTGCACATCTGACTTATAAACCTGACGTATAAACCTGCACATCTGAGTTATAAACCTGCACATCTGACTTATAAACCTGACGTATAAACCTGCACATCTGACTTATAAACCTGACTTATAAACCTGCACATCTGACTTATAAACCTGCACATCTGACTTATAAACCTGACGTATAAACCTGCACATCTGACTTATAAACCTGACTTATAAACCTGCACATCTGACTTATAAACCTGACTTATAAACCTGCACATCTGACTTATAAACCTGCACATCTGACTTATAAACCTGCACACCTGACTTATAAACCTGACTTATAAACCTGATGTATAAACCTGCACATCCGACTTATAAACCTGCACACCTGACTTATAAACCTGACTTATAAACCTGATGTATAAACCTGCACATCTGACTTATAAACCTGCACATCTGACTTATAAACCTGACTTATAAACCTGATGTATAAACCTGCACATCTGACTTATAAACCTGCACATCTGACTTATAAACCTGACTTATAAACCTGCACATCTGACTTATAAACCTGCACACCTGACTTATAAACCTGACTTATAAACCTGATGTATAAACCTGCACATCTGACTTATAAACCTGCACACCTGACTTATAAACCTGACTTATAAACCTGATGTATAAACCTGCACATCTGACTTATAAACCTGCACATCTGACTTATAAACCTGACTTATAAACCTGATGTATAAACCTGCACATCTGACTTATAAACCTGCACATCTGACTTATAAACCTGACTTATAAACCTGCACATCGACTTATAAACCTGCACATCTGACTTATAAACCTGCACATCTGACTTATAAACCTGACGTATAAACCTGCACATCTGACTTATAAACCTGACGTATAAACCTGCACATCTGACTTATAAACTTGACTTATAAACCTGCACATCTGACTTATAAACCTGCACATCTGACTTATAAACCTGCACACCTGACCTATAAACCTGACTTATAAACCTGATGTATAAACCTGCACATCTGACTTATAAACCTGCACATCTGACTTATAAACCTGACTTATAAACCTGCACATCTGACTTATAAACCTGACTTATAAACCTGCACATCTGACTTATAAACCTGACGTATAAACCTGCACATCTGACTTATAAACCTGACTTATAAACCTGCACATCTGACTTATAAACCTGACTTATAAACCTGCACATCTGACTTATAAACCTGCACATCTGACTTATAAACCTGACGTATAAACCTGCACATCTGAGTTATAAACCTGCACATCTGACTTATAAACCTGACGTATAAACCTGCACATCTGACTTATAAACCTGACTTATAAACCTGCACATCTGACTTATAAACCTGCACATCTGACTTATAAACCTGACGTATAAACCTGCACATCTGACTTATAAACCTGACTTATAAACCTGCACATCTGACTTATAAACCTGACTTATAAACCTGCACATCTGACTTATAAACCTGCACATCTGACTTATAAACCTGCACACCTGACTTATAAACCTGACTTATAAACCTGATGTATAAACCTGCACATCTGACTTATAAACCTGCACACCTGACTTATAAACCTGACTTATAAACCTGATGTATAAACCTGCACATCTGACTTATAAACCTGCACATCTGACTTATAAACCTGACTTATAAACCTGCACATCTGACTTATAAACTTGACTTATAAACCTGCACATCTGACTTATAAACCTGCACATCCGACTTATAAACCTGCACATCTGACTTATAAACCTGACGTATAAACCTGCACATCTGACTTATAAACCTGACGTATAAACCTGCACATCTGACTTATAAACCTGACTTATAAACCTGCACATCTGACTTATAAACCTGCACATCTGACTTATAAACCTGCACACCTGACTTATAAACCTGACTTATAAACCTGATGTATAAACCTGCACATCTGAGTTATAAACCTGCACACCTGACTGATAAACCTGACTTATAAACCTGATGTATAAACCTGCACATCTGACTTATAAACCTGCACATCTGACTTATAAACCTGACGTATAAACGTGCACATCAAATCAAATCAAATGAATTTTATTTGTATAGCCCAATATCACAAATTACAAATGTGCCTCAGTGGGCTTAACAGCAACACAACATCCTGTCCTTAGACCCTCTCATGGGATAAGGAACAACTCCCTAAAACCCTTTAACAGGGAGAAACACTAGGAAGAAACCTCAGGGAGAGCAACAGAGGAGGGATCTCTCTCCCAAGACGGACAGCGTGCAATGGATGTTGTGTTCACGCAATTTACACAATACAACATTGAAAGAGGATAACAGAATTATAATGGACATAACATTTATGAAGAACCTGATGCACAGGATGCCAAGCAGTGTCCACATGCCAACGGAGCAGTCCAGGACCCAAGCCACGTGACCAGCATCATCATGTAATAAAAGAGAAACTTATGTGAGGAGAGGAAGGGCAGGCAGCATCCAAATGGTGACCACCATCACCACGGAGACCTGGGAGGAGAACCAACTGCACATGCATGCAGGAGAGACTCACATGACACCATTCAAACACAGAAAAAGAGAAAGGAGAAGACATCATTCAGAGAGAGAGAAAAGACATGTTAGAGAAGAGAACAGCTCTCAATAGTCATTAGCCATAATCAATTAAATCATCAACTAGTCATAATCTAAACTCTGTAATCTATACTCGATAATCTCGTCGACAGAACAGTGGTTGGTAAATTCATTGAGACAGAAAACCAACCCGCCATCCAGTACAGGTTGTGAAGCACTCAATGTAAAGACAACTAATTGTAAGCTAAGGCAAAAAGATGAGTTTTAAGTTTGGATTTAAGGACTCAACAGACTCTGATGGTCTGATGGCAGCAGGCAGGTTATTCCACAACAATGGAGCCCGATAGGAAAAGGCCCTGCTGCCACCAGCTGACTTCTTTTTAACTTTGGGTACACACAGGAGCCCTGTGTTTTGAGAACGAAGAGCTCGAGATGGCATGTAAGGTTTAAGGAGATCAGACAGGTAAGATGGGGGAAGACCATTTAGGATTTTATAAGTCAGCAGAAGCACCTTGTATTCTGATCTAACATGGATAGGAAGCCAATGAAGGGAGGCAAGAATTGGTGTAATATGGTCACATTTCCTAGTTTTAGTTAGGATTCTAGCAGCAGCATTCTGAACCATATGAAGACTTTTAGTACTAGCATGTGGCAGACCTGAGAACAGAACCTTACAGTAATCAAGTCTGGATGAAACAAATGCATGTATTAGAGCCTCTGCATCAGCCATGGAGAGAAAAGACCGAATTTTAGCTATGTTACTTAAGTGAAAAAAGGTAGTCTTACGTATAAACCTTATAAACCTGCACATCTGACTTATACATGTGCACATCTGACTTATAACTCATCAGACTTATAAACCTGCACATCTGACTTATAACTCATCTGACTTATACATGTGCACATCTGACTTATAACTCATCTGACTTATAAACCTGCACATCTGACTTATAACTCATCTGACTTATAAACCTGCACATCTGACTTATAACTCATCTGACTTATAAACCTGCACATCTGACTTATACACCTGCCCATCTGACTTATAAATCATCTGATTTATAACTCATCTGACTTATACACCTGCACATCTGACTTATACACCTGCACATCTGACTTATACATCTGCACATCTGACTTATAACTCATCTGAATAATAACTCATCTGACTTATAAACCTGACTTATACACCTGCACATCTGACTTATAAACCTGACTTATACACCTGCACATCTGACCTTTAAACCTGCACATCTGACTTATAACTCATCTGACTTATAAACCTGCACATCTTACTTATAACTCATCCGACTTATAAACCTGCACATCTGACTTATAAACCTGACTTATAAACCTGCACATCTGACTTATAACTCATCTGACTTATAAACTTGCACATCTGACTTATAAACCTGCACATCTGACTTATAACTCATCTGACTTATAACTCATCTGACTTATAACTCATCTGACTTATAAACCTGACTTATGAACCTGCACATCTGACTTATAAACCTGACTTATACACCTGCACATCTGACTTATAACTCATCTGACTTATAACTCATCTGACTTATAAACCTGACTTATGAACCTGCACATCTGACTTATAAACCTGACTTATAAACCTGCACATCTGACCTTTAAACCTGCACATCTGGCTTATAACTTATCTGACTTATAAACCTGCACATCTTACTTATAACTCATCCGACTTATAAACCTGCACATCTGACTTATAAACCTGACTTATAAACCTGCACATCTGACTTATAACTCATCTGACATATAAACTTGCACATCTGACTTATAACTCATCTGACTTATAAACCTGCACATCTGACTTATAACTCATGTGATTTATAAACCTAACTTATAAACCTGCACGTCTGACTTATAAGTCATCTGACTTATAAACCTGGACATCTGACTTATAACTCATCTGACTTATAAACCTGCACATCTGACTTATAACTCATCTGACTTATAAACCTGCACATTTAACTCATAACTCATCTGACTTATAAACCTGCACATCTGACTTATAACTCATTTAACTCATAACTCATCTGACTTATAAACCTGCACATCTGACTTATAACTCATCTGACTTATAAACCTGCTCATCTGACTTATAACTCATCTGACTTATAAACCTGCACATCTGACTTATAAGTCATCTGACTTATAAACCTGCACATCTGACTTATAACTCATCTGACTTATAAACCTGCACATCTGACTTATAACTCATCTGACTTATAAACCTGCACATCTGACTTATAAACCTGACTTATAAACCTGCACATCTGACTTATAAGTCATCTGACTTATAAACCTGCACATCTGACTTATAACTCATCTGATTTATAAACCTGACTTATAAACCTGCACATCTGACTTATAAGTCATCTGACTTATAAACCTGGACATCTGACTTATAACTCATCTGACTTATAAACCTGCACATCTGACTTATAACTCATCTGACTTATAAACCTGCACATTTAACTCATAACTCATCTGACTTATAAACCTGCACATCTGACTTATAACTCATCTGACTTATAAACCTGCACATCTGACTTATAAGTCATCTGACTTATAACTGGACATCTGACTTATAACTCATCTGACTTATAAACCTGCTCATCTGACTTATAACTCATCTGACTTATAAACCTGCACATTTAACTCATAACTCATCTGACTTATAAACCTGCACATCTGACTTATAACTCATCTGACTTATAAACCTGCACATTTAACTCATAACTCATCTGACTTATAAACCTGCACATCTGACTTATAACTCATCTGACTTATAAACCTGCACATCTGACTTATAACTCATCTGACTTATAAACCTGCACATTTAACTCATAACTCATCTGACTTATAAACCTGCACATCGGACTTATAACTCATCTGACTTATAACTCATCTAACTTATAAACCTGCACATCTGACTTATAACTCATCTGACTTATAAACCTGCACGTCTGACTTATAACTCATCTGACTTATAAACCTGCACATCTGACTTATAACTCATCTGACTTATAAACCTGCACATTTAACTTATAACTCATCTGACTTATAAACCTGCACATCTGACTTATAACTGTGACTTATAAACCTGCACATCCGACTTATAACTCTGACTTATAAACCTGCACATCTGACTAATAAGTCTGATGAATGAAACCTGCACACCTGTTGCAGTTCAGTTTCGCATGGTTCCTTAAATAAACAACAAACTGAAGTACTAAAAAGCACATGTTTTTATTTAAACAAATTGCTGTATGCACGTTACCTTCTATGTGATATCTCATGACAGAAAATATTGATTTTATCGGATGGGAATAAAGACAGTTGATTACTACCCATGAAATGGAGAAGAATGTGCATATTGTATAGTTTCATGCTCAGGTAGTAACCCCAACCCTCAACCAGTATCTGCTGTAATCATAAGAAACATATTCAACTTGAAATACTTAACGTATTTCATCCACAGCAGTGACAATGTGTCACCCAGTACTTCACCCAGAAAGGCCATGAACCAAGGTCACCCCAACATTTTCATGAACCAGCATCACCCTAACATTTTCGTGAACCAGTGTCACCCCAATATTTTCACGAACCAGTGTCATCCCAATATTATCATGAACCAAGGTCACCCCATTTTCAAGAAACCAGTATCACCCCAACATTTTCATGAACCAGTGTCACCCCAATATTTTCATGAACCAGTATCACCCCAACATTTTCATGAACCAGTATCACCAAAACATTTTCACGAACCAGTGTCACCCCAATATTTTCATGAACCAGTATCACCCCAACATTTTCATGAACCAGTATCACCCCAACATTTTCATGAACCAGTATCACCCCAACATTTTCATGAACCAGTATCACCACAACATTTTCATGAACCAGTGTCACCCCAATATTTTTAGTGTGACAGGTTAAAAAGTATCGTTTCCCAACATTTCACAGACCCATCATGTTAAAAAGCTATCAAGAATCATGGCAGAAATACAATGTCATCTGACAAACCACAGCACACAACAAACCAGAGAACACAACAAACCATAGCAGATTACACACCACAGAACACAACAAACAACAGAACACAAAAAACCACAGACACAACAAACCACAGCACATCACAAACCACAGCACATCACAAACCACAGAACACAACAAACCACAGCACATCACAAACCACAGAACACAACAAACCACAGAACACAACAAACCACGGAACACAACAAACCACAGCACATCACAAACCACAGAACACAACAAACCATAGAACACAACAAACCACAGAACACAACAAACCACAGGCCATCACAAACCACAGAACACAACAAACCACAGAACACAACAAACCACAGCACATCACAAACCACAGAACACAACAAACCACAGAACACAACAAACCACAGAACACAACAAACCACAGCACATCACAAACCACAGAACACAACAAACCACAGAACACAACAAACCACAGAACACAACAAACCACAGACCACAACAAACCACAGAACACAACAAACAACAGAACACAACGAACCACAGAACACAACAAACCACAGAACACAACAAACCACAGCACATCACAAACCACAGAACACAACAAACCACAGAACACAACAAACCACAGAACACAACAAACCACAGCACATCACAAACCACAGAACACAACAAACCACAGAACACAACAAACCACAGCACACCACAAACCACAGAACACAACAAACAACAGAACACAACGAACCACAGAACACAACAAACCACAGAACACAACAAACCACAGCACATCACAAACCACAGAACACAACAAACCACAGCACATCACAAACCACAGAACACAACAAACCACAGAACACAACAAACCACAGAACACAACAAACCACAGCACATCACAAACCACAGAACACAACAAACCACAGAACACAACAAACCACAGCACACCACAAACCACAGAACACAACAAACAACAGAACACAACGAACCACAGAACACAACAAACCACAACACACAACAAACAACGGAACACAACCGACAACAGAACACAACAGACAACAAACCACAACACACAACAAACCACAGAACACAACAAACAACAGAACACAACAAACCACAGAACACAACAAACCATGAAACACTGGCCCTCATGTCATGTGACCTCAGGACACCTGTGACATCTGGACACTCATGACCTCAGGACACTCATGACCTCAGGACACATGTGATATCAGGACACTCGTGACATCAGGACACTCGTGACCTCAGGACACATGTGACCTCAGGACACTCATGACCTCAGGACACTCGTGACCTCAGGACACATGTGATATCAGGACACTCGTGACATCAGGACACTCGTGACCTCAGGACACATGTGATATCAGGACACTCGTGACATCAGGTCACTCGTGACCTCAGGACACATGTGACATCAGGACACTCGTGACCTCAGGACACATGTGACATCAGGACACTCGTGACCTCAGGACACATCTGTCATCAGGACACTCGTGACCTCAGGACACATGTGACATCAGGGCACTCGTGACCTCAGGACACATGTGACATCAGGACACTCGTGACCGCAGGACACTCATGACATCAGGACACATGTGACATCAGGACACTTGTGACCTCAGGACACATGTGACATCAGGACACTCGTGACCTGAGGACACTCATGACATCAGGACACATGTGACATCAGGACACTCGTGACCTCAGGACACATGTGACATCAGGACACTCGTGACCTGAGGACACTCATGACCTCAGGACACATGTGACATCAGGACACTCGTGACCTCAGGACACATGTGACATCAGGACACTCGTGACCGCAGGACACTCATGACATCAGGACACATGTGATATCAGGACACTCGTGACCTCAGGACACATGTGACATCAGGACACTCGTGACCTGAGGACACTCGTGACCTCAGGACACATGTGTCATCAGGACACTCTTGACCTCAGTACACATGTGACATCAGGACACTCGTGACATCAGGACACTCGTGGCCTCAGGACACATGTGTCATCAGGACACTCGTGACCTGAGGACACATGTGACATCAGGACACATGTGTCATCAGGACACTCGTGACCTCAGGACACATGTGACATCAGGACACTCGTGACCTCAGGACACATGTGACATCAGGATACTCGTGACCGCAGGACACTCATGCCATCAGGACACATGTGACATCAGGACACTCATGACCTCAGGACACATGTGACATCAGGACACTCGTGACCTGAGGACACTCATGACCTCAGGACACATGTGTCATCAGGACACTCGTGACCTCAGGACACATGTGACATCAGGACACTCGTGACTTCAGGACACATGTGACATCAGGACACTGGTGACCTCAGGACACATGTGTCATCAGGACACTCGTGACCTCAGGACACATGTGACATCAGGACACTCGTGACCTCAGGACACATGTGACATCAGGACACTCGTGACCTCAGGACACATGTGACATCAGGACACTCGTGACCGCAGGACACTCATGACATCAGGACACTCGTGACCTCAGGACACATGTGACATCAGGACACTCGTGACCTGAGGACACTCATGACCTCAGGACACATGTGTCATCAGGACACGTGACCTCAGGACACATGTGTCATCAGGACACTCGTGACCTCAGGACACATGTGACATCAGGACACTCGTGACCTCAGGACACATGTGACATCAGGACACTCGTGACCTCAGGACACCTGTGTCATCAGGACACTCGTGACCTCAGGACACATGTGACATCAGGACACTCGTGACCTCAGGACACATGTGACATCAGGACACTCGTGACATCAGGACACATGTGACCTCAGGACACATGTGACATCAGGACAGTCGTGACCTCAGGACACATGTGTCATCAGGACACCCATGACCTCAGGACACATGTGACATCAGGACAGTCGTGACATCAGGTCACTCGTGACATCAGGACACATGTGACCTCAGGACACATGTGTCATCAGGAAACTTGTGACCTCAGGACACATGTGTCATCAGGACACTCGTGACCTCAGGACACATGTGACATCAGGACACTCGTGACCTCAGGACACATGTGACATCAGGACACTCGTGACATCAGGACACATGTGTCATCAGGACGCTCGTGACCTCAGGACACATGTGACATCAGGACACTCGTGACCGCAGGACACATGTGTCATTAGGACACTCGTGACCTCAGGACACATGTGTCATCAGGACACTCGTGACCTCAGGACACATGTGACATCAGGACACTCGTGACCTGAGGACACTCATGACCTCAGGACACATGTGTCATCAGGACACTCGTGACCTCAGGACACATGTGACATCAGGACACTCGTGACCGCAGGACACATGTGTCATTAGGACACTCGTGACCTCAGGACACATGTGACATCAGGACACTCGTGACCTCAGGACACATGTGTCATCAGGACACTCGTGACCTCAGGACACATGTGACATCAGGACACTCGTGACCTCACGACACGTGTGTCATCAGGACACTCGTGACCTCAGGACACGTGTGACATCAGGACACTTGTGACCTCAGGACACATGTGTCATCGGGACACTCGTGACCTCAGGACACATGTGACATCAGGACACTCGTGACCTCAGGACACATGTGACATCAGGACACTCGTGACCGCAGGACACTCATGACATCAGGACACTCGTGACCTCAGGACACATGTGACATCAGGACACTCGTGACCTGAGGACACTCATGACCTCAGGACACATGTGTCATCAGGACACGTGACCTCAGGACACATGTGTCATCAGGACACTCGTGACCTCAGGACACATGTGACATCAGGACACTCGTTACCTCAGGACACATGTGACATCAGGACACTCGTGACCTCAGGACACCTGTGTCATCAGGACACTCGTGACCTCAGGACACATGTGACATCAGGACACTCGTGACCTCAGGACACATGTGACATCAGGACACTCGTGACCTCAGGACACATGTGACCTCAGGACACATGTGACATCAGGACAGTCGTGACCTCAGGACACATGTGTCATCAGGACACCCATGACCTCAGGACACATGTGACATCAGGACACTCGTGACATCAGGTCACTCGTGACATCAGGACACATGTGACCTCAGGACACATGTGTCATCAGGACACTTGTGACCTCAGGACACATGTGCCATCAGGACACTCGTGACCTCAGGACACATGTGACATCAGGACACTCGTGACCTCAGGACACATGTGACATCAGGACACTCGTGACATCAGGACACATGTGTCATCAGGACGCTCGTGACCTCAGGACACATGTGACATCAGGACACTCGTGACCGCAGGACACATGTGTCATTAGGACACTCGTGACCTCAGGACACATGTGTCATCAGGACACTCGTGACCTCAGGACACATGTGACATCAAGACACTCGTGACCTGAGGACACTCATGACCTCAGGACACATGTGTCATCAGGACACTCGTGACCTCAGGACACATGTGACATCAGGACACTCGTGACCGCAGGACACATGTGTCATTAGGACACTCGTGACCTCAGGACACATGTTACATCAGGACACTCGTGACCTCAGGACACATGTGTCATCAGGACACTCGTGACCTCAGGACACATGTGACATCAGGACACTCGTGACCTCACGACACGTGTGTCATCAGGACACTCGTGACCTCAGGACACGTGTGACATCAGGACACTTGTGACCTCAGGACACATGTGTCATCGGGACACTCGTGACCTCAGGACACATGTGACATCAGGACACTCGTGACCGCAGGACACATGTGTCATTAGGACACTCGTGACCTCAGGACACATGTGACATCAGGACACTCGTGACCTCAGGACACATGTGACATCAGGACACTCGTGACCGCAGGACACATGTGTCATTAGGACACTCGTGACCTCAGGACACATGTGACATCAGGACACTCGTGACCGCAGGACACTCATGACATCAGGACACATGTGTCATCAGGACACTCGTGACCTCAGGACACATGTGACATCAGGACACTCGTGAACGCAGGACACATGTGTCATTAGGACACTCGTGACCTCAGGACACATGTGACATCAGGACACTTGTGACCTCAGGACACATGTGTCATCAGGACACTCGTGACCTCAGGACACATGTGACATCAGGACACTCGTGACCTCACGACACATGTGACATCAGGACACTCGTGACCTCAGGACACATGTGACATCAGGACACTCGTGACCGCAGGACACATGTGTCGTTAGGACACTCGTGACCGCAGGACACATTTGTCGTTAGGACACTCGTGACCTCAGGACACATGTGACATCAGGACACTTGTGACCTGAGGACACCGCCTATTGTTTTACTGTGACTCTTCCATACCAGCAAGGACAAACAAGGACACATGTTCAGCTGTCTTCACACTGGGACTACAAAGAGTGCAGAGCATCATCACCCCCCCCCCCCACACACACACACACACACAGACACACACAGACACACACACAGACACACACACACAGCCCGGGTCTCTTCTTTCAGCAGGTCATCATAGTGTACCGCTACATTGTCCTGCGATGTTTGCTATGTTTAGTCAACTCTATTCTGGTAGCCTGGAAACCAACACAAACAGTGAATGTCCCGTCACTTCCAGCTGGTCCCGAGAAGGAAGGTACAGTCCAGCTGCCTAACAGGACACTGCAAGCACGACAAAAGGACATGATATGCTGATGTGAGTTTGTTAAAAATATTAATGTTACCTCGGAAGACCCATGTCAGAGCAGCGATGGAGGCAGGCAGCTGCCCATGTCCAGACACCGGCAGCCAGGAGCAGCAAGTGTACAAGCCGCTGGAGTCTCTGGCGAGGCACAGCCTGAGTGTGAAGGTAGATGACAGCATTTATGTTGTGGACAAAGACGTTCTCACTCAGAACTGTGAGTATTTCAGAGCGCTTTTCCAGTCAGGAATGAAAGAATGTCAGCAGGAGGAAATCCATCTGAAGTGTCTGGGGGCTGTGGGCTTTTTTGTGATGCTCCGTATTCTGAACGGTGAGTGGCCGATGCTGAGTAGTAATGAGATTGTTGAAGCCATTGAGTGCACTGCTTTTCTCCAGGTCAATGCTCTCACAAAGTACCTGATCAATATCACCAACTCTGAAAACTGTTTGCTGATGTATAGCACAGCTGCCAGCTATGGTGTCTGGGAGCTTTTCCACAGCTCGGCGTTGTTCATAAGGGACATATACTCTGATCTGGAGGAAGATGTTCACACTCTACCCAGAGAGTTGGTGGACTACATTAAGTCTCTTATTCCAAGCTCTTACATGGTGGTATGTAGCCATTCACCGGCAATTAAGCTGCTTCAGGATTTTCAGAGGACAGTCTGCTATTTGGATGAAGGAGATAAAGAATGGAAAGTCCTGACTCATCTACCCAAAAATACTAGCACCACCATGGCTGGTGTAGCTGTTCTTGACAACAAACTTTACATCATTGGAGGAGTGCATGATGTGAGCAAAAAGGTAGTAGATGCCGGCTTCTGCTACAACCCTGAAACTGATACCTGGTGCACCATCCCCAGTCCAAATCAACTGCGCTACAATTTCACTCTCATTGGTCATGAAGACTGCTTGTATGCCATAGGCGGGGAGTATGACAGAAAAGCCATGTCATCTGTGGAGAGGTACAGAGTATCAAATGGAACCTGGAGTTTTGCCTCTAATCTCCCATGTCCTGCAGCCTCTTTGGCTAATGCTAAAACCATGAGCAGAATCTTTATTTGTCTCTGGATGGCCAAGGGTGCAACAAATATCCATGAATACGTGCCTGAAAAAGACCAGTGGGTTCTGGTCACCACACTGATCCGTGAGCAGAGCTATGCCCTCTGTATGGTGGCTCACAAAGAAAACTTGTATGTGATGCGCAATGGACCTTGTGATGACTTTTTGCTGTGTGTGATGGACTGCTACAACCTGAGCTCCGGACAGTGGACAGCCATGCCAGGTCAGTATGGAAACAGTAAAGGCTCTCTTCTCACTGCTGTAGTGAGAGGGGACTCTGTGTTCACACTCAGCCGATTGGTAACCACAGAATACACCATACGGGATTACAAGTGGAAAACCAAGAAGAAGATGGAGGGTTTCGGAAGGATTGGATCTATGTACACGTTTCTGATGAGGCTACCGAAGCCTACAGTCTCACGTATGGGAGATGCAGAAGCTCTTACTCATACCCCAAACTATGGGGGCCTTTTTGACAGTGCACAGTCTTCAATGCAGTGCTTTGAAAAATTGTAAACATTATACTGACGAAGTATTTCAGTCAATGGTTTCTCTCTGGTGAGAAAGAACTATTATTTAATGACAAAAGGTCTGTCTCAATTCAGAAAAGTGTCATGTAAAATGAAAAACAAATTTGAACACAGAGTGCAGCTCAGAGCTTCCTCTTTGTGGAGGATGGCACAGCACCTTTATCTGTTTTACAGAAAATAAGCCTTGTACATAACAATGAGGTGTCAGAGGTATTTATTTATCAATAGATGGTGTTCCCACAGAAGTTAAGAAATAGAAAACTATTATAAGTATTTCTACAAGAGATAAACAATAAAAACTCATCTAACAAAAATATGAGGTTCCAAATTTTCCAATATGAAGTTCCAAATAAGTAGCTTGGCCATCTTTTGTCTCCAGAACAGTATTAATTCTCCTTGGAATGTTGTCGTCTAAATCCTGAGCTGTTTATTTCAATTCTGGATCATTCTTGAAAAAGGATCCTGATGTAAAATCAATTTCAAGCTGGTAACTGGTCATGAGCTTGCATTACAAGTTATGTTTTGGACTAGCTGTTCCAGAGCTGGTAGGTGGACCAGCTGTTCCAGAGCTGGTAGGTGGACCAGCTGGTCCTGAGCTGGTAGATGGTCCAGCTGTTCCAGAGCTGGTAGGTGGACCAGCTGGTCCAAAACGTACTTCAGTTTTGGACCAGCAACGTACTTCAGTTTGGCATAGCAGACAGCACTTGTTGGCTGTAAGTGGTAAGGTCGTCAGTGCTTTCAACATGTATTACAAGGCTGCAGTGGCATGCATTAACGAAGGCTTGACACAGAAATGTCTACCACCATGTGTTAATCTATTCAAGGCTACTGAAGACACAGTAGTGCTCGTCTTTCCTTTGTGTGCAACAGCCCTCCATGTTGCTGACAATATGGCAACACCAAACATACACGTGATAAACAAGAAGACTGCAAGATGGCTGTGGCACCAGACCACCTCAGGCTCGAGCAGTGAAACTACGTGGTGTATTGAATTGTTAGAGGGTGAATTTTTTTCTGTATGAATTCAAGAACACAATTTAGCCAACCGTATTGTCTAGCTTTAATAGGCTGCCTTCACTGTGTGGTGCGGAATGTGGTGTCTGCAGAATACATAAACTTAAAGTCAGGTGTGGAGTTTATGGCTACAAAACAATTAAACCAGATTTCTTTTAATTATTGCATCATTAAAGTTGGTACAAGCATTCAGACAAATCACATGTATTTCCATATTAAATGACAATTACAACCACCAAATAATGTCACAGAACATACAAATTAAGTGACAAACTTTGTAATGAAAGAAAAATAACATGATTTATGTTGAATACTTGTAATAGTATTTATCATGAGGGTGTGATGCTCTTCATGGAAGGTCACAGTCCATCTTCAGCTTTTATACGGTTTGTTTAGTAGTGTGGTGTGAAAGGAGAAATTAACAAATATGGACTACATATTTGTCATGCAATAATAAGCAGGTTATTGTTTGATTATGTAGGTTTTGGTGTGTGTGTGTGTGTGTGTGTGTGTGTGTGCGTGTGTGTGTGTGTGTGTGTGTGTGTGTGTTAGCCATCATGCCACACGCATCATCAGTTCCTCCAAGGCCCTCTCACAATGGTTCTCATGGACAAGAAGCACTTCTTTGATGGCATTCTGCTGAAAGCCCATCTCATTGAACTGGCTCTGAAGATGGAGGAACTCCTCAGCCTGCAGAATAAAATGTATGTCCTTTGAAAAGGTTTTGTCAGATTCAGTACAGCTTATTTTTTATTGAAAATATAATCAATTACCTCAATGCTTTATAATGAGGATACTATTTTACCTTTGTTTTGCAGTTTTGGAACATCTCCAGAGCCTCCTCCACCTGGGCTTTTTCATAACCCAGCTCACAAAGATGGTCAAAAGCAACCATATAATTCAAGATCTGCAAATAAAATTCATAGATTTCATGAAAATGAGACATTTTGACATAGTTGACTGTTTAGATACTATAATGTCCAAGGGTATTTTGATGCATTTGTGCAGTACGAGACCAGTCAGCTGCAATGTCATGATGACCAGACAATGTGTAGCTCTACCAGCATATCAGTGAATGTTCTCATTCATCCAGGTCATGGTTCTCCAAAGGAGGTGAATCAAGTGCAACGGGACTTGGTATATATCCGTGAAGACGTTTCGCCTCTCATCCAAGAGGCTTCCTCAGTTCTGCCAGTCTGACTAGACCAAGCTGGTCTGCCTGGCTGCTGATGAGACTCAGTATTCATCCTCTGGGAGTCGTTGTCAGAGCTATTGATATGCGTAGCTCTTTGTGTCCCGATGTTTACCAACGCCCGTCGCTAACAGAGCCATAGATATGAGTGGCTCTTTTGTGTACCGATGTTTGGCCGCACCCGTCGTTATCGGAGCTGTTGATTTGCGTGGCTCTCCTGGGCTCCGATGTCCACACTCCTTCCAGGACAGCAACGTACACATTTTGGACAGAGAAGATAGATGGTTGGAAAGAGGGGTGAAGGAAGCCATCTATGGGAAACTGGAAAAACCATCCCTCAACAGAGGAGGAGGTCTGCGACACCACCTATCTCCCACTTACAATGCCATCCTTTCATCTCTACCCAGGAGACTCAAGAAGCCTGGCCTCCTAGAACAACAGTCGCTCACTAACGGCTCCAACCACTCTCATGACCACTGAACAATGAAGTGGAAACTAAAACCCCCAACCACCGTCGCTGCTAAACAAATGCAAATCAACAGCTCGGATGGCGACGGGCCGGCTGGACATCGGAGCACAGGAGAGCCACGTATATCTATGGCTCTGTTAGCGATGGGCGCGGCAAAACATCGGTACACAAAAGAGCCATGGACATCATTAGCTCTGATAACGACTCCTAGAGGATAAATACTGAGTCTCATCAGCAGCCAGTCAGACTAGCTTGGTCTAGTCAGAAAGGCACGAACTGAGGAAGCCTCTTGGATGAGAGGCGAAACGTCTTCTCGGATATATACCAAGTCCAGTTGCACTTGATTCACCTCCTTTGGATCTACCAGCATAGCATGTGGTGCTCTGCTGACATGTATCTTGAGCATGGCACTAACAAGCTGCTGGGTTAGGGGTGTTTCCTCTAGGGCCAGCCATACTGTGATGTGATGCAGTCATTCACCGACTCACAGTGACGAGTCCCTCTATTGCTGGGCAACTTGAAACTAAAATGAAATATCTTCTTTTAATGCTGTCACAGTGAGATGAATAAGAACTGATCTGAGATCAGCAGAGTGAAGTGTAACACACCGACCACTGTGAATGCGTATATTACTGTTTCTATATAGTATTTGATTAACTAAGTAACGAGTTGATCCCGGTTAATGACACCTTATTAAGCCAATGTAGCAGCTGCTACATCGACTCTGGATGTCTAGTGGGGAGGAAAAGAGGGGAGAGATAGGGAGGAACAGAGGGGAGAGACAGGGAGGAACAGAGGGCAGAGATAGGGAGGAAAAGAGGGGAGAGATAGGGAGGAACAGAGGGGAGAGATAGGGAGGAACAGAGGGCAGAGATAGGGAGGAACAGAGGGGAGAGACAGGGAGGAACAGAGGGCAGAGATAGGGAGGAAAAGAGCGGAGAGATAGGGAGGAACAGAGGGGAGAGATAGGGAGGAACAGAGGGCAGAGATAGGCAGGAACAGAGGGGAGAGACAGGGAGGAACAGAGGGCAGAGATAGGGAGGAACAGAGGGGAGAGACAGGGAGGAACAGAGGGCAGAGATAGGGAGGAAAAGAGGGGAGAGATAGGGAGGAACAGAGGGGAGAGATAGGGAGGAACAGAGGGCAGAGATAGGCAGGAACAGAGGGGAGAGACAGGGAGGAACAGAGGGCAGAGATAGGGAGGAACAGAGGGGAGAGATAGGCAGGAACAGAGGGGAGAGACAGGGAGGAACAGAGGGCAGAGATAGGGAGGAAAAGAGGGGAGAGATAGGGAGGAACAGAGGGCAGAGATAGGGAGGAACAGAGGGCAGAGATAGGGAGGAAAAGAGGGGAGAGATAGGGAGGAACAGAGGGGAGAGATAGGGAGGAAAAGAGGGGAGAGACATGGAGAACCAGAGGGCAGTGACAGGGAGGAACAGAGGGGAGAGATAGGGAGGAACAGAGGGCAGAGATAGGGAGGAAAAGAGGGGAGAGATAGGGAGGAACAGAGGGCAGAGATAGGTAGGAAAAGAGGGGAGAAATAGGGGAGAACAGAGGGCAGAAATAGGCAGGAAAAGAGGGGAGAGATAGGGAGGAACAGAGGGCAGAGATAGGGAGGAAAAGAGGGGAGAGATAGGGAGGAAGAGAGGGAAGAGATAGGGAGGAAAAGAGGGGAGAGATAGGGAGGAAAAGAGGGGAGAGATAGGGAGGAAGAGAGGGGAGAGTTAGGGAGAAACAGAGGGGAGAGACATGGAGAACCAGAGGGCAGTGACAGGGAGGAAAAGAGGGGAGAGATAGGGAGGAAGAGAGGGAAGAGATAGGGAGGAAAAGAGGGGAGAGATAGGGAGGAACAGAGGGCAGAGATAGGGAGGAAAAGAGGGGAGAGATAGGGAGGAACAGAGGGGAGAGATAGGGAGGAAAAGAGGGGAGAGACATGGAGAACCAGAGGGCAGTGACGGAGGAAAAGAGGGGAGAGATAGGGATGAAAAGAGGGTAGGGATAGGGAGGAAAAGAGGGGAGAGATAGGGATGAAAAGAGGGTAGGGATAGGGAGGAAAAGAGGGGAGAGATAGGGGAGAACAGAGGGCAGAAATAGGCAGGAAAAGAGGGGAGAGATAGGGAAGAAAAGGGGAAAGATAGGGAAAAAAGAGGGGAGAGATAGGGAGGAACAGAGGGGAGAGACAGGGAGTGACGGAGGGGAGAGGCAGGGAGGGACAGAGGGGAGAGGCAGGGAGGGACAGAGGGGAGAGACAGGGAGGAAAAGAGGGGAGAGATAGGGAGGAACAGAGGGCAGAGATAGGGAGGAAAAGAGGGGAGAGATAGGGAGGAAGAGAGGGAAGAGATAGGGAGGAAAAGAGGGGAGAGATAGGGAGGAAAAGAGGGGAGAGATAGGGAGGAAAAGAGGGGAGAGATAGGGAGGAAGAGAGGGGAGAGTTAGGGAGAAACAGAGGGGAGAGACATGGAGAACCAGAGGGCAGTGACAGGGAGGAAGAGAGGGGAAAGTTAGGGAGAACCAGAGGGCAGTGACAGGGAGGGACAGAGGGGAGAGATAGGGAGGGACAGAGGGGAGAGACAGGGAGGAACAGAGGGGAGAGACAGGGAGGAACAGAGGGGAGAGA